>NC_143251.1:9499583-10128125 GCF_984573655.1 Nuphar pumila | reverse complement strand
AGAGGTACGTCTGTGCGCCGGAGAAGACCGAGGATCCGCCGAAGGCTATCCCTGGTAATGTGTTTCACTGCAGAAACTTGTTTCATATGGTGTTTTCTGGATTGGGTCGGAATGGCATTTGGTAGTTGGAAATTGTATTTGTATATATGCTACTGATGCTCTTGTGTGTTTACCTGTTCTCTTATGTAACTCGGCAAGTTTGTGCCCGTTTATTTAGAATTTTCAGTTATATCTCACATTTTTGTTACTATCTATTCGTGTTTTTGCAAAGCTTGAAGCTCGTTAGTTGGTGAATTGAGTTGTTGTGCTGGCTATTTTATTCTTTAACATCTGCTTGACCTGATCCTCCTGGTGAACGGTTAAATGTTACCAGTTCTATCTTTTGACCAGTTTGTTGTGGCTTTGTTCATATTAAAAAGAAAAAACCATAAGTTCAAAATGGTATAAGTTCTTGATAGGGCAAATAATAATAATTTTGAAGAAGACATGCTAAGAAATTCAATGGGTAAGGAATGTTGTGATTTTGGGGCCCATGCCCAAGATCACACTAGGTAAGAACTGTTATTGATGCAATTAGAGAACACAAACAATCATAATAAAACCATTAAAGAAGCAAATAACTGCAAGACAGGAGGATTTTACGTCGATCGGCAAAACTGCCTACATCCATAGAGAGTATTGAGAGCCTTTATTAATATAATCAATCACTGATACAATAGAGAATAAATAAAGCCACAAACAAGCCCACCAAGAAGATCAATGTGTGCCACCAAGATCTTCCTTTTCATCACCAAGAAGAAGCTGCTGTACCCCTCTCTTTGTCCTTCAACCACTTCTCTCAATACCTAAGAGAATCCCAAGCACCAAGAGCCACCACTAGAGAGCCAAAGAGATATACACACTCTCAACCCCTTATAAGAGCCTCGTGTCACCAAGAGAGCCACCACTAGAGAGCCAATGTACTATTGTAAACCAGTACATGAGCTAATTATGAAATCTGAAAATCTTTGGTTTGAGAACAAGGAAAAGATCACATTAGTGAAAGGAAGATAATGATCCAAGATTGGCAAGTAAACTCTTCTCATTATCTTATTGTTGTATTTGATTTTATTGGCACCATTTACAGCCACTACTGACTTTAGTACAATTGATCTGATTTTTCATTGTCTTATAGGAGACATCCTAAATCATAAAGCTCCTAGGAGGGATACTTAGTTAACTAAACTGGTTTCTTGGCATGCCTCTTTGATCAAATCTGTCTTGGGCAACATATTGTGTCTTGTTAGTATAGCTAATTTTTGATTGGTAAGTCATCATACATTGTGTCAGGCTTCTCCCATAGTATCTTCTCCATCTTATTTCTCCACTTTCTCGAATCCATCTACTTGAGCATCGCACCAAGACTGACTAGGTCTAATGATAGATTGATTGTGCGAAAAATGGAAATTCCTTTATATTTGACAAGGTTTTCATGACCTGTCCTCAAATATTCAGATTGAGGATATATTTGTGTACACTGGAATCAACTATGCCCTCCGAGTTGGGAATAAGGCTGATCACATAGTAACTGATCATCTGGTGGATCACAAAATGGCAGAATTTATGCCTACTTTGACCTTCTGGGAACATGTGAGAAGTTATCACATTTATAGGTAGAACCATTTTAGGATAGTCAGCAAATGTTATCAATACAGTATTTAGCACCTTTGAGTTTCGAGCATATATCGAAGAAATTTTGTATCCATTATGGTGTAATGTTGTTGATGAATGTCGTTAATTTCCTAATAAAATTTTTAGTGTCTTTTTGTCATGCTGGTTAGCTCCATATTTGGGCAATCTATTCAGATACCATCTCCATTTTTCGTCAGATTGGTTAGTGATAATACTTTCAGATTGCTTCTTGCATTATCATGAGCATTTTCCTGTCTAATGCATCACATGGCTATGGTTGATACATGGTCTGAGGTACAGTCCAGAAACAAACAATCCATGTCTGATTTGAGGGGAAAAAGTTGCACAAGGATAACAAAGCCAAATTGTTCTTCGGAGTTTTCTGCATTTTTTTCTGGTGGATTTTATTAATGCTAATTCGTTTTTTATTATACTCAAACTTTTTTTTCTTAATTTGCATTGTATGTTTTTTATGTTTTGGATGTTCCTACTAGCTGATAGAACTTCTGGTTGAAACCTTAACCACATATTTTCCCAAACTCTTTTTAAGAAATTGTGTGTGGTCCCCTTTGCATCAATTAACATTTGTTGTAGGAATGAGATTCCTTTTCCGCCTGTTTAAAAAAATCCATTCTTCATCATGTGCAGATGTTTCAAATTATCTGATGGTTTATTCACTCCCACCATTTAGGCAAGTGGGAGGCATGCAGCTCGAGCTTGCTCAAGCTCCCACATTCAGGCTCATAAGCCAAACTATTAGAATGTGGAATATGGATTGGATATGGATCCGATATCGGATCCATATCCATCCACGAGTTTTGCTTTAGTTGTATTATAATGTAACATGTGTTACTTGTAAGGGGCAATTTTGTCCCTGTAAAAGATAATTGTAACCCTATACTAATGAAGCACTAGCGCAGCAATCAAGACACTTTTGGGCTGCCGATTTCTCAAGAAAGGTTCTCTCTCTCTCCTTTTCTCTCTCTCTCTCTCACGTGTTTTCACATGGTATCAAAGCACGCTGTATTCCTGGGTGAAAAAGGATCTTCCTCAGGGACGTGAACAGCCAAATCCTATTCCTCGACATCAGTTCACATGCACTAGCCAAGATCTGCTGCAGCAAAAGCCGAGTTCTCCTCGTTCCTTTCAGAACTCGTGAATCTGGTCTTCCTCAGCAACGTGAATTAGTTCACGTGAATCAGGTTCTCCTCGTTCCTATTCCCCTATTCATTTCTATCAGCGTCTGTTACCTGATTTGTCTCCTTCAACTTTTCTTTTCCAGCAACTGGTTTGTCTCCTTCACTCAAAAGGGGGCCGAGTTCTTCTTATTCCTCGTGATTTCACCTTCTCTTCTTTTCTTAATTCTCATACAGCAACTGCTGTATTTTTTTTTATTATTCCTCTTAATCCACACACAACAACTGCACTTCATCTTCTTTTCTTAATTCACATACAACAACTGCTGTATTTTTTATTATTCCTATTAATCCACACACAGCAACTGCTGTAGTTTTCCTTATTCGTCTTAATTCACACACAGCAACTGCAGGTCACTTCTTCCAGCAACTGCAGGTCACTTCTTCTTCCTCATTCATTCACAGTTTACACAAAAAGGCTGAATTCGTTTCTTCTGGTACCAATTTCTGTCATAAGCTGCGTCACTCTATTCTTTGTTTTCAGCCACATTTCTGTCATAAGCCTACAAATGGATTCTTCAGGCAATTCTAGTCTTTCCTCCAACTTCCTGGGGCGGCTGGTTTCGGAAAAACTGAATACAAATAACTATTTGACTTGGAAAAGGCAGATTACCCCTTTTATTCGCAGTCAAGATCTTTCAGGTCACTTGGATGGCTCCACTCAAATACCTTCGGAATTTGTTACCACCGAAGAAAAAGGGGATGGAGCAATGTCAAGCACCATTCGCAATCCTGTATTTACTGCTTGGATGAAACATGATCAGGCTCTCGTCGCATATATCACTTCCACACTGTCGCAAGAAGTTTTGGTTTCTATCTCGGATGATTGCACATCCAAAGTATTGTGGGAAACTTTAGCTCAAACCTACTCTCAGATATCAGAGGCTAAGGTGCTGTTTCTCAAGCGTGAATTTCAGCTTTTAAAGAAGGGAGCAATGACCATTATTGAATTTTTAAATCAAGTCAAAAGCATCACAAATCAATTAGCCCTTGTTGGATATCCAGTGTCCGACAAAGAAAAGGTGCAACAAACACTGAATGCCCTGGGATCAGAGTATCATGTACTTGTCACTTCTTTATTATGCTTGCCTTCGTTGCCCAGTTTGAGGAATTACGTGCTAAACTCTTCCAATACGAGATGTCTTTGAAAAGCATATCTGATGCTTCAGAAGGGCAATCATCTACGCATGAGATTCTTGTCACAGGGATGTTTGCTGATCGTACACGGGGAGGGCGTGGCAGAGGCAAGGGAAATCCAATCCAGGGTGAACGTGGGATACTACCTACACCAAATTCTAATGCCAATTTTTCAAAGAATGTTCCCACATGCTATCAGTGCAACAAGCGAGGTCATATCAAGGCCAACTGCTGGTTCAACCCACAAAATCGGAATAGAATGCAAAACACCAGAAATGTTGGAACATCAGGAACTGCAGGTACGTTCCGAGTCAGTGAAGATGCTAAGGATCTCCTTCTGTATGCTATGGCCAACTTGAATCTGAAGCAAAATGATGATGGAATATGGTATGTTGACTCTGGGGCAGCAACCCATGTCACTGGTAATGCAGGTAAGTTCTCTACTCTGACTCCCTATTTTGGAAAATCTAATATTGTAACCGGAGATGGAACTCACCACCCTATTTCGAACATAGGCAATGTCGTCATTCCTTTGTCTAACTTATCTATTCCTTTATCTGATGTTGTTCATGCACCAAATATAAAGAAAAATATTGTATCTGTTTCCAAGCTTGTGGATTCTACCAATTCTTTTGTGGAATTTACTCCTACTTCTGCCTTTGTCAAGGATCTTCAAACGAAGGAGATGTTCGCTAAAGAAGAGCGACGTGGAGACATGTATGTCTTTAATGAAGATCCAGCCTCCAGTGTCCTGAAGCCCCAGTCTGATCTCGTCTCCAAAAGTGTCCTAAGTACATCCAAATGTAATAAGTCAGATCTCTGGCATTCTCGTCTTGGTCATTGTAGTCAAGTATTTATTGAAAAGTTAGTGTCAAATGGTCTTCTTTCGGAGTCTGTTTCACCTTTATTGAGGAATAAAATATGTCCCAATTGTCAGGTCTGCAAAAGTCATGTACTTCTCTTTCATCAAATAAATAAAAGAGCTTCTATACCCTTTGAGATAATATGTTCAGATGTTTGGGGCCCAGCTCCTAATCCTTCCTCTTCTGGAAGTAAATATTATGTATCCTTTATTGACAGTTTCTCTCGTTTTACCTGGATATTCTTTATGAAACACAAATCAGAGGTCTTTTCCATTTTCCGTCACTTTCATGCTTATGTTAAAAATCAATTCTCTCAAAATATCCAAATTCTCCAATGTGATGGAGGTGGTGAGTATTCCTCTAAAGAATTTTTAGATTTTCTCCAAGATAATGGGATGCATCATAGAGTTTCTTGCCCGTACACTCCACAACAAAATGGAATTGCTGAACGTAAACACAGACATATTGTGGAAAGTGCAATGAGTATGATGCATGGGAGTAACTTACCCATTAGTCTTTGGTCTGAAGCCTTTCACACTGCCACTCATGTGATAAACCGCCTTCCTATGCCTATTATTGAAAATCAATCTCCCTATTATGTTTTCTTTGGTGCACATCCCGATTATAATGAGTTACGAGTTTTTGGATGCACATGTTATGTTCATATTGACAAATCCATGAGGACTAAATTCCAAGACAAAGCCTCTATATGCCAATTTGTAGGTTATGCAGATGAACACAAGGGTTACAGATGCTATGATCCTGCCAATAAGAAGATTAGAATTTTCAGAAATGTTGTTTTTGATGAAAATAATTTTCTGGGAAAAGAAACAGATGCCAATCGTGAACCTACTGGTTCAGTTGCTAATTGGTATGATCCATGGCTTAGTGCTGAACTTATTTCACATGCTGCCGAGCATATTATTCTGTCTCCTGAAAGCATACATGGTGAGACAGTTTCAGATGATGCATCACAAGCAGAGTGTCTAAGATACAAAGGAAATGTGTATATCAGGAGATCTAGAGAGCAAACGACTGTACCTGCTGAAGAACACACTGCATTGTCTAATGACAGAGAAGCACCAAGAAGATCAGGCAGGATAAGGCATCCTATTGAAAAGTGGGTTAGTTATGACAACTTTTCTATGGACTTTCAGATCTTTCTATCCCAGATTGAAAAACACGATGAACCACTTGGTTTTCATCAAGCTATCCAATCCAACAAATGGATTGAAGCGATGAATGAGGAGATCGAGGCACTTCATGAATGTCAAACATGGGAGATAGTTGGCCGTCCTCCAGACAAAAATGTTGTTGGTTCCAAATGGGTTTATAAAATTAAATATAAACCGGATGGTAGCATTGAACGATACAAGGCGCGTCTTGTGGCCAAGGGTTTCACTCAAGAATATGGTCAGGATTATGATGCGACATTCAGCCCAGTGGTGAGAATGGGAACTATTCGCATTATACTTGGCCTGGCAATTGAACATGGGTGGATCCTCAGTCAGCTTGATGTTAAGAATGCATTCCTTCATGGGGACTTAAAGGAAGAGGTCTATATGGAGCAACCTCAAGGTTATGCAGAGGGAAGCCCAAAAGAATATGTATGCAAGTTAACCAGAGCTTTGTATGGATTGAAGCAAGCTTCTAGGTCATGGTTTGAAAGCTTTTCCTTAGAAATCCACAAACATGGTTTCTTTCGTTCCCAACTTGACCATTCTCTGTTCATATATAGGAACGATACCACTGTGGTTTTTTTACTCATATATGTTGATGATATTGTTATCACTGGTAATGCTTCAGACCACATTCAACGAATTAAAGTTCTATTGAGTATGCGGTTCAAAATGAAAGACCTTCGGGAGCTGAGATATTTTCTTGGAGTAGAGGTAGATAGACAGAGTGATAAAATGTCATTAACTCAACATAAATACACTCTTGATCTTCTAGCTAAAGCAGGAATGACAGATTGTAAACCTCTACTCACACCCAGTGTTGTTAATCAAAGACTCAGTTATATCCTGATGCTGTCAAGTATCGAAGTTTAGTAGGTATGTTACAATACCTTACCTTTACTAGACCAGACATTGTGTATTATGTCAATCAAGTATCTCAATTCATGCATGAACCAAAGACTGGTCACATGGATGCTGTCAAACGCATCCTTCGCTATCTAAAAGGAACGGTGGGTGATGGACTCACATATACTCAATCTTCATGGAAATCACCAAAACATGACATACTAGCCTATACAGATGCAGACTGGGCAGGGGATCCAGATGAGAGAAGGTCTGTTTCATGATACTGTGTTTTCATTGGGAGAAATCTTGTCTCATGGAGTAGCAGAAAACAGAAGGCTGTGGCAAGATCCAGCACAGAGGCAGAGTATAGATCTATGGCAGCTACCACAGCAGAAGTGACCTGGATTAGGCATCTTCTTACAAAGATGGGAGAGGATATCTCAAATTCGACACTTATGTGTGATAATAGAAATGCTATACAAATTGCATTCAATCCTGTTCATCACAGTCGGACTAAACATATTGAAATCGATCAACATTTCATCAGACAAAAGATAGCCGACAAAGAGATTGAACCAGTTTATGTGCCTTCAGAAGACCAAGTTGCCAATATGTTTACAAAAGGTCTTACTAGTCATCGTTTCTGGTATCTGAAGAACAAGTTGCACATGGTTCAACCCCATGCACAACTTGAGGGAGGGTATTAGAATGTGGAATATGGATTGGATATGGATCCGATATTGGATCCATATCCATCCACGAGTTTTGCTTTAGTTGTATTATAATGTAACATGTGTTACTTATAAGGGGCAATTTTGTCCCTGTAAAAGATAATTGTAACCCTATACTAATGAAGCACTAGCGCAACAATCAAGACACTTTTGGGCTGCCGATTTCTCAAGAAAGGTTCTCTCTCTCTCCTTTTCTCTCTCTCTCTCTCTCTCACGTGTTTTCACACAAACTCAACCCTGAACTTTGAGGTTGTTGAGAGAGAGAGAGAGAGAGAGAGAGAGAGAGAGAGATGCTTGAGCTCATATTCTAGCATTCTGGCAAGCAACCTCAAAAGTTCAGGATTGAGTTTGGCTTATGAGCGTGAATGTGGGAGCTTTGAGCAAGCTCGAGCTGCATGCCTCCCAGTTACCTAATTGCCTTGTTTACTAGCTCTAGTCGAATTATTTTTGTCATAGTCTGCCCTAATTGCTAGTTGTGTGACCATAGGTTCTGATTGTGTTGCTTCTCACATGAAGGTCTGGTAATAAGTCATATATATGCATCAATAATGACACAATTTCACTCTCTAGGGGAGCATCAGTTTAGTTTGTCAATGTAAATTGCACTCCATGCTAGATAAGTTGCTGCATGGGGCGTGGTCTAACATTGTGCTGAGAATCTGACAATGAATGAATAAGGTGTGGCTCTTATAAGAAGATAATTCTGGCTAGCAAATTATGTTCGTCTTTTTTGATGATTTTTTTTATGAACAAATTATGTTTGCCTTATATTAGCACATTATGTTCACTTGCATTCTGGCGCTTGGAACTGATTTGTGCAGGCAGCCAGATAATTTTCTTCCGAAATGGCATATGTCAAGGTGTTGCATTTACTGATTTGAATGGCGGAAGGTACTACCCGGCAGCCTCGATGTACACTCTTCCAAACCAACCCAACTGTGTGGTGCACTTCAACTTTGGTCCTGATTTTGATTGTTTGCCTCAAGATTTTGAGGGTCGTCCAGTTCCATTGCCCATGATTGATGCTCCATACCATGGGTTCGATAGCCAAGTAATGGAGAATGGAGATCATCCTCCTGAAAATGGTCAATCTGAGAAGAAAACTTGAATGTAAGACATGCTCCGTATCAGAAACCTTTTTTTCAATCAATACATGCTTGAAAACAATTTTGTTAGTGGCAAAGCTTATTGATTAAGGTATTCTCCCGTGTTGCTTTATAGGTTGATGCGGGACCTCTTAGCCTTGCACCTCTATTATTCAAGGCTACCTTCAAGTGTATGTTCATCAAGAGTAACAAAGAAAGATAATAGAGTAAAATTTGATAAGTCAAATTCCAATGGAGCTGGAATCAGGGATCAAACATTGAACAGGGCTGATGCGGAGTCCTACCAGGCTTATATCTCGATTGATATTGGGAACACCAGGATTGGGGTTTGCTGTGGTAATCTGGTGGGAATTCCCATTGTGCGGACAGCCTTAGGGTATGGTTGGACGTGTCTGTCATGCTCAAGCAGGGCTGAGTCCCAAGTCTGCCAAAATTCTGATGTGTCTTCTGGAGTCTATTGGACATGAGCAAGTAGGAATTTATTTTTAATTTAACCAAAACCTTAGTCTCATGGAAAGTTTGTTGCTTATTTCATTATTATCTTGATGGATAGTTTATTAGATATTCCATGACTAGCATTGATACATTTTGGAGTGAAGACCAAAGCGAACTGCTAGCTGTCTGTAAAGGTTTAACAGCACTTTTCTGAGTTGCACCATCTTCATTAAATTATCAAAGTAGCAGGTGACTTGTTGAACAAGGAAACAGTTCACTGGTTTCTTGTTTTGTTAGATTCATGTTATGACTACAGTTTATTAAGTTGGCATGTGGAATTGGAGGCACTCTGGGCGGAGTTGGTAGGAGCTGTCAGTGCACGTATCCATGTGGTGGGACGTTGCAGGTTCAAAACCACAGTGGTACGATTGAATAATAACTGGTGGGGTCTGCCTAACCCCAGCTTGCCTTTCGAAAAAAAAAGAATTTGATAACTGCATCATGAAGTATCGAACCTACAAAAATTGGAGACTTAGTTTAAATTGGTGAGCTGGGAGTTGGGATAGCAGTTGGAGATTTGGGTTTAAACTTGGTCAAAGCACTATGATGGTGATTGTTTGAGCGAATGACGTTGAGAAGGTAGTTTATGGAAATGAGAAAGAAGGTGAGATGGTCTTTCATCTGTGTTTGCACTCAAAATTGGATTTGGTAACTACCACATCCATGAGGGATAGCTGCCAATTGTAGGAATTGACAGCTTCCACTTTTTCAATCGCACAAACTCCATCCGACTCCCATCTCCCAAATGGGCCCTTACTGCCCTCAATGGAAATGACTATTTTGTCCACAGGAAACGTAAGGTTTATCCTAGCACTTACAGGAGGTAAGACCTGGGCTGGAGCGAATGGATTTGAATGTTGAACCCATTATAGTTATGGTTAAGAAGATCTGAGTCTGGATTTGGATCTGAGTTGGCATGAGAATCAGATCCATGTTTAGGTCTAGGCTTCACTTGATGGAGCTGAACCCAGGAAAATGCGTTTGATCTTGTTGGGGTTGTACTTAGGGGCGGTGCTACATATTCGTTAGGTTGGGAAAGTGCCCACCCTGATCCGGAAATCCCCAACAAGGAGGTCTGGGTCAGACTGGGTAGTACCCATCCTAACCATAATGCTGTGCCCTCACCTCTCTCCCCCTACCAACCACCCAGCTCTATGGAATGTTAAGGATTATTTGTTCTTCTTGAAGTTCCTCAGGAGTTTCTCTTAAGTGCACATTGTCCACATGGACGCTACCAGCTTGAGACCACAAGTGAAAATGACATTGCCAGAACTTGTGAGGTAATATTTTCATTTTTTCCTCAGTAAATTAGTTCACTTTGAAGTGATAATTGATTTTCTTTAATACCTAACATAATGCATCAAAGGTTTCTTGAAGAACCATAGAAGCAGGCTCCTTTGAGAATCATTACGAGCCCCACCACGTTCGGTTGGATCATTCTGATTTACTTTCTCAATTGAATGAGAAAGTGAATCTGATTTATATAAGCAGCCAAACATAAAAAGTTATGCTGTGATAAACTGAATCTCATTTGCCTTTGCAAATGAGTCACTTTCTAATTTGCTTGAGCTTCAAAATCACGAGACCCCATGTGCGAATCTCAAGCAAATTAGAAAGTGATTCTGAATGATGTTTTTTGAAAGGAGCAGCAGAACGTACAAGATGTTCTATTCTTTCATAAAAATGCATTCTCTCAAGAAATATTGATAGTAAATGAGAAGATTGTTTGGAAAGGAAAACTATACACAAACAAAAACCATATCTTGAAACAGGTGCACATCTGTCACACGGAAACTCCATTTTCGCCCCCGTATCGTGTATCCTTATATACTAGTCTGTATCCGCAGCAATATCCATGTGACATAGGAAGGCAAAAGGAAACATATGAGAGAAAGAGAGGTGGCTCATCCAATAGTTAGCACAAGATCTTTCAGATGAGCAATGAGACATTGTAAGGCCAGAAAAAGCCCCCTTGAACCTTTCATATAACTTCTCCAAAGACGAGCTAGTCTAGAGACAGATATGATCAGAACGAGGGTTTCCTGCCACCAAATAATGGCACAGGCCGGATGTTGAGATATGTTGCAGAAGCGAGATAAGCACAGCTTACTGTAAGATACAATTTAAACCAGGGAGATGAGTAGGTTAGAAATGTACATATACCGGTTAGTGTAATGACAAAAATGAAATTTGTCAAGCACCTAAACCATGCTTTGCTGCGGGAAGTGACCCTTGGCATGAAACTCCGAAAGTAGGTTGTCCTGCTGGAATATGTTGATCAACCAAACAGCAGCTTCAGGCTCTGATGATGGAATTTCATGGAGTGGAATACGGTGAACATAAACATGAACTTCAGAAGGATCCACACCAAAGACATTATCCATGACAGATGGGCACCCCTGCTTGTAACCGATAGTTACATCATAAACTGCAGCCATCCATTCACTAATTAGGCTAAGAAATTACTGTCATGCAAGAATAATCATTCAAAATCTTAATGTGGCATAGAGTTCAAGCAGTTATAGTTTTACTTGTTATTTACTTTGTTTTTTTATGTTGAGCCATGATCTGTTCATTTCACTGATGCACAACACAGTATTATTGGTAGCGATAGGTAACCCACCCAAAATATACTACCATTGACGTTTGGTATGCCACAAAGGCAGCAATACCCAGCAGAATAACATTTAGTCAAAATGTCTCTTCTCAATAATGCAGAAAGATTAATCAACTCGATGAAGATAAATATATTCCAACATATAAAACAGGAGAGTTGCAGCAGTGATGCCGGAAACATCTGATCACATCCCTAAAAGTGGTGCCAAACTGGTGAGAAAAGCCGCATACAAAAGCAACAAACTGAAAACGCATGTGATGATTTTCTTTGTTGGTTCATATCGCCGACCCCAATTGTTTTGGGATGAAGGCGTAGTTGTTGTTGTTGTACTGACTCGTCTAACTGGAAAAAGCTTTTCCAATGGCTTTACTTTAAGTTCCTTAAAATGTGATAAATGAATTCTGCATGAGGCAAAACAGAAACAATAATATAATAGCCAACAAAAAAACATCAGGAAAAATACTCTCCTTGTTCCAAGATCATGATTTTGATTTCTAGAAGCAAGGCAAACTACATGTCAGTGGAAATGTATCCTTTTCCTCAATTAGTCCACTTCAATGCAAAAGACTCATTCCCAAACCCTTGATGTAATTTTTCATATTCTCTTTCAATCTACAAATTTACTATTTGTTGTTCCCCATGATTCATGATGCCTATATTAACTTTCATTCCTTAGAGATAATATGTGATCTTTGGAACCCAGACATTGTAACAAACTAACCAAACATTTGGCAATGTCTTTAACGCCTAGCATACTATCTTTAGCCAACATACCTTCAATTATTCTTAAGTTAGAATTCCCAATGTGTTTTGTCATGTTCATGACAACATCTTGGAAGACTGCTCCTAGCACATCTAGGGTTGTTATGGTTCAGACTGACTCTAATCTGATTTCACACACATATAAGACCATAAAGCACAAAAAAATTAGAAATACTCAAGCAACAGCTTTAACAGATTGATTCATGGTAAACCACGGACAAAAAGAAAATAGAAGGCATGCATGCATACACATAACAGAAAACAGAAGAAAGCAGGGACAAGCAAGATGGCTATTGCATAAAAAATTCACATTCTATCAGAGAAAATATAAGTTACAATAACAACCATGGCTACTTGTCCAGAGTTTTGCCACATTTTTGATGCATCCTTCATCAAATTGCTACAGTATATGAATAAATGAAACGGTTGAAATAACACTGTAGCCCATGTGCACATAGGTATCTTATATTTTTTCCAGATAACTGTTCATCCATAATGCTGATAACAGATAATTATTTAACCCAGAATGCAGATAATTATACTGATTTATATGATAAATGAAACAAAGGTTCAAAGAAATGCAACCTGCATCTAAGGAATTCCGAAGCACCTCCAGGCAGACAGTGAAACCCTTTGTTTTTGGAAGAAGCACTTGTTTCAATATGGCAAACCATTCTCCTTTGCAAACTTTTGTCTCCTTAAGCACTTCCGCTCACTGACAATGTAATCAAGAAGAAATTATCAATATGGATGGTGGAGATGCCTACATAACGGGAACCAGTTTTGACTATACTTTATACATTTGATGGTGGCGCATGGCATATTTCACTAACCTATAAAGTCAAAAAGAGAAGCTGAAAAAGGGTCCGTGATGATTAAAAAAAAAAAGGATAGAAAATGACGATATTTAGGCAAATCCTCATATATATATATATACCTCACAATCTTGAAAAGAACTGATGAATTACTCTAAAAAAATATGAAGAGAAAAATATTAAGCCACCTAAGTTATAACTTATAAGCATTTCAAAGTCTCTGTTTCAAAAGGAGAGAATTAGAACTGGTTACCAACGCATCACACGCCTGGCCCATACATAACTATGGCCACTAGATATGAACATCTGAACATGGTCACTGATAATATAAGCACCTCATCAACAAATTACCAAACCATTTGAAAACTAAATAGAGAAAAAAATCTACCCAACCACAAGGAATGGTCTTAATAGCAATGAGAACATTTGTAAACCCCAGTTACAGAAGAGCATTCAAATGTACCAACAAAAGCAACCAAAAAACACCGACAAGCGATTACTCAAAGGATGAGTTGCCTGAAAATCGATTATGGGAGTAATTAACCAGTAGTCCAGACCAATGCAGGTAGAATTCCCTGCAAGCATATGGGCAGGCACAGCTTCCATCTAGAGATAAAAACATCAGTTCTAAAGATCAACCCTGAGGCCATACTATGTGCCGAATACTGATACATCAGCACCCAGAGAAGCACTAGCGCGTAAGCACGCACATGGTATCCGATAAATTATGTAAAATGCTATGAAACATTGCAAGCCAAAAACCAGACAAGGATAAACTTTGAACATGAGAAGTAATTACGTGTAATCAGTTCCCTCATGGAAAACAACAAGCCAAAGGGGATCCTGCGGATCACCAAAAGTTGAAAGCATTTGACACATCATCTGTTCATCATTTTCCCACTTTCTTTGCACCGGGAAAAATTCAAGAATGTGGAAACCCTAGCCAAATATTGGCAGTTTCACCAAGCTGCTCTTAAGTATATACTTAATATACCCAAGGCACGCTTTTCTTTTTGCAAAATCCCTTAAGTACATCCAGTCAACCTCAGTTCTATGGTTACAAAGAAGCAGGACCCGCTCACCCGGAGGAACCATCTCTCCAGACCAAACAACTCTCGTCTTGTTTATTTTCTCAAATAGAGAAGGCTATAATGCCAACCACTTGCCAAAAAAAAAGGATGTTGCCTTCCTGCTATAATGCACACTGAATAGTCTCAACAGGACAGCAGTGAAAAAGCTCAAGTAAACCAACAGCATAAATGCTGTTGAAAGTAGAATGACCAGGCATATAAGACCCCTTGGAATCCTAAAAAGAGATAAAGGTCTGTGTCTAGGACAATGACCAGGCATTGGATCACCAATGCTCTCACTAAAAATTGGCAGCTTAGTCACTCCCAATGCTGCAGTTGAAACCTGCAGAAGCCTACAATATAAGGCAAAATGGCTGCAAGATATAAGAATTTTGAATTGGAAATACTATACTTAAGAGTTTTTCAAATGTTGGCTTTCTCATAAAACATAAAATTTCAGCAGAATGGTAGTCATTTGATGCATGTAAGGCATGAGGCACAACCCAATGATTCATTTTGATGGGATGCATGAACTTGAAACCATATTAGATACAATATCAGATAAATTTATTAAATTATAAAGTTATCACAGTTGGGATTATATTACATTTACATGATTTCTAATTAAAAAATCGAGTAGAATCAGATTTTATTTCCAGTAGAGAAAGAATATCCTGTATCGAGTCAACAAGGATCAGACTAAATTTCCTCTGTAATTCATACAGGCTAGCAAGTAACGTGTAGTAACTCTCCAACACCAAACATGCCAATCTCCGGAAAATCGATTTCCGGCGACACCAAAAGGAGCTTGCCCCTTTTCGCGGCACCCAGCGAATCAGGAAAAATATTTAGCGGATTGAGGAAGAAAACCCACGATTTTTTTTCATACATTAAACGAAGAAACACATGAAAATCGAGAACGTCAAACATGACCTAACTCACCGGGTTCCTCTGTAGAACACTCGTGCTCGCCGGAGAGAGAGAGAGCCGAAAGAAGATTAACATTACCACTCGTGAAAATCAACAAAATGTTGAACCCATGAACCGAACAAGATAGAAAACAAAAATAAAATATAAAAAATAAGAAGCTAAAGAAAAAGAAACTACAGACAGCAACAGACAACAAAGTCAAGCTCAACCAGGATCCGCTGGATTAGAAGGAACCACTGAGGTGAACGTTGATAGAGGGAAGGAGAGGTCATGCATACTTAGAATCACATATACATCAACCAGGATTTTAATCACATATACATCAACCAGGATTTTATGGGCAAGATTATTAAGTATGATCGGAATTAGAGAGAGAGAATATGTGAGTTTTTCAGCCGGATCCAGGTCCATCCACAAAGAAGAATAGAGACAAATAAGATTTATAGTGCTATGATCTATTTGAATCCAAATTAAGTTCATTAATTTTTAGTTGTGTATGGATTTCGTATCTATACAAAATCCATTGAAGGATTAATTTTTAATCAAGTTTAAATAGTTTTGTTTAGCGGGTCACCAGCGTGGCCAGCTTGGTGGTTGCGAAGGTGTTGAGTTGAAGGCTCCGACATACGAGTGTATGCTTAGCTTTCAAAGGTGGGTCGCTTAGAGCTGGTTTGCATGGTCATGGAAACGGTGTGCGTTTTTGTGAGGCCCACAATTGACAAAACAATTTGGGGCTCCTCTTTCCGCGCAAAAAGGCCTCCAGATTCAATGCTGCACCCCCCTTTCCGCGAAAAGTGTTTCTGTGAAATGGTCCGATTCTCTTTCCTTGGAAGAGGTGGCACGGCTTCATCTTATGCGTCATGCAAATGCTGCCCCGCCCACGGGAACGCTTTCCGCGGAAAGGGGGTCGAGCATTGAATCTGGGGCTCGCAGAAACGCACTTCCATCGATGCGTTTCCACAAAAATGGCCCATTTTCCATGCAAACGGCCATCGGGGGATTCACTCGAGGGTTTTCCCTCGCTTCGGTGTGGGTTCTTGGTCATCAAAAAAAAAAAGATGAATGGCTATTCTAAACTTGATTCATTCTTATTCTTATCTTCTCTAAACTCCTTTTTTTTTTTTTTAAGACACGCTGGGGTTAGGCAGACTTCCATCAGTTATTATTCAAACGTACCACAGGGTTTTGAACCTGAAGAGACATGCACTGACAACTCCTACCAACCTCTTTTAAACTCTTTTTCTTCATAGTTTAATAACTTAGGCGTAGTTTGGATCCTGTATATCTATGTGAATCGGACAATAGATTTGCATCAAGTGGTAACACCACTCGACGATTGCGACGGCGTCCAGTTCAAAGAGTGAACTCGTAGAATCTATGAAAACGCATTGAGCATTTTAATCAAAACATGCAAGATTTGCAGAAAGTACTTGATTGCATTAAGAAAAAAAGTTTTTGTGGAAAAGATTGATGTGTTGAATCAACAATTTGACGCAATGGTTCTGTTGTATACACGAATGAGCCCAGGCCAAGCTGGAGTAGCCCTAACTCATTGTGCACCCCTAGTATTTATAGACTTTTTTTTATCTACTATATTATTTATAAATTAAATTTCAATCATATTAATCAACCAATCGTTTTACTCGCAGAGAATTAAAGCTTGGACGAATGTAATTTGTAGCGATACTTATAGAAAAAAAAGGGGATGTGAAGAAAGCATCAACTATCCAACGTCAATTTCAATCTTTATCACGTTTCAAGAAAAGTATCTGCAATAAAATCACAAAAATATGAAACTCTTTCCGACGCCACACGTGGAAAGCCTACTAGCAAGGATTTATCTTCAAATTCACTCCTGAGTCACAGAATAGAAAAAAAAGGCAAGACGAAACCGAACCTTTATAAAGGGGTTCTGGCAGGAAACTGGGGTCGCGATGCTTCGTTCCCTCCCGAAGTTTTGAAAATCCCTCTGCGCGTTGAGACATTTTACCACCAAACTCTTACCCCAACAATGGACGCTGGATCCGGTGAGTACCGTCTCAGTTGCGAGCTCAGAGGCCACGAAGCCGACGTAAGTGCTCTCCCATCTCTCTTCCTTTTCCTTCCTTCCTGTTCTGTCTTCTCCACCGCTGGCCGACTGCGTTCGCATTGATTCTCAATTCATCGCATAATTAGATCCATTATCATCGCCCTTTACGTATCCAAGACTCTTTAAACGATGCTAATTTCTTGTTTCCTCGTTTGGATTAAATTCGGCATTCTTGGTTCCTGCTTGTTTCCTCATTGATTTCGGCCGTCGATCTTAGAATTAGTGCCAAATTCATGGTATATTGGTAGATAATATTGTGAATAGGGTCTTTTCCACACTATTTGGGTGCGTTCTCTTTTGGAAAGTGGATGGATAGTTGATGTAAACCAAGAGGGTAACTTGGCTCGAGCTACCCACACTAAGAATTATGAGAAATAGATATAGAAATGCAAGAAATAACTAAAAAAATGCAGGAATTTAACGCAAAACAGAGACTAAATTAAAATAACTGAAAATACTAAACTCAATCTCAATTCTGAATTATCTACCTGACTGGCTAATCTCCAAGGCCTTCCCCATATCTATAGGGGAATCCCTAATCTAATAACCTCTAAAAGATAAAACTTATCATAATTTGGATATTGAATCTAATATATCACCCAATATCTATTACAATGACAAAAATATCCTAACTAAAATAAAAGGGATCTCAAATGATCGAACAAAAGAAATGGACCCCGTTCCTGCATCATTCTCCTCCAATTGGAGAACGCTTACGCTGTTTTCAATCTTGCTCAACTTCAAAGAACCCCAAAAGTGATGCAATCTCTAGCGAGTGTGGATCCAGAAAAGCTGATAGTAGTAGGATCAATTTTGCTGGTGATTCAAATAGAGGGAACATCTGGACCATGGCGTTCCTTGTTCCTTGGTGTCTGGTGCAAAATAACTCCAAATGAATCTGCTTGTGACATATGATCCATGGTTAGGTATTCCTGCTGCAGTGGGAAGGGGTTCTGGCGGGGCGTTCTCCGTCAGTGGAGATGAAATCGACAAGGGATGCACCCTCTTTTCCTCTGTTGTGCACGTCAGCATCGTTTTCTATAGGCAAGGGGTGCACTTGCCGTGAGGTGCCCTGTGTTGGTGTGGGGTCCGGCATTGGTGTGGGGTTCGGCTGGCCGGATCTACTGGTTGGCTATCTGCCGTGAAGGGTAGGGAGAGGGGGAGGCGGTGAAGGACAAACCGGGGAAGGTGGAGAAACCAGAGGAGGATTCACCGGTGGTGGTGGTAGTGGATTTGTTGACGGTTTCTGATCTGATTCTGCAGTTTGTTGGTGGATCATCTTTTCCAACAACGCTAAGTCCTGCTACATTAAATCAATTCTTTTTTTTTTATCCTTTCACCTAATTGATCTAATGAAATATCTTCTTCCCACTCGGTGCTCAAACTATGAGACATCACGAACATGCGATCGAAGTGTTGCTCTGATACTAATTGATGTAAATCTAAAAGGCTCAATTTATGATAAAACTACCCACACTACAAATTATGTAAGAAAGACAAGAAATAGATTTAGAAATGTGAAAATAACTAAAAAAATGCAGGAATTTAATGCAAAGCAGACAATAAATTAAAATAACTAAAAATACTAAATTCAATCTCAATTCTAAATTCTCAACTGGACTGTTTAATCTCCTAGGCCTTTCCCATATTTATATGAGAAGAATTCTAATCCTAATAGAGTCCCTAATCTAATAACCCTCTAAAAGATAAAACTCATTATAATTTGGATATTGGATCCAATACGTCATCCAATATCTATTATAATGACTTAAATAAAAAAATATCCTAACTAAAATAAAAAGGATCTCAAATGATCCAATGAAGGAAATTGACTCGGATATGCATCGCTCGGTTCCTGCATCATTCTCCCCGGGTTGGAAAAGACTAACCCTCAAGTCTTGATCTCGCTTACGTTTTTTCCAATCCCGCTCAACTTCTAAGACTGACCCTCAAGTCTTGATCCCGCTTAAGCTTTTCATCCCCACTGACGAAGAACGCCCCGCTGGAACCCCTTCCGGCCTATAACATGAATACCTATAGTTGGGAATTTCTACCGTGGCTCATATGTCTCAAGTAGATCCATTTGGAGTTATTTTGCACTAGCCACGAAGGAACGACATGGTCCAGATGTTCCCTTTATTTGAATCACCAACAAAATGGATCCTACTACTATTAGCTTTTCTGGATCCACACTCGTTAGAGATTGCATCACTTTTGAGGTTCTTAGAAGTTGAGCGAGATTGAAAAAAGTGTAAGCGGTATCAAGACTTGATGGCAAGTCTTCTCCAACTCGGGGAAAATGATGCAGGAACCGCGCGATACATATCTGGGTTCATTTCCTTCATTGGATCATTTGAGATCCATTTTATTTTAGTTAGGATATTTTCTTATTTGAGGCATTGTAATAGATATTGGATGATGTATTGGATCCAATATCCAGATTATGATAAGTTTTATCTTTTAGAGGATTCTTAGATTATGGACTCTATTAGGATTAAAATTCTTCCCCTATATAAATATGGGGAAGGCTTAGGAGATCAAACATTCAAGTTGAAAATTAAGAATTGAGATTGAAGTTAGTATTTTCAGTTATTTTAATTCATTTCGTGTTTTGCATTAAATTCCTGCATTTTTTAATTATTTCTCGCATTTCTAGATCTATTTCTTGTCTTTCCTACATAATTCGTAGTGTGGGTAGTTTTATCGTAAATCGAGCCCTCTCGGTTTACATCAATAGTGGATCTCTTATATTTTTCTTCTTGAAATCGCACATTCAGCAGGAGAGTTTCGCATTTCTGATTCTTTTAAGAGATTGATTGTAGTAAATCATGCGAGAATTGATTGCATTCCAGATTCCTTTCCCTTATATTGGTTTATTTATGACATTTGCATTGACCTGGACATTTCTCTTCCTAACCTTTTATTAGGGGTCTCTATTTAATGAATATAAAAGTTGACCTTGCAGTGTGTTTATCCATCTATAGTTTTCTGCAATGGGTGACGTGCATTCATAATGCGAACTTCTGATGTCTTGTGAAACACGATTGAAAGAATGGTAGAGACAATTCGAGAGAGAGCATGGTTGTTGGTAATAAGCATTTGACATACTTCCACCTGCGCTGGAACATGTATATTGTTCCAGAAGAGTCGATTCATATGCTTGTACGTGAAGCTTGTAGCTGATGCATAAATACATGCACATTCACTGTATAGGCTTAAATTCCTATACACAACGCGTAGATGTGGGTGTTGTAGTGTTCACCTATGATTAGGGGTGTGAACGGGCATGGTTTACCCAGACCCGACCCGAACCAAACCCTTTAGGGTACGGGTATGGTGATAAATAAGAAGACCCGATTAAGTCCGATTAATACATCGACCTGGGTATAGTTTGTGAAAATTTATACCAGAGCCGAACCTGACCCGAGTTCTGATTAAGATCTGCAAATTTTCAATGTAAAAATGAAAAAAATATGATTTTACTGGGTTTGGTTCATGTAGTTCTTATCGGGTCCGGTATGATTTTTCTTATAGTGAACCAGATTAGACTAGGGTCCGGACCCAATACCATATCTGAAAATCTGGTCCAAGTTTGATTCCACTTGGGTCTGAACCAAACCTATCCCGTTGACACCCCTACCTATGATTGCACACTGCAAACTTGTGTAGAGCTGGTAAACGAATTGAGCAGCTTGTGACTCGGCTCAGTTCGGCTCATTACAAACTCATTCGTGATCGGTTTATATAAATGGCGAGGCAAGCCACGAGCAGCTCGTTCAGCTTAAACGAGACGGGCTCGCTCAGCTTGGGCAGGCTTGTATAGATAAAATATGTATATATTTCATGTGTAATTTATATTGTTAGTGTAACATATAAAGAGAAGAATGCCTAGGATATAAATATAAAGAGAAAGATGTATGATAAATATATATGAAATATAAACTATATAAAATACATATAATTTTAAGTGCAATATATATATATATATATATATATATATATATATATATATATATATATATATATACTATCACAGCTAACATGGACTATTTTACATGAGCTGAGTCACGAGCTTGGTCAATTGGTAAACAGGCCGAGCCCAAACACGCCCTGTTCGGTTCGTTTACCAGCCCCACTTGTGTGTATCTGCAGTAGGTGCATTTGTTGTTGTGGATGTGACATCTGCTCCTTGTCGAATATATGGTGCAATCTTATTGTTCTTGGTCCAGCTAGCTCCTCCATCCCGGAGTTGATAATCAACATGGCATAATTGTGGTTAGGTGTGTTAAAAGTGTATATACATAAATGTACATGTATATTTAATTATATATAATACATGTATATTTATATATTATTTATATTTTTCCTTTTTCTTTATTTATTTTGTCTTTTTAGGTTGTCTAGTTCTTTTTGAACTAGACTCAAACTAGTCAGCATTTTCATGTTGACTAGTTTGAAGAGCCGTTGGATTGGAGCTAGTCCAACGGCTACAAATAGAGCCGTTGGACTAGCTCCAACGACTCCTTTAGAGCCTCTTAAAGTCATTTCTCTCTCTCACTCTTATGTGTATAAATAGGGGTAACTCCCCTCTCATTGGAACAATGCTTTTTAAGCATTTTATGTTAATGAAAAAAATTTATTATTTCCTTCTTGAGTTCTCTCATTTGTGCCCTTTTGTGGGTTATGATTAAGGTGTCTTTAATAGACACTTGTTGTGAGCATTTGTGCTTTTGTGGAAGATCTTCATTTCATTACATGGTATCAGAGCTTGGAAGCTTCTAGATCTTGGAAAGTTGCTGCCTCGTTTTCTGTGCCATTTTTAGCAAGAAGTTGATTTGTCTCCTTGTTCGTGATTCAAGTATTCTTGTGCTTACATAGTTGAAGAAAGAAGTGGTTCGAAAGATTGTTGACTACTTAAAGATCGTGAAATCGTGATTGTGTTCTTGCTCTTTCTCCTTTCTCTCATATTTTCTTTTCTTTCTTTTTCTCTCTCATCTCCTTTCTCTTCCATTATAAGAATGGATGACAATGATAAAGTCACCATCATGCCCATAAAACTAAATGATATCAATTTTGTGATGTGGGCTTCAATTATGAAGCACCACATTTGGGGGAAGGGGTTGTGGGGGTTACTAAATGGTTCTGATTCAGAACAAAAAATAATTCTCACAAAAATTGAAAATGAGAAAGAGGTATCTCTCACTGAAGGAGAGAAAACTAAGGTATTAACTATATATGAAAAAAATGGAAAAAATGGAGGATGGGGCATGCCAAGACCATGTCTTGGCTAATTAATAGCGTAGATATCAAGAAATGCTTTAGTCTTGCAAAGTTTCAACATGCCAATAAGGCTTGGAAATACCTTAGAAATATGTATTCTCTTAAGATATTGCACATGTGTATAATTTATAAGACAATGTGCGAATTATGACCCAAAGGGACAAAAGTATTAGAGAATACTATAATAAATTGTCCCAACTTTGGGGAGACTTGGTTCTTCTTGAGCCAAAGTGGTATTGTTTGGAAGATATCGAGCTTTGCCAAAAAAAAACTTGATATAGAACATTTTTACTAATTTGTAAATGGTTTGAGACCAGAATTTGAAACCACCAAATCAACCCTTTTATATAGAGAAATTTTTTTCTCTATTGTTGACACTATTAAGGAATTAATTGTGGAGGAAAATAGGTTAAAAAAGCCTGGTATGACAGGTTTAGTCATGTTATGCTCGATATTGAATTCAGAACTTGCCTAACTGACACTGCTTTATTTGTTAAGATTTCTGATGTAGGGATTCTTCTTCGTCTTCTTTATGTGGATGACATGATCATCACTGAAGAAGACAAAAAAAAAGTTGAAAACATTAAAAAAATTCTTAAAAATCATTTTGAAATGACTGATCTAGGTTTATTGAGATATTTTTTAGGAATTGAAGTTGCTTATTCTCCTCGAGGTTATTTATTATCTCAATCTAAGTTTGCTTTTGATATTGTTTTCAGCTCTAAAATCACAGATGATAAGAGAGTTGATACTTTAGAGGTTGTCAACACCAAAATGCGAATTGATGATAGAGAACCTCTTGAAGATCTCACTCCTTACCGACAACTTATTGGAGCACTTTCCTATCTCTAAATTACTAGACCTGATATAGCACACGTTGTACACACAACTAGTCAATTTCAGCATGCTCCAACTTCTGTTCACATGAGATCAGTTTTGCGTATTATTAGATACATTAAGTCCTCTCTTTCTCAAGGCCTCTTCTTGTCTGCTTCATCTTCATTAGATTTGATTGCTTATACAGATGCTGATTGGGGAGGTGATCTAAATAACAAGCACTCAACCACTGTTTTTTATGTTTTCTTAGGTGAATTCTTGATTTCGTGGCGGTGCAAGAAACAACAGATGGTTTCTCTTTTGTCAATCGAAGCTGAATACCAAGCCATGCCCACCACAAAGATGGAGGTTGTTTGGATCAGAAGACTGCTGATTGACATGGGAGTTGAAGTGACAAAAGCCTCACGCATGTGCTGTGACAACATGAGTGCAATCTAAATTGCCAGCAGCCAAACATTTCATGAACTCACCAAACATATCGAAATGGATTGTCACTATGTTAGAAAGGAGTGTATCTACATGAGACCATTGATCTGCCTTATGTTACATCAGAATACCAATTAGCAAATTTCTTCACCAAACCTCTCACCGCTCGATTGTACCGTAAGTTTGAGGGAGAGTGTTAAAAAGTGTATATACATAAATATAGGTATATATAATTATATATAATACATGTATATTTATATATTATTTATATTTTCCTTTTTTCTTTATTTGTTTTTTGTCTTTTTAGGTTGTCTAGTTCTTTTTAAACTAGACTCAAACTAGTCAACATTTTCATAGTCAATGTTGACTAGTTTGAAGAGCCATTGGAGCTAGTCCAACGACTCCTTTCTTAAAGACATTTCTCTCCCTCTCTCTTATGTGTATAAATAGGGGTAACTCCCGTCTCATTGGAACAATGCTTTTTAAGCATTTTATGTGAATGAAATAAATTTATTATTTTCTTCTTGAGTTCTCTCATTTGTGCCCTTTTGTGGGTTATGATTAAGGTGTCTTTAATAGACACTTGTTGTGAGCATTAGTGCTTTTTGTGAAAGATTATTTCATTACAAGGTGCTCCACAATGGCTTGGACGGTATAGAGCGCTGGTGATGGGCATGGCCTATGGGCCTCACTGAGTTGTGCGTGAGTATGACCTGCATGGACACATCAAGTAATGGGGGAAGCCAGGGTCAGTCCTGTACCACCGCCCATGCTCCTTGGCCTGTTTCTCCTTTCAGCTTGGCTTCTAAAGGGGCTGGAGGCTGTGAGTAACTGGGCTGGCAGTGCATATAAAAAAGGGAAAGTAAAAAAAAAGAACACCCTAGGATTGATCAAACCCTGGGTCTCATGCGAAGGCCAAGAAATTGGATGTGAAGTCAGGTATGCTAAGTTCATTCTACCCAGCCCAGTGTGCATCTCTAGCTCCTATATCTAGTATGATGTTTACATATACAGATATTTCTTTGGTGTCTATATGTGCACCACAAATTTGGTATCGATGAGTAAAATCTCATTATTCATGCATTTTTAAGTAATCTGACCACATAGATGGATTTATTATGGTTTATTTACTCTAAATTGCCCTTTAAACCAATACATTTAAGTATTAAAATGCATTTTCGGGAAGGATAGAAATGAATGGCTCGGATAGCGCCAAAACATGACCATCAAAGCTTGCATGCTCAATTTGTTAGATGGAAATCCTGTTTTACACTGAATGGACCATGCTGAATCCATCCATAAGGTCCAATCTACTTGGAAATGCATATGTGAAGTTCTACACATTGATATGGTACCGACCACATCACATCTCTCTCTCTCTCTCCTCTCACACACACATATGCATGTGTTTCTGCAGCATGGTACTTGTCTTGGCATTGAATATTCTTATTTTCATGTGCATATGTGTTGCTATATTTCTGGTTTCTGCTTGTGGTGGGCAAGTGGTTGACATTACAAAAAACATCTTCTCAGGTTCGTGGAATATGTGTCTGTGGAGATACTGGGATAGCAACATCCTCTAGAGATAAAACTGTTAGGTTTTGGGCCCTGCATTCTGATCATGGATATACATTGTCAAAAACATTGACAGAACATACTAGTTTTGTGGGACCGCTTGCTTGGATTCCTCCTTGTAATGATTTTCCAGAAGGTGCAGTTGTCTCTGGTGGCATGGACACAATTGTCTTACTTTGGGACTTGAGCTCAGCACGAACTTTGCATAGAATGAAAGGTCATCAGCTCCAGGTCACAGGTGTTGCAATAGACAATTGTGACATTGTTTCTTCATCTATTGACTGGTACGCGATAAATTTTATTGTCTATGAGTCTTATTGTCCTTTTCTGCAACACATAATTTTCTGCATTTGGTTTAATTGAGCTCGTCTGTTGATGTTTGAATGCATCTGTTAGCTAGTTAAATGGGATAAACTGTTGTGTTATGCTCTCCTTCCAATAGAATACCCCTGTTTACCACATATATTAAGGCATAGTTGCTTTTCCTGTACAACTTCACAGAATTGTGAGAAGGGATCTGACTTGAAGCCATACAACCCAATATCTTCTTTAATTTGTTGTTCTAATTCCTCCACGCGGATTCGTAAACATTCCATTTGAATATGGTGTAGTTTGGTTCATGTTTTATTGTGATTTTCTAAAAAAATTGTGATAAATATCTATAAATGTAAAAAGAGAGTCGAACTCATATCATAAAAATGATAAATTGAATTTACTGGCTGTACTTGTTACTATGATTATGGGTGGTGTACACTGTACTGGTGATTTAATCATTTCATGTTTATGTTAAATGTTTTCGTTTCATATACTAATGGATATGTTTTGAAAAGCCATATACCAATGGATGTGCATTGTAATTAAGAGAATTCCATTAGTCAGTATTTTTAGAACAATTTGCTTGTTTGATTTTGGTCTTGACTGTTTATTCCCAGCTATAATAATTTATCTTGCTTGAAATGTTTATGCAGTACCATTAGAAGGTGGAGGAAAGGACAACTTGTTGAGTCTTGGGAGGCTCATAAGGCTCCCATTCAAGCTGTTCTAAGGCTTCCATCGGGGGAGCTTGTTACAGGTTTTATTTTCTTTCAATTTTTTTCCCTTTCCCTCTTTGGTGATGTGGCAACTTTTTGAATATAACTTGATAAAAGGGTATATTTCCTAAATCCTCTCTGGGAAGACAGACTTCTTAGTTTAGTGATATATTTAGGTGGCTGAGTTACATATGACAATTGCATGTTTTTTTATCATTGTTGTTGATATTGTAATCTTGGGTTTGAATAAGATAGCTGGATCAGTTAGGCTAGTACAATCTTACTAGTAGATCTTGGGTTTGAATACCATCGAGAACCTCCCCCAGCTTGACCATAGAAAAAAGTGGCATTCTGATCTTTTATTGCCACAAGCTGTCTGTGCCATAGTTGCCAGAATGGGAATCGAAAACAGGAAGCGGTACAAGAATCAGAATTGGGAAGTGGGAAGCGAATCGGAAGCGATATGGGGAATCATTCGGGAAGCAGTATAAGAAATTATGACTTATGAGAAATAATGATAAAATGATGGATGTAAGAAGACAACTTTTAAAGAATGAACTTTTTTGAAGAAAAAAGAAGTATGTGAAAATGAATAATTAAGAAATAATGTCCACAATTGACAATTCTATCATCTTATTAGAAAAACTACCTAAGATCATTTAATAGAATAACTAAATAACACACAATCAATAAAAATGAAAAACCGTTTATTTCGGAGTTTGGATACAAAGCATTGAAATAATAAAAAATTTGTGCAACAATCTATGTGTAACTCATCACACATATTACAGTTCTAAGAAACTTCAACTAAGCCTAACAACATAATCAACTACTATATGATACCTTTAAACAATAAGAAATGTACAAGAGTGGTCAATGTTATATATATAATATAATATTTATTTATTTAGATATAAATATATCATATGTTAACAAAACAACATCTAACAACATATAGCTAATTATGCATTGCTAACGCTTTCATATTATTGTAGTTAGTGAATATAGCAATTGTAATATAATCAAGCTGCATATAAGATGCATAAAAGCTACTGAGTTGTGCAAAAAGTAATATTAATTAGGCTGATAAGCTATTTTTCCTCTGTTCAAGAATTCAAAAATTTGAAGTTTTAAACAAATGTAGCTATATTATGAAACAAAGAACAAACTGCAATTAAGAGAGAGCACAACAATCCAACATGCGCATAGAAAAACATATCAAACTAGATATGGTAATTCATAAAATAAAAGGAACTATTTTTGCAATCAAAATAATAATGTGCATGCATTTAGTTGAGATGAACAAGAGAAAAAGAGGGGCCTATGGCTGCATGAGATAAAATCACACTACAAATAGTGAGGAACCAGAATTCTTATATATGAGGAATTGATTTCCTCAACTTGAGAATTAAAATTCCAATGAAAATAAAAACTCAAGTATGGAAATCAAAATTCCTACGGGTGGGAATTGTGATTCCCATCACATGGGAATCGTGAATTCCATGCATAGGAAGCATGATTCCACACTGCTTTTGGTTCCCGCTTCCTGGGAATCACGATTTCCACCTTATAGTAGTGCTTTCGGTAACTATGGTCTGTGCATTACATCCATCTATATGAGTTTTTTATTCACCGAGTTTAATTAAATAAAGTTGTTAGCTGATGAAGATTCATATAATGGCATAATATCAGGGAATGCTGTTATTTTACCACCTGGTATATATTACTTTTAACAATAGTTACCAAGAAACAAAATGGATACGAGAAGCAATGCGTGAAGCAGAAGCTGAGAAACAAGTAAAGTAGCATGAAGTGAGAAGCAGGATAAGGTTATGAAGCGGTTATGCAAGTACATGAAAAAATGAAAAGGAAACACATAGAGAGCAATATGAAGTACGGGCGGAGGCAAATAAGAAGTGATGTAAACTCAAATTGTTGCAACTTTTTTTTAAAAGTATTTTTCAAAAGGTATTTTCAATAAAAATGGTCAGTGTAAACTGTGCATCAAATTATAAATAACCGGTTCACACTAGTGGTGAAGTCCGGGTCGAACTCAGGGAACGGGTTAAAACCTCGTACTCCAAACAAAACAATCTTTATTGCCTTAAAAGTAAACAAAGCGCAATTAAACCTATTACATGTGTTTGAGCGAAAATAAAATTATTACAACCAGATTAATTAAATGACCTAATGCCTTAAAAAAATACAAAAAAAATAAAAAAATAAAATTTGCAAGTCCTCGTTTGCTCGCAATCTAGCTCCTGTTATCCGTGCGTGTATGGCCCTGGTATGCTTATCACTGTCACGTTCTAATAGAAATCAAGAAGCTCACGCCCACCTACAAAACTCAAAACCACATAAGAACAAAAGCAACTAGACTACCTATTCTAGTTACGGTTAGTTGCAATAAACTAATAATTGAATTGAATCTAGAAACAAAAATCTATATGTATCTAAATCTAAGGAAAGGAAAGGAAAGGAAAGGAAAGGAAAGGTCTAAACTAAAAAAAAATTATTTAGCACACGGTTTGCCAAATCGCGATTTCCAAAACCAGTTTTTTTTATTTGTAACTCAATATGCAGCAAAACTGTGAGCTACTATGCTAAACTTGTAGAGAGATGCACCGAACGCTAGGTAGAGAGAGAGAGAGAGAAGGAAGAGAGAGAGAGAGAGAGAGAGAGAGAGAGAGAGAGAGAGAGAGAGAGAGAGAGATGGCTGCACATGAAGAGAAACTCGTTAATTAACATTAGGGCTCTCTCTATGTTAAATAGAGAGAGGCCAAAATAATAAATTACATCTAAGTCCCTTATTTAATAAAAAATTCAAATAACCTCCCAACTAAGAAGGTTTAAACTTAAACCACCTACTTTCAACAAAACTAATACCGGAAAAGTAATAAACTACTAATTTATCACAACAACAACAACAACAACAACAACAACAACAACTACGCCTTCATCCCAAAACAATTGGGGTCGACGATATGAACCAAAAAAGAAAATCATTCTGGGTCTTCCACATGAATCCTTCTCCTCCAATCATTTCTATCCAACGCCATGTCCTCGGTGAGGTTCAAAGCATTCATATCCTTTCCTATCATCTCCATCCAAGTCTTCCTTGGCCTACCCCGACCTCTTTTAACTAATATATTTTCCCATTTCTCCATCCTTCTAACTGGAGCATCATTAGGCCTTCGCCGAATATGTCCAAACCAGGTCCAGCCATTGCCCTGCTAAAGGATGATCTACAGATCAGCCGGCAACTCAGAATGGGCGATTGGGCTGGCAGATCTGCTGGCAATCAGGCCGACAGATCAGTCAACTGATCAAGCTACAGATCGGCAGTCTGATCAGGCTGGACTTCGGCTGGCCTGGTCTGCTGACAGATCTGGTCGGTAGATCTGTGTAGCAGATCTGGGTTGGTCTGATCTGTATAACAGATCTGGGCTGGCAGATTGGTTCTGCTGATCGATGGCAAACCTGCTGGCCTGATCTGGTGGGCAGATCTGATCTGATCATTAGATCCGATCGTCAGATCTGATATAAAAAGAACAAGTAAAAAAAAAAACTAAACTATAATGTGGAAATAATCTAATAAAAAAAACTAACCTATGCAGCAAACTAACAAAAAACAAACAAACTAATGCGTGAAGAAATTAAAGAAAACTAATTTATATGCAACAAACTACAATAAATAAAAATATAGTGAAAAGGGGGAGAAGAGACTCACCTTGGGTTCGCCTCCGACGGACTTGGGAGAGAAAGAGCGGCCTTCCCTCTTCTCTAAAATGTGTCATGCACCTTTGGAGATGAGCTTCAATCCAAGAGAGAGAGAGAGAGAGAGAGAGAGAGAGAGAGAGAGAGAGAGAGAGAGAGAGAGAGAGAGAGAGAGAGAGAGAGAGGCATGAATTCCAAGGAGGGAAAAGATGGCCCCCCTTTCTCTAAAAATCCTTTTTAAAATATGGGTTAGGGTTAGAAGGGTTTTTTAGAAATTTTCTTGAAAAGACTCTTAATTTCAATGATTTTCAAAATGCTTCAATTTAAGATATTATTTCTAAAAACATGTTAAAAACTAAGATATTTCTCAAACACAAGTGGGTCAAATCTGGAGTTTTAAAATTTTACCCGATCTATTTATCGGGCTCGATCCAAAAGTCTTCCATTTGCTCCAATTTGCTCATTTTCACTCCAAATTCGATGGAATTCGACACAAAGCTCTCCTGTACGACAACACATTAAAATTGACTAAACACGGCCCTTTAAACCTTGAATATGCGCAAGATCATGCATAAAAATATGAATAAAATATGCGTGATCACAAATCTAAAACAATATAAAACCAACTCACAAACTTGTTATAAAAATTTATAATTTTCTAGTATGAAAAACATGGGAAGTGAGGGGGAAATGAGTGGGAAGTGACAAGAAGTGAGAGGAAAACTTTTTTTTAAGGGAAGTGAAAGAGAATCGATTTGGGAAACGACGAGGAAACAGGCTTCCCAGTAAAGGGAATTGAGTTTCCCATATTTTGGAAGCAAGTTTCCCAAAGGCTTCCCCTTCTTTTGGATAAGCGAGCTTCCGGGGAAACAAGTTTCTGCATGTATCAAGAAGCTTCTGGTAACTATGCTTTTAACTTCGTAAGGGTCTGAAGCTGATTGTTATTTTTGATTGACAGCTATAACAAATGATGCCAAGCAAGACATACCTGCACTAGGAGAAAAACCTACCAAATAAGGAGATTCATTTTTGGTGATGAAAAGCACAATTGGTTATGAGAAAGTTCATATTAGAACCAGGGTGAAACTGGGTTAGTGGGTCCATAGTTTGAGCAGGATTTGACCCATATATGAACCAAAAATAGGCTTTGTATATTTGGATAAAACTTGCACTATTCTTGTTGGACCCTGCTGGATCAATCGAATTTGACCTGTTGCTTTTCCCTATATAAAAAAAAACTAGTTGCTTGGATGTACTGACATTCAACACATTTGACTTGGTTTAGTATTACCTTGTCAAAATTTGAAACTAGGGTTCTGCTTATGGAGATGGAATCAGTCCTAGTCTCTGACCCAGATTTTCTTCTCCAAGAGTTGAGTCTGGACTGACATCAACATTGTTCATTCCGGATCTTATCTGCAATTGCTCATGAGTGAAATGTGTCTCCTGGTGGCACAAAAAAAAAACAAAATTCACTGTCCACCTACATTTTCTTCTCTTCTATCCTTGAGAGATGCACCAAGAGAGTGTTAGCTGCAGCTGATTGATTGCATACATTATGTTTTACTGTTCATCACTTATATTTCCATCGTACTGCATCTGCTCCTGCTTTTGTTTCTATATTTGTTGCTTCTTCAGGGTCTGTATGGTATTGCTTATGATGGTTTTTGGAATCTCATCATCTTTTGCGGTGCTTCCTTGACTCATGGGTTATGAGTTGCTTGATCATGTGCATAGATTAGGCATTGGCTCGGTCCAGCCTGACCAAACCCTGACAAGGTTTACTTATCAGGTATTTGAGGTGACTTCCCAACCTGCCTAAGCTAGTTGTCAGGCTTTGTGGCCAGACTTTCGTTTGGGTTTAGAGTTTAGACACAAACCTAAGCCTGTGATTTGTTGGGTGGCGAAGTGGACATAACTCTGTTTTTGCCACCTCTTTTATTTCTGGAGCACAGTAGAGTCCTAATATATTGATAAGCTCAATGTTCAAGAATGATGACAAGAAAAGAATTGCTTAGTTTGGATTCAAAAAATGAAGATGATATCAACGGAGACATATACTGGAAAAGAAGAAGAGCAAGTTTCTAAATTATGTCTAAAATAATCAGTTGACTGCAGGAATGTCATGTAGTTAGATTTAGACCTGAATAGGTAAGGGTATTGGATTGCTACGTATGGAGCTGTCAACATTCATAAAGGATACTCTGATATTATTGTAAAATCTTTCTTACTTTTGTTTTCTAAATTCAAATGCTATTTGACTTTTTTGTGTAAATAAAGAATAAAAAATCATTTCCTCTTTTCTCTTTTCCTTTTTATATACTATTCCATGTTTTAAAATTGTTTTATTTAAACTGTTATTTTTGTTAAAAGCATGTCCAAACCTCCAGGCCAGATCCTTACTTCAACATTTTCATATGGTCTGCACTTAGACTGGTCTGAGGACTTGGTCTGTGCTTGCGGCGTCCAAGATGCTTGCTTCAGCCTGGCCTTTATCGAATCCTTACAGCCATGTGGTCCCATCTACATGAAACTTTGGTATCTCAATGCAAGTGATGACCATATAGGCATGTACACTCCTTGTCTCAACTAGTAGTCTCGTTGCTAAGGATGGACTGCCTTTAACTGGTGGTGCCTATTGTGATGTTGCTCATATCGAACATGTACATGGAACAAATCTGCAAGACCACAAACTGCTGAAAAGAAAAAGAAAAAAAGAAAAAAATTCTTTGTTATCTATTTTTTTGCAGTTTCTAACTTTTAATTTCTCTTGCATTTGGGGCTTAGGTTTCAGGTGACTGAAGGGAAAAATAATGAATTGTGTTTTCCTTGTTATATAGTTTTTGCAGTTCTAATATGTTTTAGTCCCTCTTCAATTAGGTTCAAGTGATGCGACATTGAAGCTTTGGAGAGGGACAACATGTACAGGCACTTTCACTGGGCATGCAGGTTAGTTGTTGTACTCTTTCATAATTGAGCTACCATTCTATTGCATCAGGTCATATGATTTGGTATATACCATAGTCATCGATATTGGTGATAGAAATTCTGATATTTTAAGGTAGCTGATATGATCGGAAAAATTTCACGATATTCAGAATATCGTGATATTATATGATACTTTTGCAATTTTTTTTAAAAAATATTATTTTTATATATTTTAAGTTCAGTTCTTCTATTTTTGTTTCTTTTGTATTTTAAAAGCTTTTGAAATTTGTTTCTTTATGTTTTTGTAAGAAAAATAATAGAAAACCTAGTCTTTCTTACCATTGTTTATATTTTTCAATTTTTTAAGCTTCTCATATTTTCCACCATTTGGAAATATCTCCAAGAAATTACCTTCTTAAAGGATATAGGTGACTATGGTATATACCACTTCTCATCGTATCAAGTGAGAAATAATCTCTAATAGCATATTCAGATGAAACCATCCTAGTTACTTGGTTCTGAAGAATCTGAACAAGTGCAAGCTTTTGCGTTTCCTGTTTATTAAGTTTTGAATGACTTTTCATTGTTGAAATCTTGAACTCCGGAGAGGAAACATGCCGTAGATATTTTTCTTGGGGTTGCTATTATTTGTTTTATTCCCAGTCTTTGAAAGTGGTGTCAGAAAAAAACTTCAGCTTTGCACTTATGTAACCAGTCTTTGAAAGTGGTGTTGTAGTCTTTGCCAATTAATTTTCAGGGTGAATGCTATCATATCCTGTCTCCTGTTGACCTTCTGATTGCCATAGATTAGAGACTGAGCTTTTTGTTGTACTATTAGCATGCCTTATCTTCTTCAGACCTTTTTAGATGTGTTCATGTCATTGTCTTGGTCTACATCTTCGAGTCTCTATGATACCTGCAGCAAGAATAATGTAAAAGATCCTTGAGTCTCTATGAGTCTCAGTTGCAGTTGTTTGATAGTATGTGGTTGTTTTCTTTCTTTCATGCCCATAAGCAATGTTGCAAAGTTCAAAAAAAAAAGGAAACCACAATACCAGATGCTTTGCTGGAGTTTGATTTCATGTGTATTTATATCTGTTCTCTCTTGACCATATATGATATTTTTATATTATGCATTTGCACTTTTGCAGTATATTTTTTTACTATGACTAAGCTGGACATGGTGTTATTGCCACCTGATGAGATTTGGAGAGAATTTGGACAAGCAACTCTTTATAAAAAATGAATCTGTTTGTTATTTCTCTGATAGTGGTTGATTTGTACATAACCTCTACTTGTTTTTACTTGGCCATGTGCTTAATGCATGGCAAATAGTGTTTAATCTACTGGATGCTGTTTTTTTTCTCATGTTCTCTTTGCTGCTGCTGATGCTTGTAAGGTTACAGAAACATGTACCATTTCTATTTTCTTCAGTTCTTGATGTCATGTTAGGTTTTTGCAGATACTGTTCGAAGTTTAGCCATAATTCCTGATCTTGGTATTCTTTCTGCATCACATGATGGGTGAGACTCGTAATTCATCTGTTTCATAGTTCGATAGTTAAATGATACATATCTTATTTTGCATCTATTTTCTCTTTGACCCTGGATAGCAGGAACTGTTGGGAGGAAAACATTGATTCAATACTCTGAATTATTTCAAAACAAAAAAGATTTTTACTCTGAAATTGGGGCTTCCTCTGACTGCAGGGGTTAAACCTCCGTGGCTTCATTCTGAATTGACATTGATTTCCTTTGGTTTAATTTGGTGAATCTTCTCCTTGTGCATTTTGGTCCTAGTCAGCTTTGTCCCTGGTGATGCTATATTCTGCTTTCTCAACATGTGAATATTATTATTTTTCAATTTGGTTCAGTGTATTGCCTTGCAAAAAATTAACGGATTATTAATGCTAATGTGCTTCTTTGAATCATGATCTTACCATGTTTCTCTTCTATTACTTTCTATGGGATGTTAACCATTAAAAGGAATTCCTTTAAGGCATGCAGAGCTGGAAAATGGTGTTATTAAAGTAGTAATCAGTGTTGTGAGAGGCGTACGCCTCGGTACCTGAAGCGTACGCCTCGGTACCTGAAGCGTACGCCTCGGTACCTGAAGCGTACGCCTCGGTACCTGAAGCGTACGCCTCGGTACCTGAAGCGTACGCCTCGGTACCTGAAGCGTACACCTCGGTACCTGAAGCGTACGCCTCGGTACCTGAAGCGTACGCCTTAGAGGCGAAGCGTAAGCAAAAAGTATCGAGGCGATGTAGTGAGGCGTTTGAGTCTCGAAGCATACACTTCACATGGGTGAAGCGTACGCCTCACATCGAAGCACGCTTCGCATCTAAGGCGTACGCATCATGTTACTCTTCCCTCTTTGGTGCGCGGTGGAGTACCTCGAGATGACGGAGGAGCACAACCACGACATTCTCGTCGCCAAGACGGAGGCGTTCCTGAGCTAGACGCTGTCAAGAACCTGAGCTCGTGCGAGCGGCTCCTGCCGGAGGCCGAGGAGCTCAGCATCACCAGGCGGTGCATCAAAGCCATAGCGATTAAGGCCGCCACCGACCTGTCCCTCTTCGGATGGCCGGTGGCGGAGGGGCATCCGACGATTTGGCGAGCCCCAGCGACAATGTCCCCTGGAATGGGATCGAATCCGACCTCCGGCAACGAGGACCGGTGAGGTCCGCTTGGTGGTTACCTCATTTTTATGTAAAACAAACTTGCTCCGTCGAAACCGGTCGCCAGCATCAGAAAATTTTTCAATGAGGCAGGGGTTCTGGAAACGACGATCTCAGAAGTTCCAGAGAAGGTATTACTTGATAAGGTATCCTTCTGCTTCTCGATTTTCTTAGGAGATGAAGGCTCTTGAACTTTTATCGATTCCCCTCAGTTGGCTTGCGGTTCACGGACTCCACGTGCACTGGGGGCGTTAGACTGTGGTGGGACCTGTGTTTAAATATCCATCACAGCAACTGAAGCAACTACATTAGAGCCGTCTCCCTTTGTAGATTTGGAATCTTGAGGAGTTTTATTGTTCTTCTCAAAATCATTTAGGACCGAAAAACAGTTGGTTCGATTCTCTCTGGGAACCTTTGCTTGAACAATTTTGGGTTTTTGATGCATCTTCACCAGGGTCCACTCATCCTGGGAGGCAGATTGAAGAGTCTCATCAGAATCAGATTTCTGAGCAGGACAGGTCATCGCTGAGTGGTTCATCGATCCACATTGAGAACAGAACTGTATCTTCTGTTCGTACACTATGTCTTGCTGAAAGAAGCGTCCATTGAGAATAGCTATCTCAATCTGTGGCTTAGCAACAAAGTTCAGTGGAACCACCATGCAAATTCTAGTGAAGGCACATCTATCCATGGTGCAAGTGTAGGCATCAATGTCCCCTGGAATGGGATCGAATCCGACCTCTAGCACTGAGGACCGGTGAAGTCCGCTTGGTGGTACGACGAGCTCACCGTTCTAGTTTGTATTACATAAGAATGGTTGTGCCCCGAGAGCATCGAGGGGTCGTTGGTGTGCTATGCCAAGAAGTTAATCCCGGGCCTCTCGCGGAGAAACCGAGCACCGTCCTCTCACTTTGTTTCCATCGCAACAGAGGACGAGCAGAGGGAGCTCTTGGAGACGGTGGTGAGCCACATGGCGGCGAGGAAGAGCAGCAACCCGACGACAACGATGAGTTAATTATAGGAAAATATTATTTATTTTATAATGTCATTTATTCTTAGTTTTTATTTAAAATTTTTATTATTTTATTAATATTATATATGTTTTTATTTTTATCATGAAGCTTACGCTTCAACGCCTCCAGGCTTACGCCTCGCTTCATAACAAGCTCAACGCCTCGCTTCGCCTCAACGCATTTAACAACCTTGGTAGTAATGTTGTTCACATGGCTATGATTCCTTTGCTACTGACACCTTTCTGGTTATCAAACATAATATGCTGTTAATAAGTTATCTTGTGCTTCTTGTAAGATGCAGTCATCTGAATGCGACCACTTCTCACATACTTTTGTGCCAACTTGGATATGCCTGTGCAAGATAGGAGATATAGTTTATTCTTGCAAGATGCTATTTTTCACTTAGATTATGAGAAAAATGATAACAGAGAAAGCAGTATAAGTATAATACTAATTCTTCCTGATCTAATAGGATCTACTTTGAGTAAGTGAGCCCGTGATCAATTCTTTTTCCACTTTGTTTTCCAACTTAGCATTTTTCGACCTTTTCTCATCATAGTTCATGGTTATTGTATCACATGTCAATCAGGAGTTCCACAAAATTTAAAACTTTTCTTGTGGCCATTTTTTAGGCATTTTTCTTGGATGATACAGTTTGATACTAGTTGCCATATTAGAAATGTCATGAATACTATAACTTTGAGTTTCTGGTTGGTGAACTATCATTCTTTTATGAGTTAGTTTTTCTTCACAACTAACTTCTTGTTGCTATTATCTAACACATCCAATATTATTGTTTACTGTTAATGATGATATTTCTGATGTTTTTGTAATGGCAGGTCAATTAAGCTATGGTCGTTTGCAGGAGAAGTTTTGATGGAAATGGTTGGTCATACATCTCTTGTGTACTCTGTGGATTCTCATGTTTCCGGACTCATAGCAAGTGGCAGTGAAGATTGTTATCTTAAAATTTGGAAAGGTCATATCTCTTAGTCTGTGTAATACATAGTTGATGTTGCTGTAATTTGTATCCACTCCTTTTGTAATATTGGTTTATTTTCATCATTGTCACCACCACCACCACCACCATCATCAATGTTACTGTTGCTGTTGCTACCATTACCACCACTACTAGTATATTACTATTATATGAATATAGAGTTTTATTATGATAATGGTCTTTAATTGATAGCAGAGTAGTGACTAAACATTTTTTCCACATGTATTTTAGTTTTGGGGAATTTTCAAAAGGGCACCTACGTTTTGAGTGATAATAAAAAAAGAACCTATGTTTTTGAAAATTTTAAAGTCGCACCTAAAAATTTTGTTGGTTAATTAAAAAATTCCAGTGTCCTAAACCATCCAATCTACTTTTAAATATGTATTTTATTAACAATTTTACCCTTGCAATCTCTCTCTCTCTAAATTTTCCCCATTCTTTCTCAGCCACCACCATCTATTCTCCATTGTCTCAATATCAACTTAATTCCACTGCCCATCATCTCCCCCCCCCCCTCTGTGTGTTTGTGTGTGCGTGTGTGTGAACTTCTTCCTGCTTCCCCCTTTTTTCTCAGCTGCTGCCATCTCCTTTTTTTTCATTCTCATTAATGATTTAGCACCACCACTCTCCATCATCACTCCTTTCATCTATATGCCACCCCACCCCAACTGCCTATTCTTTTTCTTGTCATTGCCCATCTATATTTTATGTTCTCACATCTCCCACAATCACCTATCGTTCTCCACTTTTTCTTCTTCACTACCACCATCACCGTCATCTTTTTTACTTTCTGTCATACCCACCTTTGTTTTGGCATTCTTTTTCTTCTTTCTTTTTCATATGAACATAGTAGCAATGAAGAGACATCAATAACAGGTAGATTGGAGAGAGACTTTGGTGAACAGCCATTGCTCGCTGCAATGAGAGAGAGGTTCTGAAATGAAACAAACCATGCGGCTATGTGGTTATCATGAGAGATAGAGGAGCTGAAGAGGAAGTTACGAATTGGTTTCTTGACTGTTTATTTCAATTTGGCTTTTAAAAATGAGAGAGTATAGTAGAGAAAATGTGAATTTGTCATCTTAACCTTAGTTGAGTTAATACAAACCCAAGGTCATCTACAAAACAGTCTTTTTTTTACTACCAGAGAAAAGGTTAGGTGTGTTTTTAACAATTTGAAATCCCTGTAAAGATTCAAGGAGGCTTCAATCACGAACCAAAAAGTCCAATCCTCAACTTGAGTAGATAACACCAAAAGTGTTCTCTAAGGAACACACTTACAAAATCCACAAAGGAAGCCACAAAAGTGTTCTAAGAGAACACACTTACAAAGGGGATACGCAATAAGGCACATAAAAAATATATTTTATTTAATGGAATCTGTGTGCAAAAAGCATAACTTATAAAAGGGATAACTGTTAAAAAGTGTATATAATTATATATAATATAATATATTTTATTATATATTATATTATATTATATATAATAAATTATATTTATTTATTTCCTTTTTCTCTTTATTTTTGTATTTTTTTTTTATATTTTTAGGATAGTCTAGTTCATATTAAACTAGACTCAAAACTAGTAAACATTTGACTAGTTTTGAAATAGCTGCTGTTGGACTAGCTCCAACGACTCTTGAGTCCCCTTTAAGCACCCCTCTCTCCCTCTCTCAATGTATATAAATAGGGGTATCTCCCCTCTTCTTGTAACAATGCTTCTTAAGCATTTTATGTGAATGAAATAAAGTTTATTATTTTTCCTTTTGAGTTCTCTCATTTACACCCTTTTGTGGGTTATGATTAAAGTGTCTTTAATAGACACTTATTACAAGCATTTGTGCTTTCGTGGAAGATCCTTATTTCCTTACATGGTATCAAAGCTTGAAAGTTTCTAGACCTTGGAGAGTTGCTACCTCGCTTTTCATGCCATTCTAGCGAAAGTTGATTTGTCTTGTTCATGATTCAAGTACTGTTGTGCCAACATAGTTGAAGAAAGAAGTCGTTTGAAGGATCGTTGACTAAAAGTTCGTGATTGTGCTCTTACTCCTTCCTCTTTCACTCATTTTTTTTCTTCTCATCTTCTCTCTTTCTTCTTCACCCTTGTAAGAATGGATGACAATGATAAGGTCACCATCATGACCATAAAACTAAATGATATCAATTATGTGATGCGGGCTTCAATTACGAAGCATCACATTTAGGAAAAGGGGTTAGTAAATGGTTTTGATTCAGAACCAAAACTAATCCTTACAAAGATTGAAAATGAGAAAGATGTACCTCTCACGAAAGGAGAAAAAACTAAAGCATTAGCTACCTATGAAAAAAAGTGGAAAGAATGGATGATGGAGGATGGGACATGCCAAGATTATGTCTTGGCTAATCACTAAATAGCATAGCCATCGAGAAATGCTTTAGTCTTGCAAAATTTGAGCATGCTAATAAGGCTTGGGAATATCTTAGAAATATGTATTCCTTTAAAGACATTGTACATGTGTTCAATTTACAAGATAAGGTGCAAACTCTAACCCAAAGGGACAAAAGTATTAGAGAATATTATAATGAGTTGGCTCTTCTTGAGCTAAAGTGACATTGTTTCGAAGATATCAAGCTTCTCAAAAAACAACTTAATATGCAACATTTTTACCAATTTGTAAATTGTTTGAGGCTGGAGTTTGAAGCAACCAAATCAACCCTTCTGCATAGAGGAAAAGTTTCCTTTATTGTTGATACTATTGAAGAATTAACTATGGAGGAAAATAGGCTAAAAAAGAATACTCCAAAGAATGAAGAAGATTCCGTTCTAGCCGTATCTAGACTGGCGAATTATATGCGCACTTATAGGCCTCCTCATTTCGGTAGACAAGGCAATGATTATGACAAAAGGAAAGTCATTTGTCACCATTGTCATGAATCGGGACATTATAGGTCTCAATATCCTAAATTAAAGAGAAGAGATGAAAAGAAAATTGCATCCGTCGGTTCATCACAAGAATCAAAAGATTAAGCCAATCAAGATGCACCTGTGTCTATGGCACAACTAATGTAAATTCTTCAACCTCTTTTCAAGGGAGTATCTTCCTCAACTAAAGTTTCAACCAGAGTAGCTGTTTCGTCCTTCTCCGATCCTGGTAACTTTTCTTGGTTTCTTGACTGTGGTACTTCTTTTCATATGACCTCAATTATCAATAACTTGTCCAAATGTCATAGTAATGACTCAAGTGTGTCAAATGTTTTCACAACTGATGGTACATCTCTTGAAATAAAAGGAATAAGAAATTTCGAAAATTTTTAAAACTCCAAAAAATTCTTTATCCCAAAAGTTAGATATATTCCCAAATTAAATCTAAATCTTTTATCTGTCTTTCAAATATCTGATTATGGGTGTAACATCTCTTTTTCTCATGGTTGTTGGGTACAAGATTGCCAGTCAGGGAAGCTGATTGGGGAAGGCCATAGAGGAGGACTCTACTGTATAGATTTTTTGGAATTACCCAAGAATGTTTTTTGTTATAATGTTCAGAAATTGGATTTGGATCTATGGCATAAAAGACTTAGCCATCCTCATATATCCAAAATCCAATACTTTCCAAGTTTAGGAAAATTTTGTAATTTTCCTTGTAAAGATTGTATTCTTGTTAAAATGAAGAGATTACCATTTCATGATAAAACTTTTGTTTTATCTAAACCACTTGAGTTAATACATTCGGACATTTGGGGTCTCACATCGGTCATATCAAAAGGCAGAAACACATATTATGTATTTTTTGTTGATGACTTCTCTAGGCATACTTGGATTTACTTCCGTAAACATAAATTAGAGGTCATTTTGCATTTTCAAACATTTCATAAAATGGTTAAAAATAAATTTCAAAATGATATTTTCATTTTTTGCACCGACTCAGGGGAAGAATTTTCGTCAAAAGAATTTAAAGATTATCTCAATTTAATGGCATCACACATAAAAGATCTTGCCCTCACATACCACAAAAAAATAGTTTGGCCGAACGAAAACATCGACACAGTATAGAAACTACTAGGACTCTATTGATAGCAAACCAAATACCAAAAGAATTTTGGGCTGAAGCAACCCTAATTGCTACCTATCTCATTAACCGAATGCCATCTTCTTTAAAAAATATAACTACAATTGAAAAACTTGTTAAATTGTCTCCTGATTACTCCAGGTTAAGAGTTTTTGGATGCAAATGTTTTGTCTTCACTAACAAAAATGATAAACTCTCTCCCCGTGCCATTCCTTGTGCCTTCTTAGGTTATGCATACAATAAAAAAGGCTATAGGTATTTTGATATTAAAAATGGAAAATTGTATGTATCTAAAAATGTATCTTTCTTGAAAAAGAAAAGTTTTTTTGATTTTGAAAAGGCCAAAGAAGTAACCGAATATTCTTTTTTGATAGATTTGATTTTGAAATCTGATGAATGTGACCTTGACGATGATCAAGGCATTATTGATACTGAACATAATGATATTAATGAAGAGCAAACCCATAAGGACACCAATTGTTTACAATACCCAAGACGTAGAGAATCCAATCTTCCATGTGCACTGAAAAAATATTCTAAAGCACAAACCAAAAGGTCATCCAGAGTGTCTAAACTTTTCGGTAAATTTGTCATACGAATTTTTTTCACCCACATATAAGGCATTTATTGCATTAATACACTCGTATCTAGAACCTTCATCTTATACTCGAGCCAAAGAACATATAGAATGGGTAGAAGCCATGAGGGCAGAATTAGAAGCCTTAGAATGGTCTAACACTTGGACTATTCTAGATATTTCATAATGAAAGAAACCTATAGGTTGTAGGTAGGTTTATAAGATTAAAACAAGAGTGATGTGACTCTTGAAAGATATAATGCTAAATTAGTGGCCAAGGGGTATTCCCAAGAGTATGACATAGACTAGGAAGAAACTTTTGCTCCAATTGCCAAGATGACCACAATTAGGACCTTAATAGCCTTAACCTATGTTAGAAGATGACCTATATTTCAAATGGATGTCAAAAATGTTTTTCTCAATGGAAACCTAGTTGAAGAAGTATACATGGAAGCACTACCTGGTATAAGTATTCCTAAGGATAAGGCTCTTCGTTTAGAAAAAGCTCTTTATGGTCTTAAACTAGCAAGAAAAACTTGGTATGACAGGTTTAGTCATGTTATACTTGATATTGGATTTAGAACTTGTCTGACTGACACTACTTTGTTTGTTAAGATTTCTGATGCAGAGATTATTATTCTTTTTCTTTATTTGGATGACATGCTCATCACCGGAGGAGAAAAACAGAAAGTTGAAAACATTAAAAAGCTTCTTAAAAATCATTTTAAAATGACTAATTTAGGTTTATTGAGATATTTTTTAGGAATTGAAGTTGCATATTCCCCTCGAGGTTATTTATTATCTCAATCTAAGTTTGCGTTTGATATTGTTTTCAGGTTCAAAATTACAAATGATAAGAAAGTGAATACCCTGAAAGTTGTCAACACCAAAATGAGAATCGATGATGGAGAACCTCTTGAAGATCCCACTCCTTACAAACAACTTATTGGAGCACTTTCCTATCTTTCTATTACTAGTCCTGATATAGCACACGTTGTACACACTAGTCAATTTCAGCACGCTCTAACTTCTGTTCACATGAGAACAATTTTGCGTATTATTAGATACATTAAGTCTTTCCTTTCATGAGGCCTCTTCTTGTTTGCTTCATCTTCATTAGATTTAATTGCTTATATTGATGCTAACTGGGGAGGTGATCCCAATAACAAGCACTCAACCACTGGTTTTTGTGTTTTCTTAGGTGAATCCTTGATTTTGTGGCAGTGCAAGAAGCAACATAAGGTCTTTCTTTCATCAACTGAGGCTGAATACCGAGCCATGACCACCACAACAATGGAGGTAGTCTGGCTCAGAAGTTTGCTGGCTGACATGGGATTTGAAGTGACAAAAGCCTCATGCATGTTCTGTAACAACAACAATGCGATCTATATTGCTAACAACCGAACATTTTATGAACGCACCAAACATATTGAAATTGATTGTCACTATGTCAAAGATGAGTATCTACATGTAACCATTGATATGCCTTATGTTACATCAGAATACCAATTAGCGGATTTCTTCACCAAACCTCTCGTTGCTCCTAGATTTTGTTTCCTCTTAAACAAACTTTCGGTCATTGTACCGTAAGTTTGAGGGAGAGTTAAAAAGTGCATTTAATTATATATAATATAATATATTATATAATAATTTATATTTATTTATTTTTCTTTTTCTCTTTATTTTTGCATTTTTATTCATATTGAACTAGACTAAAAACTAGTCAGCATTTGACTAGTTTTGAAATAGCCGTTGGAGCTAGTCCAACGACTACAATTAGAGCCGTTGGAGTAGCTCCAAAGACTCTCTTGAGTCCCCTTTAAGCACCTCTCTCTCCCTCTCTCAATGTATAAAAATAGGGGTGTCTCCCCTTTTCTTGTAACAATGCTTCTTAAGCATTTTATATGAATGAAATAAAGTTTATTATTTTTCCTTTTAAGTTTTCTCATTTACACCCTTTTGTGGGTTATGATTAAAGTATCTTTAATAGGCATTTATTACAAGCATTTGTGCTTTCATGGAAGATCCTCGTTTCCTTATAATAACATCCCTATTTATATACAAAAGGATAGAAAAGAGAAAGAGTGAGGCTCCCAACAACTAGAAATTCTAGCCGTTGGGAGCAGTCAAACTGGTTTGACATGCTCCAACAACTAGAATTTCTAGCTGTTGGGAGCAAAGTCAAATCAAATTTACTCTCCCAATAATATATTATAAATAATAAATATGTAATATATATTACCAAAAAAAGTATATACATATAGTATGTATATATATATAATTTAACACTCTCCTTCAAACTTATGGTAAGATAACTGAAAGTTTGCTTAAAAGGAAGTGAAACCTAAGATCAGAAAGGGGTTTGGTAAAAAAGTCTCTTAATTGACACTCTGATGTGACATAAGGCAGATCAATAGTTCTTTAAAGTTATTCCTCTCGAACATAATCGCTGTCCATCTCGATGTGCTTCATTCTTTCGTGAAAAATGTTGTTGCTGATAATGTAGATAACACTTTTGTTGGCGCAACACATCTTTGAAGGTCTTAAAATCTCGATTCCCTTATCAGTCAACAGTCTTCTCAGCCACACTACCTCCATTGTGATAGTAGCCATGACCTGATACTCGGCTTCGGTTGAGTAAAGAGAGACCTTCTGTTGCTTTTTGCACCTCCATGAGATCAATGATTCACCTAAGAAAACACAAAAACCTGTGGTTGAGTGTTTATTATTAGGATCACCTCTCTAGTCTGCATCTGTATAGGCAAGTAAATCTAATACAGAAGAGGAAGACATAAACATGCCTCTAGAAATAGAATTTTTAAGATATCTAATAATACACAAAACAGCTACTTTGTGAACACATGTGGGAGCATGCTGAAACTGATTAGTTGTGTGTACAATGTGTGCTATATCAGATCTAGTAATAGTCAAGTAAGAAAGAGCTTCGATGAGTTGTCTATAAGGAGTTGGATCATCTAGAGACTTTCCATCATCAATTTTCATCTTGACATTCGTTACTTCAACCTTCTTATTATTTGATATTTCGGACCTGAGAACAATATCATAAGCAAACTTAGACTGAGATAATAAATACCCTATAGGGGATTAAGCAACTTCTATTCCTAAAAAGTAACGTAAAATATTTTTTAGTATGTTGAACTCCCTGTGTGTCTCCTCCAATGATTATCATATTATCAACATAGAGAAGCAGAATGACAATACCTGCATCAAAATTCTTAACAAATAAAGCAGTGTCAGTCACATAAGATCTAAAGCCAATATTAAACATAACATTGCTAAATCTATCGTACCAAGCTTTGGGAGCTTGCTTCAAACCATATAATGCCTTATTCAGGCGAAGAGCCTTGCCTTGAGGAAAACTCATATCAAGGGGTGTCTCCATGTAAACTTCTTCCATAAGATTTTCATTTAAAAAGCGTTTTTAACATCCATTTGGTATATGAACCAGTTTTTAATTGAAGCCACTGCAATAAGAGTTCTAACCATGGTCATGCGGGCAACCAGTGCAAAGGTTTCTTTATAATTTGTCACATTTTTCAAATTTTCCTTTGCAACTAGCCTAACTTTATATCGCTCAAGAGCTCCATCACTTTTGGTTTTTGTTTTGTATACCCATCTATACCCTATGAGTTTCTTTCCTGGTGGAAGATTTTGAATAGACCAAGTTTGAGCCTTTTGCAAAGCTTCAAGTTCTACCATCATAGCTTTAACCCATTTCGGGTGATTTTGAATAGACCAAGTTTGAGCCTTTTGCAAAGCTTAAAGTTCTACCATCATAGCTTTAACCCATTCCGGGTGTTCTTTAGCCTGAGCATAAGATTAGGGTTCTACATATGAATGAATTAGGGCCATGGATACTTGGTGTTTTGAAGAAAAGGAATCATAGGATACAAATTTTGATGGTGGTTTTGATATTCTAGATGATTTCCTAATTTACAGTTCATCTTTATTAAGGTTAGAAAACTTTTCAAGTACACATGGAAGATTTTGATTTCTCCGTCTAGAATATTAAATACAAGTTGGATCATATGGGGCAATTCATCAAGAGATTCAATATCATTCTCGCAATCACAATCGACAATGTCTTGTTTTGAAACAAGATCAAACAAAAACGAGTACTTCGGTTGATCCTTATCAAAGAATTTTTCTTTTTCCAAGAAAGTTACATTTCTTGAGATGTATAATTTTTCAGTTTTAGAATCATAACACTTATATCTTTTTTGGTTGTCAGCATAACCAAAGAAGGCACAAGGAATAACTTTAGGAGAAAATTTGTCATTCTTATTAGTTAAAATAAAAGTTTTGCAACCAAAAGTTCGTAATATAGAATAATCAGGGGTGAGTTTAAAGAGTCTTAACCAGTGAGATATTGTGCAAAGAAGATAGCATTCTGTTTATAAGATAAACAACAATCAGGACAACTTCCGCCCAAAAGAGCATAGGCACATAGCTAGCAATAAGTAAAGTCTTTGAAGTTTAGATAATGTGCCGATATTTTCTCTTAACTAAGCTATTTTGTTATGGTGTGTGTGGGCAAGATCTTTAATGTGTGATGCCATGTAAGTGGAGATATTTTTTAAATTCACTTAACAAAAAGTCTTCCCATGAATCAGTACAAAATATAGAAATATCATTTTCAAATCTATTTTTGACCATCTTATGAAAATTTTGAAAATGAAAAAACACTTCAGATTTATGCTCCAAGTATATCTAGTAAAGTCATCCACAAAAATAACATAATATGTATACCCACCTTTAGACACAACTGGTGCTGGACCCCAAACATAAGAATGAACCAACTCAAATGGTCTATGTAACGACCCCAACTCGTACCCATGAAAAAGTGACAATTTTTTTTTAAACAAGTGCAGAAATATTCCCCAAAACCCGGGGCACTTACAGTTAAATACAACCACTACCACAGGGGATCTTATACTCATCCTTCCAACCATACAAAACTCAAACTTTATTTATTAAAATGCATAGAGTCTGCGACATAAGCAAATAAAATGTAAATAAAGCAAAAAGAAGTCACGGTGTTCCAAGGTATCTGCCAAGCAATTGTGTGCTCCCCTCATAGCTCCTCAAAGCAAATCGCCTCGCTGGGCATCTGAGGATGCGAAAAACACAAAAACAGGAGTGTCAGAATCCAAAGAATTCTGTATACGAATCCCTCTAATTAAACAAATAAGTAAAAAGAATATAAATAAGATTCATGCAATATTTTAGAGGGATTCATAACTCAATTAACTATTTATGTAATCAGGCACAATTAATAAACAACATGGATCACAAATTAAGCAATACAAACATTTAACATGCATTAGGGAACCAACATCATGCATTCACCAATATATCACAATTAAGGGTACAAATAAATATACATGATCTAATGCACAACAGGAATATGCATGATTTCAATGCAATTCATGAATAAATTATTATCTTTTATTCGAGTTTTCTTTTCATATGCATGTCCTTATTAAATGTACACAATTTAAGTTCCTATTTTTAATTACTGTTGCCGCGGATACTCTAAACGGGTAAAATTTTCTGAGGTCAAGTAGGGTTTTCAGGGTAACTTAGCACACAAATTGTATTTTATTACTGGGTTTCAAACTTAGCCCTCGACCGAAATAGCCTTCGGAACATTAAACATCTAAATCTAATGTCGGGATACCAATGACATCCAAATCCACAAGTGTCATTTTCTTGGTATACCAAAACAACAGTTGTGTCTGCGCACCACCCACACGGAAAAAAATGTAGACAGGAGAAAAACCTCAATATCGGGTTTAGGGGCAACAATAATATACACGGAGTTTTAGTATCCTCACGATTCTCCAAAACCATAATGTCCAAGATTCTCACACTATAGAAGTGACATCAAGGAAACGTAGATTACATTATTGTTTAATTTCTTTTAGCTTGTTATTAATTTATCTCTTTTAATTCACAATTCAATATGCAGAATTAATAACACAAGTTCGCAAATCAACATGCGCAGCTCTTCACGGGACCACAACCCGTGACAACCTAGAACAGTGCAATAAAAAAACAATAATATCACATTCGATTTTTGCAATGCATAATAACATCTCAAACAAAAAGCAACACATGCTCAAGGCTTGCACGGCCTATGATGATCTATTTTGATCATCTATGCATTCATATGTAAAAATCATGAACATCATGCCACTATGCATTCTTTTTTAAATGCTTCTCATTGCACATTTATTTATGCCAATTTAAAGATGTGCATGTGGATATGAATGCTTTGAACCTCACCGATGACATGACATTGGATAGAAATGATTGGAGGAGAAGGATTCATGTGGAAGACCCAGAATGATTTTCTTTGTTGGTTCATATCGCCGACCCCAATTGTTTTGGGATGAAGGCGTAGTTGTTGTTGTTGTTGTTGTTGTTAAAGATGTGCATGAAACAATAATATTCATATGCATGCGCATGTGCATGAGTTCACATAATCATGTTAATTGCATGCTTTTATTTAATTCACATGTTCATATCAAATGCATGCTTTCATTCATGAATCTTTTAAATTAAAACATGTGAGCATTCGTGCAATCACTTACATGCAAAACATATATATTTCACGCATGCACGTTCACACAAGAACAATGGTGCATTAATACTTCGATTAAACATGATATACAATCGTGCAAGCATGTGGAGATTTCGTTCATTTACATGCAAAGGCACCCATATTTAGGTTCGATGATGCATGCATATTCATATACAAATTCAGGCTGCATGTATAAACAACTTTCATCCCTTAAGTAAACATGGTTCCATTCCATTTTGCATGCACGTACAGACTTATGCCACAAGTAAACATTGAATACCTATTCAAAATCAAGAGTACGTGCATACTCTGATTTGCATAGATTCATAAGCAATTGGAAGATACAGGTCCATACTTCCAATATGTAGTGTTCAAATTCATTAGGTATGTATATAGTTATACCCAGCCAACTGCCAGTTGGCTAGGGTTTTCAAAGCATAACCACCCTGCACAGGCTGAGCCTGTGCATGACAGGCCAGCCGAGTGTAACTCGGCTGGGCTGCTAACCAGATAAAAAGATATATAGCAGGTGTCCTGAAGGCGATTTTGGCATGTCACATGTGCCAAGAAAATACTATTATTCACGGTCATGCATTGCAAGACTTAGGCATGCATACCTGTGCATATGTAGACCCTTCAAATACATATGCATACGTATACCCTTTTTGCATCCTTGCATGTGCAGGTTCATATACATAGGCAGGTTCATGCACATATACATGCAGATTTCATCATCATGAACCATGCATATATTTCATTCCAGGTTCACGATGAATTCATGAAACATACACAATACATGCCATTCTATATATATATATAGTTATTCCAGAATAAGCTTTAAAAAGAAGGCAAACACATTAACTTCCACCATGGATCCTAGAGTAATTATTCAGATTTACCCTTTTCTCATGGATTTTCATTAAAATATTGCATATAATACAAATCCATGCTCTTTTTCTCATTCGGAATAAGAGAAAGACCCGTACCTTGACCGTGAATCGAAAAGAAAACAAAAACGATGGTGGAAAAACGCCGGACGATCGAAAAATGAGCCTCCTCCTTCCTCCTCTTCCTCTCTTTTCTCTCTTTTTCCTTCCCTTTCTCTTTTTCTCTTTTTCTCTAAGGCTAGACGTTTTTTTTCTCTTAGTAGCCTATTTATAGGCATAGGGGGTGACGCCCCCTACTCTCTCCGGCCCCTTCTAGCATGGGCTGGAGAGAGAGCCTTCTCTAAAAGAGACTCTCATCTCTTAGTTTCCAAAAGTTTTAAAATTTTCTTAAGTATTGACTTTTCAAAATTGAGTGTTTTTAAAAGTCTTTCTTAAGGCTTCTAAGGCATGAATAAGGGCTCTATAAAGAGTCCTAAACACTCTAAAAAATAAATCTCGGAATTAATTATAATTAATTAATAAATTATTTATTTATTTATCATTTATTAATAAATAAATACCTAGAAGCTTCCAAAAGTTATTTTATCGAACTAGGATACTTCTCAAGTGATTTTACATGAGTTTAACGGCTCTACTTAGAGCCCTAAACCAAAACTTAAATAAAAATTTGAATTTGAAATTAATTAATTAATTATTAATTAATAAATATATAGAAATTTTTAAAGGTTATTTTAATAACATAGAAGACTTCTTAACACTAAATAACCCCAATTTAAAGCTATCTAATGAATTTAAAGTTGGAAATATTGTTGGGCATGGATTTGGGTCTCGATCCAAATCTAAGATCCAAATTCATCTAAAAAATCCAAATGGGTCTTGGATTGGATCAAATCCATCAGATCCGATTTGATCCAAACCCGGATCCGAACCGACAAACTGTTTAATTTTTGAAAAATGCGATTTTCGGGCCAACCGTACCCCGAATCAAGGAAAATAAAATATCGTTACACTCAGAATTTCGAGACGCATCCAACCACATATAACTCGAATTTCGCTTCCGAAATTCGCCCGAAAATAACCTGAATTCCACTTGAATTAAAAAGTTAAAACTAAAATTTTTCTCACGTTTTGATTGGCTCATTTTGGCCTTGACAATGAGACCTGGGCCAAGCCCAGAATCCAAGGCATCGGCCTAAAATCGAGAATTTACCAATTTTTCTTCTATACTTGGCCAAATTTTCGAAAATCTCAAATTTAACTAGGTGTGAAAATACATGATATTACAGTCTAGATGAAATAAAAGTTCTATCTTCGAATCCCAATCTTTTCATTTTTCCAAGTACACAATCTTCATAGGTGAAATCATTAATACTTGAAAAATATTTGATTTTAGATACACTAGGATGTCCTAATCTTCTATGCCACAAGTTTAAATACAGTTTTTGGACATTACAACAAAAAGCATCTTTCACTATCCCCAAGAAATCCATATAGTAGAGATCTCCTTCTCTATGGCCTTGCCTAATCAGCTTCTCTGACTGACGATCCTGCACCAAACATTCATTTGAAGAGAAGGATACATTACAACCATACAACCATAATAAGATATTTAGGACACAGATAAAATATTTAAATGTAATTTAGGAATTATCTATTTTTTGAAAAGAAATTTTTTTGGGGGTTTGAAAGAAAAGATTTTTTTTTAAAACTTCTTAATCCTTTGATTTCAAAACTTGTACCATCGGCCGTAAAAACTTTTGACGTACTTGAGTTATAATATTCAGATAAAATATTATAGTTTGGGGTCATGCGAAAAGATGCATCGGAATCAAGAATCCAAATAATCTTACCGGGGTCGGTATTGTAACGCCCCAAAATCGTGGACTTGAAACCTTTTATGAAAAAAGGTTGAAAGCTTTGAAATCGACTATTTATCAGAGTTTGAAACAAGAGTTCAACGCAAAATCATGTTTAAAATAGCAAGTCCCTAGACCTTAGGCGCATTACAACGCAAACGCAAACTTCCCCTTACAAACCGATTTGCAACTCAAATATATATTTTATTGAAATGAAAAGAAGAACAACGTTTTGGTAACACAATTTTAGTAATCCAGAGTTTTAATCAGAAGAAATGTTTTCAAAGAAACTTTATACCACATCTATCAAAATGTCCTCAGAAGCGCAATGTCAGGAAATGGGTCTCGCCTTAAACGCATCACATCATCGTGCCATCGCAAGCTGTATAATCTGTTCACCAGGTGCCCATGAAATGGGCCAGTCTCACAACAGACTAGTAGGGGTGCAAAAGACAAGAAAGAACAAAGGTTGCAATAAGCAAGATAATCGCTAGATCAAGCAGGAAAAGCAAGACTAACAGATCTGACGAAACGTGCTGTGGAGTAAGCAAAGCTCTAGTAAAGCAAACTACATACAAGAGCAGAGAGGACCATAGTACTAAACAAGCAACTATAGCAATCCAACAAATACTATAGGTGAAGAGTGACTAAATCTAACCAACAGTCAAACAAAGCAACCACATAAGTCAAGCATTCGTAACAATGCTTGCCATACATACAATTACCATTAGATGGCTCAGTCCATCGGCAAGTAACTACATTAATCATAAGGCACAAACTATTGCATCACAAACAATTCATAAACTACACATGATAAGCAATCATACGATAGCAGTTATATCACAATATGTAACTAGCATAATGCTAGTATTATAAGCAATTGATTAGCATGAGAAGTTAGTTATTACTTAGCAAAGAACTGCGCAAGCAGTTTAACCAACTAGAGTAACGCCTTGACAGACGTACATAGCTCAACGAGTAACATACCAAACTATCGAGCTAACAAGCAAGCAATCAATTCACGTCACAACACGCATATCTCATAATCATGTGTGTGAGTTATATCTTGTCTCATTATGAGCAGGCCGTTGTGGGTACGCACAAGGCAAAAACGTAGAAACAACCGAGATCGATTCAGGGGTCCATTATGCTATGTATTTTATTATACCCCGAATCACTGACTGAGTCCGCTTCTAAGGGGACGGCCAGTGACCAAGAGAGTAAATCCCCAAAGGCAAACAAAGGCCCATGGATGCGCATCCGAACTTCTGCAGAAGTGGCCTGAAGTATTTTCCCTAACCTCCGATGACTGGGGAAGACGAACCTTTGCCCGTAATAGCCATTAATGGCCTGTCCATCGGAGTTTTGTACCATCCATCCTCTCTCTTGATGAACCATCCCGAACGAGCACGACGGGGGATTTCTTAACCGCCGTCCCATTCTATATGCTCTGGTCTTTCGACCCAGTCGAGCATCTTGCCTGTGAAGGCGCATAGTTATCATTATGTGAATTACACGCGTCATTGCGCGTTCGAGGCAACAACACACCTCTCATCTTACTCACCGCAGTACACAACGTACCTGTTCAAAAGTACAACCATGATGAGAGGGGTCAACCCATAGTGAGGGTAGAAACATCACTCTTGTGATCTCAAACACATGCCATTGCACGTTCGAGGTAGACATAGACCTCTCATCCTACTCATCGTAGTATGCCAAGTACCTGTTCAAAAGTACAACCACGATGAGAGGGGCATGGATTTCTTAGAAGAAATCCATCAACAGTACTCTCGTGAAGAAAGGAAAGGTGCTACTATCTTAGTTGACCAAAAGGCCTAGTAACTAGGTCTCGCATTAGTGGTGATGCGACAACTATCCAACAGGTTCCTTAGTAAAACCTTTGCCTAACTCGTGCACATTCCCCTAAACAGGGTTATCCGAGTCGTATTGGATACGCGAACTGAAGTTGTAACACACCTCTCCCAAATACATCGATTTGGGAGATCCAACCGTTATCTTGTAAAAGGCTTTCGAAATCTGCTTTGCAAAACTATACGTTTCGAAAATAGGTTAGTGATTAAAAAGTCATCTTTTGGAGAACCAAAGTGCATAAGTGTGCATCGTGTCTTTTAAGACAAATAAGCGAAATAGTATACACTATACACTCGAAGCTACACTCAGGGAGTGCAAGCTGACAAGGGGCAAACCCGTGCACATACTAATACAATGGCAAATCGAGGGGCAAGACTCGATGTGCAAAACTGCACCTCTAGCGTAAAACACACAAGCCACACACGAGGTATGAAATCATACCTCGACCATCGAAACACACAATCAGACAACTACGTAAGCAACTCACGAGGTATGAGATCCTATACTGACTAAGCAAGTGTAAAGGACGACTCACGAGGCATGGGGTTGTACCTCGATTAAACGATAAGCGTAAGCAAGTAAAGGAGCATACGACAAAGATAAAAATACATGCACGAAGTGCAGCAGCAAAGTAAGGACGAACAACACATACAAAAAGTAAGTGCAACAGAAGTACGACAACAACAGGAAAGTAAGGTACGAAGAGCAAAAGCAAGTAGTAAGGCCATGGCGCATAAAGCGCGAGGCAACAGAGGTAAATGCAGAAAGTAAAGTGCGGGAACATAAAGGAGGACCAAAACTGCATCCTGGAGTAAAAAGACATAGAAGTAAATGCCATGGCGCATAAAGCGTGGGGCAACAACAAAGTAAAGTACAGAAAGATAAAAAGGACAAGGATCGCGAAACTGCATCCTTGAATGTAAAGACATGAATTAAAAGCCTGGGCACATTTAGCGCGGCAGCAACAAAAAGGAAAGTGCGAGAAAGTAAAGAGGACAAGGATCACGAAACCACGTCCTTGAATGTAAAGACATACGTATATATATTATACGTATACATATATCATCCTCTTTTAGTTATCTTTCCTTACTTTAGCATTTATCTGTTCATTGTCCTTTTACGCAAGAATCCCCTACCTTGAGGGGTTACGGGTTCTCGTACGCTTGCAGCGTAAGCAAGCACGAGCTCGAGCTTCAGAGGAAGAGCTGGATCCACTGTTCAACCTGTGATGCTAAGTACATTAGTATATGTCGTAATATAAACGAGAAGCGGGTCCGGTAAGACGTGCAGTGGTACCAGACCCAAAATACGAGGGTAGGCAGGGAGCTCAGCTCCCTGCAAAGGGGCAACAGAGGCAGCAAGGCCTCCCGCAGGTTGCAGTGCCAGAGGCAGGGGCCTCAGCCCTGCTGGCAAAAAGCAACAGAGGCAGGGAGCAGGGGCTCCCTGCCTGCCAGAACAGAGAAAGGCAGGAGAGGGAGCAGAGGCTCCTTGCCTCAACAAGACAGGGGGGAAAAATCCCGTCGGAACATGATCTAGGACAGGGGCGCAGCCCCCCTGCTGGGGAGGAGACAAGCAGGGGCAGAGAGCCCTTGCCGACAGAAAGATCAAGGCAAGGGGGCGAAGCCCCTTGCCGGAGAACAAACGAGATGCACGGGGCTTCGCCCCCTGCTTGAAAGCAGGAAAGCAGGGGGGCTTCGCCCTCTGCTAGGAATCAAAGGAGGCAGGGGGAGCCTCGCCCCCTGCCAACAAAACGCAGGAGGCAGGGGGGGGGGGCAAAACCCCTTGCCGAGATGCAATAGGAGAGCAGGGGGCTTCGCCCTCTGCCGGGACAACAACTAAAGGTAGGGGGCTTTGCCCCCTGCCGAAAAACAAAAGCAAAGGCAGGGGGGGCGAAGCCCCCTGCCGAGAAGCAAAACAAAGGCAGGGGGACCTCGCCCCCTGCCGAAAACAAGATGTGGGTAGGGGGCATAGCCCCCCTGACAGAAGACTATGAGATTTCATATGGATGTATGTGTGATTCAGCTTGCACATGAAAGTAGAGAGAGAGAAGAGGAGATGCATAATTGGCTGGGGCGGCACGCACAGGCTCGACCTCCAAACCCTAAGCTTTATAAATAAACAAATATACAATGAGCCTTGTAATATAAGAGATATTACAAGAATGCCATTAATGAAGCTGTATTGAGCATGTGTTTTATTTAACATGCGTATGGATCTGGATCCAGATCCATACACAAACTATATTTTAACACCCTCCCTCAAGTTATACGTGATTTTGGAGCATGTACAACTTGCTCTTCAATAGCCAAAATTGACGTCCTGTTAACCCCTTGGTAAACAGGTCTGCCACTTGATCTTCTGTTCAAACATGACGTAGTTCTATCTCCTTCATCTCGACTTTCTGCCATATAAAATGTTGATCAATCTCAATGTGTTTCGTTCTGCTATGCTGGATAGGATTACATGCAATATTTATTGCGCTTTGATTGTCACATAAAAAAAATGATTGAATAATTGTCTCCCCAAGATCACTCAATAAGTGTCTAATCCATGTGGCTTCTATCGTGCCTGCAGCCATCGATCTGTATTTAGCCTCTGTACTCGATCGTGCCACTGGCTTTTGTTTTCTACTGCTCCAGGACACTAAATTGTGTCGAATATATACACAATATCTAGAGACAGATCGTCTCTCATCTGGATCCCCTGCCCAATCTGCGTCTGTATAAGTGATGAGTGTTAAAATACATGTAATTCATATATATATATATGTTTATATATATATATATATGTAATTGTTTTAAATACCCGATAGGGGTATTTTAGTCATTTCACAAGTACCCGATAGGGGTACTTGTTATTCTTCATTTATTTTCCCCTTTAATTTTTGTAATTTATATTTTTTATCTTTATGTTTTTTGCTCACACAAAAGGGGCCTCACCATGAAGTCGATGGGGCCCCCAACGGTCACATTTGTGACCGTTGGGGGCTCCCAACGACTACATGGGGAGCCCCTAGGTGGCTCTCCTTTTAAGGCCTTATGGCCATCCCCCCTCTCCTTCATTTGTGTATATATAGGGGTGAACCCCTCTTGTATTCTTCACTCTTGAGAGCTCTCTCTGTTTTTCAATAAGAGACTTTTATATTTTTATGTTGTGTTGTCTCTTGTGGGTTTGGGTGTTAGCCCTTTTGTTTGTTCATTAGTGAATGTTGTAAGTGCTTAATGCACTCTTAGTTTTTCCGCATATTTCATTACAATGAGTTCATGTCCTCTATGCAGATTATCGTTCTTGCGATAAACAAGTCCGTCTCCTATAGTTCCTTTTAAATAGCGTAGAATGCACTTCACAGCTTCCATATGACCCTCTGTTGGAGCATGCATAAACTGGGATACCTGATTGATAGCATAAACTATATCAATTCTGGTAAAGGTCAAGTACTGTAACATCCCCACGAGACTTCTATACATTGTAGGGTTGACACAAAGATGACCATCTTCAGAGCTCAGTCTTTGATGTAATACACTAGGAGTGCTGACTGGTCATCTCGGCTCTTTCCAGAAGGTCAAAAGTGTATTTTTGTTGCATGAGTGTTAATGTGTCTTGTTCTCTGTCAACTTCCACACCAAGAAAGTACCTCAACTCCCCTAAATCTTTCATCTTGAAAGTTTTCATTAAAAACTGCTTCACGTCTTGCACATGATTATCTGAGCTCCCTGTGATCACAATGTCATCAACATATATAAGAAGAAGTATAACAATGTCTGCCTTTTGGTAAATAAAGATTGAGTGATCCAGAGAGCATCTTCTAAAACTATAACTTTGAATTTGCATAGAAAAACTTTCAAACCAGGAACGGAACGCCTGTTTCAACCCATACAACAATTTCCTTAGTTTGCACACCCAGGCAGTAGGATCCTTCTCGGCATAACCAGGAGGTTGCTCCATATACACTTCTTCCTTTAAAGTTCCATGCAAAAACGCATTTTTAACATCCATCTGGCTAAGGCTCCAACCTCGATCGACTGCTAGGGATATGATGACACGAATAGTACCCATTTTGACTACCGGACTAAAAGTTTCATCGTAGTCTTCACCATATTGTTGTGTGAATCCTCGAGCAACAAGTCGCGCCTTATATCTGTCAATACTTCCTTCAGGCTTATACTTTGTTTTATAAACCCATTTGAGCCAACTACATTATTTCCTTCTGGCCGAGGGACTATTTCCCAAGTCTGGCATTCATGAAGAGCTTCCATTTCTTCATTCATTGCTTCAGTCCAATGACGGGATTGAAGAGCTTGATTAAAACAAATGGGTTCATCCTGTTTTGTGAGTTGAGACATAAACAACTGGAAATCAAGGGAGAAGGTCTCATAACTCACCCATCGTTGAATAGGATGCTTAATGCGTGACGACCTTTGAGCCGGATCATTGGCGATGCTTTCCACATTCCTCGACTCTGTATTTTGTCTCGTCTAGTGTATATCTGTCCAGAGAAGCGTTCTACCGGGGGTGGCTCAACCGGAGACTCAACTGGAGATAATTCAACATGCATCTGTGAGTCATTCAACTCCCTACTCAAGCCGAAGGAAGGACAATTTGTCTAACATGTTTCTCCTGTATTAGCAAAAAGATCTGCGCTCATCCATGGATCATATACTTCTAATTCTATATACTTCTAATTCTTGAGATGGCAACACTGCAGAGTCATTGACCTGAAAATTTCGTTCGTCAAAAACAATATTTCTGGAGGTCCTAATACGTTTTGTAGTAGGGTCATAGCATCGATAACCTTTGTATTCATCTGCATACCCAACAAATCTGCACTTGACAGCCTTGTCTTGAAACTTATTTCGCAGAGATGAATTAATATGTACATAACATACACAACCAAAAACACGCAGCTCATCGTAAGAGGGATGTTGCCCAAATAAAATATAATAGGGAGATTTCCGATCCAAAAGTGCCATAGGAAGACGATTTATGATATGAACAGATGTATGAAAAACTTTTGTCCAGAGACTAACAAGCACATTGCTATCAAGTAACATGCTCATCGTGCTCTCGACAATATGCCTGTGTTTCCTCTCTGCAACCCCATTTTGTTGAGGAGTATGAGGGCAAGAAACCTGTCGACTTATTCCTTTATCCCGAAGAAAGGCAATAAACTCATTCGATGAATACTCTCCTCCACCATCACATTGTAAATGCACAATATCACAAGCAAACTTTGTTTTGACCATCGAATGGAATTCCCGAAATATTTGAAAAACTTCATGCTTGTGTTTTAAGAAATATATCCAAGTCTAACGGGAATAAGAATCAATAAAGACAACATAGTAACGACTGCCAGAAAGAGAAGGAATATGTGCGGGTTCCCAAACATCGGAACAAATAATCTCAAATGGCTTTGAAGCTCTTTTATTTATAATATGAAAAGGAAGAACATGGCTTTTGCAGAGTTCGCATGAAGAACATTTATTATTATTATCAAAAAATGAACATAAACTAGACTCTGGAAGGAGACCATCAGATACAAGATTTTCAACGAAACCCCGACTACAATGTCCCAAACGATTATGCCAAATATCTGGCTTATTACAATGAGATGAATTAAAAACTTCCAATGAAGGGAAAAACAAAGACTCTAAAGGCGAAGACACTGAAGAATGCTTGGACGACTTCAACTGGAGGGCTGGGACTGAAGGCGAAGACACTGAAGGAATCTCCTTGAAGACGTACATGTTTCCTTGTCGCTCCCCCTTAGCGAACGTCTCCTTCGTTCGTAGATCCTTAACATAAACAGAAAAGGGAGTAAATTCGACGGAAGAATTCATATCGTCAACAAGTTTAGCTACAGAAACAATGTTCTTTTTAATATTAGGAGCAAGAAGGACATTGGACAAGTGAAGTGAGGACTTTGACATAGGGATATGTGCACTGCTTGTATGACTAATGGAATCATAAGTTCCATCTCCCGTAACTATACTACCTTTTTCAAAATAAGACAATAAGCGAGATAACTTACCCGCATTACCCATAACATGTGTGGCGGCACCTGAATCAACATACCATTCGCCTTGTTCATTTTGCTTGATCGTCATCTGTGACAATGCTGATAACAAAAGTTGTTGCACATCTGTGGATGGCACTTTTGTGTCCATAGTAGTAGCTGGTTTATTCTCAATTTTGTTTATTTTTCCTCTATTCTGTAGATTGAACCAACAATCAGCTTTCACATGTCCTCTTTTGTTACATAAGAAACAAGTGGGCACTCTCCTCTGATTCCTTGTATTAAAAGTCCCTGAAATATTAGGTGTAGGCAAGATACCACGTCCTCCCTGCCCAAAACGTCCGCGGCCTCTGCCTCCTTGATGCCCTCCATTCCCTCGTCCAAAACCTATAGAAGTGTCCATGGCCAAAACTGAATGAGGACGAGTTGATTCATTTCCTTCTGCCCTTTGTTTCATAATCATCTCATGCTGGAGAAGTTTCGCTTGAAGGTCGTCAAAAGTGGGCAACTGAGGAAGGCATGATAAAGCTGTGGTAAACATGTCAAAATCAGGACCCAATCCATTGCGAAGTTGTTGAACTTTATCTTTATCTGCAATAACACTTCCAATAACCGCCAATTGATCAGTAATACTCTTCAAGCGGCTTATGTATTCCATGACTTTCATGGAGCCTTTCTTCAAACTTTGAAATTCATTTTTTAAGTACATAACTCGGGCTTCTGATATCTGAGAGTATGTCTATCCGCCACAGTGCAATCATCTGAAAGAGTAACCAACACTTCTTGAGAGTGTGTTGACGTAATATAAGCAACCAAAGACTGATCCCGCTTCCTCCAAGCTGTATACTCTGGATTCTTAATAGAAATGGTAATTGTGTCACCCTTCTTATCCTTGGTTTCCTGCAAAATAAGCCGTAGTGGTATAGGAACTAAAACATCCAGATGTTCATCGAGATCCTGACTCCGTATAAAAGGAAGGATTTGCCTCTTCCAAGTCAAAAAATTAGAATGAGTAAGTTTTTCTGTAACGAGCTGACTCAAGAAATTTGCAGAGGGACCGGATGACGATGAGTAATCCATATCAATGGGACAATGAATAAGCAAACAAAACGAATGGAAAGAAACAAACAGGTTTGAGATCACTTAATCAATCAGGAGAACTTCAACAAGACATGTACCTGTGCTACCAATATCTTGAAATAATCCTTTTTTTTTTTGCAGATTCAGAATCGAGATTGTAAACTGTTATAATCTGCCTATAGGCGTTGCATAGGGAACACTAAAATAGCAATAAAGGAAAGGAAAAATTTCTGGAATCAAAGAGGTTGTTTGCAATTAAAGAATGAATAAAAATGGTGACTACAATAAAAAATGAATCAAACAGGCTGCAACCAGAGAGGAGAACACTTATAAATGATGACTGCAATGTGGCTGCAGTCGTTGATGTTGAGGAAAAACTAACAGACGTTAAGAGTGGATGAATCAAGAAACGATGATTGACAGTCGTCGATGGCTGCAGCAATGTGGCTGCAGTCGTTGATGTTGAGGAAAGACTGACAGACGTTAAGAGTGGATGAATCAAGAAACGATGACTGACAGTCGTCGATGGCTGCAGTCGTTGATGAACGAGAATAAAAAGAATGAGTAGCAGACGAACCTGTTTAGTTCTGGGACTGTCGTTGATGAACGATGGAATTGGTATCACGTTAAGAATCTGGACAGATGATGAACGAGAACTAACAGAAAAAAAAATAGTTGCATAGAAGGATTCAGAGAGGAGAATAAAAAGGAGGAAATACAAGTTGCATAGAAGGATTGGGAGAGGAGAATAAAAAGGGGGAAGACGAGCCAAAACCTGTTTCTTCAGATCTCGCTGAACACGCCTCTAATAGGATTCCGCAACCCCAAGCTCTGATACCATATGAGATTTTGTATGGATGTATGTGTGATTCAGCTTGCACAGGAAAGTAGAGAGAGAGAGGAGGAGATGCACAATTGGCTGGGGCGGCAAGCACAGGCTCGACCTCCAAACCCTAAGCTTTATAAATAAATAAATATACAATGAGCCTTGTAATATCAGAGATATTACAAGAATGCCATTAATGAAGTTGTATTGAGCATGTGTTTCATTTAACATGTGTATGGATCTGGATCCAGATCCATACGCAAACTATATTTTAACAAAGACCACAGTAGGCAGGGGGCAAAATCCCTTGCTGAAAAACAACAAAAGCGATAGCGGGGTGGAGCCCCCTGCCGACGAGAGGCGACGACAGGGGGCTCAGCCCTCCTGTCGACCGACTGCAAAAAGGCAGGGGGGTAACCCCCTGCCGACAAGACAGCCCCCTGTCGACCAACCCCTCACAAAGGAGAAGAAGAAGAAGAGGGGAGGATTTTCCTTGGGAGACCGCAACGACGAGGGACTCAGGCGGCGAGGGTCAGGGCGAGCACGCAAAGGGGAGCAAACGACAAAGGAGCTCTCGGGTTCGCCGATGCGCGCCCTCTGACGAGCAGAGGGAGCTCCGATGTTGGGTGGTGCCGACCCAACACGAGAAAAAAAGGGGAGGCGCTCGGGAAAGGGGGGACTGTTGTTGATGATGTCGTCGACGGTTGAACGGGAGATGGAGGTCGGCGGCACGATCGTCGGCGGCTGCAGAGGAAGGGAGGAAACGGTGGGTTGCCGAAACTCGAAAGCCGCCGATCGCAGCAGAAAAGAGGGCGACGGGGACAGGGGTCACCGACACTCGAAGGTTGCTGACGCTCGGAGGTCGCCGTCTTCTCCGATCGTCGACGATGTCGCAGGTGGCTGCTGGGGAAACGAGGTTGTTGACGGCGACAGTCGTCGAGTTGTCAGCTGAGGCCACCAGACTAAGGGTGGTTGTCAACGAACGTTGAGCACGGTCGGCGATGACCGGGATGCACCACAAAGAGGGAGGAGAGCAGTGCCTGACGGCGGATTGCCGATGCCAGCTCGAAGGGGGAGATGGCCGACGACCGCGATCGCCGGCGACGGGGAGGTCGTCGATGCACGGAAGTCGCCGATGGCTCCGAACGCCGGCGTCTGCGAGGAGGCGGCCAAAGACGGGAGGCGAAGAGGTAGCCGACGATACTGTCGCTGGCGGTTGAGGTTGCCGACTTCCTGCAGCACACGGGACGAAGGTGGTGGCCGACGACGAGTCGCTGGCGTCGGTGGCCGCAGGGAGGGACGAGAGGAGAACGGGAGAGGAGAGAGAAGGGGCGAGGGTTTCTACCCCTCGCCCGAGGCGCCTGCGTCTTTTAAAAGATGCATGTTCCCTCGAACCTTCGGGAATCCGGCTCGGGTCCGGATCCGCCTGATAACGATTTTTTTATGGCTTTTACAGGTATAAGATGATATGGTAACTCCAGTTGAGGAAGATAATCCTCTAAGAAGAGGTTGAAGAGCTTTAACTAAGTGAGCTAGAGACATGCTTCCAGTAGATGATTCTTGGGATGTGAGAATGTCTTTGACTCTTGTGGAGAGTCAAAAGAAGTAACCTTCTTCTCAAATGTCCCTTTTAGTTTAAAACATTGGGGTTTAGTGTGTCCCGGTTCATGGCAAAAATAATAAATAATTTTCTTTCTATCATAGCCATTTCCTTGTCTTCTATAGTGAGGAGGTTTATATGCTCAAACTCTTCTATAGTATCTTCAATAGAGGGAACTTTTCCTCTATGGAGAAGAGTAGACTTTGTAAATTCAAATTTTGGTCTTGGACTGTTGATGAATTGGTAGAAATGCTCCGCATCTATTTGCCTTTGACGGTGTTTTATATCTTCAGGATAATGTTATTTTGGTTATAGGAGAGCCAATTCTTTTTAAAGTTTGAATAGGTCATTATAGTATTCTCTAATAGTTTTATCCCCTTGAACCATAGTCCAAACTTTTTCTTGCACATTGCATATATGTACAATATCTTTAAGATAATACATTTTCTTAAGATAATCCCAAGCCTTGTTAGCATGCTAAAATTTGGCAAGGCTTGAACATTTTTTAACATTTACACTACTAATAAGCCAAGACATGATTTTGGAATGTCTCATCCTCCATTCCTTTCACTTCTTCTCATAAGTGATTATAGCCTTAACTTTCTCATTTTCGGTTAGAGACACCTCTTTCTCACTATCTTAGTGAGAATTAGCTTAGGTTCTGGATTGGATCCGTCTACTAGTCCCCACAACCTTTTTTCCCAAATAAAGTACTTCATAATAGAAGCCCATGTTATATAATTTAAATCATTGGGTTTTATGGGTTTAATGATGACATTATCATTGTCATTCATTCTTTATAAGGGCTAAGAGAAAATGAGATAAAAAGAGAGAAAAGAAAAGGAGAGGAGAAAGAAGAAACAATATGAGGAACACGAGCACTCCTCCAGCAATGATTCACATGATCACTTGAACACTTGCAAGATCATCAACACTTTAAAGAAGAGTCTTCAAATGAGCTTCAATACTTCCAAGCTCTGATACCATGTAAAGATTCAAGGAGGCTTCAATCACGAACCAAAAAATCCACCAATCTTCAACTTTAGTAGATAACACCAAAAGTATTCTCTAAGGAACACACTTACAAAATCCACAAAGGGAACCACAAAAGTATTCCAAGAGAACACACTCACAAATCCCACAAAAGGAATACACAATAAGGCACAATATAAAAAATATATTATATTTAATAGAATGGGTGTATAAAAAAGCATATCTTACGAAGGGGATAACATTCCTATTTATGCACAAAAAGAGGAGAGAGTTGTAGAAAAGAGAGAGAGAGAGAGCATTACAAAGTGGGAGAGAAGCTCCAAACGGCTAGAAATTCTAGCCATTGGGATTAGTCAAACTGGTTTGAATTGCTCCAACGGCTAGAAAAAGTCAAATAAGTTTGACTTTCCCAATAATATATTATATATAATAAATATAAAATATATATTACGTGAAATAGGAATAAAAGAGGAAGTGATATGGGATCAAATGGGAAGCAAAATACAAACCAAAGGAAAAAGAAGTAAAAACTAAAATAAAAATGATTATTCTTAAATTTTGTGATTTCGTAGTGTAAATTAAATTCTCAAAATCAAAAAATGATAGTTGCCAATTTAAAGAAAGTACATGAGAAGTGAGTAGGAAGCGTGAAAGGAAGCACATGAAAAACATAAAAAAAGCCTGAGAGAAACATATAAGAATCATGTAGGGAAGAGCGAAGAAACGTGTGGGAAGCATAGGAGAAGCGTGAGAGAATCAAGATTCTTATCAAGTTTAGGAATAAAGGAGTTTCATGCTTTTGAAGCGAGTTTGGGGAAGTCACGTTTTTCGCCTATCTATGAAGCTTTCAGTAACTTTGGTTCTACGTCCTAGTCCGATGTGCAGGTAGGTTTTTATGAGGTCTGAAAATCGGTGTAAAATTTTTATAAATATCCAAGGTTTAAAAAATCATGTTATTTTTTTAAATAAAAAAACATGATCCAAGTGTCGTTCCCTAGCAAATCGACCATGCCGAACGCATCTGAGGGGTCAGATTTGCGAAAAGAACCCTGAAAATCCCTGTTCGCTCGTGGTAGGCACGAAATGGTGTAGGCAGCTACCGTCTACTCTCTCTCTCTCCATATATATATATATATATATATATATATAGAGAGAGAGAGAGAGAGAGAGAGAGAGAGAGAGAGAGAGAGAGAGAGAGAGAGAGAGAGAGAGAGAGAGAGATGCTCACACATCACCCACACATGCACAATTGCACAAACACGTTCATGCCAATGCAGATTTTTACACACATATACACGGAGTTTTTGAAAAGCCATTTTTTGTGGTCTATTTTTTGCAATCCCGTCATCATCACTCTTGTAATCCTTGTCAGGTTTTTAAGTTTTTATAGATTTAGCTAAAGCTGTTTTGTGGGTATAATCTTGAACATTGTAGATGGAGCTTGTATACAAACCATTGAGCACCCTGGCTGTGTCTGGGATGTTAAATTCCTGAGTAATGGTGATATTGTAACGGCTTGCTCTGATGGTGTTGCGAGGATATGGACAACAAACAGAGACAGGATGTCTGGGGCATCAGACATTGAAGCATATGCAGGTCAACTTTCAGAGTACAAGTGTAATAGGTGTGATTTCAATGTCTGCTACCACTGGATATTTTGTGTTGATTGTCTGTTGCAGTATAATTTTGAGTTTGATCAAAAGAATATTTCCATGTTCAGGAAAAGGCAACCATATTTAGAACTATTCGTCACTAATACAGGTAGTTTAAACTTCTAGAAATTCATGACCTGTTGACGGCCTAATTTGCATAAATCTTCTTATTTTTAACTTACTGATATTTTGAAAAAACCATAATGTTTCCCTTTTTTAATTTGTTTTTCTGTTATGTGGTGAACTAATTTGCAATATTTGATATGCACACACAAAGTAAAAGAAGACAATAACTGCTTTTTGCCAGCAGTGTGTCTTGAAGGTGTGAGGAATCTAAACTAGAGGGTATGCTTGTCTACATGATATTAACCATAACATGATTGATTTGGTTTTGGAGAGACATGAAGTGTAACCTATTAACTTGAATCATGTGGCTGTTTGCAACTCTAATAGAAATAATAACATATTTTGATTTGTGAGTCACAAAAGGATCTTGAATTTGTTTCTGGTGTTGGTTTTTCTTTTCCATCAAGCACAGTTCAGTTTATGGTTCTTGTATTCATCTCAAAATGCTCTGCTATGGGATTGGACTTCAAATGAGTACCATTTTAGATTTTCTCACCAGATCACAAGGGCTGTTTTTCATTTGTATGAATTTGGGCAAAGGACTAAAAAAATGTCCACATCTTGAAGATGATTGATATTGTAAGTACATTATCTCACTTGGCATAGTATCGCAATTGTCATATCAGTGTTCTTATTTCTCTTTTTCGCTATGCCTTGGGGTGGATATCAGGCTACGTGTTCAAAGAATGGATTGGGTAAGGCTGTCCAGATGGCTGACTAAGCTGGAATGGGGTCTGTGGTGTTTCCTGTGGGCTTGTTCTAAGCCTGACCTCAAATGCTTGTTCGTAGGATTTGTTTCTGGGCCTAACTTAAGCCTGGTAAGAGTCAGGCCAGGTGGGGCAGGTCTTATCGAGGTTTGATTTTAAGCCCGACTCAGCTACATGAAGAATCCACCCTTTGCTAGTTTTTGTTGGCTGATCTATGCACTGGGAAATACGGGTAGTTTGCCTCCAACGATGTTTGTATCAAGGTTGTAAGTTATCGTTACCCGTATCGGTCGACCCAATAGTAACATTGTATCAAATCATAAATTTTTAATAAAAATTTAAAAAATCCAAAAAAAATCAGAAAAATTTAGTAAAAATTCTAAAAAAATCATATCACATGAAATAATGATGAATTACACAAATTACATACATAAAATCACATATGAAACATTTATGTCTACATTACATATCACAAGAGTCTCACAAGAACAAGTTTTTTAATAAAACATGATACGTCAATAATCATAATCATCTTCGTCATCATTATCTTTTTCTTCTTCGACATCTGCATCGTTTCCAAGATACGTGGGGTCTTCATCGTCTACCTCTTGTGCTCCTTCCATATTAATCCACGGAATGTCCTCTTCGTTCAAGAGAGTATCGACTTCTTCTTCAACCCATGCATCCAATGAAAAGACGTGTTGGATCATGGGTTCGGGTCCAGACCCATGATCATGTATACTTTCATTAATGGCACACATGTATTTTCTTCTCTTTGTAAAAGGGTATTTTAGTACCCTAAGTTTGTATTAGTAACATATATAATGAAAGCATTAGTAGCAGCCGATTCCTGAATTGAGGAATCAGGTTTTCTCTGCAGCTCCTTCCCTCTCTCTCTGTTCTTCACCCTTCACGCAGGATAAACTCTGTTTTATGAAATCTAACATGGTATCAGAGCCACGCTAGAGCTGGATTCGGGACTGCTTTCAAAAAGGTATGTCTAGAAAGATTCTTCTTCTTCCAAGTCAGAAAATCGAATTCCAACATTTTTCTTCTGATTCTTAATCTTGATCAGACCTGATCAAAATTAGATCTGAGCACAAGAACCCGAGTTCTCTTTTCTGTCTCTCTCTTAATCCCAAACCTTTATGTGTTATCTTATCGATCAGATCTGATCAGATCACGTTCTTTTGAATACCCAGATCTGAGCACGAGAACCCGAGTTCTCTTTTCGATCTCCCTCATAAACCCAAAACTTTCTGCATCGTCTTCTTGATCAGACCTGATCAGAATCAGATCGGATCATGTTTCTCTGATTAGAAACCGACTTCAGCAATTCTGTCTTGACTCTTAAACCCTAATTATTTCTTCTACGTCATCTTCTTGATCAGATCTGATTAGAATCAGATCTGATCGCGTTTCTTTGTTATTAATACACTTCATGCCTTCCTCTCAACCTTGTTCTATATTCTCTTGTTGACCAGAATTAGGTCTGATCACGTAATCGGTTTCCCTTCTTGATCAGATTTCCTTAGATCTGATCAGAATCAGATCTAGCCTCACTTGCGCAATTAGCTGTCCTTCTTGACTCTTTCTTTTAAATCTTCACATAGCCTGATATTGTCTCTTCGCAAAAAAAAAAAAAAATCTAAAGAAGGGGTATGCAGGAATTTCCTTGGAGTTGACAGTTGCCTTTCGGTATCCTTATTCTTTAACTGCTATCGGGCTGTGTGTTGGACATATTATTCTTATTGTGAAACATGGATTCATTTTCTTCTTCGGGTCTCTCATCAAGCTTTTTGAATAAACTCGTGTCTGAAAAATTAAACAATTCTAATTTCCTAACTTGGAAGAGGCAGATCATTCCTTTTATTAGGAGTCAGGATCTTTCTGGACACCTGGATGGATCTGTTACAATCCCTCCAGAGTTTATATCACGTGAAGAAGAGGACAATAAAGGAGCATCTACCACAGTATATGTTAGAAATTCAGAATTCGCAACCTGGATGAAAAGAGACCAGGCGCTGGTGGCTTATATTACTTTTACGTTGTCACAAGAGGTGCTTGTTGTGAGAAATCAGATGTGGGAGTCACCTTACTATCGTAGCAAGAGATAGAGAGAGAGGTAAGAGGGAAGAGAGAAAAAAATGTTGGGCGGCAATGATGTCTTCTCCCCTTTCCATTGATATTTATATGTTGTACGAGTGGTACAATACAGTACAATAGTACAATACAGTACAGTATGCTGTACAATACAGTACAATACAGTACAATAGTACAATACAGTACAGTATGCTGTACAATATAGTACAATACAGTACAGTAGTACAATACAGTACAGTATGCTGTACAAGTGGTACAATACAGTACAGAAATATATTCATTTACATATACATATTTAACAGCCTCCCTCAAGTTGAGGATGATCTTCAATCATGCTCAACTTGCCCTTAAGTAACCAAAATTGATGACTAACCAATCCTTTGGTGAAGATGTCTGCTACTTGGTCTTCTGATCTGACATACGAAGCCTCAATTTCTTCTGTTTCAATCTTTTGTCTAACAAAATGCTGATCAATCTCAATGTGCTTCGTGCGACAATGATGAATAGGGTTAAAAGAAATATTAATGGCACTTTGATTATCACATAAAAGCAGAGAGGAAGAGATAGGTTCATTCAACTCTTGAAGAAGATGCCGTACCCAAGTGACATCAGCTGTCCCTGCTGCCATTGCCCTGTACTCTGCCTCAGTGCTGGATTTAGCAATGGCCTTTTGTTTCTTACTACTCCAAGTGACAATATTTGGGCCAATAAAAACACAATATCCTGAAACCGACCTACGCTCATCAGGGTCCCCACCCCAATCTGCATCACAATATGTAAGTAAACGGTGTCCTGTAGTGAAGCTTTCATCTTTGTGATAGAGCAATCCATCTCCAATAGTCCCTTTCAGATATCTGAGAATACGCTTAATACATTCCATATGACAATCAGTAGGAGCATGCATAAACTGAGATGCTTGATTTACAGCATAAGCAATGTCAGGTCTTGTAAATGTAAGATATTGCAACATACCAACAATGCGGCGATATAAAGTGGAATCATGATATAATTGGCCTTCTTTTGCACTAAACTTATGATTTAAGACAGATGGGGTGCTGAGAGGTTTACAATTAATCATACCAGTGGTGTGAAGAATGTCAAGAGTATACTTGTGTTGACTTAGAGTGAGTCGATCATCTTGTCTATCGACTTCAACTCCCAAGAAGTATCGCAATGGGCCTAAGTCCTTCATCTTGAATTTGGCCATGAGTAAAGACTTGACCAAGGCAATATGTGCATCATCACTCCCAGTGATAATGATGTCATCAACATATATAAGAACCCAAGTAGTAACATGATCATTCTTATACATAAATAAAGAATGATCAAGTATACTCTTAGAAAAGCCATGCTGCTGAATTTCCATGGAGAAACTCTCAAACCAAGACCGAGATGCCTGTTTTAAACCATAAAGAGACCTTCTCAATTTACAAACCCATGTAGCCGCATCATGTTCACTATATCCAGGAGGTTGCTCCATATACACCTCTTCCTTCAAGTCCCCATGTAGGAACGCATTCTTGACATCCAACTGGCTAAGAGACCAACCATGCTGAAGTGCCAAAGTGAGGATCACACGAATGGTGCCAATTTTGACAACAGGGCTAAAAGTTTCCTCATAATCTTGCCCATATTGTTGTGTGAATCCGCGTGCAACAAGGCGAGCTTTATATCTTTCAATGCTACCATCTGGTTTACGCTTGATCTTGTAAACCCATTTGGAACCAACAACATTTCTATCAACAGGTCGAGGAACAATATCCCATGTATGACATTCATGAAGTGCTGCCATTTCTTCGTTCATAGCTTCAACCCAAGCTCGAGAATGGGCTGCCTGATGGAAAGTAGACGGCTCTTTCTCTTTGGCCACATTGGTTAGAAACAACTGAAAGTCAAGAGAAAAATTGTTGTAACTAACCCAACGATGGATAGGATGCCTTTCACGTGTGGATCGTCGAAGAGGGGGAGCCTCGTGAGATGGAGTTGAAGGGGCTCCTCGACGGGCATAAACCAAACCTGAAAACCGTGAAGGTGCATCCTGGATGATGGAGTTGTCTGCTTCAAACTGAATTGGTTCATCAACAACAGGATCTCTGATAGAGTCATATAGCAAAGTATCACAAAGCCATGGATCATAAGTAGTTTGCTCATATACCTGAGAAGTATCACAAGTGCTGAAATGGTCATCATCAAAAACAACATTTCTAGACACCTTAATCTTACCCAAAATAGGATCATAACATCTATATCCTTTATACCCATCGGCATATCCTAGAAATCTGCACTGAACTGCTCTGTCCTGAAACTTGTTACGTAAAGAATGATCCACATGGACATAACAAATGCATCCGAAAGCATGCAAATCATCATAAGAAGGGTGAGAACCGTGAAGCAAATAATAAGGAGACTGATCTCCTAATAATTCCATAGGCAACCTGTTAATGATATGCACTGCAGTGTGAAAGGCCTCAGTCCAAAGAGAGAAAGAAATATCAATATTGTGCATCATACTTAACGCGGTTTCAACAATATGCCGATGCTTACGTTCTGCTACTCCATTCTGTTGTGGAGTGTAAGGACAAGAGGAGTTACGTGTGATGCCATGGTCCTTTAAATATTCACTAAAATCATGAGATATGTATTCTCCACCACCATCACACTGGAAATAAGTGATATTTGAATTGAAAAGGTTCTGAACAAGAGCATGGAATTGTTTGAAAAGTTTGAACACTTCAGATTTAGATTTCATAAAGTAAATCCAAGTGTAACGAGTGAAAGAGTCAAGAAATAACACATAATAACGAGGGCCAGATAGAGATGAAACAGGAGCTGGGCCCCAAACATCAGAGTGAATAATTTCAAATGGCTTGGAAGCTCTTTTATTGATACTTTGAAAGGGAAGTACATGACTCTTGCAGACATTACAACTAGGACACTTATGATCTAATTTGACTTTGGGAATAAAACCCTGAGAAGACAATTTATCAAGGAACCCTTGACTACAATGACCTAACCGACGATGCCAAGAAACTGGTTTATTACATTGCATAACAGAAGAAGACTGACTCAAATAAGCAGGAAAAGATGGAGACACGGTAGATGACGTCTTCAAAGTCCCGGGGGCTGCTTCGAAGACGTACATGTTTCCGCGTCGTTCACCCTTAGCGAGCATCTTCTTGGTTCGAAGGTCCTTAAGACAAACAGAAGACGGAGTAAATTCCATGGATGAATTTGTTTCATCAACCAATTTAGAAACAGATAAAATGTTTTTCTCAATGGCAGGAGTGAGTAAGACATTTTTCAATGGTAGTGTAGATTGTGATAAAGAGAGAGATGCATTTCCAGTATGAGAAATAGGGTGGTGGGAACCATCTCCCGTGACAATAGTGCCAGTGCCAATATAAGGAACCATGTTGGAAAGTTTACCTGCATCAGAAGTAACATGTGCGGCTGCTCCAGAATCAATATACCAAACTCCATCATCATTCTGACGCAAATTCATGTTGTTAAATGCAGTCATCAGAATTTGTTGCACATCATGTGGCAACCCTGCACTCTGTCCCTGATCAGTACCCTGATGTGCTTGAAAATTTCCCTGCGGCTGCCCCTGAAACTGTCTAACATTCATCTGTCCAGCTCTTGGTCCTGGCCTCCCTGCCTTGTTGCGATTCTGTGGGTTGTGCCAACAATCTGCTTTCACATGGCCACGCTTGTTGCAATGGAAGCAAGTAGGGACACGGGTACCTCTAGTGGCAGGTGGAGCAGTAGGAGTAGGAAGGAGTCCTCCACGGCCCATATGAGCAGCAGGTGGACGAAATGAGGTAGACCCAGATGTAAACATGACAGGATGAGGATCATCAAAAAGATGATCTTGAGTCAAACTAACTTCATACTGTAGGAGTTTGGCCTGTAAATCCTCAAAGCATGGAAGTGTAGAGGCAACCTGTAATGCAGTGCAAAACATACGATATTGGGGCCCAAGGCTTCCCAATACCTGCTGAACAACATCTCTGTCAGAAACAGGATATCCAATAGCGGCCAACTGATCAATGATAATTTTGATATCCCCTAGAAATTCAGTAATGGTCTTAGTTCCCTTTCGCATAGATTGGAACTGCCATTTCAGTTGAAGTGCACGTGATTCAGAAACCTGTGAATAAGAGTGAGCAAGATGTCTCCATAGTTCTGCAGCAGTAAAATGGTCAGAGATAGTTTGTAATATACGATCAGATAACGTGGCAGTCAAATAGGCAACCACAGATTGGTCCTTCTGAAACCAAACATCATACGCAGGATTTGGAATAGCAATGCAACTCACCTTCCCATCATTACCAGTTACCTCTTGCGTAATAGTCATAGGTGGGGCGGGTGATCCCCCATCCAGATGCCCGGAAAGACCATGACTTCGGATAAACGGCAGAATTTGGCGTTTCCAAAGTAAGTAGTTATCATGAGTTAATTTGTGAGAAACAAGTTGAGAAAGAAATCCGGGGCTGATTTTAGAATCCATAAGGAAGAAGATCAAAGATGAATCAAACAGCACGACAGAAATTCGTAGGTTGTACGGACAGAACCGTACGGACATAAATTTTTGAGTTTTGGAAATCACGATTTTTTAGTTAATCGTGCAGAATGTACAATTTATCAACTATATTGCAAGAAATAGATAAGAAATCACAAGAAGTTTGAGAAAAGAGGCACTTTTGAGAAATGAGGGTTCCCAAATTTGGGGAAAACAGAAATTAGGGTTGATAAAATTGGGGATAACAGAATATGTAAGAAGGAAAAGATGCACGATATGAGGAAATGAAGAAACGACGTCGAAATATAGTGATTCAACGGAGAAACAACAGAGAAAAGATGAAAAAAAAAAACACTTTCCTTGAGAACGCCCAAAAACGCACGTCAAGGTCCTTAGGGGCCTTCCAGATGATCGTGATTACCACGCCCTTGGCTCTGATACCATGTGAGAAATCAGATGTGGGAGTCACCTTACTATCGTAGCAAGAGATAGAGAGAGAGGTAAGAGGGAAGAGAGAAAAAAATGTTGGGCGGCAATGATGTCTTCTCCCCTTTCCATTGATATTTATATGTTGTACGAGTGGTACAATACAGTACAATAGTACAATACAGTACAGTATGCTGTACAATACAGTACAATACAGTACAATAGTACAATACAGTACAGTATGCTGTACAATATAGTACAATACAGTACAGTAGTACAATACAGTACAGTATGCTGTACAAGTGGTACAATACAGTACAAAAATATATTCATTTACATATACATATTTAACACTTGTGGCAATTCCTGATGACTGTACAACCATGCAACTTTGGGACAGATTAGTTCAGACATATTCACAAGTTTCTCAGGCCAGGGTTATGTTTCTTAAAAGAGAATTTCAGATGATAAGAAAAGAGTAAATGACTATCATGGAATACTTGAACAGATTAAAGATCATCATAGATCAACTAACAGTTGTTGGGTGTGCAGTGAGTGATAAGGATATGGTACAACAAACTCTGAGTGGATTGGGGTCTGAATATCATATGATTGTCACTTCTTTATTGTGTTTACTTGATCTGCCCAGATTTGAAGACTTGCGTGCAAAATTACTCCAATATGAGATGACGTTAAAAGAGTTTTCTGAAGAACCATATATGCGTACAGGCACGAAAGATGTTCTTGTCACAGGGGTAGTTTATGGGCGAGGACGAGGAAGTTATGATGTTAAGGAAAGAGGAGGACAAGTAGGCTGTGGAATATTACCTACACCCAACATAGCTCCCAACTCACAGCGACAGAGGCCAATTCCTACTTGTTTTCTGTGTAATAAAAAGGGGCACATCAAAGCTAACTGTTGGTTTAATCCCCTGAATAAAGTAAAATCAACACAGACTGAAGCAAAAAGAGGAACTGATAGCTCAAAGGTTAGTGGAGAAGTAAAAGAGTTGCTATTGTCAGCCTTAGCAGGATTAAATCTGAAACAGAATGAGCATGGTACTTGGTATGTGGACTCTGGAGCAGCGACTCATGTTACTGGTGATGCTGGTAAGCTCTTAAACCTTGTTCCTTACATTGGTAAAAATAGTATAGTCACTGGGGATGGATCCCACCACTCTATCTCTCATATTGGTAATTCTGTCATACCTATGTCAAAGTCCTCTCTCAGTCTTTCAAAGGTTCTTTATGCTCCTAACATCAAGAAAAACATTGTCTCCGTTTCCAAGCTTGTCGATGATATCAATGCTTCAGTTGAATTTACTCTCTCTTCTTTCCTTGTCAAGGATCTCTGCACGAGGGAGACGTTCGCTAAAGGGAAACGACAAGGCAATATGTATGTTTTTCAAGAAGATCCTGCTACTCGTGTTCGTCCTGTTGATTCCAACTTGAAGCTCTCCTCATCGTCATCTTCAGAGATTCCTTCATGTGTTTTTAGTGTCTCTGAGTCCAATAAGTCAAATCTTTGGCATGGTCGTTTGGGTCACTGCAGTAGTAGTTTCATTCAAAAGCTTGTTTCAAATAATCTCATTCCCAAGTCTAGTTTAGGAATGAATGTCAATGACAACAAATGTTCTAGTTGTTCCTTGTGCAAGAGTCATGTTTTACCTTTTCATTCTATCAATAAAAGAGCTTCAAGACCTTTTAAGATTATATGTTCTGATGTTTGGGGGCCAGCCCCAGTTGCCTCTGGGTCTGGAACTAGATATTATCTTATATTTGTTGACAGTTATTCTCGTTATACTTGGATTTTCTTTATGAAACACAAGTCTGAGACCTTCAAGTTCCAAAATTTTCACTCATTTGTCAAGAATCAATTTTCTAAAAATATTCTTTGCTTCCAATATGATGGAGGAGGTGAATTATCTTCAAGTGACTTTATTAATTTTCTTCAAAGTAATGGAATAAGAAGAAGGGTATCTTGCCCTCATATGCCTCAGCAGAATGGAATTGCCGAAAGGAAGCATCGCCATATTGTTGAGAGTGCAATGAGCATGATGCATGATAGCAATCTTCCGATTACTCTATGGACAGAAGCTTTTCATTCAGCAGTCCATGTGATAAATCGACTGCCCATAGATATTTTGGAAAACAAGTCTTCTTACTTTTCTCTATTTGGAGTTCATCCCAACTATCATGATTTGCACGTGTTTGGTTGTGTATGTTATGTTCATATTGACAGTTCAATGAGACATAAGTTTCAGGACAAGGCCTTGAAGTGCAGGTTTGTGGGTTATGAAGATAACTATAAAGGATACAGGTGCTATGATCCCATGAGCAAGCACATCAAAATATCAAGAAATGTTATCTTCGACGAATTGAACTTTGATCATCGTCACATCAATTATTCTGAATCAAATTCCAAAGTCGAGGTCTATTATCCTTGGTTGAACTTTGAACTTTTCTCCAGTACTAACAATATTTTTTCTTCAGATTGTGATTAGAAGGATAAGGAAACTATGCCTGCTGATAAGTTGATTGCACAGGAGAGCACAGAGCCACCTTTGGATACAGAAAGGTATAGAGGTTTTGTCTATACCCGACGAGGAAGCGAGGCGCCCACTATTTTTGATCAGGAAATGGATACCCCCTCTACATCTACTTCCACTTTAGATGTTAGAAGATCCACCCGGTCTCGTCACCCGATTGAAAGATGGGTCAGCTATGAGAATTTTTCGCTAGACTTTCATCTTTTTCTAACTGCTTTGGGCAAGGAAGATGAGCCCACAACATTTTCCCAAGCAGCAAATTCTAAAAGATGGATTGAAGTAATGAATGAAGAGATGGAGGCTCTGCATGAGTGTAGTACCTGGGATGTTGTTCCCAGACCACTTAACAGAAATGTAGTTGGGTCGAAATGGGTGTACAAAATAAAGTACAAACCGGATGGCACTATAGAAAGGTACAAGGCGATACTTATCGCCAAAGGATTTACACAAGAGCAGGGACAGGATTATGATGAGACTTTTAGTCCAGTTGTGAAAATCGGAACAATCAGAATCATATTATCTTTGACCATTAGAACCAGTAACCGGATCCATATATCCAACGGTACTACGAATAACACAAGAATATAATTTAGTCTAAACATGCTATAAAATATCAAAGACTTACTTACAGCGCGATGAGATGCTCAATAGTCAAGATTCACTTCTTTCTGATCTGGCTTTGATAACAAGTTGTAACGCCCCAAAATTTCGACTTGTGATTTCGAAAACCTTTCAAAGATTTAAAGTTTAATATTTAAAAACAACAGCGGAAGACATTTAGAAAGGAACACAAGTCAACAATCCTGGGTACGTTAGCTGAAAAACCATCATTCACATGTACAACATCTTAAAGGAATTTAAGAAATAAGACAATCGATTAAAATCTGCAGTTTATTACAAAATGAGCATTTTATTCCAAAGTTCAATAAATCTAAGAAAAACTCCAAAAAGTCCCAGAGCTAAGCCGTCAGCAGAAAGAAGATGAATCTTGATCCATGTTGCACCACGCCATCGGCCGCCAGTGAAGTCCTACTCCTCACCTGCCCATGAAATGGGTCAGTTTCGTAACAAACCAGTAAGTGCACGAAACAGATGAGTAGAATAAAACAAAACAGGGCATTCATGAGATAAGCAATTATGATATTTAAGCAATTAAAACAATTATAGTCTATTCTAACAAATGTAATAAGTGCAAAGAGATGTTAGTTTAAGCAGTGTAAGTCTTGGCCATCTACAACTATTCATGAATATATTCTTTAAGTTCTGATATTAACTGGCCTGTGGGTACGCACAGACGCGAAACGTAGAAACAGCCGAAACCGATCCGGGGGTTTATTATGTCAGGTGTTTTCATTAACCCGGATGGCTGACTGAGTCCGCTCCTAAGGGGACGGTCAGTGACCAAGAGAGTAAATCCCCAAAGGCATTCGTGGCCCATGGATGCATCCAACTTCTGCAGAAGTGCTTGGGAGTTACCACCTAGGATAATTTATGGTAATCCCAATTCCCCTAACTCCGATGACTGGGGAAAACCGAGTCTTTTGCTCGTGGGGTGGTTGTTAACAACCTGTCCATCGGAGTCTTTGTACCATCCATCCTCTCCCTTGATGAACCGTGAAGATCGGATGGGTACGACGGGGGTTTCTTAACCGCCGCCCCATCTTATATGCTCTGGTCCATCAGACCCACTCGAGCATCTTGCCTGTGAAGGCGAAATAGTCACCATTTATGTGATCTTAGCATTTTGCTAGTTGTACTCATCGAGGTTGCCAAAACCTCATCATTCCACCATCGTAACCCACATGGGACGTACTTGTCCAAAAGTACGATCGTACCTTCCTAGAGGTACAACTACGATGAGAGGGCAACATAATGGTTTATGATTCTTTTGTTTCCTACATGACATGTTTTGCTTTTCTGAGCAATTTGGCCTGTGCAGGTCGATATTATCAAATTCAGTAAAGTATAGATTTCACACTTCAATACCTTCCATGATCTTACATAAAATTCATACTGTACCTGCCTTAAGGTTCGGTTATAATAGCAATGGCAGTGGTTTTGAATCTCTTCACAAAGTCTATCTTAAGTATGCAGTTTCAAAGGAATAAGCATGCATAATAGACAATTATGAGTTAAGCACTCGTACACGTAAACAGGCATGACAAGTAAACTACTTGATTCTTTCTAGAATGAGTCTACCCAGAGAATTTACATTATGAAATTTCAAAAGAATCACAAAGAGTAAAACATGGATCAACAAATACTTCTTCAGAGTCGCAAATATGCAAAATAATTATTCTATCTCAGAAGTCTTATTTTATTTTGTTCATACACACTATTCGTGCGACTTTCCCCTACCTCGGGATGTCGTGCAACTGCGTGTGTCTACGCGTGTAGATGATACGAGGCTCGGGCCGCGGAGCCAGAGCGGGGGTCCGATGCGAGGTCTGCAACAGTGCTATGTTAATAATAATGCGGAAAAAAAGAAAGACAAACCTGCCTATAGGAAAAAGAGAGGCAGCAGGAGTGTGCCCTTGCTGGCCGAAAACAGACAAGCGGCGGGGGAACAAGCCCCTGCCTAAACATAGCGTAGCGGCAGGGGGCCAACCCCTGCCGACAGCCACCAAGTGGCAGGGGCTGATCCCCTGCCAACAGCACACAGTGGCAGGGGCTGAGCCCCTGCCGACAGCAATGGATGGCAGGGGGCCAGCCCCTGCCGGAAGCATAAGGATGGCAGGGGGCCAACCCCTGCCAGAAGCACATGGATGGCAGGGGGCCAGCCCCTGCCGAAAGCACAGGTCGGCAGGGGCCAACCCCTGCCGCCAGCACGAAGTGGCAGGGACTGAGCCCCTGCCGACAACACAGGTCGGCAAGGGCCACCCCTGCCGACCGCACGAAGTGGCAGGGGCTGAGCCCCTGCCGACAACACAGGTCGGCAAGGGCCACCCCTGCCGACAGCACCAGACGGCAGTGGGGGCCCAGCCCCTGCCGAAAGCACAGGTCGGCAGGGGCCAACCCTTGCCGACAGCACGATGTGGCAGGGGCTGAGCCCCTGCCGACAACAGAGGTCGGCAAGGGGCCACCCCTGCCGACAACATCAGACGGCAGGGGGGCCCAACCCCTGCCGAAAGCACAGGTCGGCAGGGGCCAACCCCTGCTGACAGCACGATGTGGCAGGGGCTGAGCCCCTGCCGACAACACAGGTCGGCAAGGGGCCACCCCTGCCGACAGCACTAGACGGCAGGGGGGCCCAGCCCCTGCCGAAAGCACAGGTCGGCAGGGGCCAACCCCTGCCGACAGCACGATGTGGCAGGGGCTGAGCCCCTGCCGACAACACAGGTCGGCAAGGGGCCACCCCTGCCGACAGCACCAGACGGCAGGGGGCCAGCCCCTGCCGAAAGCCACAAGGTGGCAGCAAAAAGGGCTGCCGCAGGGGCCACCGGTCCCCTGCCGGCACTCCGGCGAATCGCAGAGGGAGACGGGGACGACAGGGGCCGCGTAGGCCACCTGTCGGGGCCCTGGTGACACAGAGAGGCGGTGGGAGGCCGCGACAGTGGCTGTGAGCCACCTGCCGGCCTCCCGGGGAGGTGACAGGGAGGGGGTTAAGGAGGAGAACAGAAGAGTACTAACCTGGGAGGCGGTGTCCGGCGTCGGCGACGTGCGTAGCAGGGAGGAGACCGGCGCAGAGGGGGGAGCGAGGGCTGCGAGAGGGAGGCGTGACTCCCCTCGCCCTCCAACCTCCCTCAAAAAGGCGTAGGTGCAATCGAAAGGGGAAACCCCTGGTGGGTTTCCCAAACTTGGTCGCACGCGATGGGGAAAGAAAGGGGGGGGGGTTGCGCCGCCCGAATGCTCGGGTTTTTCTTTTGAAAACCCTAAAAAAAAATAAAAAGGGGGCCCGGGTCGGGTCCGGACCCGACCCGGCCCGGGTCCAAACAGATTTTTTTTTTAAATGGGGTTTTACATCCTACCCCTCTTAAAAGAATTTCGTTCGCGAAATATTTATTACCTTGAAGAATCAAAATACAGGTCAGGATATTTTTCCCTAATATCGTTCTCAGGTTCCCAAGTACATTCGTCAATTCCATGATGTTGCCACCGAACCTTTACAAAGGAAATGGTCTTTGATCTAAGCACTTGGTCACGACGGTCGATGATCTCCACTGGTCTTTCTTCGAACGTCAAGTCCCCTCTAATGTCCACATCATCATAATGAATGATATGCGATGGATCGTGAACATACTTCCTCAACATGGATACGTGAAAAACATTATGGATCTGAGCATACTGCGGAGGTAACGCCACGCGATAAGCTGCTTCTCCAATCTGCTCCAGGATTTCGAACGGTCCGACGTATCTAGGACTCAGCTTTCCCTTTTTCCCGAACCGAAATACGCTCTTCGTCGGAGATACCTTAACAAAAACCATCTCGCCAATATCGAAGACAAGCTCTCGTCGGCGTCTATCTGCATAGCTTTTCTGCCGACTCTGAGCGGTACAGAGTCGTTCTCGAATCATCTGCACTTGTTGAGTATAGTGTTGCAAAACTATAGGTGCCTCCAAACTTCGTTCGCCAACCTCGTCCCAGTAAACAGGTGATCGACATGACCTCCCATATAAAGCTTCGTATGGGGCCATCCTGATGCTCGCATGATAGCTGTTGTTATACGCGAACTCCGCCAAACTGATGTGGGAATCCCACTCTCCCTTCCAGTCCATCATACAGGCTCGAAGCATGTCTTCTAAGGTCTGAATCGTACGCTCCGACTGCCCGTCAGTCTGAGGGTGAAACGAAGTGCTGAACTTCAACTTTGTGCCCAACGCCAACTGAAGTTGTCCACAAAACCTTGAAGTGAATCTAGGATCACGATCGGAGATAATCGAGACTGGAACACCGTGCAATCTCTCTAACATAGAGATCAGCGAGACTATCTAACGATTGGTTGAGACGGATAGGTAGGAAGTGAGCCGACTTGGTGAGTCTATCGACGATCACCCAAATCGCGTCATGCTTCCTCCGCGTCCTCGGAAGACCGACTATAAAGTCCATGGTAACATCTTCCCACTTCCAAAGAGGGATTTCTATCTGCTGCATGACCCCACCGGGTCTCTGGTGCTCGATCTTGATTTGCTGACACGTTAAACACTTCAAGACATACTCAGCCACGTCTCGCTTCATACCGTTCCACCAATAACTGCGTTGTAGGTCCTTGAACATCTTCGTGCTTCCAGGGTGAATTGTGTACCTAGACTTGTGGGCTTCCGCAAGAATTTCATCTCGAAGGATCGGGTCGTCAGGAACCCACAGGCGCTCCTTCAACCATATACTTTCATCCTCCTTCAGACGAAAAGGTGTATCTGCCAATACCGCTTGAGCCTTCAACTTCTCGTAGCGCGCATCAGTCTTCTGCCCATTGACGATTCTCGCTAGTAGCTCAGGTTGAGCAACAAGGTGGGACAAACCGATTGAACCTTGAGTGATCGCGAAAGATTCCCATGAGGCTAGGTCATCGACCAACCTCCACCCAGCAAATAAAGCATTTATCGAAATTTCCAGTGCTTTGCGGCTGAGAGCGTCAGCCACGACGTTCGCCTTTCCTGGGTGGTAGGAGAGGGTGAAGTCGTAATCCTTGAGGAATTCAAGCCAACGCCGTTGTCTCATATTCAATTCCTTCTGCGAAAATAGGTACTTAAGGCTCTTATGATCGGTGAATGCTTCAAACTGCTCCCCATACAAGTAATGTCGCCATATCTTCAGTGCGAACACCACCGCAACTAACTCTAAATCGTGAGTTGGGTAGTTCTTCTCGTGAATTTTAAGTTGTCGAGAAGCGTAAGCGATCACCTTCCCATTCTGCATCAGCACGGCCCCTAGGCCTGACCTAGAGGCATCAGTATAAATCACGAACCCGCCCTTACCAGAAGGTAAGGTCAAAATAGGAGCACTGGTAAGTCGCTCCTTCAACAACTGAAAACTCGCCTCGCACTTCTCGTCCCATAAGAATTTAGTCTCTTTATTCAGCAACTTCGTCAAGGGTAACGCAATTTTAGAAAAATCCTGAATGAATCTTCTGTAGTAACCCGCTAGTCCAAGGAAACTTCTGATATCACGCGCGTTCTTTGGTTGCTGCCAACCAAGTACAGCCTCCACCTTTGCAGGGTCCACGGACACTCCTTCTTTAGAAATAACGTGTCCTAGAAACATGACTTCCTCGAGCCAGAATTCACATTTAAAGAACTTGGCATACAAACGTTCCTTTCGCAAGGTCTCCAACACAACTGTTAGGTGCTCTCGATGTTGCTCTCGACTTTCTGAGTACACCAAGATGTCATAGATGAATACGATCACGAAGGTATCTAAAAATGGCTTGAACACCCTATTCATCAAGTCCATGAAAGCTGCGGGGGCATTGGTCAGTCCGAACGGCATGACTGTGAACTCGTAATGTCCGTATCTCGTCCGAAAGGCCGTCTTAGGAATATCCTCATTCCTAATTCTGAGCTGATAGTATCCGGACCTAAGATCGATTTTCGAGAAAACCTTGGCCTTCTACAACTGATCGAACAAGTCTTCGATACGCGGCAATGGGTACTTGTTTTTTATTGTGGCCTGGTTGAACATTCGATAGTCGATGCACAACCGCAAGGTCCCGTCCTTCTTCTTCACGAAGAGCACAGGAGCTCCCCAAGGAGAAAACGCTGGGGCGAATGAATCCCTGATCCAACAACTCCTGCAACTGCTTCTTCAGCTCCTCAAGCTCAGCTGGCGCCATTCTGTAGGGTGCTTTGGAGATTGGTGTCGTACCTGGTAGCAATTCAATATTGAATTCTACCTCACGAGACGGGGGAAGTCCCGAAAGCTCTTTAGGGAAAACGTCGGGGTAATCGCGAACAACATCCAGCTCACCGATGGGAATAGGCATTGGATCTGACTGGATAACACTAACCAAAAAGGCAGTGCATCCCTTCCGCAAAAAGTTCTGCGCCTTAAGCGCCTAGATCATCCGGCTTGCTCGAACAGGTCTGGGAATTCTGAATTCTACTCTCGAAGAGCCTGGAGGTGATAAAACGATCTTGCCATCACGGCAAAAGATCTTGGCATGATACTTGTGCAACCAATCCATGCCTAGAATGACGTCAAATTCAGTCATCTCCAGCAGGATAGCACAAGCAGGCAAGTGCCGCTCTGCCACCACTACATCCAATTCCGGTATGTACGTGGTGCAAACCGTGTTCTTCCCAACGGGGTTATACACGTCTAATGCATTATCAAGCGTTTTTACCGTTATATGCAATTGTTTTACGAATTTCTCTGAAACAAACGAATGTGTGGCACCACAATCAAAGAGTGCAAAAGCTGCTTGATCAGCAACAAGAATGGTACCTTCAACGAGATCTCCTTTGGTCAATTGATCGACCGTGGCTGCATAAACTCGACCCGGCTCTCTGCCACTACTTGGTTGTGCTCGCTGTTGCTGCTGATGAGGTGGTCGAGGAGGCTGAGATACGTTGCCGGTTCGCTTGAGGTCATCTGCTGCTTTCTTCCGGCAGTCGCGTATGAAATGACCCATCTTGCCACAGTACAGGCAAACGCCAGTGTCCCGCGGACAAGATTGTCCCACATGAGGCCTCTTGCACCTAGGGCAGTTATCACCAGACGACTGCCTGGACGGTGGGTTGCCCTGCTGTCGTTGGCGCTTCGCTGGAGGAAACTGTTTCTTCCCTCCTTCAGTCTTCACTGGAAAAGGTGGTCGTTGCCCTGTGCCGCCGGAAAAGGTCTTCTTCAGCTCACCACCTGACGCGGTTGACTTCTTGGCTTGCACACTTTTTGAACGCTCCCAATCCTCGTTCAGTAGGGTGGCTGCTGCTACTGCCGCAGAAAAAGTCGCGGGCATGCTGGTGAGAACCCTATGCCTGAGTCCTTCCTTCAATCCGCGAATAAACTTCCCGGCCCGCTCATGATCATCCTCGAATAGGTGAGGACAATAGCGCTCCAACCGTTGAAATTTGGCGATATATTCGTTCAAACTTAAGCTTTCTTGGCACAGCTCCAGAAATTCCACCTTCTTCTTTTCCCTCGCATGAGGACGGAAATAGTTTTCGAGAAAAACCCTTCGGAAGGCCTCTCACGGAATCACCTCAGCACCCGGAAACTGCACCTCACGCGTAGTGTCCCACCATTCGCGAGCGTCGTCCTTCAAACGAAAGGACCCGAACATCGTCTTCTTATCATCAGGAACGGACAACACTTGGAACACCCGTTCCACCTCTTTAACCCAACTCTCCGCCAAGTCAGGATCAACCTTGCCAGAGAAAGTAGGAGGGTCCAGCTTCAGAAATTTTTCATATGTGGCGGTTGGTGCATTCCCAACAAGGGAACCCGGATCCTGATGGGGGTGACCCTGGTTACGAATCGCCTCAGCTAAGGAGTTGAGGGTATCCATCATGAATCCCCTCTGTTCACGCAACTCATCGGCCATGCTGTGGCTTGAGTTTCCCGCCATCCTTAAAAAGCAACCAAGATTAAAGTCAAAAACACTGAAGACGTACAAGTAGGCATAAGTATATAAACAAAGGCAAGAACATAAATCTTTATTCCGAGAGTCAAATATTTAGAATCCAGCTGTGCTGGTACATAAGCAAAAGTTATATTCCGCAATTATAAATGAGTTCACAGACTCCAACAAAACTGGGCGCGTGCTACCTCCCCTTAGGGACGACTAGAATACTTCCTAAGATATTCCCTTCTATTGCCTGTGCGCCTGAATCTGCGCTTAGGGGTGAAGGAAAGTGGCTCATCGTAGGAGGGCTCCTGCCCGTAAAGGGGCGTCGCCGGAGTATATTCCGGTGAGCCAAGACTATAATCTGAAGAATCCGTCGCAGGTGTGTATGTGGGTGATACACCGCCAACTGGGTCAGCTAGAGGGGGCGGTTGCTCGCCTGCAGTCGAAATTGCGATCTTGTCGTCATGCTCAGCCTTGTGGAGGCAAGCATCCATGGTGTGGCCTGTTTCTCCGCAGAAACCACACTCCTCTGCTAACTCAGGGGGAACAAAATCTCCCGATGACTCCTGTGGTGTCTGATGGTGCACCCGAATGTGTGAAGGCGTGAAACCACCTTTTCGAGCATGCACTTCAGCCCACGCTGCTGCCAAGGGTATCTGGTAGGCGATCGGTAGTGCGAAGCCTTGCTCATCCGTGAAAATGGGTAGAGGAGGGCGGTTAGCCCAGTAACCAGCCCCGAACATCTCACGTCCGCCCCTCTCCCTTACGGAACGGCCACGTACACTACGCATGCTCCTACCGCGACTACCATTAGAACCAGTAACCGGATCCATATATCCAACGGTACTACGAATAACACAAGAATATAATTTAGTCTAAACATGCTATAAAATATCAAAGACTTACTTACAGCGCGATGGGATGCTCAATAGTCAAGATTCACTTCTTTCTGATCTGGCTTTGATAACAAGTTGTAACGCCCCAAAATTTCGACTTGTGATTTCGAAAACCTTATCGAAAAACCTTTCAAAGATTTAAAGTTTAATATTTAAAAACAACAGCGGAAGACATTTAGAAAGGAACACAAGTCAACAATCCTGGGTACGTTAGCTGAAAAACCATCATTCACATGTACAACATCTTAAAGGAATTTAAGAAATAAGACAATCGATTAAAATCTGCAGTTTATTACAAAATGAGCATTTTATTCCAAAGTTCAATAAATCTAAGAAAAACTCCAAAAAGTCCCAGAGCTAAGCCGTCAGCAGAAAGAAGATGAATCTTGATCCATGTTGCACCACGCCATCGGCCGCCAGTGAAGTCCTACTCCTCACCTGCCCATGAAATGGGTCAGTTTCATAACAAACCAGTAGGTGCACGAAACAGATGAGTAGAATAAAACAAAACAGGGCATTCATGAGATAAGCAATTATGATATTTAAGCAATTAAAACAATTATAGTCTATTCTAACAAATGTAATAAGTGCAAAGAGATGTTAGTTTAAGCAGTGTAAGTCTTGGCCATCTACAACTATTCATGAATATATTCTTTAAGTTCTGATATTAACTGGCCTGTGGGTACGCACAGACGCGAAACGTAGAAACAGCCGAGACCGATCCGGGGGTTTATTATGTCAGGTGTTTTCATTAACCCGGATGGCTGACTGAGTCCGCTCCTAAGGGGACGGTCAGTGACCAAGAGAGTAAATCCCCAAAGGCATTCGTGGCCCATGGATGCATCCAACTTCTGCAGAAGTGCTTGGGAGTTACCACCTAGGATAATTTATGGTAATCCCAATTCCCCTAACTCCGATGACTGGGGAAAACCGAGTCTTTTGCTCGTGGGGTGGTTGTTAACAACCTGTCCATCGGAGTCTTTGTACCATCCATCCTCTCCCTTGATGAACCGTGAAGATCGGATGGGTACGACGGGGGTTTCTTAACCGCCGCCCCATCTTATATGCTCTGGTCCATCAGACCCACTCGAGCATCTTGCCTGTGAAGGCGAAAGTCACCATTTATGTGATCTTAGCATTTTGCTAGTTGTACTCATCGAGGTTGCCAAAACCTCATCATTCCACCATCGTAACCCACATGGGACGTACTTGTCCAAAAGTACGATCGTACCTTCCTAGAGGTACAACTACGATGAGAGGGCAACATAATGGTTTATGATTCTTTTGTTTCCTACATGACATGTTTTGCTTTTCTGAGCAATTTGGCCTGTGCAGGTCGATATTATCAAATTCAGTAAAGTATAGATTTCACACTTCAATACCTTCCATGATCTTACATAAAATTCATACTGTACCTGCCTTAAGGTTCGGTTATAATAGCAATGGCAGTGGTTTTGAATCTCTTCACAAAGTCTATCTTAAGTATGCAGTTTCAAAGGAATAAGCATGCATAATAGACAATTATGAGTTAAGCACTCGTACACGTAAACAGGCATGACAAGTAAACTACTTGATTCTTTCTAGAATGAGTCTACCCAGAGAATTTACATTATGAAATTTCAAAAGAATCACAAAGAGTAAAACATGGATCAACAAATACTTCTTCAGAGTCGCAAATATGCAAAATAATTATTCTATCTCAGAAGTCTTATTTTATTTTGTTCATACACACTATTCGTGCGACTTTCCCCTACCTCGGGATGTCGTGCAGCTGCGTGTGTCTACGCGTGTAGATGATACGAGGCTCGGGCCGCGGAGCCAGAGCGGGGGTCCGATGCGAGGTCTGCAACAGTGCTATGTTAATAATAATGCGGAGAAAAAGAAAGACAAACCTGCCTATAGGAAAAAGAGAGGCAGCAGGAGTGTGCCCTTGCTGGCCGAAAACAGACAAGCGGCGGGGGAACAAGCCCCTGCCTAAACATAGCGTAGCGGCAGGGGGCCAACCCCTGCCGACAGCCACCAAGTGGCAGGGGCTGATCCCCTGCCAACAGCACACAGTGGCAGGGGCTGAGCCCCTGCCGACAGCAATGGATGGCAGGGGGCCAGCCCCTGCAGGAAGCATAAGGATGGCAGGGGGCCAACCCCTGCCAGAAGCACATGGATGGCAGGGGGCCAGCCCCTGCCGAAAGTACAGGTCGGCAGGGGCCAACCCCTGCCGCCAGCACGAAGTGGCAGGGGCTGAGCCCCTGCCGACAACACAGGTCGGCAAGGGCCACCCCTGCCGACCGCACGAAGTGGTAGGGGCTGAGCCCCTGCCGACAACACAGGTCGGCAAGGGCCACCCCTGCCGACAGCACCAGACGGCAGGGGGGGCCCAGCCCCTGCCGAAAGCACAGGTCGGCAGGGGCCAACCCCTGCCGACAGCACGGTGTGGGAGGGGCTGAGCCCCTGCCGACAACACAGGTCGGCAAGGGGCCACCCCTGCCGACAGCCCCAGACGGCAGGGGGCCCCAGCCCCTGCCGACAGCACGATGTGGCAGGGGCTGAGCCCCTGCCGACAACACAGGTCGGCAAGGGGCCACCCCTGCCGACAGGACTAGACGGTAGGGGGGCCCAGCCCCTGCCGAAAGCACAGGTCGGCAGGGGCCAACCCCTGCCGACAGCACGATGTGGCAGGGGCTGAGCCCCTGCCGACAACACAGGTCGGCAAGGGGCCACCCCTGCCGACAGCACCAGACGGCAGGGGGCCAGCCCCTGCCGAAAGCCACAAGGTGGCAGCAAAAAGGGGTGCCGCAGGGGCCACCGGTCCCCTGCCGGCACTCCGGCGAATCGCAGAGGGAGACGGGGACGACAGGGGCCGCGTAGGCCACCTGTCGGGGCCCTGGTGACACAGAGAGGCGGTGGGAGGCCGCGGCAGTGGCTGTGAGCCACCTGCCGGCCTCCCGACGAGGTGACAGGGAGGGGGGTGAGGAGGAGAAGAGAAGAGTACTAACCTGGGAGGCGGTGGCCGGCGTCGGCGACGTGCGCAGCAGGGAGGAGACCGGCGCGGAGGGGGGAGCGAGGGCTGCGCGAGGGAGGCGTGACTCCCCTCGCCCTCCAACCTCCCTCAAAAAGGCGCAGGTGCAATCGAAAGGGGAAACCCCTGGTGGGTTTCCCAAACTTGCCCGCACGCGAAGGGGAAAGAAAGGGGGGGGGGGGGTTGCGGCGCCCGAATGCTCGGGTTTTTCTTTTGAAAACCCTAAAAAAAAATAAAAAGGGGGCCCGGGTCGGGTCCGGACCCGACCCGGTCCGGGTCCAAACAGATTTTTTTTTTAAATGGGGTTTTACAAAACCCATGCATAATTGTAAATAAATTTAATAATTTCTTCGGAGCATTCAAGTGTCTGATTTACCTCATCCATGCTGTCAATGCCCTCAAGCATGAGGTCTATGCAATGGGCAGCACAGGGGGTCCAAAAGAATGACCCAAAATTTTATGCCAATTCTTTACCTACTACCCTATAATTTGCCGCATTATCAGTAATGAATTGTACAATATTTTGAGGTTCAACCTCTACAACAACTTGATCAAAAACTCTAAACAATACATTTGATGTCTTGAGCGTATCAGATAGATCAATTGATTTTAAAAACATGGGTTCTTTAGGGCAATAGATAAGAAAATTTATCAAGGTCATCGACTTTCTATTTGTCCACCCATCTGCCATGATGTTACACCCAGTCTCTCTTTGTGATTGCCTCATCTAATCAAAATATGCCTTCACTTCTTTCACATTAGCATTTAAATTCTTTCTTCTTAAAGAATGATATGAAGGCATCTTGTATCCAGGCCCAATACTGGTTATGCCATCTGCTATGACCTGAAAATAAAAAAAATTTGCTACAATGAAAGGAATGCATGCATCATAGAACCATCTCTCAATCGTGACATCCGCTTATTATAGCAGTACGAATGTTGGGTTGCGCCTTAAGGGCAGTCCTAGGAGGGAAAAAACTCCTAATAGAGCCTTTAGCTCTACCTCCTGGTCCTCTCGAATAACTCCCTCTTGCTCCTCTTCTTTTTGTGCCCGCAATACTACTACTGGCACCCGCTACACCTTTTCCCTTCATTGCAAAACTTCCTAGTTCATATGCTATGGGTTGTAAGATAAAAAGTAGGGAGCTTATCTTTGTAATACACATCCTTCCAGGACTCCACATACCACATTTCTGCTTCATTCATCACTCTTTCTTGTCTTTTTTCTCGCAGATCATCCAGTAATTGTTGGCATTGTCATTTTACGACATCCAACAATTTTCTTGATGTGCATGCAGCAACAATATGATGTATCTCGACTAAATGATGCTTCAATCGAGAGATACCACTCGACAATAGTTGCATTTGATTCTTAATCAGTTTTCACTCGTTACTTCAGTGCACCATTGTCGTGTCGGATCTTGAGATGCGCTCTTTTGAAAATCGATACAGAAGGGGATTTTCACCCCCAAAAACACTCAATAACAAGCAAAAAATAGGGATTTTTTTTACCTTAACCTATTTTCTTAAGTGAAAAAATGGGTGAAAATGCACTCTTGAGAAAATCACAAAAGTCCTTTCCCTTGCACATGAATCGGCCTCCAAATCGATCTCACGAAATGTAGGGTGTGTGGGTTCCCTTCCAAGCCTCTACACGTTTTGAAGTTGGCCCTTAAGAGGCCTTTTAAACCCAAAATGAAAGACTTGGTTTCAGGTCTTTTTAAGTACGCTCAGTGTTGTGAAAAGCGTTGAGGCGTAGCGAGGCGCTCCACCAAAAACCGAGGCGAGGTGTAAAGCGTAAACCTCAAATTTTTTTTTGAAAACTTTAAAAAAATTATAAAAAATATCTAAAAATACAAATAAATAAAGAAATGCTTTATTGATGAAATAACAACCAATAAGAAATAGAAAATCTTAAATAAGTACTAAAAATATGAGATTAACATATAAAAGTAACTAAAAACTGATTATATAACTAACAAATATGAGATTAACCAAAAAAAGTTAAAATATACTAAGAAACTGATTACATAACTCAAATAACTGGAAAATATATGAGATTAACCTACAAAAGTTAAAATACATGAGATTATTCTAAAAAATATGAGATTAACATATAAAAGTAACTAGAAAAATGACTACATGATTGGAAAATATATGAGATTAACCAACAAAAGATAAAATATACTAAGAAACCGATTACATAACTGGAAAATATATGAGATTAACCAACAAAAGTTAAAATATATGAGATTATTCTAAAAAATATGAGATTAACATATAAAAGTAACTAAAAAACTGATTACATAACTGGAAAATATATGAGATTAACAAAAAAAAGTTCAAATATACTAAGAAATTGATTACATAACTGAAATAACTGGAAAATATATAAGATTAACCTACAAAAGTTAAAATATATGAGATTATTCTAAAAAATGTGAGATTAACATATAAAAGTAACTAAAAACTGATTACATAACTGGAAAATATATGAGATTAACCAACAAAAGTTAAAATATACTAAGAAACTGATTACATAACTGAAATAACTGAAAAATATATGAGATTAACCTACAAAAGTTAAAATATATGGAGATTATTCTAAAAAACATGAGATTAACATATAAAAGTAACTAAAAAACTGATTACATAACTGAAAAATATATGAGATTAACCAACAAAAGTTAAAATATATTAAGAAACTAATTACATGACTGAAATAACTGAAAAATATACGAGATTAACCAACAAAAGTTAAAATATAGTAATATACTAAGAAACTTATTACATAACTGAAATAACTGGAAAATATATTGGATTAACCTACAAAAACTTTACTGATTATGTCTTAGAAATCTTGTTGTAAAATTTAAAAAAAATATTTTTTTTTGCGCCTTAGGCTTGCGCCTTGAGGCACAGAGGGCCGCGCTTCAAGGTGAGGCACGCCTTTTGCGCCTCAAGGCGTGTTTTTGATAACACTGAGTACGCCAGACCCATACAATACACTCAATACGGGTACGATACACTCGTTTCGTGATACGAGTGTCTATCGTATCGTTAAGGCAAAAAATAACAATACCTATGGTACAATACGACACGATATGGACAACCTTGGTTTGTATATCTTCAAGATGCTTCTATTGTGCCATCATCTGAATGATGCATTATGGTGTCTGGTACACTAACATGATGCATGTTTATTAAGAGTGGAAAACTGCAGTCCTCAGGGGCATTTTTTCTTGGTAATTTTTGTCCAATTTTTGACAAAAGTTGTGTTGCTTAAACATTTATTTTGCATCGTGTACTATCTTTGCATTTCATCTGTTGAATCTGTCAGCCCTAGATTCGATTTCAGAGAGATGAGAGAGAGAGAGAGAGAGAGAGAGAGAGAGAGAGAGAGAGAGAGACGAGAGAGAGGGAGAGATAGAGATAGAGATCGATCACTTTTCATTAACCCTAATCACCTATTTAAATAGGTGATTAGGTGGAACGAAATTACAAGTAGGCATACATAATTATGCTTAATTACGTATGACCACCCCAAGATTTATGAATATTACTTTTAACACTCTCCCTCAAGCTGGAGCATATATATCTATCATGCTCAGCTTGCTGCAACATCTTGATAAACCTGCACTTGCGAGAGGCTTGGTGAAGACGTCTGCAACTTGGTCTTCAAACGTCGCATGACTAGTAGAAATATGCCCCGCCTGCACGAAGTCACGTATATAGTGACAATCAACTTCAATGTGTTTCTGATGCAGTGAGGCAACCATGATCGGCTCTCACGTAATGGGTACCGGCGTGGACACGTTTTCGGTGCAGCTAAAGGGGCGACACTGATACAATAATGGGGCCGACGCTGATGGTCGTTGGTGCAAAGGCAGGACCGAGCCCTATGCGGCTAACGAGTGTCGACGTTGGCTATTTCTACAAGGCACTGACGGTAATAATGACACAGAACCACAACTTCTCCAGTCGTGCGATGCACATGTGATATGAAAAAAAAAACAGAAAGGTCATCGTGGGATACACGTTGACAGCTTTATTGCTTTTTACTAATCAACTGACACAACAATAATTAAATGCTCAGATTGATGTAAGAAAGCAAATACAAAAGGACAAGGAAAAAAAGTAGAGAAGACGACTGAATGCAAGAAAAAAAAAAGGAATATCCCATAAGGTAAAATTGCTGAAAGGGAAGACGACTGTAAGCTTCAAAATCCTCCTCCTCACCTGCACGCAACCCTAAGAAGTTTATTTAAAGGCTTCAACTGGATCCGGGTCTCGGGTCCGGTCCCAGACCCGAAACACGTCTGTGTGTTGTTGGGTATGGGACGTGCTCTGCATCATTGTTCTGCGCCTGCTCTGCATCATTCTCCCCGAGTTGGGAAGAAATCGGCTTCGACGACTGATCTTCTCCACAATAAGCATATAGATCAGACACATCAAAGATAGACGCATTCATTTAAAATTGTGATCTACTTCTGACTCTGCAAACTTACCAATGACCACATCTCTAGTTTGCAAGTTGGCACCAATAAATGGGAATCCATCATCATCAAGGCTGGCCACCCTACCATACCCACAAAGCGTTTTTCCAAAATCTACCGCCCCTTTCATTTTATAACGCTTCCCTGTCTCCTTCACAACGTCAACCTCAGATTTATAACTTCTGATGTGCTCAGCCCTGAACATGCCACACTGTAATGAAGCTTGATTCAATACCAAAGAGATTTCTTGAATGCCGCCAAGATGAACATTAACAACCACAATTGCATCCAGACCCGTCTACCCGAGTCCCCCTGCTCCCACTCGTGGGTTTGCCGCCTTATGGCTCCCACACACGGGTTCAAGGGGGAAGGTTACTGCCTTCTCGGGTCGGACAGAGGTACCCGGGTCCCCAGCAAGGCCCAGTGGGATGCCGGGGCCCTGCAGGTCCGACCCACACTGTGGTGCGATCCCCATGGTGCGAGTCCATGAGCCCAGGCCTGGAACAGGACCCTGCGTAACGTTGTGGTCCTGCAACTCAGGCCCGACCTGCGACGCAGTCGCCGGGACTCGCTGCGCCCCTTGGCGGTTCGATTGGAGGGTACCCGGACATGGGCAACCCGGGTCGCTGCTGATTCGAGATGGAGGGAAGGTACCAGATGGGGAGAACTGCCGCAACCTGCATCCCTGTGCAAAGTTTCCTCAATGCCTTCTTGTCGCGCCGTGTGCTGGAGCGTCATCGGGGCTGAATCGACGACGGTAGTATCCACAACGTTAATCGCGCGCGCGCGCCTAACTGATTCAATTGCACTGCGTGCACATCCACCTTGGATTCAAGCACATCCATCCGTGCTTCGACCCCATCCATGCGCTTCGACAGACTGACTACCTCCTTTTCTAGGCATAGCATATCTTTCTGCATCTCCGTCAACTTGTTGAGTAGCCGCTTCATGATCTCCTCTCGCGCTTTTCCGCTCATAGGACCGTTCCTCGCTTCTTACGTCATGTCGTTGACAAAGGAGGAGGGGCTGGACTCTAATACCATTTTGATGCAGTGAGGCAACCGTGATCGACCCTCACGTAATGGGTACCGGCGTGGACACGTTTTCGGTGCAGCTAAAGGGGCGACGCTGATACACTAATGGGACCGACACTGATGGTCGTTGGTGCAAAGGCGGGATCGAGCCCTATGCGGCTAACGAGTGCCGACGTTGGCTGTTTCTACAAGGCACCGACGACAATAATGACACAGAACCACGACTTCTCCAGTCGTGCGATGCACAAGTGATATGAAAAAAAAAACAGAAAGGTCACCATGGGATACACGATGACAGCTTTATTGCTTTTACTAATCAACTAACAACTAAAGGCAATAACAATAGGGGAAAACAGAAGACTGACGAAACAATAAATAAATGCTCAGACGGATGGAAGAAAGCAAATACAAAAGGACAAAGAAAAAAAGTAGAGAAGACAGCTGAATGCAAGAAAATAAAAAAAGGAATATCCCAAAAGGTAAAACTGCTGAAAGGGAAGACGACTGCAAACTTTAAAATCATCCTTCTCTTCACCTGCACGCAACCCTAAGAAGTTTATTTAAAGGCTTCAACTGGATTCGGGTTTCGGGTCAGGTCCCAGACCCGAAACACGTTTGTGTGGTGTTGGGTATGGGACATGTTCTGCATCATTGTTCTTGGCCTGCTCTGCATCAGTTTCGTTCTCTCATAAAAAACTGGATTGTTAGCTATATAGGTAGCTGCTCAATTATCACACATCATCAACATTGGGGATGGAATCATCACTTGTAGATCTTTTAGAATGGACCTAACCCACATCATTTCAGCAGTTGTTTGAGCCATAACTCTATATTCTGATTCAGCACTGGAACGAGCTACCACAGTTTGTTTTTTACTTCTCTAAGTAATTAAGTTTCCTTTGACAAACACGCAGAACCCTGTGGTGGACTTTCTATCATCGATGGCCCCTGCATAGTCTGCATCTGAGTACACAATTATATCAAGGTTGGAGCTTTGTTTATATAGCAATCCCTTTCCAGGAGAGGATTTCAAATACCTGAGAATCATCATAGCTGCCTGCCAATGCACTCGAGTAGGTTTGTCCATGAACTGGTTTATCTTGCTCACAGCTAAGGAGATATCTGGCCTTTTTACAATGACATATAAAAGTTTACCAACCAAGGATCTAAAACTTCTACTATCAATAGGTTCTGCTTCTTCATCATACATATGCAGTTTAGGATCCATTGGTATATTGGCTGGTTTGGGGCCTAACATCCCTGTTTCCTGCAGTAGGTCAAGTACATACTTTCTCTATGATAGAACTAACCCCTCACTTTTTCTGGCCACCTCTATGCCCAAGAAATATCTAAGAGAACTGAGATCTTTTGTGACAAAGTGCTTCTGTAGATGAATCTTTGTGTCTAAGATGTCCTTTGTGCTACTCCCTGTAAGAATAATATCATCTACATATACAACCATAACCACAATACCAGCGGAGGTTTTCTTGATAAACAAGGAGTGATATGAAGATGACCTGTTGAAGCCAAATGCAGACATAATTTCAAATAACTTCTGAAACCATGCACAAGGACTTTGTTTAAGACCATATATAGCCTTCTTTAGTTTGCACACCTTGCTACACTCCCCCTGAACCTCAAACCCGGGAGGTTGCTGCATGTACACAGTCTCAGACAGATCTCCATATAAGAAGGCGTTTTTCACATCTAACTGACATAAACTCCATCCATAATGAACAACTACAGATATGACCAACCGAATAGTCCCAAGACGGGCTACTGGAGAAAAGGTCTCAAAGAAGTCAACTCCATATGTTTGAATATACCCTTTAGCGACCAACCGAACCTTGTACCTTTCGATTGAGCCATCCGAGTTATACTTAATGGTGTTGACCCACTTACATCCAATGATATCTGCATCAGTGGGAGGAACAACCAAATCCCATGTATCGCATGAGAGCAAGGCATCCATCTCAACTTGCATCGCTTGCTTCCACTTAAGATCTAATAACGCTTGATGATGATTAAGTGGGACAGAAGTGGCAGATAAAGCAGAGATAAAATTCTTCAAGTGAACCCCAAGCCGTGCCTCAATAACAAACTTGGAGATCAGATGTAATGTGCATTGTCTTTTATCTTTCCTGAGAGCGATAGGTCTGTCATCATCAACATTAGACATCTCAATATTTTCAGGAGAACTTACTTCTGAAGAAGGCGGTGGTGTAGTTGCTGATTCAGGTGGTGATCTGCGAGTGTACACCAGAGGAGGATCATGATACCGAGCAAATGTGGGAGATTGAGAATGAGAGATAGTCTTAGAAAATGACTCCAAGGGAAAAGGAGGAATAAGAAGAGGTAGGGCATCACCCTGTTTAACATGCAGTCTGGATGCAGTGGTAGAAAAATAAGGAACAGATTCAAAGAAAGATACATCAGCACTAACATACTCTCGACGGGAGATGGGATCATAACACCGGTAGCCTTTTTTATTTTTTGGATATCCAAGGAAGACACACTTGATGGCTTGGGCAGATAATTTATCATGGTTAGGTCCAACTTTATGAACAAAGGAAATGTTAAAATGTAAACTGCAATATATATATATATATATATATTATTTAATATTATTATATTTTCTTTTATTATTTTTCTATTTTTTTATTTTCTTTTTTTGCATCTAGTTCAATAGAAACTAGATATTTTGATTCAGTCAAGTTCCTGTTGGAACTTGACTGTGCAAGTAGCTGTTGGACTGTAGTCCAACAACTATAATAAATGTTGTTGGACTATAGTCCAACAGCTATATTAAGAGACGTTGGAATCCAACGTCTCTTTTTGGAGAGCTCAAACTCTCTCTCCCATTTTTTTGTATATATAGGGGTGAACCCCTTCAATGTAAATAACCATGCTTCTTAAGCATTTTGTTCATGAATAAAGTATTATTTATTTTTCAAGTGTTCTTCCCTTTATACCCTTTCAAGGGTCATGCTTGTAGTGTCTCCAATAGACACTTGTTTGTGAGTTATTTGTGCATTTGTTGAAGACCACCATTTTATTACATGGTATCAGAGCTACGAAATCCTTAGATCTTGAAGTGCTTCCGCCTCGATTTCTGTGCCACATTTACAAAAGGTGTTTCATCACCTTGTTCTTGGCTCAAGAAGATTTGTTTGAAGAATGGCGAACTTGTGCTACAAAAAAAAATTGGTTTTGTATCCTCTCTTATTCCTTTGTCTACTCTTTTTCTTTTCTTTTTATTTTTCTCTCTCTCTCCTCCTATTTATTCCTCTCTTACCCTTGTAAAAGATGGATGACAATGATAAGATCACCATCATTCCTATGAAGCTAAATGATACTAACTATGTAATGTGGGCTTCGATTATGAAGCACCACATTTGGGGAAAAGGTTTATGGGGTATAGTGAATGGTTCCGATTTGGAACCTAAACTATCTCATACCAAGAAAGAGGGTGATAAAGAGGTTCCTCTAACGGAAGAAGAGAAGAGTAAGGCGTTAGCCACTTATGAAAAGAAATGGAAAGAATGGAGGATAGGGCATGCAAAAATTATGTCATGGCTCATCAATAGCATAGACATTAAAAAATGCTCTAGTCTAGCTAAGTTTGAGCATGCCGATAAGGCTTGGGAATACCTAAAAAACATGTATTCCCTTAAAGATATTGCACATGTATGCAATTTACAAGATAAAGTTCGGACAATGACTCAAAAAGATAAAACTATTCGAGAATATTATAATGAGTTGTCCGAACTTTGGGAAGAGTTGGCTCTTCTTGAGCCCAAATGGCATTGTGCCGAAGACATCGAGTTTCGCCAAAAGCAACTCGATATGGAACATTTTTATCAATTTGTGAATGGTCTAAGGCCGGAGTTTGAATCCACCAAATCGGCCCTTTTACATCGTGGAAAAATTTCTTCTATTGTTGATACTATAGAAGAGCTCACTATGGAGGAAAATAGACTTAGAAAAAGTACTCCAAAAGTTGATGATGACTTCGTTTTAGCTGTATCTAGACCGGGGAATCATACTCGTACTTACAAGCCGCCTCATTTTGGAAGGCAAAACGGCGACTTTGATAAAAGAAAAGTTATTTGTCATCATTGTCATGAACCGGGGCACTATAGGCCTCAATGTCCAAAGTTAAAAAGAAGAGAAGAAAAAAGAGTTGCATCTGTTGAATCTGAGTCAAAAGATCAAGATGCACCTGTGTCTATGGCTCAACTGATGGAAATCCTTCAACCTCTTCTCAAAGGGGTATCCTCCTCAACCGAAGCCTCAACTGGAGCGGCAGTTGCATCTTTCTCCGGTCCAGGTAACTTTCCTTGGCTTTTAGATTCTGGTGCTTCTTTTCATATGACCCCAAATGTTAATAGTCTATCCGAATGTCTTAAAAATAACTCAAGTGTGTCAAAGGTTTTTACAGCCGATGGTACATCTCTCGAAGTAAAAGGAATAGGATGTTTTGAAAATCTTCAAAAATCCAAAAGATTTTTTATCCCAGAAGTTAGATATATCCCTAAACTTAATTTGAATCTCTTATCTGTCTCGCAAATATCTGATTATGGATGTAATATCTCCTTCTCTTCTCATGGTTGTTGGGTACAGGATCGTCAGTCAGGGAAGCTGATTGGGGAAGGCCATAGAGAAGGAGGACTTTATTACATGGACTTTTTGGAATTACCCAAGAATGCATTTTGTTATAATATTCAGAAATTAGAATTGGATTTATGGCACAAAAGGCTTGGCCATCCTCATATGTCTAAAATTCAATATTTTCCAAGTTTGGAAAAATTTTGTAATTCTGAAAATTTTTCTTGTAAAGACTGCATTCTTGGCAAAATGAAAAGGTTACCATTTCTTAGTAGAACTTTTGTTTCCTCACGACCACTTTAGTTAATACATTCGGATGTTTGGGCCCCGCACCAGTTATTTCCAAAGGTGGTTATACATATTATGTCATTTTTGTTGATGACTTTTCTAGACATACTTGGATTTATTTTCTTAAACATAAATCTGATGTCTTTGCTAACTTCAAAATATTTCATAAAATGGTTAAAAATAAGTTTCAAATGATATTTCTGTTTTTCGCACTGATTCAGGGGGAGAATTTATGTCCAACGAATTCAAAGACTATCTCAATTTACATGGTATTACACATCAAAGATCATGTCCACACACTCCACAACAGAATGGCCTAGCCGAACGCAAACATCGGCACATTATGGAAACTACTAGGACATTGCTAATTGCAAATCAAGTTCCAAAAAGTTTTTGGGTTGAAGCGGTCCTAACTGCCACCTACCTCATTAATAGGATGCCATCTTCCTCATTAAAGAATACAACTCCAATAGAAAAGCTTGTTAATTTAACTCCAGATTATTCTAGATTAAGAGTCTTTGGATGCAAATGTTTTGTTTTCACCAACAGAAATGATAAACTCTCTCCTCGTGCAATCCCATGTGCCTTTTTAGGATATGCTGATAATAAAAAAGGCTACAGGTGTTTCGATTTTCAAAATGACAAATTATATGTGTCAAGAAATCTATCTTTTTTGGAAAAAGAAAGCTTCTTTGAATTTGAAAAATCCAAGGATGTCACTGAATACTCGTTTTTAATTGATCCAACTTCAAAATCCAATGAATGTGATGTTGGATGTGACCTTGACAATGATCAAAGTCCTATTGTTGTTGAAAATAATGATAATGAAGAGCAAATCCATAGGGATGTTAGTCTACAATATTCAAGACGTAGAGAGCAAAATCTTCCATGTGCATTACAAAAATACTCTGAAGTCTCACCTAGAAGAACGTCTAGAATCTCTAAACCTCCAGAAAAATTTGTGTCTTATGAATCTTTTTCACCCAAGTATAGGGCCGCCATTACATTAATACAATCATATGTTGAACCATCATCCTATTCTCAAGCAAAAAATCATATAGAATGGATAGAAGCCATGAAAATAGAATTGGATGCACTAGAAAAGGCCAATACTTGGACGATACAAGATATTCCTCTGGGTAAGAAACCTATAGGTTGTAGGTGGGTATACAAAGTCAAAACCAAAAGTGATGGGACCCTGGAAAGATATAAGGCCCGTTTAGTAGCAAAAGGATATGCCCAAGAGTATGACATCGATTATGAAGAAACATTTGCTCCTGTGGCCCGTATGACCACTGTTAGAACTTTAATAGCCTTGGCCTCCATTAGAACATGGTCTATCTTTCAATTAGATGTCAAAAATGCTTTCCTGAATGAGAATCTCGTTGAAGAAGTATACATGGAAGCCCCACCTAGTATTAGTATCCCTAAGGGTAAAGCTCTTCGTCTAGAAAAAGCTCTTTATGGTCTTAAACAGGCTCCAAAAGCCTGGTATGACCGATTTAGTCATGTTATGCTTGATATTGGTTTTCAACCTTGTTTAACTGACACTGCTTTGTTTGTTAAGAAATCTGATGCAGGCATCATTCTTCTTCTTCTGTATGTGGACGATATGATCATCACCGGAGGCGACAAACAGGGAGTTGCAAATATCAAATCTCTTCTTAAAACTCACTTTGAAATGACTGACTTAGGTTTATTAAGATATTTTTTAGGCATTGAAGTTGCTTATTCCCCTCGGGGGTATTTGATATCTCAATCTAAATTTGCTCTTGATATCGTTTCCAGGTCTGGAATTACAGATGATAAGAAAGTAGACACTCCAGAAGTTGTCAATGTTAAAATGAAAATTGATGATGGAGAACTTCTTGATGATCCTACTCCTTATAGACAACTTGTTGGAGCTCTTTCTTATCTTTCCATTACTAGGCCAGATATAACTCATGCGGTTCATACAGTCAGTCCGTTTCAGCACGCTCCCACCTCCGTGCACATGGGAGCGATTTTGCGTATTATTAGATACCTAAAATCCTCTCTTTCACGAGGACTCTTCTTGTCTGCTTCATCTTCATTAAATTTAATTGCATATACTGATGCTGACTGGGGAGGTGATCCCAATAATAGACACTCAACTACTGGTTTTTGTGTGTTCCTAGGTGAAACCTTAATTTCTTGGAGGTGCAAGAAGCAGCAAAAAGTCTCTCTTTCCTCCACCGAAGCTGAATACAGAGCCATGACAACCACCACTATGGAGGTTGTTTGGCTCAGACGATTGCTAGCGGATATGGGAGCTAAAGCAACGCAAGTTTCAAAGATGCGCTGTGACAACAAAAGTGCGATCTACATTGCAAGCAACCGGACATTCCATGAGCGCACTAAACACATTGAGATGGACTGTCACTATGTCAGAGAGGAATACTTACATGGAACCATTGATCTGCCATATGTTACATCAGAATATCAATTAGCAGACTTCTTCACCAAGCCTCTCGCTGCTCCCAGATTTCACTTCCTTTTAGACAAACTTTCGCTCATTGTACCGTAAGTTTGAAGGGGAGTGTTAAAATGTAAACTGCAATATATATATATATATATATATATTATTTAATATTATTATATTTTCTTTTATTATTTTTCTATTTTTTTATTTTCTTTTTTAGCATCTAGTTCAATAGAAACTAGATATTTTGATTCAGTCAAGTTCCTGTTGGAACTTGACTGTGCAAGTAGCTGTTGGACTGTAGTCCAACAGCTATAATAAATGTTGTTGGACTATAGTCCAACAGCTATATTAAGAGACGTTGGAATCCAACGTCTCTTTTTGGAGAGCTCAAACTCTCTCTCCCATTTTTTTGTATATATAGGGGTGAACCCCTTCAATGTAAATAACCATGCTTCTTAAGCATTTTGTTCATGAATAAAGTATTATTTATTTTTCAAGTGTTCTTCCCTTTATACCCTTTCAAGGGTCATGCTTGTAGTGTCTCCAATAGACACTTGTTTGTGAGTTTTTTGTGCATTTGTTGAAGACCACCATTTTATTAAAGGAAACACATCCAAATACTTTGGGAGAAATCAGGAACAAAGGAGCATTACGATAGAGAATTTGAAAAGAGATTTGTTCTTCCAAAGATGAAGACGACATATGATTAATGAGATAACAGGCAGTGAGAATAGCATCCCCCCAGTATGAGGGTGGCATATTTGATTGCAACATAAGAGTGTGAGCTACATCTAGAAGATGCCTATGTTTTTTCTCAGCAATGCCATTTTGCTGAGACGTATGGGCACAAGTAGTTTGATGACGAATGCCACGATTTCAATAAAATTGTAACAATTCATTGGACTTGAACTCGAGAGCATTATCAATGCGGATAATCTTGACGAGAGAATGAAACTGAGTCTTTATTTCAATGACTAAAGACATAAGAATGGAGGCAACCTCCGACCTTTCTTTTATTAAGAAAACCCATGACAATCTGGAAAAATCATCAACAATAACTAAGTAATAACGACACTGAGATCGGCTAGGTACTCTACTAGGTCCCCATACATCAACGTGCAAAATCTCAAACATTGCTTGACTCGATGGACTCTGACGAGAAGGAAAGGAACTTCTGTGATGTTTGCTCAATTAACAGGCGTCACACTGAAGTGAATCAGACGAAGAAATATGAGGAATTAGTCTATGAAGCTTTGGCAAAGGAACATGACCAAGACGGAGATGCCACTGATAAGTACTGGAAGATGGCTCAAACACAAAATTCATGGATCCAACCGGCTGATGTAGATAATAGACACCACCCTCCTCATGGCCTCCACCAATCATCTTCCCCGTCAGCAAGTCCTGAAAAATACAACACACAAGATCAAATATCACCCTACAGTTATTCTCCTTAGCAATACGACTAACAGATAGTAAGTTCTGAGGAAATGAAAGAGCATGAAGGACATTAGACAATTGAAGTGTGAGGGATATATGAATGTTTCCTTGGCCTACAACAGGAGAAGATCTCCCATCAGCAAGTATAACATTGCCAGGTTCAACAATAGGATGTAGCTTAGAAAAATTATGGGAAGTCCCTCACAAGTGTCTAGAGGCACCCGAATCAATAATCTATCTACTACCTTGATAACTCAGACTATCACCTGTAGAGCATGCCACATCAGCAACAGGGATAGGAGCACTAGAACTAGGAAGCCGGTGAGACACCAATTCATCATACTCTGCACGACTGAGAATAACCGAATCGCTAAAGGAGGTAGTGGGGTTCTCTGCCTCGAGTTTAACAACTTGAGCCTTGGACACATTCGGTTTAGGTGATGGGATAGGAGGTCGACCAATTTTATCCCAACACCTATCTTCAAGATGTCCAAGTTTACTACAATATGTACATTGAAGCCTTCCTCTACTTCCAGTACTACGACCGCGACCTCTTCCTCAAAAATTCAAGAAAGTACCTCTTCCACCACTGGAGGTGATTGCTAGGGCTGTGATTCAGATTAAGTTTGAGGAAGAGTGATGGCAAGCCTACTCAGACGATTATAGGCTTCTGCAAGAGTAGGAACATCAAAACTAGTTAGTATTTGGACTTTGGCAACTGAGAATTCCGATGACAACCCTGTAAGAAATCGGGCAACCATAGTCTACTCCTGATAGATCTTCTGTTTGGTACAGCATAAGGGTCTGTGTGCATTTTGCCTCTCAAAAGCAGATTTAACTGAAGCATAGTATTGGGATAAAGTCTGATCTCCTTGCTGCAACTGATAAATCTCCTGCTCAACTTGTAGAATACGACTCACATTAGTTTCATGAGAATATGTATCACAGAGATTGTCCCACATTTGTTTAGCTGAGGTGTAATAAATCAATCCATCAGCTATATGAGGTTGTACACTGTTCATTATCCATGACATCACGATATCATTGTCTTCGTCCCAGGTGACATATTTTCCTGTTCTTTCAGTGGGTTCCAATTTCAACAAGACGTGCTTTTTTCGATGGCCTGAAACCGACATCAGGAAGGTGCGAGACCACCTTGCATAATTAGAATCATCTAGCTTAACTGAAGATCCATATGAAAATGGATTTGCAAAGGCCTTATATTCACCAATGGCCTCTCCCTTTTGGTTATTATCTAAAGCACGTGACTCAGCCATAAAAAATTTCCTTCACCCGGGACAATTTTTTTTTTAGCAAACCAACTATTTATGTGCAACAAGAGTCTCCTGCATACTTTGTAAGATCAGAATAGTGATCAGATCACTACCACGACAATAAAATATTAAACAACGACTATCAACTTCGAGATTAGAACAACTACCATTTAATCTTCCACATCAATGATCTGATCGCAGGCATTCAACAACGACTGATCACTATTTTTAGTTCTGATCGCCGACTGCAATAGTTCAACTGCATCCATTAAAAATATTTTAAACCCAAGCCGATATCAATCCGATCTAACTGTGATCTATTTAATTTTTTCGATCCAGTCGATGTCTTCAGATCTGATATCTTCTCCTTATGCTTCACGATGAACAGACACGATCTACAACCAGCAGCTGCAGTGTCTTCAAGCCACAAGTAGTTCACGATTTCAGCAACTTCTCCACGATCAACACCAGCACACGATCACGGTCGGCAAGCGACCTCAACACCAGTAGGGACGTCACCAGCAGTGGGAAACACGATCAAGGTAGCAACACACGACCTGCACTGCTCACGACAGCACGTCACGAGCAGTGGAAACATGATCACGACAACACAGTTTTTTTTTTATCTACAGCAGCAACGGCATCCAGTCCTTCACGATCAGCAGTAGCAGCATCATCCCAGAAGGGAGACCCGCTCTGATACCATGTTGAATCTGTCAGCCCTAGATTCGATTTCAGAGAGATGAGAGAGAGAGAGATAGACGAGAGAGAGAGAGGGAGAGAGTGAGAGATCACTTTTCATTAACCCTAATCACCTATTTAAATAGGTGATTAGGTGGAACAAAATTACAAGTAGGCATACGTAATTATGCTTAATTACGTATGACCACCCCAAGATTTATGAATATTACTTTTAACATCATCCTTAAGATGTTTCTTCTCGTTCACATATTTTTGGTGTGTGTTTCCTATTTCATTCTGGTCACAAAATGTTTCCCTTGTGAACTGTATTTCTTCTTTAGAGTTTCTTATTAATCATATTCATTGATAAGAGGGAAGCATATTAGCAAGCACTCAGTTTTCATTCTCTCTATTAGTAAGAAAGAAGAAAAAAGTAAAAAGTAAAACTTATAAACTTCCTTTCTGTTGGCCATGATGCTGAAGCAAACTGAACATCTGTGATTAGAACTTTGATGTTGAAGGCCAATAAATGCAGCTTCAAATTTAACTTCATGTTTGTTGTTTGACTCCTATTATTTACAAGCAAATTGAGCATATATGATTAGAGCTTTGATGTTGAAAGTCAATAGATGCAGCTTCAAGTACAACCTTTTCATGTTTGTTGTTTGACTCCTATTATTTACTTCTAGGAAGAGGGTTGGAGGGCTGAAGTTGGCTGATTTACCCGGACATGAGTCATTGCAGATACCAGGTTTGAAATGCAAAATATCCTTTATTGCTCCTGTGCATACTGTGTAGATATCTGTGTTTGTGCATACAATTTTTTTTAGTTGTTGAAATACGTGTGTACTAAAATTGCAAATTTTTTAAGTTATGAAATGCAAGTGTTTTTATATTATCTGGGTTGTGCTGTGGCTATCAACATGACAAATTCATCTAGGAACAATCCAAATCAAAGCCTGAGTATGCACAATCACATTAAACTGCACTCGACATAGCATTACTGTATTGCATGACATGTTTCTTGACCATGACAAAGCTTCCAATTTTAAGAAAAAAACCTTAATGACTTGAAGGGAGGCAGTGAGAGGTGCTATGCAAGACTGTATAATGATCAAGGTTGTAGCTCTAGATAGGAAGGAATGGAGCAGGACTAGTAAAGCAAAACCCATGCAGTTGAAATATGGCTTGATGATGATGGTGTTGATGTTTCTCGACCATATTGGATGGATGATGGTGTTGTTTCTTGACCATATTGGAAGTTATTCTTCTATCAAGCTTCAACGCCCTTTGGAACAGCTAATTCAAACACAGCAGCACAGGTCAGCTCAGGCTGGCTTGGATTGCTTCTACCCTATCCATACCTAACTGGTTGAGATTTTGCTGATGGTGTCCAATCCAATGATCTCTATAAAGTGTAAAATTTTCAAGATGTTCATCAACACTAGGATAGTTGATTTCTTGCTACTCTTTTTGTATGGAAGGTGTACTTGTGATGTAGTGTTACATTTTTCTGAATCCTTTTTTTTCATATTTGCATGTGTTTTGCTGATAGCATTTGGCATTTCACTATTATTCTGATTTGTTATAGCTTATGATATTTCAAGTGTAATGTTATTTCTATTTCTTGTTTGTCAGGATCACATGATGGACAAACAAAGGTTGTTAGAGAAGGAGATAATGGTGTGGCATACTCTTGGAACTTAAGGGATCAAAAGTGGGAGAAGGTATTTATTTGTTTATCTCATCCATTTAAAGCTTCTCTCTTTTGTTCTTTTTAATGTTACTGATAAACTATCTTGTTCACTTCTCTTTTAGATTCACTTGATCTTCTGTAAGCTACCTCTGCATATCTTTTGAGAAATAGTTGTGACAAAGTGGTTGCTGTTTTGTAATGCAACTTAATCATTGTGCATTGTATCGGAAACTTTTCCTCTTCTACTCTCCCACTGTAATCTGTGCTTTTAAGAACACAAAGTGGGGGTTTTCTGTCTTATTGTAGTCCTGTTTTCCATCTTATTGATGTTCTAAAAATCTTTTGGCACTGTTGCTTCGGCTCATGTATTTAACAAATATATATAAGCTGATTCTGTGTTTCTGATTTCAGATTGGTGAAGTTGTTGATGGGCCTGACGATAATTCAAGTCATAACATTCTTGATGGTGTTCGATATGACTATGGTAAGACTTGAGGAAATAATTAAAAGTTTCATTTTATTTTCTTTGCCATTTTCTTTCGACTGACAGTATGTCATATCCAGTGTTTGATGTGGACATTGGGGATGGTGAACCCACCCGAAAACTGCCATACAATAGGACAGGTCTGTTGTCATTCCTTTTGGTGGTTGCAATGTAAAGATATAGTTTTATTGCTATGTTGGCCACATGCTGTTTAATGTTTCTTGTAAGTCTTCTGTTCATCATAACATGTAATGTTAATTTGTGAATTACTGTTTTCTATGTACAAGTTGATAGTAGATTTATGGATAAAATAATATATACTTAAATTCATTGTGTTGTTCTCCTAGGTAATTATCTGGAATTAGATTTCTGCGATCTTTGATAAAACTCACACTTGCAAAATAGATGTTTCTTATTGCATCTTTGATGTTTGAGCCACTTCACAACCTTATCTGATAGGTGCAATTCTCAGTTTAAGTCAGAGTTGCCAGTTGAGGAAGCAGGAGTGGGAAGCGAAAGCGGGAAGCGAGACACTTCTAAAATTTGATGAATTGGGAAGCACAGAACGACTTGGAAGTGAACCGAGAATCGTCTCGGAAGCAAGAAGAGAAGCAAACCGGAAGTGACCTAAGAATCGTAAGGGAAGCAACTTAAGAATTGAGGGGGAAGCGACCTAGGATTCGAGTGGGAAGCAGATAGGAATCGAAAGGAAAGCGAAAATGTAATTATATTTTTCTTAATTTACTAAAATAGAAACATGAGTATATAACATTAAAGCTGATCTATTAATCTCAAAATTGAATCATATATGCAAGTGCAACCATGTAACAAATGCATCATGTTGCAAGCATTTAATAAATATTACATAAAAAAAAATCATAATTCATATTCCTGTTGCAACCATTTAACAAATGCATCCCGGTGCAATCATTTAATAAATAATACATCAAGAAAAAGGAGAAAATAAACATATCTACTCAAGATTTAGATCACAATGTTGTGCACAACCAAACAAGCCTGGACCATTTTGTGCACAATCAGATCCATAGGTGCATGGTAGCTTCTAAAACATTAATCCAAAGGATGATTAGCTGCTCAACTCTTTTTTCATTAAACATTGTTGAGCTAAAATGATAAACATTTTCTATGTTCAAATGATATCCAGCTTCAAGAAAAATTGTCTTATAGTGGAACAATATGTTTGCTCATTTACAATGGATTGCCAACATGCTGTAGAAGCATGACATGCTCAATTCAAACTATTACAATCAAATATTTCAGTAAAGTAGAAGAAAACTTCTCGCATAAATAACTTAGACTTGATATAATTGCCACATGGAAGGGACTAAAACAGAATAAATCTCAAACAATACAAAGTACAAACAGAGAGAGCGAGAGACGGAGAGGGAGAGAGGGAGGGAGAGAGAGAGCGACAAAGAGAGTGAGAGAGAAAAGAGACAGAGCGAGCGAGAGAGAGGAAAAAGGAGAGTCAGAGAGAGAGAGAGGCCGTACGCATACCTGAAGAGCCCATCGTCGGAGGTCAGAGAGAGAGAGAGAGAGAGAGAGAGAGAGAGAGAGAGAGAGTTTCGAATGAAACAACCCAAACCCTACTCGATTTGGGGGTTTTCATGATTTTTTTAAAATGACCATTTTTGCCTTTATAAAGAAACACGGTATCTTTTAATTGTTTGGTAAAAAACAGTAATAAGTGTACAATTGTCCAAAACCAAAAAAATCATGAAACTCACTTCTCTTAAATGGGAAGCTCACTTCCTAGTATTGGGGAAGCGTGTTGCGCTTCTCCCCGCGTTTCGCTCTTTTGAAATGTGTTTCGGGGAAGCACCGTGTTTCACGTTTCCGAAACACGTTTCGGGGAAGCACGCTTCCCTGACGCTAGTAGCATTTCCGGTGACCCTGGTTTGAGTCCCGAGAAAATTGTAAGAGTCTAAATGAGTTCAAATGGGTTGGTAGTAGTCGAAATGAGTCTAGTGAGTCTTAGATAGAAATTACAGTTTTGGATTGATTTGGGTTTAGCAGGTTGTGCATGTTTGGGATCCATAGCAATTTTCTCAGGACTCAAATTGACAATTGCACTTATCATTCCATAATGGCAGGTGCAATTGGCAAATTGAGTCATGAGAAAATTGTAAGAATCTAAATGAGTCCAAGAAAGTCAATAAGAGTTGGAAGTGAGTTCTCCTACTCAAATTGGCAATTGCACGTATCATCCTAGACATCAGACTCAACCTGCTAAACCCAAACTGATCAAAACTGAAATTACTCTAAGACTAACCTAGAATCATTTCAACTTTTATAGACTCACTCGAGCTCATTTTAGTGTCTTACAGTTTTCTTAGTGCTCAAACTGAAAATTTCACCTGTGATGATCTATATCTTGCTTGAAAATGGTTAGTTTAATAGTTCCAACTTCAGTTTACCATATATTAAGACATGAATGTTTGTTGATCACCTATGGTCTATACTGATGGTTGATGCCTATTTTGCTAAGGTGCATGACATGAGAGTTTGGCTGGCTTTTGGCCTTCTCTTTTAGTTAATCCTGCTTGAAGTAGCCTTTGACTCTGCCGAACCTGTTAAAAAAACTCATCCCTTAAACCTTTTTCTTTAGCTTCGTGGATTACAGAATGTAAAGTGCAAAGTTCTCATTCAGTTGTATATAGGGGTGGGCATTCAGCTGGCTCAGTCCGCTAATGGACTGGGCCGACCGGCCGGTTTACTAACGGGCCGGGTTTTGGCCCAGTTCTTAACGGGCTTGGGTTTGAAGAGAAGCCCATGGCCCGCGGCCCATTGGCCCAACGGGCCAATGTGAAGCGGGCCGTGCCCGGCCCAGCCCGGCCTAGCCCAATCTTAAAATGCATAAATGCTTGACTGAAATTATGGGTTAATGAGAGAAATGCAAGTTCCCATACAACTAATTCCACTAATTAGGTAAGTAGTAATAATTAACAAATAGCAAGTTCTCATGCAAGTAATTATGTAAATAATAATAGTTATCCAAGTTACTATGTAATAGTTAATTTAAATTTTTTTATATTATTAAAAAATTAATAAATAACTTAGGCCCATCGGGCCGGCCCATGGCAGGCCGGGTCGGCTTGGCTCATCGGGCTGCCGGGCCGGTTGCCCACCCCTAGTTGTATCTTGGCATGTTAAATGTTATGGTGCGAATGTAAATATTTTATTGTGATGCTATATGTTTCTTAAAGAATGATCTGTCATCAGATAACCCCTACACGGTTGCTGACAAATGGCTTTTGAAAGAAAACCTTCCACTTTCATACCGTCAACAAGTTGTGGAGTTTATACTGCGGAATACTGGACAGAAGGATATTCCATTGGATGCATCCTTCCATGACCCTTACACCGGAGGTGGGTACCAGTATAGTTGATTAGTTCCATGTATACTTGTGGCCTTTTTCCACCTAAAATATGTTGATGGCACTTGTTAGCTCCAACTGGCTTTAAATATCTTCTGCAATGAACTCCAACTTATTGTTGGCCGGCTTTACTAACAGAACTATCTGTTTGTTTTATGTTTCAGCAAATGCCTATGTTCCAGGTGAATCTTCTCGCATGCCAGGTATCCTTTTCTTATTTGTAAGACTGCATTCAGTTGCTTGATCATGTAATTCATTGGAATTTGTATGTATCAATGGCTGGAATTATCTTGTTGCAATTATTATGAGAACATTTCATGGTTTTGTTCTCATTCTGTGCATGTCCATGTTTTGTATTTATTATGTTTTTAATGTTTTCCCATAAAAGATAAAAGCTTCAAAATATTGCAATAAAATTGCAAAAAAAAAAAAAACTCTAAAATGAAAATATTGTGCTAACAATGTGATATTATAATAACATTTTTTTTGAGAATTTCAGTTATTTTGAATTTTAATTTTAAATTCTGCTTATTTTAAAATCTCTGTGAGTTTCTCAAGAAAAGGCCATCTATTTTTTAAGTTTTTTAAATCCCTTGAGAAAACCCTTGCTTATATTTTCAAGCACACACACACACACACACACATATATATATATATATATATATATATATATATATATATATATATATATATATATATATATACACATACATACATGCATACATGATACATATATGTCCGCGTGTCTGTGCATGCAGTGAGAGAGAGAGAGCATGTGTCTGAAGTAAAAAACAGAGGATTTGGATTCTTCCTTCTAGCTTATGAGTTTATCTTTCATACAGTTATTTCCTTCTTTTACTTTAGATGGAAAGCTTTTTATTTTTAAAAATTAACATGATAAAATCAAGCTTGGCTTTTCCGATATCACTAAATAAAATAGTACTATTACAGTTTTCTTTACATTTTTAAATGCCTAATCATCTTCTTCCTTTGATTTGAACCTCTGTGTGTGTGTGCCTGTGTGAATTGGATTGTATTATGTTGCTCATGTTTTTCTTAGTTTCTTGCAGTGGTTCCAAAGGTGGCTACTTTCAAGCATCTACCAAAGGTAAAATTCTTTCTTCGATTGACAATTTGACAAGGGGTAATATTGGAAATTATTCGGTCAGAGTTGCTAGAGACAAACTAAATTGTATTTCGTGCATTTTCCCCCTACTTTTGGCATGAGGAATATGGGTTATAATTCACCATGAATTTCTAAGGACAACTGTTCTCCCTGGTAGTTTTTCATTGGTAAAGAGTACATATTTAATGGTTGTTGAAGGTTCTTTTGTTGTAGTTGGGATAGCTTTAGTTTAAAGAAAAGGTTATATAATTGAAATGTTTTACAGGAACAACTGGATGTGTAACGCCACAAAATTTTAACCCATGTTTTTAGAAGATTTTTTTTTATAACAGCGGAAACAATAAATACTATAGGGTTAAACATCCCGGAACATTACAGTGGAGAGCAAACCAAACCATTCATTTCACTCCAATATCGATGAGAATTAACATCAAAGTTTTAAATGACATGAACAAATAAATTACAATGAACCCAAACTATCCTGGGAACAATAAATCCAAAAATCTCGATCCGATGCCTCATCCCGCAGTCGCTCATAAACCCTATTTTTTACCTGAAAAATAGTAAATTTATAGGAATTAGACTACAATTGTCTAAGTAGGAATTACTGTAAATTTTCTTTTAGGTATATTATGTGTCAAGTATGTGATGTGGGTGCCGTGTGTGATTTTCAGTATATACTGGAATAAATAACAATCTATGCTACGACAGTCAATAATTTATCAGAAGCTAACAGACATGTAACATCATTCGCAGCATTTGAATATCTCATAACCACAGATTTCATTGAATGCTAAAAATAAATAATCACATTTCACAAGTCATTATTTATGGGTACAATTGTAAATCTGTCACTACCTACTCAGATGTGATACCTAAGATGATCTAATTTAAATGTTTATTTTTAATTATCCTGCGGGTACACGCGGGCCAAGACAACCATTTTAGAAGAGAACATTCGGGGGTTCATTATTTATTGGCATTTTATTACCCAAATATTTTAACTGAAACTGAATATCCTAAGGGAGTGGTCAGTGACCGAGAGAACCTCCCAAAGGCCAAAACCAAAACAGGATGCATCCCTAACTTTTGCAAAAGAACAAAGAACTACCACCTAGGACACATTGGTAATCTGGGTCCCCCCCAACTCCGAGGACTGGGGACCAACGAGTCACTTTAGCTCGAAACACTTAAACACATGTCCTCGGAGTTTTGTACCACCTACCCTTTCTAAGGTAAACCCGAATCTGAGTGGGTTAATTTTTTCACTTATTTAAATTACATAAAGTAAAGGGGCATTTCCCCAAACTACCTCCTACTATCATAGTAGTAGGTCCCCAACCTTAGTCATTTTACCAAGGATATACATCCCAATTTTTTTCATATTGATTGCACAAACCCACTCAGAGTGCTCCGGTGCCTTTAAACCAGTTGGGCAACAATATTATATTCTCATTTTCATGTGAATTCACATCATAATTTCGATGGTCTATGCATGACCCTCAACACACTGGCTTGACACTCATATGTCCACAACAAACCGACCCATAGGTTCGGTTACCATTAGGTTTTGACTTGTGACATCCCAACACATGGTGGCATGCACTAAAAGCTCTGCCAAACATGCAGAGACACTGTTGGTGTCCTTTATTGAGCATACAGTGTAATCTTAGAGATTTGGTAATACAACTATATACCTTTCTCCCAACACATTCGCATTTGAACATTCTAAAAGATATACACTTAATGGGCATTTTGAACATTTTAAGAAATATGCATTTAAACATACTAAATTATGCAACTTAGTATATAAAATTGAATATCATTTTACCATGCAGCTAAATATGCATTTGAGCATTAGTTTAATATACAACTTCATGTAACAGTGAATAACAACCTAATATGCAGTTAAAAATTGTACTTGTTGCCCGCATGGCCATAGTTAGAACCCTCATTGCAATTGCTTCAATTAAAAATTGGCCCATATACCAAATGGATGTTGAAACTTAAAAAAAAAAATTTAATTGACAATCTTATAGAAGAAGTGTACATTGAGGCACCTCCTGGTATGAGAATACTGTAAAGAAACAGCTTTGAATATATTATGTTCAATAATGAACCAATACACATGCACATGAAGTGCGAATATACCCACTAAAGGGGAAAACACAAGCACATAATGTGCTAACACATAAACCCACAAAAGAGGCAAAAATGTCTATAAGGTATAAGTTAATATTATTAAAGAGAAGAAGGGTGTAACACCCATTACAATGGAGCAAAAGCTCCTGCCAGAAGTAACAAATACAAGGGGGAAAACCCCTATTTATAAGCCTTTGATGAGCCACATAGGGGGCTCCCAAAGGAGTCGTTGGGAGCCCCCAACGGTCACAGGGGGCTCCCCAACGACTCTTTGGGGAGTCCTCCAATGTGGCGCAAACCACAAAAAATAAATTTAGAAAAAATAAAAAAGGAAAATAAAAAATAAAAGAGAAAATACAATCATATTCCAAAATGGAATATGCGTAAAATGACTAAACTACCCCTATAGCTAATATAGAAAAATATATATTTTATATATATAATTAGGAAGATACATATACATATATACCATATATGTATATGTATCATCTTTTATATATATAAAATATATCTAATTGCAATAATTGATGAGTACATTTTAACACCCCCCTCAAACTTTGCGTGGGGAAACAAAAAGATTGAAAAAAGTCGCAAGACTTCAAGAGGCTTCGGTAAGAATGCCATTGAAATTTGCAAATGCCTTCCTCCAATTGTCTTCTAATGGTGAACACATTTCCCGATCTATCCAGGGTACTTCTTTTTATCCCATCTCCAAGATCCTGTGGAATAACAACCAAGAACAAGTAAAAAATATCTTTGCACTTTACTCAAATGAAACATTTCTAACAAGATTAATCAAAACCATATCGGATGACTCACCCACAAAACAATGGTGCAAAAATATAACTTATGCATAGAAATTTGAAGCACATGATAGGATAATTACTTTAGCATGAAAAGAAAATTTAGAAAACCAAAATTTCAAAATCATATATCATGTCAAAGAGGAAACGAATTACAAGAATGCATAATGTTTTCACAAGCTCTAAAAATGGACAAAACACAACCCCACAATGGGGAATAAAGCAATGGTCCGCCATGGGACCCCATAAGAGGCTTATAATGAAGTGCTGAACAAGAGAAACGAAGTTTTCAAGAGCAAACAAGAGAGCACACACATACCCAAATAGCCACTAATGGGCAAGAGAACAACAAAACCACAAAAGTGGCAAAACACCCAAAAGAAGAGGAAAATATATATTTCACTCAAGAAGGCTTCAAAGAAGCATATAAAGATGTATGAATTAATGAGTGTTATGTATTTTACAATGCATAATCTACACATTTCTCTATTTTAGTAGGGAACCTTACACATTTAGGAACATCTCACTCAAATGATTGCAATTATAAAAATTCATTTTGCATATTGAATACAAAGGTGGCCAAAACCATAAGCACTTAATATGTAGATTAAATGCCAAAAAATTTTGCTTTTAAAATATGCATATTAATGATATGATTCTCTTCTATCTTTAAAGGGCAAAATATGAATGAAATTTCACAAATTTCAACAATAGTTCATCTACTACAAGCAATTACTTCATTAGTCCTCCAAAACCCATAAATCAAGTGTATAAGCTACTAGAACAAGAACATAACCATAATGCCATTAAGGGCCAAAAGACACACACAAAGGTGTGTAAAAATACCTCTTGTCTACATGTAATAATACTTGAAATGAGTGTATCAACGACAAGAACAAAAATATACACGCCAACATGGACTAAAAGCATCTCTTGTCTACGTAAAAATACACTCAAGATCAAGTATGTTCAGCTACTAGAACAAAAGTATCAAGCCAACCATGGGCTAAAACACAATACATCTCTTGTCTTCATAAAATGACACTTGAAATGAGTGAAAGAAGCCAACCATGGGCATACATCTCAGCGACTAGAACAAAGACACAAATGCCAACATGGACTAAAATCACACACCATGGTGTGAATCAACGTGCCTTGTCTACATATAATAACACTCAAGACAAGTGTGTTCAGCTACTAGACCAAGAGAACAAAGCCAACAAAGGGCCACCAACACACAAAGGTGTAATAAAATTTCTGTCTACATATGATGACACTTAGATAAGAGTTATAAAAGGAGAAGACTTTTGAGGCAATAAAACTTGTAATGACAAACATATAAATAAAACCTTGAATATAACCAATAGAACAATATTCGTGAAAGTATCTTTAACAAGATACTACAACCAATAGAACAATATTTTTGAAAAATAAATACGTGCACATACGCACAACAAGAACACTTGAAACACTTGTGCACAAAAAGCACAAAACACGAACTCACAAATGTGCAAATGCACTCATAAGATTCATAAACAACAAAAGGTTGGGCAATAGTCCCAAAACCCTTGATTTTAATATACCTTAAAACATTTAAGGTTTCAAACACCATATATCCATCACATTTATAAATAAGAGCATTCATAAGATCAATGGCCAAAAAGAGAAAACGAGTGACACACTCATAATTAGAGATCATATAACAAATCATTCTAGAGTCCCAAGGTGCCCATAACTCACCTCAACAACCATCTATAATATGACAAGTGGACAATCTAAAATGACATAACACAAGGTGCCCATAACTCACCTCAGCAATCATCTCTAATATAACAATAAGGCCATAAAAAAAGGATTGATGCATCATATAACTTGTGATGGATAGAAAATAAATGTCATAAAAAGGCAATGAACTCTTAGGGAAATCATTTTCCAAATATGTGATTTTACAAAGAGGGCCGATTCAAAGATCCAACATAATTAATCACAACAATATGCCTTATAACAATGATTTTGCATAAACACGAAATTATGTTCAATCATGATCATTATAAAAGACTTAATAAACACAACATGAAATATATAAGCAATGTTATGTGTGAGAACGGATTTGGAATAATCCAAGAATCAAATCAAGCCTTTATAAATTGCAATTATATGCATACCAAGATGTAGAATAGCAATAATCTTAAATGAGAAAATTTAGGACATGTAACAAGATATTGTGGAAGCACTTATAACGATAAAAGAAACAATCTCACAAGTCCATTAAGGGACAAAAAACAAGCCCTAAAGAAGGCAATATAAACATCTCTTTATTGAAAAGAGAGTACTATGTGAAAATGTCTACGAAGAGACAATACGCATACAAGCACAAATACTTTATAAAAGATGTGCACAAAGGCACTCTCACAAAACTTGAACAAAATACGCAAAAAACGTAAAAGTAGTAAACATGCACTAAGGCATGTAATATATAGAAAAGAGCAAATGCTTGAGTCTCTCAAGCTTTTATAAAGATGGTAATATTTAAGAAGTCTCATAAAAACCAATATTGTTATTTAAAAAGAAGCTTATAGTAATCATGAAATCTTCTCAAAGAGTATATACTCATAAGAAGATTCACAAGGATCAAAAGGCCTCTCAAAGAGAGATAAAAAAAAAAAAACAAATCCCCAAATGAGGGTACATACGAAAGGAAGAGGGAAAACTTTATTAAAGTGGAGAAAATCCCAAAAAGAATAATAGGATTGCGTTATGACATAAATCTATAAACAAAAATTCATAATATTATGACTTAATAGATTATAACAAACTCCTATTGTAATAAGTATGCAACATTAATGAAGACCATAAATTTTATAATAAAACATATTCTTGAAATTGAATTGAAGAATGTAAAGAGAATAACCATATTTTATGAGATCATTTTTAAAACTTAATTCAACCGGTATTATAAAATGCCTTCTTAATCAAATATTGCTCGTATGAAAAAGAACTCATTAGGTAGGAAAATAAAAAAACAATTTTCAAAGACACATGATATTATGAAAAACCTCATATAGGACATTTTAGAGGGTAAACACATACCTTTAATATGAAATAAATATGATGAGAGTATGTGAGCAATGCTACATATCTCACAAACATTTTACTTCTAACATAACTTTCTTAAAAGACTTATTTTTCAAGAAAAGACATACGAAAGAGAATAATATACGAAAGAAAAATAAAAAGTTCAATGGAATGTTAAGACTCCAAACTCATAATGACAAGGAGAACACATATGCAAAAACATATCTAATTCTTCATAATGCACAATACTTAAAGAAATATAATGCATACCAAATAATTTTAAGAAGCAAAAGAGAGAAACAAGAACTTCACCATTTTTCTTTAAAATTTCTTGAATAACACGCTTCCCAATGCAACAAAGAGCAACTCGATCCCAACCTTGCTCTGATACCATGTAAAGAAACGGCTTTGAATATATTAGGTTCAATAATGAACCAATACACATGCACATGAAGTGCGGATATACCCACTAAAGGGGAAAATACAAGCACATAATGTACTAACACATAAACCCACAAAAGAGGCAAAAATGCGTATAAGGCATAAGTTAATATTATTGAAGAGAAGAAGGGTGTAACGCCCATTACAATGGAGCAAAAGCTCCTGCCAGAAGTAACAAATACAAGGGGAAAAGCCCCTATTTATAAGCCTTTGAGGAGCCACATAGGGGGCTCCCCAACGACTCTTTGGGGAGTCCTCCAATGTGGCGCAAACCACAAAAAATAAATTTAGAAAAAATAAAAAATAAAAGAGAAAATACAATCATATTCCAAAATGGAATATGCGTAAAATGACTAAACTACCCCTATGGCTAATATAGAAAAATATTATATATATATATATAATTAGGAAGATACATATACATATATACCATATATGTATATGTATCATCTTATATATATATATAAAATATATCTAATTACAATAATTGATGAGTACATTTTAACAAATACCTCAAGGGATGGCTCTTTGTTTAGAAAAGGCATTGTATGACCTAAAACAAGCTCTCAAAGCTTGATATGATAAATTTAACAATGATATGCTTAATATTGGCTTGAGATCTTGTTTGATTGATACAACTTTGTTTGTTAAGAATTCTGATGCAGGTATTGTTATCTTACTTCTCTACGTTGATGATATGATAATCATTGGAGATAAATAAAGAGTTCAAATTAAAAATATTCCTAAAACTAGTTTTAAAATGATTGATTTGAGTTTTTTACAATACTTTCTAGGAATAGTGGTTGCTTGTTCCCCTACAAGATATTTATTATCTCAATTTAAGTTTGCTTCTGATATTATTCTCAGGTATGTTATATCAGATGACAAAAAGGTTGACATTCCTGAAGTAACAAATGTCAAAATGAAAATTGATGATGGAGAGCCTCTGAATGATCCAACTCCTTATCGACAACTTATCAGAGTATTTTCTTACTTAACTATTACTAAACCTGATATAACACATGTTATACACATAGATAGTCAGTTTCAACACGCTCCCACATTTGTTCACATGAGAGTTGTTTTGCGTATTATTAGATATCTAAGAAATTCAATTTCTAGAGGATTATTTGTCTTCCTCATCTACACTAGACTTACTTGCATATACTAAGGCAGATGGGAGAGGTGATCCTAATAACAGACACTCAACCATCGGTTTTTATATTTTCCTACGTGATTCATTAATCTTGTGCAGGTGCAAAAAGCAACAAAAGGTCTCCCTCTCTTCAACTGAAGCTGAGTACCAAGCCATAGCTACAACCACAATGGAGTTGATGTGGCTGAAAAGATTGCTGGCTGATATGAGAATTAAGATTCTAGGAGTGTTAAAGATGTGTTGCGGCAATAAGAGTGCTATTTATATTGCAAGCAACAATACTTTTCACGAAAGAACAAAGCACATCGAGATGGACTGCCACTATGTTCGAGAGGAATATCTTTAAGGAATCATCAATATGCCCTATGTCACATCTAAGTACCAGCCTATGTCACATGGGTGCGGGTGCGGCACTTTCAAAAAACTTGGGTGCGGGGGTGTGGCAAAAATATAAAAAATTATATATATATATAGTCCAAAAGTTGGACATAAATGACCCTGGGTGCGTTGACTGCACCCAGGGTCAGGTTGATCGCATCAAATGCGGGTGCGGGTGCAACGTGGGTGCGGCACCTAGTTGGAGAGTCCCTGTGACATAGGTACCGGCTGACAGACTTTTTTACCAAACCTCTCTCTGCTCGTAGGTTTTATCTCCTCTTAGGCAAACTTTTAGTCATTGTACCATAAGATTGAGGGAGAATGTTAAATTGTACATATATATATATATATTAATAAAATTATATATATATATATATTTATTATATATAATATAATATATGTATATGTACAAAAATATATGTATTTATATACATTCATATTATATATATAGTATAAATATATATATAAGGTTGGACCAAGTCAACCCTTGTTGACATGAATCCAATGGCTAAATTTCTAGCCGTTGGGTTTGTCCTCTCTCCTTTTTGTCTTCTCTCTCTCTCTCTCTCTCTCTCTCTCTCTCTCTCTCTCTCTCTCTTTTAGCTTCCTTTCTCTCCCTCTTGTGTATATAAACAGGGGTTCATCCCCCTTGTAATGTTATGCTTCTTGCATGTTGTTCTTCAATAAAAACATTATTTTTTATCCTTTGTGTACCCTTAGTGGCACTTGTGATTGTGCTCTTCGTAGCATTTGTGATTGTACCCTTGGTGGCATTTGTGTTTGTGCATTTTGCACTTGTTGGTGGACACTTTGTTCGTGTTTAAAGGTGTTCCACCTATCTTTACAGTTTTCTCTTAATTGAGGTTCTTGGAAGATTGGAATGATAGTGGGTTGGTTGCATGACATGAGGTGGTCCAAGTGGTAAAGCTTCAAAAAACAAAATGTTGATTTTGAATTCAGCATGAATTTTTGTTGTTAAAATTTCTTTTCACTTTTTTATTTTTTTTTCAGTTTGATATTTTATCATTGTTTATTTTTATGTTTGTCAAGTTTTTTCTGATGTCTACAAAATTATTTTCTTTAATCAAGTTTTTCGTTGCTTAGGGAACCCTAAGAAGATGTATCACACCGGTCATGATATAGGTCACAAGTTGTAATCTAGGATTTGTTGGTTTGACAGGATTGGGCTATGGTTTCTCCATCTAAAATTCTAGGGAAGAATCTCTGGTGGAATTGTTGGTATTGGGGATAAAGGCTATATTATGAAAACATGCGAAAAGAAAATTCTATGGAGTACTACAATCAGCATTTCATTTGGCTTAGCCTTCATGTTGGGGTAAGCCTAAAGGAATCTTAAGTCTTGTACATTTAGATGTAAACTTTAGGAATAGAGGTGCTCATCTATTATTGCTTGCAGCTCTGCTGTTGCATTGAAGCTTTGTGTCACTTGGGATACCATTATAACTAACTGAAAGCTTCCAGGATTGTTTGCTAATGAGAAAAGTTCCCGTGCATATTTATTATGCATGTTTGTGTACACTTAATTGTCTATTCATTTATCACCATGTGGCTTGTTGTTGGAGGTTCTTTTTGACAAAGATGCTGTATCATTAGTGAAGTAGTGGATGACTACTTCAGGATATTCCCCAGCTTCTTCTACTGAACTTTTATTCCTAGTTAATTCAAAGTGATCCATATCTAGGTGACCTTGTTATTGTGTTTGTGCTTAGATTTCTTTAGCCATCAAGGAGGATGGCAGATGCGTATGGCATAATTTTTTTTCCTTTTTTTGAGATATCTGCGGAATCTTTATGCCCAAAACCCCGATTGCAGTAGTCATTGTATCAAGTGCCTCCTAGGTAGCGGGAACTGCCCCTTCTCGGGGGATTCTGTCCACAAACTCAGTCTGTCTGACCAATATTGCCCATGAAGGAGTGAAATTAGTTTTAATTTTTTTTTTGAAAATTTCGACATTTCCATCTAAAAGTCCCAATGCAATGAGAATTTTTTGTTTATGTTAGAATTCTAACATGCCTATGGATGGTGTTGTATTTTCAGAAGGGAGTGCTGTCATTCGATGCTGCTCAGTTTGATGGTATTCTACGGAAGTTTGTTGAGTTCAATGACACTCTATTGCATGACATGGTGAGGAACATAAATTTATTCACTTGGAATATATATGTGTGATGTGGTTGTTGGTTATGATTGCTTCTGGCTGAATGAACCCAGAATTGTTCATCTATTTTCCTTGTCATGCAGTTAGAAAATTTTCTCTTCTGATTGGTTGACGTGTAAGTGTTTTGCTTGAGATGAATATGTATTTTAAAAGGAGTGTAGCAACCATAGTTATTGGAAGTACTTAGAGCAAGTGGAAGTCCTGATTCCTGAAGTCAGAAATGTAAGTGGTTTCTGGTTTGGATTCCTATGTTCAGGAATCTTGATTCTCTCAGGAATTTCAATTATTATGTTCACATAGTTTACTTATCACTTTCTAAATGATTCCCTATACTATTTTCTACTTGCTTCCCGTGTCCTGAATCTTCTAAAAATTTGAATTAACTGCTTCCAGATTCTGATTCCTGTACTGTTTCCAATTTGGGTTCCCACTCTGGGAACTACAGTTGCAACCAGGATCTCAGGTCATTGCATTTGGTTTTGTTTCGAACCAAATTTGCTGTTCATTTTGATTTGTGACATGATTTCCTCTATTTGGTGCCTCAAGAGGAACTTGATTTTGAATTGCATCATTTTCGAGAAATTGAGATAATTTAAAATCCTGATGGTCTATACTAGCCATACTGAGGGTGGCCATTATCATTTTCATTTCTTATTTGCTTCTCTCATTCTGGAATAACTAGAATTGCTCAATGAAAACAATTTTCTGGTTTCCTATTTTGCAGAGGAAAGTTAGAAATGATTTGATCCCTGTGGAACTTATCAATAAAGATTAATTTTGATGTCTTAGGTTGATAGTATTAATTTTTGTCAAACAGGTGAAAACAAATTATCCCATTTGATCTATCAAGGCTATCTGTGATTTAATTGGCAGATTCTTCATAGTATTCCTTAAAAATTCCTCTTTTCATTAATGTCATGTTAGTGGTATTATTTTGTCTAAAATTTTGAATACCATGATAATATTGGTTGGCTTGTGGTATTTATCTGTAGTTTTCCTGAGAATAACTTCTGTAATATGTTATACCTTTATTAGGCTTGAAGGGGTTTATTTTCCATATGGAAGAATAGATAAAGGCAAGCGTGTGTTTCATCTTTTTTTTTTTCTCCTGAAACAATTGATTGTGAATAATATAGAAGCTAGTTACTGGTGTACTTTATTCTAATCAAGTTTTTACCTAAGAACATGTCTGTTCATGGGTATTTTGGAAGGAGGTTGTGAGGCAAACCCTGCTCCCTTTATTTTCTTTGCATGAATTTTGAGAAATGCAAAGCTTGTCTTTTCATCTTGTGAAGTATACTCCTGGAGTTTGGAGCACTTCCATCATGTGTAATGCTTTCTTGAACTGCTATAACTTAATATTTCAAATGTGTGTATACGTGCATGCATATATGTGTTCCAAAGATGATGCGGCCTTTTTATTTTATATAGGCACAAAAGCATTTGTCAATAACGGATACAGAGTTGTCAAGGTTAAACGCTGTTATCACTGTATTGAAAGATACATCACATTATCATAGCAGTACTTTTGCAGATGTGGATATTCGCTTGTTAGAAAAATTATTAGACTCCTGGCCCATTACCATGCTGTTTCCAGGTAAGCCTTTGTGGAAATTTTTAATATTTCTGTTGTGTTTCCTCTTTGATTCTGATGATTTGTTTTGTTGTATAGTAATTGATGTCATGAGAATGATTGTTCTGCATCCTGATGGGGCCAAATTACTTCGCAAGCATGTTGAAGACGGACATGGTATTTGAAACATTAATTTTGCAATTTGATCTCATTTTGATTCTGCTTACTGGATCTCATGTTGGGTAAATTCATGGGCTCCATGTCGATTGAGTACCATGGTTGCCTATCTTTTATTCTACCAAGTGGCTTTCGTATCTGATTATGATTTACATTATATGATTATAGTTTTTTTTTTCATTTTACATATCGAATTACAATTGGCATGCTCTTCTCTGACAGATATGCTTATTCAGATGGTTCAGAAGGCCACATCAAACACACCCCTGACAGCAAATCTTTTAACCAGTATCCGAGCTGTTGTAAATCTTTTCAAGCATTCATGTTTTCACAAGTGGTTACATCTTCATCGCAGTGAGGTCAGTTTTTTGCTGTTTCATTGTATATATTGTATTGAATTAAATTGCTTGTGTATGATTGTGTTTTAGTTACTTATCTTTTTCATATCTTAGTGGCAGTCATCATCTTCCTTATCCTGAGTAGAACCAACTAAATTGCTAGGATTACAAGTTCTGACATTTGCTTATCAAGTTGGCTGCTTCCTATCACTGCTTCGAGTCCATAAGTTCATATTTTTCACTTTAATTTGTCCCTTAATGTGCTTGTTCTGTTTCTGCATGGTGTACCAATTCAGTATCATATTTTTTGTGTCAGTGCAATCTTTAATCTGCTTATCTGACAGATAACATGTTGCTCAATTTGTTGCTCTCCAAGCTTTTCCTGTCAGTCGTATCTTTCCCTTTATCAGAATTTCATGTTTTTGTGTTGTCAAAACCAGCTTTTCTTTTCCCTTCTCAATGCCCTATGACTGCATGTGAAATCAGCAAACAGGCTAAATTGGTTTGACTACAATTCTGGTAAATGAAATTGCGAAGTTCATATTCCTCATGTTAAACATAATCTTAATTTCTTCATTTGATGGATGGTTAGCTTTGTCATGAGGAGGTCTGAACATGATAATGATAAAAGGACTTGTATGCCAACACACATCAGACATGGTTTTAACTGTGTCCACTGCGACCAAACTGTGTCTAACATTTTTAACCTTTATCTTTTATATATTATTTTTTTCCTCTATGTGCAGTTGCGTACTGCAAGCTGCAGCACACAATTGCATGGCATGCTATATGTTGATGTACTGCTTACCTTTTATACTAGAGCAAAGGGGAACTACTTTTCATTTTACTCAATATAGGACTAAATCCCATTTAATGATTTTAAACCTTTAAATTAAAGGTGCAATGTAGCATATGTCTACACGTCTGTTAATATGTACTAAAGTAAATGTTAAGCCACACTATGGACTGGTCCACATGGATTGCATATTCAGTTGCCTATGGTGGATTGAGGTCTGGTTCGAGCTTTCAGCTATATGCACTCGATTCTTTTTCAACAAGACACACAATTGGGTTTGCAACTAGAGTTGATCTTACATTACATTTAAATGTCATAAGCATAATCATATGTGCTTCATACTATGCTTTGTCTAAAGCGAACGAACAAACACTTTGGCATGTATTTTAACGTGTTGGGTGTGGTTGAAGCCCAAGTGACAATCCAACCCATCAATAGCCCTTTTGGATTGCGCTTGTGCTATTAACGTTTTTATCCATTAACGATTCTGTTGAGTCCTTTGGAGTTTCTTGACTCGACTTAGTTTGTCCAATGTTTTTTTATTTCTTTTAGTGTTCAATTCATTTGATGGTTAAACCTACTCTTTTTGGTCTTCTTTGGATAGGGTACTTCATTCCTTGACATTAATCGATTCTTGCTTACAGCTTTTCACTATATGCATTTCGGTCCTTGTTCAGATTCTTTTTGGTCTTCTTTTGATAGGGTACCTCATTCCTTTTCATTCGTTGTTACTTGCCTACAGCTTTTTACTATGTGCTTTACTGTCCTAATTCAGACCCAGTTCCTCAGCACATGAAGCATAAGCCATTTTGTGCATTGTGGATGGAACCTGTGTGATTATCTACTGTGATGATCTGTTGTTTGATGGATATGACGAGTATCTTATCATTTGGTTCTGTTGTTGGTGCTGCAGGTTGTTGATAAATTCTCAAGCTGCTGCACTTACCCCAACAAAAATGTACAGCTGTCCTATTCCACTTTGTTACTCAAGTAAGTCACTTCGATTCAACTTAGCTTTCCTTTTGCACCTGGATTGTATTTTTCAAAGATCTTAGTATAGACCCATGTTTAGTGAGCATTTTCAAAATTGACATTGAGGATTCTGGAAACCAACGGGTTGAGAACCCTGTTTAAAAATTTAGTGTTTAATAGTGTCACATTTAAAGAAAATCATTCTTCCTTTGCCCTTTTACTGTAAATTCATTTATCATGTTTGGCCACCACCAATCTGCTACAGTTGTTTTGCAGTTTTACGGTGCTTTTGATTCAAGACAAGGATCAAGACGGCCAAGCTCAAGTTCTCTCAGCTGCTTTAGAGGTATGTTTACCAGGGTTACCGGAAGCGCCATACCATATGGGGAAGCGTGAAATGTTCGGGGAAGCACCAAAAAAAATTGGGAAGCACGCTTCCCCTTATTTTTTTTAGTTTTTTGTTTTTTTTTCTTACTTTTTCCTCTTTTTTCGCTTCCTCCTCGCTTCCGGTTCGCTTCCAAGACGATTCTTGGTTCGCTTCTAAGTCATCCCGCGCTTCTCGCTTCCTAAAATTTTGAAAGTGCCTTGCTTCCCGCTTCCCCAACTGGCAACTCTAATGTTTACTAAGTATAAGCTTGTGCTTATTCCAATTATGCTATAAAAGATTGATCCAGATATGGTTGTGTCTGCATCCTACCTGAATCTGGAACATTTCATCAAGTCAATAGGTGGCGATAGTTTTGAAATTTTCAGGCCAATTTTAAGGCTGATATCATTTTATTTAATCAAATATTATTGTATTCAGTTGATACCTTGAAAATATACTGATGATTTAGGGTGGCAGATTGCAGAAGAAAATCAAGACCCAGATACCAAATTCCGAGCTCTGGTTGCAATTGGATCACTTGTATCCTTTGATATAGGCCTGTATAATTGTGAACTATGATAGTTTATTTTGCTAGAATCAGATAAGACAGGGTGCTGCTATATGGATAAAAATCATGTGAACGCATGCTTTGTCATCAGCGTATACCTAGTTTCTTTGTATTAATGTCTGCACGAGGAATTGGTGATTGAATGATTTCCAAAACTGTCTTTACTAGGTCTTCTTTGATTCAAATCTTCTATGATGGAAGGCAGTAACTCATTATGTTGGGGATCCATTTTTATTTAGATTATAACACAACAACAACAACGCCTTCATCCCAAACAATTGGGGTTGGCGATATGAACCAAAAAGAAAATCATTTTGGGTCCTCCACATGAATCCTTCTCCTCCAATCATTTCTATCCAATGTCATGTCCTCGGTGAGGTTCAAAGCATTCATATCCTTTCTTATCATCTCCATCCAAGTCTTCTTAGGCCTACCCCGACCTCTTTTAGCTAATATATTTTCCCATTTCTCCATCCTTCTAACCGGAGCATCATTAGGCCTTCGCCGAATATGCCCAAACCATCTTAAACGATTCTCACTCATCTTATTTTCAATGGATGCAATGCCTACCTTCTTACGTATTTCCTCGTTCCGAATCTTATCTTTTAGTGTCTTTCCACACATCCATCGAAGCATACGCATCTCAGTTACACTCATTTTTTGAATATGATGTCTCTTGGCAGCCCAACATTCCGTACCATATAGTAAAGCGGGTCTAATTGTCGTCCTATAAAACTTCCCCTTCAACAGCAATGACATTCTACGATCGCACAACACTCCAGTTGCACTTTTCCATTTCATCCACCCAACCTTAATCCTATGATTTACATCTCCATCAATTTCTCCATTCTTTTGAATGATAGATCCCAAATATTTGAAACAGTCATCCACCATTATTTCTTGCTCACCAAGCTTCATTACACTCTCATCACTACTTCGTTGCTTACTAAACCGACATTCCATATATTCTGTCTTACTCTTACTCAACGTAAAACCTCTTGCTTCCAAAGTCTGTCTCTATAATTCTAACTTAAACATACACCACAACACATTTTCTTGAATTGATCTCGTAAGTTCATCTATCACTAAAGCAAAAAAGAAAGGGTTTAATGCAGATCCTTGATGTAACCCAACCGTTATAGGAAAATTGTTTGTCACCCCTCCACAAGTGCAAACATTGGTTACTACTCCTTCGTACATATCTTTAATTATATTAATGTACTTGAGAGAGATACCTTTTTTCATCATTGTCCACCAAAGAACATCCCTAGGTACTCTATCGTATGCCTTCTCCAAATCAATAAAAAACATATGCAAATCTTTGTTCCCCTCCGATATCATGACAACCTTCCTCAACCTATACTCAATGACCTTCTCCCAAAGTTTCATAGTATGACTCATGAGTTTTATACCACGATAGTTTGTGCAATCTTGTATATCACCCTTATTCTTATAGAGAGGCACCAAAGTACTCTTCCTCCACGTATTAGGCATCTTATTTGTCCGCCAAATCTTGTTAAAAAGATTTGCCAACCATACTAAACCTTTCTCACCCTAGCATTTCCAAGCCTCGATAGGTATACCATCCGGGCCAACTGCCTTTCTGCATTGCATTTTCTTCAAAGCCTCTGCAATTTCTTTCTTTTGAATCTTGCGCATGAAATCACGATTCATCTCATGAAAAGGAATGGAGAAGTCTCCAAGATCCTGGGCATGCCTTCCATTAAATAGCTTATTAAAATAATCTTTCCATCTCTCCTTAATCTTCTCATCTTTAACTAAAACCCTTTGTGTTTCATCTTTGATACATCTAACCATACCCAGATCCCTCGATTTCATATCTCTCATCTTTGCAAGCCTATAAATATTCTTTTCGCCCTCCTTGGTATCCAACTTGTTATAGACCTCCTTTTATTTAGATTATAAATATGCTTGAATTTTTACTTTGTTGTTTGTGTAAACAGTGAGGTCCAACACTGTAGTCCCCTTGTATTTATGCAATTGAGGTCAGTGAAGAGAAAGACTAGACTCTACAGATGAAAATGCAGATAACTTTAGCCTTTTTTTCATATAAATATCAATGCTACTATGGATTCAACCTCATTAAAATGACTAAAATACCTTAAAAGAGTGGCATTTTTGAAAAATGCATGGTTAGTTTTCGGAGGTCAAAAGAGTGAACTTCGATAGATTGATAAAGTTACTTTTTTTAAAAAGGTGTTGGACTTTTCTTTTCCCTCCAAGTTCAAAAGACCTATAATACAAAAAAAAGTAACCCGGCAATCTGCATCCCCAAAACTGTCATTTTAATGGGTATTTTAGTTATTTTAATAAGGTTGAATATATATATACACACACACTTTTCATAAAATATGACATAAATATTCACGTCTTCTTTTCATCTCAACATTGGTGCCTGCTTTCCGCTATATTACTCTCTTATAGCTTAAATTCTATTAGATATTTCCTCCCTATCTGGTTGGTTCTTTGCTCCAAAAGGTTTTTGTTTACGCAAAATGAATTAGTACCCTATGAGTGCTTTTCAGACACATACTTTATCTGCTATCCTTAATCTATTGCAAACACAGATGCTGGAGGGTCTTGTGAAGCAAGTAGCACTGGACTTTGATGTTCAGAATATTGCAAAGGCTGCAATGACTTCAAAGGAAGCAAAGATTGCAGAAGTTGGAGCTGATATCGAGTACTTGACGAGAACGGCATAGGTATTTTCTATGGGTAGGCAGACCCAGTTTTGTTTGTCCTTCGTGGGTGCTAGTAACAGCTAAGCTCACTATGGGGTTTACTGTTGAGTATATGCGACACAGTGGTTTCTTGACGGATGCTCTCTGCACTTACAGGAGGGTGCTCAATCTGTTTCTACCAACGGTCATGCCAGAAGCGAGAAAGAAGATAAGAGTTTGTACTGTGCCAGGACATGATTTACATGTCCGCGGTTTAAAACATGGGGACTTTATCTTCAGAACATAATAACTAAAAACCTTCCCATTGTTTAAGTTTTGCTGCACTTATTTTTTGTTTCTTGATAAATTATTTGGACATTGTATAATTTCTGTTTCTTGATAAATTGTTTGGACATTGTATAATTTTTGTTTCTTGATAAATTGTTTGGACATTGTACTAAACGAAATGAAGATTCTGCACTGTGTAGAGCAATTAGAAATGTCGAAAAAGAGTGAGAAAAGAATTCAATATACACGAGGATTACCGTCTACGAAATGAAGATTCTGCACTGTGTAGAGCAATTAGAAATGTGGGAAAAGAGTGAAAGAAAAGAATTCAATATACGAGGATTACCTTCTACCAGAATCTGCAATTATGCTGTTTCAACGTTTTTACAATTTAAAAAAGGGGAAAAAGATGGAAATCACAAAAGAGTTGGTTTAACGCTACTCTTCTGGGATAGCATTATTTGCTAACTCCAGAAGTGTGTGTATACCAGAGGTAGGGGGTTCTCTGCTAGCTTTCTTTCTTCACCTCTAACTCGGCTCTGCTCCATTGCCAGCCATAGAACTGTGGTGAACATCTTCAACCATTCTGCTTCTCTTCAGATGTTTCTGGACGTAGAAACTGAGAAAGTGCAAAAGGAGAGCAACGTCTAAGAAGGAATTGAACACCCACGCTCCGATCCCGTTGCAGCCTTTTTTCCTGAAGTGCAGGAGCAGGACGCCAGCATGAGCAGCCAAGGTAGCAGCCCAGCAGAAGCATCTGGCAATTCCCGACGACGCCCGTCCAGAAGCGGTATCCATACATGACCGAGTAGACCAGCGTGGTGGGGAGTATGGCGACGACCTGAAACGATTGGGAGAACTCGAGCCAGAGGAAGGACATGGAGATGAGGATGGAGTGGTGGAAGAAGGTGCGGAGCGAGAGGAGGAACCGGGAGATGTAGAACATGTAGGACCAGAAGACGCGGCCGGAGGGGGAAGCAGAGGAGCCACTGGATTGGGGTCATGTTCTGGCGCCACAACCAGCAGATGTCGCGAATCTCCGCAGCTGTGGAAAGGCTACGCCCGGCAAAGATCGCGGCAGAGATGACGGCGACGGCGAGGCTGTGCAGCGCCGGAAGGGGGCCGAGTGGGACGGGGCGCTGTTCTTGATCAGGAGGAGGCTCAGGAACAACGCAGAGGCGAAGTAGATGGCTATGGAGGACAATAGGAATGGCCAAGTTGATCCCCAAGAGTGGGCATCGCTCCATCTGAAGTTTACGATCATGGGGTGCTCTGCTAGATAGTACTGCAATCTCTGCATTCCCAACCCCGCCATACTACTCATCTCCGCCATCCTCTTCTTTTCCTTGCAAAGGCAAATGAAGAGGGAGGGTTCCCTTAATTGAATCCGTCTCTCTTTCTGTATCTTAACTCTTCTCCAGCCTCTCTGTGGTTGGTCTGTTGGTACCTTTCCCTCTGCTTTTCCTTTTTCTTTTTTATGTGGCTGTCCTTGTGTTTGCTCGATCCCTTTTCTCGTGTTGCTGCAGGGGAACTTGTTTTGGGGAGGATCTGTCCGTCTGGTGCGTGAGCCTCTCCCCGCCTCCTGGTGGGCTTCGGCTTAAGACAACGTTAGGTGTTGGTGGTCAGACTGCCTCTCAAATATGAGTGCGACACGTGGTGGGTTTCAATCTTTGGCTGTGAATGAACTCTTTTCCATTGATTGCAGTGGGAATTCAGTTTTCCTGCGTTCCTGTTTGGTTGTAGCGATCGGTGGTCAAAGCGAGAGACGCCTGGCTCTTCTCCTCAGGCTTCTCTCTCCTGACCTGTTCCATTTGTCAATGCAGTTACAAAGGTCTAGAGAAGGGTGTTACGATATGAGGGGGGGATTCATCTGTGATGACTCTAGAGAGGTGGGTTGTGTTTACTGTTCAGGTGGTGTCCACGAGCTCGTCGCTTTGGGAAGGAAGAAATTTGTGTACCCATTTGGGCCCTCGTTTGTCTTGGGCAGTTGGGCTAAGGGGGGATTCATCTTTTGTTGGCCTCATCAGTTCAGTGTACAGTTGATTTCATACCTCTGTCGCAGCTCTTTTGAATACTTTAATTGGGAGGTGGGGTTCCCTCCATAGTGACAAAAGTTAAAAACTGCAAAATATTGGCAGACAAAAACTCGTGAAAATTGATTTTTTTTTTAAAATCTTGTGAAAAAATGGCAAATTCTTGGCAATTAAAAATAAATAAAAGTATAAAAATATTTTTTACAAATAAATATAAATAAAAAATAAAAACCACATGTTTTCATGATAAATAGCCAATAAAAACATAAATATCACATTTTATGTTTTTGACAAAAACTCATGAGAAATAATCGTTTTTAACTTTCACATAATTTCGCGCAATATTTTTGTGGCATTTGTTCCCTCAGATGTCGTCTCATCCATGCAATGAATGACATCCAGCCGCCATGGATGTGGTATTCGCTCTCTTCCAATTAAGGTTTCTGAAAGAGCTGTGACCAGCAGAATCGGGATCAGGTGGATCTCACAGGTGACGACAGGCTGTATGTCAAAGATGGTGAGTAATCAGGTGCAGCAGCACACTAAAAGTGTGCCACAACATAGCACCTAATCCTGCCTTCGTTTTATGAACCGTAAAGCGCTTTTGCTATCTCAGTTATTATTATTATTATTTTGTATGTGTGATAGCCACCCCCAAGGGCTCCACTAATCTGGTAGGAGCGAATTGTTAATGTCATCAAGTTGACGAGATTGTCATGACTTCAAAACCCTACAGAGGGTGTCCCGTGCCCCTAGCCTCAAGGTCAAGCTAGGTGTACTCTCTAATGAGCAAGGACGATCTCAAGGGTGCTAACCAAAATAGGATTTTTTTTTTTTTCGATAACCATTGCTTGGGGATCAGGTTATTTCATGCTTTCTGAGACACCACTCATCTCTACGGTAGGGTTTGGAAGTCGGTTTGTCATTTTGTTGTGTTGGCTGGTCAATTTTCAACAAGCCTCATTGCTGCTGGGTTTTCTCCTTTTACCCAATAGTTTACGGTTTTCGTGTCCTCTTGTGATGGTGATGTTTGGCAAGTGCATGGCTGCAGCACCACAAAGGCTCAGGCCACCATTCCAATCCACAATCATCCAATATTTAACTAAGCCATCTTGACATGCCCATAACGAGTCCGGATCTGGTGCAATATGATGAAACAAATATTTGTTAATGCACAAATATTTGTACAATCATACTGCACCTGATCTTTTTACTGCCCATAACTAGGGCCAATGCTTCTTAAATCTCTTGGGTCAGTGTCATAGTTGTCATTTTTTAATTTAAACTCCTTTTTTTTATATTTACACGAAGAAACAGCCCCCAGGAGACCTAACCGTGCTATCTCTGCCTTCCTTACTTATGGTCGCTATCCTGACAGCTTAATACTCCATGGGCGTACCCCCTTGCCCCAAGTGAGTCACTTTGTACAATGGGTGACTCCCATGAGATTTAAACCTAGACCGCCTGCCTAGGCCCCACTACGCCAAACCCTTTTGAGGCTTTATGAATTCAAACTTCAATCAAATTTGTCGACTGCTGTTAAAAACGATGCTGGAAAAAAATCTTGGAAAACATCAGTACATAAAAATTTGAAAATTAGTTTTTTTAAGAACAGAAACATGTCTTGTATCAGATCTTTACTGATTCTTGAATATATCTTCGATAAATTCTGAAATTTCAATTTATGCTGCTGTTTGCAACTGTGGTCTTTGCTGATCATGACTGGTCATGCGGAGTTTGGGTAACTGATGGTTCAGATCTCAGCTTGGTACGATTTGTTGGAATTTTTCTACTTCTATATTTTTTCTACTTCTATATCACTGCATATATTCATCCATAACGTTTGCAACTCTGGTATTTTCAGAAGAACGTAAGCTAACTGATGTTTTTCACTGTAACAGCATAGTATGAAATGGAGGTTGACATTAACTACAAGAAAAACTCTAATTTGCGATGTATTTTTTTTGCCCAAATTTACGATGGATTAGCTAGAGAAAACTATCCGTCGCTAACATTCAAATTATTTACAAAATTAGCGACAAAAAGATTTTGTCTAAAACTCCATCGCAGCTTCACGACGGATCAACAACAGAAATTTTTTGTTGCTACTCCGTCGCAAATTTGCGACGGAGTTTGCAACGAAATTTTGTCGTCACGAATTCATCGCTAAATTTTTCGTAAATCTCTAATGCGAGCCCCCTTTCTTTTCCCTTCTCTAGCCCCATTGCTCGCCCTCCCTTCTCCCCCTTTCGGCGACCTCCTCCCTTCCCTTCTCCCCCTTCCAACGATCGTCTCCCTCTCTGGTGACCTCCTCTCTTCCCTTCTCCCCCTTTCGGCGACCACCTCCCTCTCCGGCCACACCGACCGACGCCCATCCCTTTCTGACCACACCGATCGACACCATCTTTGATTCTTCCCTCAGCGACCCTGCCAACGACCCACCACATGTTCCTCCAGCTCTGGCAACTCGACCGAAGTCTACCAGCGACCACGTCGGTGAGCTCGTCTCCTGTACCCTCGTGTCGGTGAGCTCGTCTCCCGTACCCTCGTGCCTCCCCCCTGTCCCTCTTTCCAACCTGTCGTCAAGTGACCCACCCCCTTGCTGTTGGTATTTTTCGGTACGGGGGCAGAGCCCCCTGCCCTTGTTTAAGCAACAGTGGCAGGGGGATCCGCCCCCCCTGCCGTTGTGTTTGATCGACCGGCAGGAGGCGAATCCCCCCTGTCGCTAGTATTTTTTGGCAGGGGGGCGGAGCCCCCCTGCCCTTGTTTAAGCAACAGCGGCAGGGGGGTCCGCCCCCTGCCGTTGTGTTTGCTTGGCCGGCAGGGGGGCCGCCCCTCTGCCGCTGGTACTTTTCGGCAAGGGCTCCGCCTGTTTTCTTCTGCTTATTCCTATGTCTTTGTCTTTGACCGGCAAGAGTAATGTGCATTGCAGGTGCGTAACAGAGCAAAATGTGTGATGCTTAATGCTAAGCATCGCATGCGACTTAAAATGCTATGCGAAAAGAAACAAGCAAAATGCAAATCGGGTAAATACTCATGGTGAGTAAGTGATGTAAGCGCATCACAGGTTATTTAATTTCTTGGATGCAATATTTTTTATTCACATACTCACTTAGTTGTGGATATCTAGGATTGCTTTGATGGAGTTTGGAGATCATGCTGAGCATGATTTTAATGTATGAAAGTAGAAGTGTTCTTATTTTTGGAGTTCGGATTTCATGCTAGTCATGGTAGTAGTTAGCAAGATATTGAAGTGTGTTTGCTGCAGGTACGTGTTTGACATTATTTTGATATGAATGATTTTAATGTATTGCAATGTTTTATGTGATTGTATCCATGCTTGCATAAAATTATTTTCAATTTGATTATGCCTTCCATGTGAAATTGTATCATGAAAACATGGTTCAAATGAATATATTGTGTTATGAATGAGTTTGCACATGAAAATGAATGTTAAGTTATCAATGCTTCAAACATGCTTCAAATGAATGGTTTTGCACATGAAAAATATTAAGTTATCAATGCATGCATTATATTTCTTGTGATATATATATATATATATGTGTGTGTGTGTGTGTGTGTGTGAGATATATCAAATCATTACATCCACCATGAATGCATGATCATTTAGTTATTTTCTTCATCATAGCATTCTTATGATTCTCTTTTAACTAGTTAAGATAATATCTGTAACATTATAGGACAAAATGGCTGCAAACTGTGAATGGATGTATCGTAGGATAGTTGACAATGAGGTATCGCTTAAATATATAGCTGGTGTTGACAGTTTTATTGAATTTGCAATGGCAAGTGTCAGTGCAGTGGATTTCATGGGTCAGATCAAGTGCCCCTGCATGATGTGTAAGAACAATCGATTTGTAGAACCTCATGGCGTTAGACATCACCTATATAGGAAGGGTTTTGTGAGTAATTATCAGAATTAAATGCTTCATGGTGAAAACTTTTAGAACAATTTTGACGCATGGGTAAATATGGTGCACGATAATCCATATATACATTTAATATTTGATGCCGCAGGACGAGAACTGGGTTCTGCTATGGGTTCTAGTAATGTACCAACTTGGGTAGATGAAGAAGCAGCAAACGATGCAGCCAAGAGATTTTATGATTTACTTAGAAATGCTGATAAGCCACTTTAGAATGGTTGTGAGAATCACACTATCTTATCTGCAATTATTCAACTAATGAATTTGAAGTCCAAATATAATTTGAGTCAATCATGTCTTGACTGTCTATGCTCTATTGTGGAGAGTATGTTGCCCAAAGATGATAAATTGCCACAAAATTTCTATTGTGCAAAGGTTATGGTCAAGACTTTAGGTATGGGTTATCAAAAGATAGATGCTTATCCAAATCACTGCATATTGTATTTCAAAGATCAAGAAAATAGCAGATCATGTCCGTCATGTATGCATCATCGGTTTAAGCCAAAGACAAGGGGCAATGGTAGCACGAGGTCAAAAGAAGTGCCATACAAGTCATTTCGCTACTTCTCTCTCACCCCTAGATTGCAACGATTGTATATGTTTTTGAGGACAACTACACACATGAAATGATATGCAAATAAAGTTTGACATGATGAAGACAAGATCACGCATCATGTTGATGCGGAAGCTTGGAAGCACTTTGATCATATAAGATTGTTGAAGAGGGTGATTAGTATCAATCAGATGATATGTATGACTTCTCTTACGGTCACGATGTCACACATGGTCTGCATGTCACATTTTCATTGTCTGATAGCATACATATAGAAGAATGTGATCCAAATGATATACCAAGTGGATGGGCGCCCAATGAAGAAGAAGAAGAAGAATATGAAAGTCAAACAAGTGATGAAGAAGCATACTCGATCTAGTGAAATACATCTTGTAATACATACCACATAACTTTCTCATATGCTCTTATTTTTTGTAGGAGTCATAAATATTGTAATTTTTAATTATTAATTTATATTGTAATCATTACTTTGTAGGAGTCATACGAGCAGCAGATGGTAGAACGATATGGCAATGACTCCACTCAGCATCCGCCTTTTGATCATGCAGCATGGTTGACTGCAACCGGTGAACCCAAAAAAGATCGTGTGTTCGGGTTTGGGGGTAACATAAACACCACACCAGTCGTTGCCTCCTGCAACCAGGGCTCTCAGAGTTCTCCCGCCAGCATCAACTCTTATCGTCCGATTGACCCTGCTATGTCTTGGGATGGTGTCTGTCAGCATCTTGAGGATAAAATGCATGACTTTTTACATGAAGTCATTCTCAACCTTGTCCATAATAAGTTGTACAACTTTTTTCGGGACAGGGAAACTTCGTATACATTCAACATGAGCTCCGGTGCCCATCAGGTATAAAGATTCATGTAATTTATTTCATGTCGTTAGATTTCAAGCTAGTATATGCATGATTGAATACATATATGCATGATTGAATCACTGTGATTTTTTTTTTACACCTTTAGAACACATATATGCATGATTGAATCACTATACAATTTTTATGATACACCCTTATAACACATATACGCATGATTAAATCACTATGAAAATTTTTTGACAACCTTACAACATATATAAGCATGATTTCATCACTATAAAAAATTTTGACTACCTTATAACACATATATGCATGATTGACTCACTATGAAAGTTTTTTGACAATCTTAGAACACATACAAGCATTCTTTCATCACTGTGACAACTTTAGAACACATATGAGCATGATATTAGCATATATGAAAGTTTTTTGACTGCCTTATAATACATATATGCATGATTGAATCAATATGAAAGTTTTTTGACAACCTTAAAACACATATATGCATGATTGAATAACTATAAAAGTTTTTTTACTGCCTTAGAACACATATGAGCATAATTGAATCACTATGAAAGTTTTTTGACAACCTTAGAACACATACACACACACATACACACACACACACACACACACACATATATATATGAGCATGATATTATCATATATAAAAGTTTTTTGACTGCCTTATAACACATATATGCATGATTGAATCAATATGAATTTTTTTTTACAACCTTGGAACACATATATGCATGATTCAATCACTATGAAAGTTTTTTGACAACCTTGAAACACATATAAGCATAATTTTATCACTATAAAATTGTTTTACTGCTTTAGAACACATATATGCATGATTGAATCACTATAAAATTTTTTTACTGCCTTAGAACACATACATGCATGATTGAATCATTATGAAAGTTTTTTGACAACCTTAGAACACATATAAGCATGATTTTATCACTATAAAAGTTTTTTGACTGCCTTATAACACATACATGCATGATTATGATACATAACACATTTATTTGACAGCCTTATAAACATTATATGCATGCGTGAATCACTGTGACATTTTTGTGACAACCTTAGAACACATATCTGCATGATTGAATCACTATAATTTTTTTTGTCAGTCTTAGAACACATATCTGAATTCTGTTATTGTCCTTCACTTTATTGCTAGTCGATGTGTCATTCAGTCATTTACTTTGATTGCATTAGATTAAGTGCATTGCATATAATTTATTTCATTATATTTTGTTTATCAATACTAACATTTTGGTTCTCTTGTAAGATGCTGGAGATGATCAACGTAGAGGAGCTGATGGAGGTATGGATGGAGGGGCAGATCGAGACAATGAAGAAGATGATGCCCCAAATCTTGGCAAGGATTAGATTCATGCGTTTAATTTATTTCACGTACTTGTAACTAATTAGAACTTGTCAAGTACTGAGTTATTAAATTTGTTTAACTTATAACTTGTGTTAAATTTGTTTCACCTGCTTTGTATATGTATTTTTTATGTATACTTTGTTTTGTATACACAGGTTATATAAATTATATAGCGAGAAATTTTTCTCGATATTGATATTTCAAACAAATTTATTTTTTTTTAAAAAATTTGTGATGGATATTATCCGTCGCCAATTTAATTTAGTAGATGTTTTGCGATGGAATTTAATCCATCATTAATCCCTCGCTAAATTGGCGACGGACATTAACGACAGATACATATTCGTTGTTAAATTTTAGTGACGAAATACATTCCTTCGCAAAACCAAATTAGTTCTTATTTAACGACGGATTAGCGACAGATAAATTCTGTCGCATTTTAGCGATCAGGATTATGCGATAGACACTTTTTATCGCTAATCCATCGCTAAATATGTTAGCGACAGATAACATCCGTCGTTAATTTGCATTTTTCTTGTAGTGATTGTCTATGTGTGTGTTCTGGTGAGCTTGTCTGAGTTTGTGGTATCTTTCTTTATTATGGAAGTTTTGCAGTTTTAACGGGTTGAGTTGTCTGGGCAGCTTTGATTTGCTAAATCAAGGAAAGCAATTCATAAAACCGTGAAGGCATTACTTTGCAAAGGATTCACTTTATAGATACATTTTTTATAGTAGACAGCGTGATATCTTCATTCATAAAGTCTTGATTTTTTCATTTGATTCCATTGTGAAACAATGATTGATCTGTTGGCTACAATATGTGTATGTGCCTCTTCCTTAAGTTTGGGGATGATGACCCTTGATAGTCTTGTGACTGAGATCCTCAAAAGGTAAGTTTATTTCTCCATGGTCATGGAGCTGCATCTAAAGACCCATATTTTGGTAAAATAAATGGAAAATGGGGATGGAATTTTGAACCAAACCCTATTTTTTTAGGACCAATGCCTGAAGAAACAATATGCTTAGCTTTAGAAACCCAACCAAACCAAGCAAGGCAGACCAAGCCAACGAAAAGTGGGGTCAATTGTGAATTCAGACGCAACCCATGAGAAGGCTACCCAATTAAAGTAAAAATGAGGATGTCGAAATCTCCCTATGTAACATGGGTGTGTCTACCCCATAGCTGTACCCGTGTTGACATGAGTACGGGTACTGGGTATCATCCAGGTATGGATCAGGTTGAACTGATGCAACCGACTCATTAAAGTGTTTTTTAAAGATTTTGACCAGGGGCAAAGGGCCTGACCCAACCTTATGAGTCACGAGTAGGGGTGTTAACGGGTCGGGTTTGGTTCGGACCCAGGTGGTACCAGACTTGGGTCCGGTTTTCGGGTATGATATAGGGTTCGGACCCGGGTCTAATCAGGTCCACTATAAGAAAAACCATACCCAGACCCGATAAGAACTACATGAACCAGACCCGGTCTATACCCAGTATAACTATAGTTTTTTATCATTTTTACATTGAAAAAATGCGGGTCTTAATCAGAACTCAGGTCACGTCCTGGTCTGATATAAAATTTCACAAACTATAACTGGGTCCATGTATTAATCTGACCTTTGGGTTCTATTATTTATCACCATACCCAGACCCTATAGGGTTTGGTTTGGGTTGGGTCCAGGTAAACCAGGCCCGTTGACAACCCTAGTCATGAGGCCCCCTCTTGACCCTGGATGATGTGAGAGCCAATGGGGAGGAGGGAGGAGGGAGAAAGAGAGAAAAAAGCCAATAAGAGGAAGAGGGAATCAACTCTTGGGTTGCACTTTTTTAACAAAAAATATAATTTAAATCAACAAATTTTAGCATTTTCGTATAGCTGTTGGTTTTTGAATTGTTAGAAAATCCTACACAGGTAGATTCTGGCGATTCAAATAACCATGGATCACATGCATGAGAGTTTATTTCCACTCATCCCCTATATCATCCCCACCTTCATACCAATCTTAAATCTTATCATATAGATCTATTGATCATGGTCAATTTAATAAGAATTTACCCTTGATCATATTTTGTGATGAAAAACTGTGATTTTTTAAATAACAAAAATTTGTATTTATGAATCAACAAAATATTCCCTACACAAGTAGGATTTTGGTGATTTAAATGTCGATGTTTGATCATTTTTATAGAGTCCGATTTGATCAAAACTTGCACCAATGAAATTCCAATGAGGGTATAAAGATATAGATGACAGGAGATGGGTGGAACCGATTTGCATGTACGAGGTCAGACTTGATTAAAACAACTTGTGTTAGTGAGATTCCAAGACGAGGAATGATGATAGGGGATGATGCATGGGATATGTTCACCAAATGTAAAGTGGCCATGATGAAAGATGATGATGATAATGACAACCAGGAGTGTGTAGGAGTTTTCAAAATGGTGGGTTTCCTTTAAACCAAATACCTACAGCATGTTACCAACATGGGCTCTGCTTGTGTGGTAGGATCAGCTAGTGTACGCCACCTTGTGTTGGGACGTTGCAGGTTCAAAACCCAATGGTATAGTTGTATTCTGCCTAACCCCCAGCTTGCCTTCAATCTCAGTTGGGCAGGACAGGGCGGCTTCTTCTACTTTTCCACGTTTTATTGCCCAAGTTTTGGTTGGAGAGAGAAAGGTAGTCCTTTGTGAATTCGATCTACTTTCCTTACCAGAGTGACAAAAGTAAAAAAAACGGCAAAAATCTTGGCAGCCAAAAACTCGTGAACATTAAATATTTTTGAAAATCAATCATTTTTTTTCTGGCAAAATCTAGGTAATAAAAAATATATTTTTTATAAATAAATAAAAATGTTTTAAAAATATATTATTTTTTATGATAAATACCGGATAAAAGTGTAAATATCATGTTTAAAACGTGATATTTATGTTTTTGATGAAAAAATCACCAGAAATTGCAAATATCGTGAGAGTGATGTTTAATTTCACGAGATCTTCATAAATCACGCAAGATTTGTCACTATGAGCGGACACACCATTAATTATCACTTTTGCTTTTCAAGGAATGGTTCAGATGGGAATTCTTTCTCTTTGATTTTGATAAGGTGATGAGCTTTTCTTCGAGGCTAAATATCTGATAAACCTTTCAAATATAGTTGGTTCAGTTACTTGAGAGGTTAATAAAATAGTATGTTGGTGACAATGAAGCGATATTTTGATTTTCTCGCGAAAAAAAAACACGAAAAATACGATTGCCTTCAAAGCCTGCGAAATATCAATTTTGAGGGCCTTCAAGGCATTGCGCCATTTTCAAGGTTGTGAGAAAGGTACAAAAGGGCGTTTTATAGGCGTGGAGAGAAGGCAACTCTCTCCACACCTTCGATATGGGTTTATTCTTAAACCCTTTTGACTTTGTATTCCAAAACAATAAACTGTCTAGTGTTGGGGTGTCAATGGGTCGGGTTTGACCCGTACCCGACCCATACCATACCCTATAGGGTCAGGGTTTGGTGATAAACAATATGGTCCAATTAGATCTGGGTCAGACCCTAAGAGTCCGATTAATAGATGAAGCCGGACCTGAGTTTTGACTAAGATCCATAATTTTTATTGTAAAAAAGATAAAAAGTACTATTTTACTGGGTAAGATATAGGTCTGATTCATGGAATCTTTATAGGATCCGGGTATGGTTTCTCTTATGGTGAGTCAGATTATACTCGGGTCTGGATCCGGTACCATCATCTCAAATCAGGTCTGGGTTTGGTTACACTTGAGTCTGATCCAAACCCGACCATTGACACCCCTAGTCTACTGTCTATAGTATTCTACTGTTTTTTTTTTTTTTTGAGAGAGAAATTACTAGGTTGATTTTGGTTATCCTTTCCTTTTAACTCAAAATGAAACAAACTACCCTTATTCAACTTGTGAAGGCTTAGGGTGGGCCCAAAACCTGAGAAACTCCATAGCCAGGAGAACCCTCACCGTCTGCAGAGTGCAGATCATCTCTCTCTCTGATGAATTGAGAGGAGCAAAGGGTCCTGCTGCTTCTCTTGGGCAGACACCGTGTGGTGACCCTCCTTTTTTTCTTCAAAAAAAAAAGAAAAAAAGAGAAGGAGATGGGGGTGCGCCCATGAGGGTTGTGACCCCATCTCCCTCTATAAAAAAAAGTTAGGTCGTATTTTTTTCACATTTTTTTACTTCTTTAATTTGCCAAGATTTTTTTGAGAATTTTATTGCTTTTTAATAGCCATTGCCCGCGATGGGTTTCGAACCCTAGATCCCTTGGATAAGATAGTGCGACTCTAACTAGATCACCTCCAACGCATGAATCTCTTATTCTCCTAAAGGAATGAGTCGGATAAATATACAAATTAACTAAAACATGCCCTAAATGACTTGAAATCTATTATAGTCGAAGTCATTATATATATTCAACCAAAGAAAGGTCAAAAATAGGATCAGATAGCTCTCTCCTTCTCCAATGTTTGAGTGCTTCATGATCAGTCTTTCTATATTATTTTTTTATAATTTATTTAGTAAGAAATATGATTTACACGACTTTACAACATCTAGACATGTTTTTTGAAATGTGAAAAATCCATAACTCACAATGCATTAGTTATTTTACAATACAAAATATTGTGAGCCGTTCTTATCACTTAAAAAAATGCATCTAATATTGAAAATTCATAATCTAAAACATGTCACTAAATGAATAATAAAAATACAATATTTAAAGTTCTATCTTGATGGTTACAAAAGGAAAGCCATCCATCATTGATAGGTTATAGATTTTTGGACGGTCTCCCTTCCTTATATATATATATATATATATATATATATATATATATATATATATATATATATATATATAGTGAGTGGTAGCTGAGCAACTCTTAGGTGCACAACTACCGGTGAAACACAACAACGCTTTTACCCCAAAATGACATTTAGGTGGTTTTTGTCTGCAGCTAAAGATCACAGTTCTACTGAGACCTTTAGCGACAGACCTTTAGCGTCCTCTTGGGGGCGTTAGTGATGCTTTAAAGCACCGCTAAACGTCCTAGTGGAACTGGAACCTTTAAATACTCTTAAAAAGCGCTGCTAAAGGATCAAAAATGCGCAAAAGCACATTTTTAGCATTTTTTTACAGTTTTTGGGTGCTGGCCATCCATCACGCCCTGGGATGGATGACCAACTTGATTCCACTGATAGTTGCACACCTGGGTTGCACAACAACCACCTTTTCTATATATATATATATAATCTGGATGCCTTTTGGCGTTGAATTCTGGCATCCGCGTGTTATTTTTTTTCAAAACGGATTTTTGAACAGCTGCTAAATATCAGTTTTGCAGAAAAAAGTGTGCCTTTGCATGCGTTCTCTAATGTATCATCAAACACTTTGTGTCTTCAGCCCCCCATTGGTATGGTTGTATAGTTAGTAGGGGTCTGATATATATATATATATATATATATATAGAGAGAGAGAGAGAGAGAGAGAGAGAGAGAGCGCTCTCCTTGTCATGAAGTTGCGATTGGTATGGTTGCCAGTAGGGGTCTGCCTAACCCAGCTCTCTGTTTAAAAAGAGAGAAATCGGCCGCCCTTTGTCAGGTGCAATTTGATTGCACAAATATTTGTGCATTAAGCACCTGATCACACTCCATCTTGATGACAGGCCTGGAGGGCAATCAGATGCTTAATGCACAAATTCTGTGCTATGTGATTGCACCCCTAGTCGAACCAATGTCAGTGTGTCACGTGAACCGTCCATTCAGTAGATCGGGCTTCCCGCCCTGGGGAGCTCCCCTAGTACTCTCTCTCTTCGTTGCCCAACTCCACCCCTGCCCTGCAGAGGAAAACCCTACCCACCCCTCTCTCCTTTCTCCCTCTGTGTTGGCTCCTACCGCACCTCCGCTGCCCCTGTTGGAGTACCATTCATTGCCCTGTTGGAGCTCCACTTTCCGAAACAGGTAAGGCTTTCACATTCCCCGTCTCTCTCCCCCTCTGCTGTTCTTTTTTTGTCCTTGAAATTTGGGGCTTTCTTCTTCTTCTCCTTCTTTCCTTGAAGAATCATTGTGTGCATCTTCTTGTTTTTTGAACAAAGATTGATGTGCTTTTGAAGCTCCCTTCGTTTAGGGATACTTGCATGATAAACACAAAGCTCAAGAATCTTCTTCTGATGATCAAACAAGGACATTCTCCATGAACTCTGATCATTTTATCTACTTGGTTAATGAAATCCATGTTAATTAATTGCATAAAACAATGGAGGACATCAATTCCACTTTATGGGTTTATTCACCATGAAAATTTATGAGATCTCCCCAATAACCCACGCCCTTGTTGTTTATGCCTAAAGGAACTATTAAAAATCCTAACTATTTCCAACTTTTGATTGAGTGCTTACACAGAAATCTCACGTTAATACTAAATGCTTCATTGGGTCATGCATGTGTATCCTTTCTGAATAAATAAAATGAAAACATTTACTGATTAAGGAAAGGAAATTAATGCTATGAGAGACAAGTCATGTTTCTTACAAGTATGCTCTAGTTCATTAATGGATTCAAGGTTTGCTACTGTTCTGTATTTCTTTTAGTTTAGACATACATTTTTGTCTAACACTTCTGGAGATCCTCCATAACACTTGGAACAGGGGATACACTGTTCAACTCGCTGAAGGAGGAGATTTCGTGTTTGCGCCCATATGCACAGTTCTCGTTCATCTCGACGAACATCAGCAAAGTGGGACAGTTTTTATTCTGAACACCCTGTTAAAGATCGACTAGACATCAAATTGTCAACTTGCAGGAGCTTGGGGGTTGACAATTGTCTCTGTTTTCGTTTTCTGTGGTTTTCTTGTTCTGCTGTGTTGGTTGGACTCTGCTCACCACTAACATATGCTCTTGCTACTGAATAAATTTGTTTCATTTCTTTCAAAGAGAATAATGCTATCACCAACTGGGAGACCCACAGATGGTCTAATACTTTTGGCTGTCATCTTAGCACCTATGTCACAGGGACTCGGCCAACTGGGTGCCGCACCCGCGTCGACGCGACGCTGGTGCGCGTGCGGGTGCCGCACCAGGTGCGGTCAACGCATCCAGGGTCATTTATGTCCAACTTTTGGACTTTATATATATATATATATATATATATATATATGCCACACCCCCGCACCCAAGTTTTTTGAAAGTCCCCCTCCCCGGCACCCGCACCCGCACCCGCACCCGCACCCTTGTGACATAGCTTAGCACCTGTGTAATATGAGGTATGTATGAATGTTGTTAGCCAACAACGAGAGTCACATGAAAGCCATATCGATGGATATCTAGGAGAGGCATGTTACAATATAAACATTAGTTCTGCAAACTATCCTGCTAAACTCATTCCAAATGACTTCAAGCATTTTTGTGAAGCTATCAAAAATTGAAACAGGATAATAAAGGGCATATGACATTAACATTAATCACAATCATGTACACAAATTTTTTTGTTATTAGGGTTTCATTTTCTTTATCTGGAGTTCATGTTTTTATGGGTCACTGTGGTTTTTCTGGAGCTCATTATGTGCACTTCTGGCATCCCAGATGGGCTGATGTTTGTCTATCAAGAACAGTAAAATTTTCCAACCCACTGATTTCAAAGATCAGAGTGGTTCTTAGGCCTTGACATTATTGGAGTGATCCCATTTGATGAATGTACTGTTGCACTTGGGAAGCATTACTGAACTGGACAAGCCTGTTGATTCCAGCTATGAGAATTAAGAGTTTAGATTAACCCCACGTTACCAAGCAAAGGTGGACTAGATCTATCAGCTTTTTCAGTAGGTTATTCAAGTGGAATCTGTCTGAGCTGTGCAGCATGGAAATTTGCATTTTCCAATAAAGTTCATTTCTGACTGAGTGAACCATTCTTAATTATGATGAATCGTTTCTGCAATACTGGTGGATTTACTTTGATGCTGTTCTTGTAACTTGTTGATTGATACCTTCTGAAGTCATCAGACTTTATCAGTTAATGCTGCTGTGAACACATTTGATATCCTCTGAATGTAAAATCTTCTTTTGCTTTTATGGTATTGGAGATGGTTATCCATATTCTGTTGCCTCAGCCCAATTGGACATTTCTTTGAAGGGGTTATGATGTGTCATTTTTTGGTTTACATTTTGTTTGGTATATAATCACTTGATTCCTTTTTCTATGTTTAAAGCTCTTGCTTTCTTTAGAATTCTGTGCCTGCACATTGAAGTATCTGTCAACCTGTTGAAACCTTTTTCACTGATGTTCAATCAATAAACCTAGAGCTGGCTATGTTAATATCTTTGCTAGATTGAATTGAAAAATAAATTGAGTACTGGTGAGTGTTAGTCATCTATATAAACAATCTCCCAGTCTTTGAGGAAGTCGATAGTCTTGCTTTGCATTGGATATCTGACTGATCCAAACCTGTTCAAGTCAGGTTTCATGCGGCTTTCCACATCTGATTAGTTAAAAGAGTTGGATTTTGTTTCAGGCTTGTGCATAGAAAACCATAAATGCATCTGTGCTTAGGACACATTGGCATGTCTTTAAATTTGGGGCTTTCTTTTTCTCCTTTCCTTGAAGAATCAGTGTGTGCATCTTCTTGTTTTAGTTTTCTTTTTTAAGTTCTGGGATTCATGTTTTTTTGGATCTCTTTTTTTTTTTGGTTATTAGGGTTTCATTTTCTTTATCTGGAGCTCATGTTTTTGTGGGTCATTGTGGTTTTTCTGGTTTTACATTTTAGGTTGGGATTAAACAATATTTAAAGATTTAATAAAACTGATGCATAATATTTATAACTTGTTATTCTCTCTATTTTTATTCTCTTTAATAATGTTAAATGCATAATATTTATTGTGCCTGTTTCTTTGTTTAATTTGGTTATGATTGTTGTCCTCATTATTTCATATTAGGTTGCAATTAAATTTTGTGGAGGAAGGTTGCAATCATATTGGATTCAGTAGAACTGAATGGAGACAAGGAAGGTGAGTAGAGAACCAGAAGATCATGCAATTAGGGTTGAAGTATCTGATGCAAGTGTTGATGATGGTGATGATGATGACCTGAAAATAAGTGATAAACTCGATGGTGATGTGCCGATGAACCAAGGGAACTTTTGCCCAGCAGTTCCATTGGAGTTAAAACCTCAACTTGGAATGAGTTTTGATAATGAGGAAGATGCATATGAATTTTATAACACATACAGTAGATGTGCTGGATTTAACATTAGAAAACAATACCTTAAGAAGAGAAGAGGGCAAGTGTGTGCTCGCGAATTCACGTGCAACAAAGAAGGACGAAAAAGAGCAAATTCAACAGAGTGGAAAAGATTGCATGTTGAAACAAAATGTGGATGTTTAGCAAACATGCGTGTTTCAATAAATAAAAAAACTAATAAGTGGGTCGTAACAAGTTGGAGGGAGAATCATAATCATCCATTGCATGGTTCAATCAGTGAGAAGTTTCATCGATCTTCTAGTGTTATCACAGCTGAGCAACAAGCAACAATTGAGGTTTTTAAGAAGGCTGGTTTAAAAACTTGTCAAGTGATGTCAATTTTTGTCCAACAAGCAGGCAACATACAAAATGTTCCTTTCACAGAGAAGCAAGTGAGAGCACATTTAAGGAAGGTAAAGAAAGATTATCATGAAAAAGATTCTCAAAGTATGATAGATTATTTTATTCGAAAGAAGGCTGAGGATCAAGGATTTTATTTTAATTTTCAAATCGATGAGTCTGGACATTTAGGCAATGTCTTTTGGGTTGATAGCATGGCAAGACACGATTATTATTGCTTTAGTGATGTTCTTGTATTTGACACAACCTATATAAAGAATAGTCAACAGATGCCCTATGCACCATTTAATGCCATAAACAACCATTTGCAAACTATCAATGCTGGTTGTGGACTCTTAGTGGATGAAACAACAGAATCATTTGAATGGATTTTCAAGGAGTGGCTATATATAATGGGTGGTAATGCTCCGAAAGTTATTGTAACTGATCAGGATAAAGCAATGAAGATAGCTATAGCTAAAGTATTTCCTTATTCAATCCATAGATTTTGCATATGGCACATAGCAAAAAAATTTCCTGACAAATTAAAAGGGGTGTTTCAAGTGCCAAACTTCAAGGAGACTTGGAACACATGTATTTATGGTTCGAGAAATGCAAAAGAATTTGAGAAGAGGTGGAAAGATGTGTTTGGTCTGTTTCCTCAATTAAACAACATCAAATGGCTTCAGAGTCGCTGGAATGATAGAGAGCATTGGGTGCAAGTGTACTTCAATGACATATTTATGGCAGACACATCTAGTTTGCAACATGCTGAGATTTCAAACAGCACCTTAGAAAAAATTGTTGATCGGCATACTCCTTTGCATGAATTTGTTGAAGCTGTAGAAAGGAACATAGCAAGAGTGCGTGACACAGAAAATGAAAAAAATTTCAGGATGGACAATGAAAAGCCAAATTCTATCACCCATTCCCCTCTTGAAGACGATATAATTAGTATTTATACAAGAGGTACATTAGAAAAATTTCAAAAAGAGATTGAAATGGCACAACGTTGCTTTTCCTTTCCAGAGGCTATGCTATATGGTAAAAGATATCTTATTAAAGAATATCTAAAAGATGGCAGCATAAAAGAGTTTATATTGACATTTAATGATCGTACTAAAGATATATCAAAGTGTCCATGTAGTTTGTGGGAGTTTGAAGGTATTGTATGCCGTCATATTTTTACTATATTTAGAGTGGAGCAATTTGAAAAGTTTCCAAGTAAGTATGTTCTGAAAAGGTTGACAAAAAATGCAAAGGATGGCATCATATTTAATATAAGTGGTGATAACAATATAGGGCAACTTCAAAACTCAAAGATTGTGCGACAAAGTCATCTATCATTATTTGCAAATAAATGCATACTTGTAGGAGCACAGTATGAACCCACTTATACTTATGTGTTAGAAGAGTTGAAGAGAATTTCTCTTGAAGCTGAAAAACGTAATAGAGTTGAACAACCTAAAGCAAAAGAATGTGAAAATGATGGAAAGATTAATGTTGCATGTGAAGTGGAGTGTTCATCAAATGCACTCACCATTGAACCTGTGCATGCAAAAGGGTGTGGTAAGAGATTAAAATTGGGTATTCAGTTGTCAAAAGGGCCCAAAGATTGTGCAATTTGTGGCAAGAGTGGTCATGACATTTGTAACTGTGAATCGAGCCTCAACACTGGGTATGTTAAATAATTACTATATTCATTTTGAATGAGATATTTGTCCTGTCATGATTTTTTTGATTTTATGTGATATAGAAATTCATCTTCTAGTGTTGTTGGACATGAAAAACCACCAAGAGCATGCAATCATTGTAAGGGTACCGGTCATGATAAAAGAAATTGTCCTCACATAAAACGCATGGGTAATATACTATACTGGCTTATGTATAACTATTTGAATTTTTCTATCATTTTCTTTTGCACTAATATGCTAATGGATTGTATTGTGTTCTATTCACAGTGATTATAGAGAACAATCAATGAGTACCAAATCAAGGATTGCTAAGTGGCATTCACTAGCATGGTCTTATTATTGTGTAAGTACTCCATTATCCTTTTTGAGATACCCTTAAAAAATTTCAATTAATGTATATTTAGTTTTTATTAGTCATTTGAAGCCCTTTTACATTTTATATGCATGTAAAAAGACATAAGTTGGGATGGTGGTGATGACAGTGATGGAGGTTATGGAGGTAGTGGTGGTGATGGTGGCATGGATGGGTCAGGCTAACCCCAGTCTGGGCCTCAAAATTCCAACACTGGCACAACCTAGATAAGCTGGCCAAGGTTGTCCAAACAGCTGCCCACCTATGTGCAAGGGTATCCCTTGTAGTACCCTGTTTTTTCTCTTGATTTTTCTGTGGAGTGGCATCTATTTCTGTGGAAGTGCATAAATATGGGCTAGGTCCCAGGCTACAAGTGTTGTATTGTGCAAGTATGATGAACATATCGATAGTTTTACTGTTTTATGAGTGCACTTTTTTGTTAGAGCAATATGTGTTTTCTTTTTAATTGTGTTCTTCTTTACCTCGTCATTTTCCATAGGCACTTCGCTTTGGATTGAAAATGTTACTAACCTTGCTCCTTTTTGTGGAATTTCAGGGTTGCTCGAAAGGCTTCATCTCTAATGGTGGAATTTTCATCACTTGATGTATGACTTTTGTCATCTTTAATGTTGTTGGATTGACCGTTGAGAACTGCTTTGGAAGGGAATACAAGGTTTATGCATGTGGAAGAAGATCTCCCAAGGATGATGATAACCTCTACATGGATGAGTTTATGTATGCTGAGTTGTTAAAAAACCTGTTACTGTAGACTTTGGAATGTCAATCAACTACTTACTTTCGTAGTGTTTGACCATCTCATGATCATTTTAATCCTTTTGTATTTAAGGAATTGTTTTAATACTGGTTGCTGCTTCAGCATGTGATGGTGAACTCGTGGGGCAGCTGATGGTGAAATTGTGGGGCAGGTAATGGTAAAATCAGATTTTGCAGTTGTATTTTACTATCACCAATTGGGTCTTATTCTTAAGAACAACATCGATTCCTAAATTGTGATGGGAAATTGCTACAGGACCACCTATTCGAGATGGCATGTGGCATGCATGTGCATGTTTGTTATGAAATTGTGATGGGAAATTGCTCTAAGAAAGTTAAGAAAGACCACCTTTGATTTGCATTGGTTCTACTTAATGCTATTTCCTATTGTCTTTTCTATACCGCCATTAGATCTCCTAGATATACACACGGTATATTCAAAATGAGTAAAGGTTGGGTTGCTACTTTAAATTGTCAAAGGGTGTATTGAGCCAAGTTTCATCATTTTTTTTTAAAGCAAAAGGAATATTTGCAAGGTTGACAGTAGTTGATTTTCCTGCAATCATTTGTAGGCGGGCAAGAAATAGTCATGAATGAGCTATTCGGTGTCTTTGGTCTGGGTGAGGTAATGGACAACCTCTTGTTCGGAGCCAGCGACCTAGTGTATGTTTTAGACGCTTTGGGAGATGCTGACAATGATACTTCTCTGTGGGTGGATCCCCCTGTTGACAAGTTTTGCTTGGGCGCAGCCTTTTCTGGTTTGCCAGGCTGTGATAAGTGCGAAAGTGGATATACTTCCATGTAGGGCTGGTAAATGAGCCGAACTGCTAGTGGCTGAGCTTGATGTGGCTCGTCACAAACTTGTTCATGATCGGTTCGTATAGCTAGCCAGCCAAGCCAAGAGCTTGATTATCCAAGCAAAACTCTGTGTGTAGAGAGAGAGAGAGAGAGAGAGAGAGCTCCCCAAAGCATGTATCACCTTAATTTGCAATAGATAATGAAAGTCGGAGATTAAGAACAACGGAATCAATAATTATTTTATTTGTATGTACAACTGAAATTTTCTTGTGGTTAAAATAACGTTTTGAGAGATTTCAAATACATTCACGTAACTATACAGAAGATGGTATCCCAAGGCATGACTTGAAAGTTAACATTCCCACTTCTCTGTCCCTTGTCTGTTCAGCCAAACAGTTGCAGGAATCGACTGGTGAAGTAGTCATCAAATCTTTCCGGCACATTTCCAAGGTGATCCTGTTACATCAATCAGAAGGCACCTCAAAAAACATCTGTGACTCAGCAATCGAGTCCTAATGGATCAACTCAATTAAGATTATATTCTTTCAGAAAAAACCTCAATTAACATTATAATATTTTCTCTATAAGGTAACAGCAAATAACAAGTAAAAAAGGATGAAAACTACAAGAGGAAAAGAAGTAGATTTAATTGACATAAAAGTGCTTTGCCTCATACCATTGCTACTGTATATCCACTTCTATACTAGTCTGAGTGGAAAACTTCATGCAAATGGCTGAATCTCCGTATCTATGTCTGTGTCCACGTGACATAGCATAAATCTTCTTAAGGTTTCTGTTTTTTCATTTTCACCAGATGACAGAAAATACAGCATGTAAAAGGTATCAGAACCAATTTCGTGCTGTAACCTTCTTTGAAGTCTAGAGACCCCGAAATTTTCTGCTTCAAAAATCACAAGAATGACAATATTTGAATCTGAAAAACACCTTCGTCCTTTCACAAGTACCCTCTCTTGGATTAACCACCACGATTGGTGTGGTGGTTATCCACGATGTGGATACATCCCCACATCAGGGATGATCCATCCGATAAATGTGCATGCGATTAGGGGGAACAGTTACGCAAACCGTTCTCACCGTATGCTTTATAAAGATTGGGTATCATGAGCGACCCAAGTCAAGCATATACAGAAGGGAAATACAGGTCTACTCACCGACTGCATACGGAAGCCTGGCCTCGTGGAGGGCAACAGTCCGGCTGAGCAGAGACTAATTCCGGCGACCTCCGCCCTCCGTCAATGGCAGCCTCAGGTACGCTGTCTGTTTTTTTTTTCTGTTCTGTATCTTTGCAGGGCCAACCTCCATAAAGAGAGGCCGATTCAGCTGTCGCCGAAAAACCCCCAACAACACCCAACATTGGGTTATGGGCCCACACCCCGCTTCCGCCGCGGGGTGTGCTCCGGTTTTGACCAGAAACGCAGGTCACCGTGGGGTGACCCTGCTGCTGGTCACCGGCCCCTGTCGCAGGCACCGGCGACTGTCGCCGTTGGGCGACAGTATAAAAAAAAATACTTACCTCTGGTTTTTGAGGGGTTTTTCCTGTCGGCGAGGATCCCGTCGGCGTCTTCTTCTTCATCCGCCATTAGGAGGCTGCGGGAGCTGTCGCCGGCGATTTTTTGAGTCGCCGGATTTCTGAAATCTTCTGCAGCATCGGTTTTTTGTCGGCGGATGGATGCTTTCGCCGGAGAAGGGCGCCATCAGATGGCGGCGTTGGTCGCCGGCGGATGGCGGCGTTGGTCGCCGGCGGATGGTGGCGTTGGTCACCGACGGACGGCGGCATTGATCGCCGGCAGGCGCCGGCGTTGGTTGCCGGCAGGCGGCGACAACACCCTGCAACAAATGAAAAGGGTCGAATTAGGGTTTTCTGAACCCTAATTCGATCTTATCATTTTTGTTTTGTTTTTCGGGTCGGGTTCATTTTTTGAACCGGACCCGACCACCCGAAACCGATCCATAAAGTGATTCGGATCGGATCAGGGATTCGGGTGGGGACCCGCTCAGGTTCGACCCGGATAAGGTAAACCCTGGGTCAGACCCGGATCCAGCGGTTACCGGGTCCGACCCGGATCCGGTTATTACCGGGTTCGGCCCGGAGCCAATCCGAGCCGGGTTAGACTCGGATCCGGTTAGTACCGGGTCTGACCCAGATCCGGTATGTACCTGGTCAGACCCGGATCCGGTTGTAAGCGGGTCAGACCCGGATCCGGTTGTAACCGGGTCCGACCCAAATCAGGACTGTACCGGGTCCGACCCGGATCTGGATAACCCTGGGTCTGACCCGGATCCAGTTAGTAGTCGGGTCTGGCCCGGATCCAGAAGGGTCCAGGCATTATTTGGCCTGAACCGGATCAGGGACTGACTTAGTCCCCTTTCGGGACCGGTTCAGAGTCGTTTTTGGCCGGTTCCTTCCAGTTTCTCACCGGTTCCGAGATGCTAAGACCCTGTTTTTCTTAAATATAAGAAAATATAGGGGTTTTGGCATAGAGTTATAGGGTTTTAATGAACTTTTGTTCATATTTGACCTGGTTCATAAGGTTTAGAACCGGTTCGGACCCTTGGATGACCGGTTCAGGGCTGTTTCAGACCGGTTCAGAGTGCTTTAAGACCGGTTCGTAGAACATATGACAGGTTCATTCAGTTTTAGAACCATTTCAAGAGTCATATGTCTGGTCCATTCGGTTTACGGACCATTTTAAGATATAATTTTGCATATTAGCATTAAGGATAGTTAGATGAATCAGTGTTTTCATGTCACCAAAGTGACTGAATACACGTGAGTCATAAATGAATTTTATACTATCATACAGTTCATAAGCCGATATGCACATTGTACTTATATTCATGAAACGATAGACGACCTAAAGGTAGTTTTATCATGTTTGGAATTTAAGTAGGGTAAAATAAGGTAAATGTGTCGAGATACATCACACATGTGTATCCAAAGATACCTTGTGTTGATGGTCTATCTTCACAAGAACCTTAGTTTTACCGAATATGGTCGGTAGACGAAGTGGTTTCGCGTGTCAGAGCTCTTACCAAAGTAGGACTCTGATGACCCCCTTCACTCGCCTGGAAAGAAGCATATCAAGAACCTTTATTATTTTGCTTTTTCCACTAAAGTTTTAGTTTCGTATGAATGCTTCCTGATACGTGTTTTTTGTCATGCAGTTTCTAGTTCCGTGATTTTAGATGGCTCTAGCTCTATACCTTTTCTAGATAGATCCAATTTTAGTGATTGGAAAGAAACTGTTTTATTTGCATTAGGGTATATGGATCTAGATCTGACCCTAAGGATAGATGAACCCGCTGCCCTCACTGATCAGAGTACTGCTGATCAAAAGATTGCTTTTGAGAAGTGGGAGCGCTCGAATAGACTTAGCTTGTTGCTTTTGCAATCTAAAGTAGCTAAGAACATTCGAAGTGCTATCCCACAATGCAGAACAGTGAGGGAATTCATGAATGCCATTGAGGCACAGTTTGTGAGTTCAAACAAGGTTAGAGTCAGTACCCTGATGTCAAAACTGATATCTATGAAATATACTGGAGGGGAAAACATTCGCCAGCATATTTTGGAGATGAGAAACATAGCGTCTCAGCTGAATGACATGAAGCTCACCATCTCTAATTCTTTCCTAGTGCATTTAGTTCTAACGTCCTTACCCTTGAAATACGGACCTTTCAAAATCCCGTACAACACACATAATGATAAATGGACATTTAATGAACTTATGTCCAAGTGTGTTGAAGAAGAAAAGAGGATGAAAGGTGAGAAGGTGCAAAGTGCACATATGGCTTCTCATACGTCCAAGGTAGGACTAAGGAAGAATGCATTTAAGAGAAATGCTAGAAAGAAGCCAACTGGGGATAAGTCATCCCAAGATAAGCAATCCAACTCTGCTCCCATAAAGTGTTTCTTTTGCAAGAAGAAGGGACACATAAAGGCATATTGCATAAAGTACAAAAAGTGGTTGGAAAAGAGAGGTAATTTGTCATTTGTTTTTCATGAATGTAATTTATTACAAATTCCTAAAAATAGCTGGTGGATTGATTCTGGTGCTACTGTTAATATTTCCAACTGTCTACAGTTGTTCCTGAGTAGAAGGGAACCAACAATGCATGAGAAAAGCATCTATTCGGGAAACAAGATACGTTCACATGTGAAGGGTGTTGGAACCTGCAGGATTACTCTAGATACGGGCGTAGTTTTAGATCTTCATGATGTCTTTTATATTCCATCGTATAGTAGAAACTTAATTTCAATTTCAAAGTTGGATAAATTTGGATATTGTTTTAAGTTTGAAAATTCCAAATTGTTCATATTCAGAAATTCAATTGAAATTGGTTCTGCATCTGTTTATGATGGTTTATATAGATTGAATGTGAAGATCCAAACTCAGGAGTCTTTGACTTCTGAATACACATTGGTTGGAAATAAACGTAGCATGACAAATGATAAATCTTACATGCTTTGGCATCGAAGGTTGGGTCATATCTCTGAAAAGAGAATAAAGAGACTGGTAAATGAAGGGATCTTGCAATCTTTAGATTTTACTGACAATGACTCATGTGTTGATTGCATAAAGGCTAAACATACAAACACATATAAAGAAGGAGCCAAACGCAGTAGTGAGATATTAGAAATAGTCCATACGAATGTATGTGGACCGTTTTCCCCTTGTTACACAAGGGAAAAATATTTCGTCACCTTTATTGATGACTATTCTCGGTATATGTATCTCTACTTGATTTTCGAAAAATCTGATGTCTTTCAGATGTTTAAGGAATTTAAGAAAGAAGTAGAGAAACAAACCGATAAGGTTATTAAAATAGTCAGGTCTGATAGAGGTGGCGAATATTATGGTAGGTTTACTGAGATGGGGCAAAGGGAAGGACCATTAGCGCGATTTCTTAAAGAGGAAGGCATTGTGCCTCAATATACCATGCCTGGTAGTGCCTATCAGAATGGTGTAGCTGAAAGGAAAAATCGTCCGCTTAAAGAAATGGTCAGGGCTATGTTGAATTATTCAACACTTCCTATAAAGTTATGGGGTGAAGCCTTAAGGACTGCTGTGCATATTTTGAATAAGGTTCCTACGAAATCTGTGCCTAAAACTCCTTACGAGTTGTGGACAGGTAGGAAACCATCATTGTCTTATATGCACATATGGGGATGTCCTGCAGAGGCTAAACTATATAACCCCCACATTAAAGCCTTTGATCCAAGAACAACCAGTGGATATTTCATTGGTTATCCAAAAAGATAAAAAAGGTACAGGTTTTATTGCCCATCTCACTCACCACAGATTGTTGAAACGGATAAGGCTAAATTCCTAGAAGATGGTTCAGTAGGATTAAGTGCACTTCAAAGCATTGGTTTTGAGAAAATACAGGATCCAGTTTCATCACCTGTTAAGGAAAACATTGAAAGATACCACATTGTTATTCCTAATGATGGTGTGGTTGATCATTCGATTGTTAATGCACAAGTCCAAAGTGAACCTATTGTGGGCAATGCGGAAGAGCACGAGCAGGATGATCAGGTTTCATCTGAGCCTGAGGAACGACCTGTTTGGAGATCCACAAGGATTAGGAGATCTGTCATACATCCTGATTATGTGGTGTACCTTCAGGAGCCTGGTGATTTCATAGATATGGATGATGACCCGTTGACTTTTATGGAAGCTGTTGAAAGCAAACAATCTTTGCACTGGATTAAAGCCATGAAAGAAGAGTTAGACTCTATGGCTAAAAATCAAGTGTGGGATCTTGTCAAGTTACCTAAAGGAGTAAAGCCCGTAGGGTGTAAATGGGTCTTTAAGACCAAGAAGGACTCCAAAGGTAACATAGAGAGACATAAAGCAAGATTGGTTGCTAAAGGATTCACCCAGATGGAGGGCATTGACTATAATGAGACATTCTCTCCTGTCTCAACTAAGGAGTCAATGAGGATTATTCTGGCCCTCGTAGCTCATTATGACTTAGAGCTACATCAGATGGACGTGAAAACAACGTTCCTCAACGGGGATCTGAATGAAGAGGTATATATGGAACAACCTCTTGGTTTCTCTGAAAATGATCGTTTGGTTTGTAAGCTTAACAAATCAATATATGGACTTAAACAGGCCTCCCGACAGTGGTATATTAAATTTTCCCAAGTCATTGTGACTTTCGGGTTTACAGAAAACATTATTGATCAATGTATATACCTTAAGGAAAGTGGGAGTAAGTTCATTATATTGATGTTGTATGTGGATGACATCTTACTTGAAACCAACGATATGAAGTTACTTTCAGAGACAAAATAGTTTCTTGCATCACATTTTTATATGAAAGATATGGGTGAGGCTGCTTATGTTCTTGGCATTGAGATTCGTCGAGACCGAGCAAAAGGGTTTCTAGGCCTCTTCCAAAGATCCTATATAGAAAAGATGTTAAAGCGATATGGGATGGAGAATTGTTCTCCTACTTCTACACCCATATCAAAAGGTGACAAGCTGAGTTTAAAGGATTGTCCACAGAACGATATTGACAAAGCACATATGAGTGCTTATCCATATGCATCAGTTGTTGGCAGCTTGCAGTACGCGCAGACATGTCCTCGACCAAATATTTCTTTTGCAGTAGGGGTACTTGGCAGATTTCAGTCTAATCCAGGTTTACCCCATTGGAAGGCTGCCAAAAAAGTCTTGCGGTATTTGCAAGGGACAAAAGACTATATGTTAACGTATCATAAAGTTGACCACCTCGAGGTCATTGGCTACTCAGATGCGGATTTAGGAGGATGCCTTGATAGTAGAAAGTCTACTACTGGGTACGTCTTCTTACTTGCTGGGGGAGCGATCTCTTGGAGGAGTGGAAAGCAGACGACCACTGCTGCCCACACCATGGAGGCAGAATTCATTGCATTGTACGAGACTACTTCGCAGGCTATATGGTTAAAGAACTTCATATCACAGTTAAAGGTGGTCGATTCCATTGGGAAACCACTGAAGGTCTACTGTGATAATGAAGCTGCAGTGTCCTTTTCGAACAACAAAAAAAGTACCACGTCATGCAAGCATATGGAATTGAAGTATTTTGTTGTTAAAGAAATGACGGAGAATCATTTAGTGCATATTGTCAATATTGGTACCAAAGAAATGATCGCTGATCCTCTTACTAAAGGGCTAGCACCGGGATTATATTCCGAACATGTAATGAGGATGGGATTGTTAAACTCTTTTTGACATATGATATAAATAAAGTGATCACTTTCAGTCATTTGATTCTCATTATGGTTGTTGTTAATCTCCTAAGGATTAGAGATTCAACTAAGGACCCTTTTAGAATAGAATAAAAAAAAAGGCCATTCTATTCATCAAGTTATTCCCATAAGGTTTTCTGGTTAAAGAATTTATCGTCGGATCAAGTGGGAGAATGTTGAATTAACCACCACGATTGGCGTGGTGGTTATCCACGATGTGGATACATCCCCACATCAGGGATGATCCATCCGATAAATGTGCATGCGATTAGGGGGAACGGTTACGCAAACTGTTCCCACCGTATGCTTTATAAAGACTAGGTATCATGAGCGACCCAAGTCAAGCATATACAGAAGGGAAATACAGGTCTACTCACCGACTGCATACGGAAGCCTGGGCTCGTGGAGGGCAGCAGTCCGGCTGAGCAGAGACTAATTCCGGCGACCTCCGCCCTCCGTCAATGGCAGCCTCAGGTACGCTGTCTGTTTTTTTTACCTGTTCTGTATCTTTGCAGGGCCAACCTCCATAAAGAGAGGCTGATTCAGCTGTCGCCGGAAAACCCCCAACAGCACCCAACACCCTCTCCTTGCATCTCCTCCGAAACTTACCATATACTCATAATGATCATGTCAAGAAAATTTCATTCACCAGTCTCAGTCTCAGATAAGTGCAACTTAGGAAGCCTCTTGCTAGTGCAATCTAGGAAGCTAACTTCCTAAACTTACCATGATGCTTGGAAATTTACCAGAGGATACCGAGAACTTAGAGTGTCAATGATTACACACAACTACCAGGGATGATAATCACTCATAGGAATGCAGGAGGACAAGACATCCAATGCAGGAATAAACCGCCAGTAAGTATACTAATCCAAAGTTGTCATGGAAACAAAATACTAGATCCACTTTTTCTTACTTTGGTATCTGTTTCTAATGCATCAAATTTATTCCTATATAAAAGCACTAGACCTAATGCATATTCTTAACCTTTTATAAGCCTCTCTGCTAGTTTCTTATATGGATAAATGCTAGTTTTGAGATGATTCTCGGTTTCTATCTTTTTTGCTCATCAGCATTTTGTTGGGTACACAGAGAAACAAAATGAGGTTGAACTTGAATGTAAACGTTAATAATGTTCAACATGATGATCAACCATGTTTGTGACATGATCCAATTAAAGATCAGGAGCAAATGCATGGTAACAAGGGAAGAGACAAAACTACTTTTTTGTGTGCAGAAGAGACCCTCACTAAAGAAATGGTATGAAACAGCTTTTGTATATATGGATTAACTAGGATTTATGCAATTCAATTAATTTGCCTTTTAAGTGACTGCTTTTGGGTTTTATTAGTTTCCCTCCAACACATTTTTAAAATGAAAATCTCTCAGATTTAAAAAACCGGGAAAGAGTGAAACCGACTTATATAGAGGTTTGGCCGTTATCAGGAGGCAGTCCATCTCTAAAAGCTGCATGTCCACGCTTCATGATGTATCACGGTTTTCTTGGTATGTAGAATCGTGAAATAGGTTGAGTCCTAGTCCACATTTCAAAAACATTCAGTGTCGAGAGTTGCCACATGTGATGTGTTCATTTAGGCCCTGTTTGGAAAGGATAGTTGTTAATGCATTTGGCAAAAACTTGGTCAAGCTACCTTGTGATGGTCGTTTGGAAGCCAGTAACTGGGAAGCGTGTTTATGCATTTGGGATGGGAAGTGAGGTCCTCTCTCCTTTGTATTTACATTAAAGAATGGACAGCTACTAGTTTCCAAACAGCGCCTAAGGATGGATGGAGTTGTAGGAAATGATGGAACTGGGGTGCCTCCAGTTCCACATTTCAGTTCTCACTTTCTCAAATGACACTTCCTATCCCAACTACTAGTTTCCAAACAGGGCCTTAGGATGGATGGAGTTGTAGGAATTGATGGAACTGGGGTAGTATCTGACAGTTCCACATTTCACTTCCCACCTACATGAGGCAGTAGTTACCAAATACTACACCAGTTCTCACACCCGTGATTGCTCTGACAACCTTTCCAAACGGCGGTACAAGTGAAAGTGGTAAATCTCTAGTTGGACCGTTCCACTTATCCTACAATCATGTGGATTTGCTAAAACCATAAATTTTGAGGTTCATGCCTAGGATCGTAGTAATACCCCAATTTTTGAAACCAAAAATTTAGGAAAGTTTTTTTTTTTTGAACTTTCCTTTACATGATTTTCAAGAAATACATTAAAAACTCTTTTAAACACGGTTCAAGCCTTAGGCGGGTGACAATTTCCAACTCACATGTGTAAGATTAAAATTAACTGAATCAAATATCAATTGAATTGAAATAACTTAAAAGTATCAATCTTACTTAATCAGAGTTTATAAGTTCATTGAAATATTTAAATCATAACTAATGAAAATAAATAAGTCCTTGCAAAAGCCTAAAAAAAATGTGACTCTCTTGGCACCACCTCGAAATTTTCACCATCATCTGCCAGTTTATTCGCTACCTGAAAATGCTAAAAGTAAAGACATTAACAATGGCCTTAGTAAAAAATATAACACAACATAGGCATATAAAGAATGCAATACATATCTCATACATCTTTCCATAATCTAAAACATTTATAACATGATAATTTTATTGTATACAAACATTCATAGTAGGGATCAAGACTTCATAATAAGTAATAGGCACACAAGCATTTATAATTAACAAATCATACCCATCAATAATAGCACTGCAACCACACCTATTAGAAATCTAGATCATAGGCAAATATAGAATCAAGTATGCCAATATTCAATACCTATATATGTAATCATAAAAAATGCATGAAACATATGACACTGATATACTTGTGAACATTTTAATGCATCATTTATCTTTCTGTTCTTGAGGGTACACTCCCAATACTTAACTCCTACTCAACGATCATTTCGAGGGTTTATTATTCTATATATTTTAATTATCCCAAAGAATTAAAGGATGTATCAACTTTCACTGAGGCAGCTCATGATCGTGAAAACCCACAGTGAACTGTGAAAAAATCTTGATTCCTACTCTACAGAGCATTAAACTACCTACTTAGGCCTTTTTGGTAGCTCGAGTCCTCTACGTCCGAGGATGAGGAACCCATGAAGACACTTTTGCTCTCCGAAAGCATTAACAACACTTTCCCTGACCGTGTATACCGACCACCTTCTTCATGGTAGTCATGGTCTGAATAAGCTATTAGAGATTGTATTCCATATAAAAAGCAAGCATGAGATTTAAAACAAGGCAAGTTCACAAAATATAACACATCCCATACCAACGACTGTATACATCAAAATTTTTGTGTTGTTCATGGGTCTGTTAAACAATCATATCGAGCATATCCAAACTCTTAAAAATTCATAGTCATATCAGAGGGTGTTAACTCTCATATCCAAGTAATAGCTCAAAGAAAACCAATTTCGTTTACCCGTAAAAATTTATGGACTAGAAACTATTTTTCAATTCTATAAGAACATGATAGAAATTTACTTCACAAAAAATAGTCACCAGACCTAATCTGGTAGGAATCTCAACCTCTTAATTTTATGGTGATATCTATACTTGTTAGCTTTTAAATAATTTGATTTCATCGAAAAAAATTATTATATGAGTTTTCTTTTTGGATCAAACCCTGTCAGTGACAGTTTCAGATCCAGATTTTCTGCAGAATCTTGAATTTCACCTGACTTGTGTGAGACTCTAGGATTCTCAGATAACGGATCTGATTTTTCTATTATTTTCTCAAATTCATCCCCATAATAGTCATAGCATATAGAAAAATCAACCATAAACACCAATCATTGATTTGTTGAATTTTTTGCAAAATTGATATTGAAATTTGCTCTGCACATGGAACAAAATTTTTGTCTTGTATTGCAGCAGTCATAACCCTCAATTATGTACCACCACTAGGGCCTAATTCTTTTTTGAGACACCTCTTAAATGTCTAGAAGGTCTCCAAAAAAACATTTGTCTAGAAGTGATTTGATTTGAGAGCTATAATTATTATACCAAAATAAATCAATTAAGAAAATCATGATAACATATGCATCATAATATAAAATATGCTAAACAGAAAAAAAACACAAGTATCAACATATAATATTGATTTTTAACCATGCATCAACCATATACACAATACCTATGCACCACGTAGGCTCATAGAAAATATCACATGATGATAACACATGCATCAGATCCTAAATTATCCATATAACTCATGATTTATACACGTAATATCTAGCTTAAGATGCTAGCATGCTAAATCATCATAGAACACATGAAATAAATTAGAAAAAACATGATTTATATTGTAAACACCTGAAAGAAAATAAATATTCATTCGATTATGCTAAAAATAATGCCATACCAACCTTAAATCATTTAGGAACACAAAACTATGTGTTTTACACTACCCAATTTCTCGATTTGGGCGTTTAGGCATAGTTTTATCGAAAATATATTTTTCAATCTTTTTTCGAGAATGATATTGATTAAAAAATAATTTTAAAACATGTTTCTAACTTGTTCTAGGTCTGATCTACCATAGACTAACCCGTAGAATCAGAAAGGTGCATAATTTATGCACTTGTATTCGATCTACAACTATGAGTGAGATGAATCCTACTTTAACCATGTTTCTGGATGTGCTAATGCCTTCATCTTCCATCTTAGCACTTTGGAGCAACTTCAATGGCTGCCAAAAAAACTCTAAGATTAAGGAAGAAGGAAGAAGAAGATGGCAGAGAGAGAAGTTTAATAAAAATAAGAGAGAAAGGAGAGAGAGAGAGATAATGAGAGGGGATTATTTTATGGACTCTCTCAATGCTAAACCATGTCACATGGGTCCCTCTCCCTTCTTAAATTGTGTGGATGGGAGAGAGAGTCTCCTCTAGACTCAAACTCTCAAAACTTTAGTCTTTTGGACTTCTAAACCTTTTTTGAAAACTCCTAATTAGTTTTGGTTTCTCAAATTTTGACTTTTCCAAAACCAAACAACTAACCACTAATTAAAATATGTGGTCCACTAGGGGGCATCCCACCCTCTCTAGAACCCTCTTAAATGTTTAAGAGTCTAATCCACGTGGACTCTGAGCCTCAAGTAGGTCCTACATGGGTCTAATATAAGAAGATTAAATCCCAAAACCATGAACCATATCTAATCTTAATTGGGTTGGATAAAAAAATTATTAGTTAAATTCAAATCTAATACTTAAGTTAAGGGTCCATATCTATTAATTAAATTCAAATTAGTATTGGATCTAAATACTAAAGTTTGGATTCAAATATGACTCATCCAAAATCCATAAAAACATCTGGCCACTTCCATAACCCCTTGTGGACCCCCATGTTGACACAAGGTGCCTCACTAGCCTGGTGTCACCCTCTGGGATGCATAAAAACTATGGGTTAGGTCCAAAACATAGCCAGGTCAATTTTGAAAATCAAATTTGAGATCCGATCTAAGTTAAAAAAAACCCAAAATGAATACCAATCTATTTTGAAAAACACATTTTTTGAACCAACCCATATTCAAAATCACCAAATTAGATCTCCTACTAGATCTACTGCTTATAACGAATCTAACTAGAGTCCTAGTTCAATTAGAACTCTTGAATTTCGCTTGAATTTAACTTAAATTTTACCTAAATTTAAAAATTAAAATAAACAAAATTCACAGGTGTTACAATCACACTAGGTCAGATATGATATTGATGCAATTAGAGAAAACATACAATCATAATAAAACCAACAAATAAGCAAATAACTATAAGACAAATTTTTTTTACGTTGTTCGACAAAACCACTTACATTTATAAGGAGAGTATCAAGTCTTTATTAATATAATGAGTCACTGATAAAAAAAAACAAATAAAATCACAAATGAAAAAACTGCATCTTCAGTTGTTCAACCCACCAAAAATATCGATGCGTGCAACCCAAAACTCCATCTCACTCACCAAGAAGAAGTCGTCACATTCTCTCAAAATCTAAGAGAAGTTCCAAGCATCAAGAACCACTCACAAGAGTAAAATCACCCTCTTTCAGCACTAAAAGAAAGATACCCTCTTTTTTCTTTCTCTCGTGCCAAGAAGTACATCTTCACCAATTTCAAAAGAGAGCACACCTCTATTTATAATTATCAAAGGTAGAGTCCTTATCCATTAAAGAACATCCTATCCTTCATGTTTTTTATCTCATACGAGATTCTAAATAAAAATTAAAAAGAAACTTTTTTATGTGGCAAGGTAAGAGGTCCCCTTTGAGTGGTTATGGAAGGTAAAAGTATCTTTTTATGGTGATAGATGAGCACATGATTTCTCAGTTTGGCTTTTGTTTTGGAGTGACTGCTTCAAACATGGAGAAAATGAAATTTTCTACTGACCCTTATGTCAACTCAACGATGCAGTATGTCAAGGGAGAAATAAGTAGAGCAGTCTCTTGTTTTACTCTCATTTAAATTGACTTCAGATCTGTAATTGAGTGAGTTGCCGTGGTGGACTAGAATATTGCTACTTTGGTGTGAGAAGGTATCCCAAAGCGGGGTCCTGTGCCAAGCAGAAGCCCCAGGTTCGAATACCCCTGCCACATGGGGCTTAAGAGATATCTGGTAGGGATCTGCTTAACCCAAGCTTGCCTTTCAAAATAAAAAATAAAAAAGGTTGGCCTACCATGGGAGATTTAAAATTTGAAACTGGAGCTCAAGTATTGTGTGGTGAACTGAGCATGGTCTCTTGGGGATGCATTGCAATTATTGGCAACACCTACAATTAGGGCTGGGAAACGAGATGAGCTCGGCTTATGTTTGGCTCTCAAAGAGCTTGTTCAAACTCTTGAAATAGTCTCTACAAGCTCGAGCATGAACAATTAATCAAGGTTAGTCTTGGCTCAGCTCGTTTATTAATAATAAACATATTTGGCAAATATTTTAGGTTATAGGATGAAGATGGTTAAAGTGTTTGGCCGGCCTGCAAGCAGTAAGTTTAGAATTACGATCCTATTATTTACAAGTTTGAAACAATTATTTATTTTCTAAATGAGCTAGTTTGAGCTTGGCTTAGTGGGTTTAGGGTCTAAATTCTATTGGTTTCAATGTTTTAAAAAATATTTATTTTGTAAATGAGCTTGCTCGTGCTCGACTTGTTTAACTTAGGTTTTTCATGAGCTCAAGCTCGACTCGGCTCCATACAAGAAACAAGTCCAGCTCTATTCAGTTTGTTCGGCTCATTTACCAGCTCTAACTGCAATATGCAATGGTGAGGGATGTATCCTTGAGTTTAAAAAGTTTGGATTGTATATTTTGCAGCATGCAGTCATCTCTTTGCATTAAAGAGACAAATGAGTCGTAGCATCTTCATTCTGTCATTTACATTAGATTGTAGCCTCACCAGTAGAAAACTGATCAAAATGGAAATGCAGTTTATTCTTGGACATGATGATGATGAATGGCATGTGATACATGCCAGAATGGCCCTTATGATAGGTACCAACCTCAACTTTTTAATGCACATAGAAAATTCCATGCTATGCACCATGAAAGTAAAAAACCTGGCTGTCTAAGGGCAAGTCTATCCATGAAAATTACATACAGCAACTAGGGAGGCTCGGGCTCGAACCGTTTAAGCTCAACTCAAGCTCGTCCATGAAAGTAAATGAGCTGAGCTTGTACAGAAGTCCAGGATCGATCTACATAAATTAGCCGAGCTTGATCAAGCCACTAAAGTCGATATATAAAGCTCGATTAAGCTCATAAAATAGTATATAGAAAATATGTTTGCAAAAGTATAAACAACAGTTTAGTGTTTATCCAACGGGCAGGCTTTAGACTTTTCATCTAAAGGTCACGGTATTGAATTTGCTTCCAGTATAACTTTTCACGCTTTATAATTACCTAGCCTATGTTTTTAGAATATGTATTATATTTTTTGTCAAAACAGTAAAAAAATTCTGGCCTAGCCTAACGGTGAGGCCTTTGTACACATTTTGAAGAGGTTGGTGTTTGAATCCCACCTCTTTAAAAGTGAAAGATGCATTTTTTTTTAAACTTGGGTAAAGATTGGCTCAGCTCGAGCTCGAAACTGATTGAGCCGAGCTTGTACACATGCATTTTGAAACGAGCCAAGTTCGAACAGCCCAGGCTCGACTCGTGTGCATGTCTAACACTGCCAGTTTCCTAATTATGCGGGCCTCATTTTGAAATCAAAAGCCCCAATAGACCAAGTTTTTGTTAATTTTTAACTAGCCACCCCTGTATGACAAAGACCAAGCCGTACCTGTACAAGGCCATGGAAGACCACGCAAAGCATGTCCTTCCACAAATGGTACAACTGACCCTGCGTACCCATTCCTTCTCCTTCGCCTAACAGAAACAAATACGCAGATGACGAACTCTTTTGTCATTTATAATGAGGATGACCCAAAGAGTCAAGGCTTACAGTAGAAAACCAGTCTCTCTCTCTCTCTCTCTCTCTCTCTCTCTCTCTCTCTCTCTCATCACCATGTGCACATAAATCTAACCTGCATCATGTTTAACATGTTCTATTTCTTATTTTCATTTTTTAAAATTGACTCCAACATGATGTTTTGCTCTTATTAACCATCTTTAGCTTTCCTGACAGTAACTGTTACAGGACAGACAAATTAATGGTTTTCTTATAAGAGGACCAATTTACAAAATATGAATAAAGTAGCGACTAGTTTGTAAAAAAGTAAATACGCTAACAACTATTTAATGGGAGGCATTTTGGTGACCAATTATTAATTTTTTTTAAAGAATTACAAAAAGATCAGTTTGTAATAACGGTGAGAAAGGCTAGGACCAATATGCAAACAAAATGGCATAAGGCAGGGACTATTTTATAAATTGGTTGTACCAATTTTTTCCAAAAAACCCGTGTTTGATATGGTGTCCTTCATCTCAAGTGTCTTCAACTTATATAGTGATAATGATTTCCTCATGTGGAAGTCCACTAGCGGATCTGCTGCAGCCATCACCTCACTTAGAGTCTGAACATTCTGTCTCCTCGGCTTGAAGCCCATGGCAACAAGCCCTTATTAATGAAGTGGAACAATCGATCCTCCTCACCCATATCATGAATGTGATGCATGATAGGCGGAAGCTCTATAGTCCAGTCTTTTTTTTCTATAGCAACTATATCAATATAGCCAACTAATAAATCAGGCTCATCCGCTTGCCAATTCTTGGTGTAATATATACTCATCACTTTTAAATAATTGATGTAAGAATTTCTCACTGATCAGGTGGGATCAATCAAATCCGTGTAAGAATTGGGAATTCTCCTTGACTCGAGACTTCTTGAGACAGGTGAACCGAAGCGCAGGCCATAATAAGGTGACTAGAGGAGTCTTCACCTACTAGAGAGAGGGTCTGGGACAAGTTATTCAATATCTTGGGTGGAGCTCCTCGACCAGGAGAAGGACAATTGACTCACTCTTATATCAAATTAAGAGCTCGCCTAGAATGGCACACCCACTAGGGGTTTTGGGAGTATCTTTGGTATTGATACAACTATTAAAGAAGAAGATATTGTCAAGCGCATTGGCTCTATTTATTGAAAAAAAAATGGCTTTTTTACAAGTGTGAACAGATAGAAACAATATATCGATGACAATGAGAGAAAATATATCAACAACGAAAACAAAAAGAAGCACACAAAGATTTATGTGGTTCCCTCTCAAACTGAGGTATGTCCACGACAACTAATAGGCCAGCCCCTTCCACTATTTTTAAACGGAGTTTACAAAGTGGCCAAAGAACATAAGCTCTTACAAACACACGAAGGTGTAACAAAATAAACAAAGAGGATATACCTCATTGAAGAACAAAGAACAAATGCTCTGAAGAACCAGTCTCACGAAATTGTCCTGAAAGAAGTGTAACAACACTTTTTGCCTTTTGTTCACAACACACCATTTTGGTGCCCTAAAATTGTATCTCACACTCTCTCCTGCTATATTCCTGTTTGCCTCTTCTCTCTCTTATATCCCCCTATAAATAAAGAACGAGATCCACATTTAATGCGAAAGACTAAACGTCATTCACAAGTTACAGTGCACATAAACGCCTTATCACAAATCGCTATCCAGCGAAACCATAAATCGCTATCCAGCGAAGCCACAAATTGCTATCCAGCGAAGCTACAAATTGTCCTTGAAAAGATCAAGCATCGTGCTTGAGAATTCTACCACGATAATGAATGTGCATCGATCCAATGATCATACCATAAATGATCAGTTATCAGACGATCCATTTCCAAGATAGATGGGTCCCATAAAGAGGGAAACCCAACACTATTGTGGATGTTCCTGCAGGAAAGGCTGTGTTAAGCCATGTAGTCGACGGGTTGCTCCAAGTGAGAAAAACCCTGGGTGGGGTCCTCATTATGTGGCCCCACCTCTTAAAGCTAAGAACACACTTGTGTGCCAATGAGGTTTGATCCGGTGCTTTCATCTCAGCATCCTCACAACCACAACACGTTAAACACATTTATAGATCCCAAGTTTGATCGTTAAATCAAAAAATTACAGGAGTGTGCACCACTATATGATGTCATGGTCTAGAACAATAATATACATGTAACACTCAGTTGCTGCCATAGTATTTAGGCGAATACTATTGCTCCTAGAGTCAATATCAAATTAACTTTTAACCTCACGCTTGAGCTCGGTTTGTTTGACAAACTGAGCCTAAGGTCAGGCTCGAGCTTGGGTTTTTACGTCTTAAATGAATAGGATATAATCACATATCCGATCCTAATCACATAGTGTTTCTGGATTACAGTAAGATCTGAATGTAGTTTTGGATTGGGTTTGGACGTGCCAAACAGGATTTATTTCAGATTCGGATTGGATTTGGATCAATATTTTAGATTGGACCCAATCAGTATCAGGATCAAAATCTTACATGTAAAGACCTCAAATTTTTATTGTTTTCACCGAGATGAACGGTAGTAATAGCTTCTCTTGACCCGTTCCATAAAAAAAAAAATCAAATGAACTTTTGCACTTTTGTTTGTGCCTTCCCTTTTCTCTCCGCGTCGTACTCTTTTCTTAGCCTGTACCCTCTTCTTCCAAAAGACAGGACAGTGTTGTTTTTTTTTTTGGCATTAAAAGAGAAAAGTAAAACGCGTAATTTCCACGCCTTCCTTTCCGAGTGTTTTCGTCACCATGCAACAATAATAATAAATTCCAAAATTAAAGATAAAAATATACACCAAAGTCGATTGGTGCATATTTTGAACTGCGAAGACCATGTTTGGCTGACAATTTTGGCAGCATACCTATAAGAGGAAGCGAGTGGCGAACTGAAGCAACGAACCGCCATTTTGTTTTCTCGAATCAGAATCGAAAGCTTTCAAAGATCGATCGAAGAAGAAGGCACAGGTGCAGGAGCGATGATAAGAACGATCCTAGCGTTGTTGGTCTTCGTGGCGTCATTGGATCGAATCGATGCGTCAACCAGATTCCTGGAAGCCCCAAGGTTTTATAATTCGCCGAGCTGCACGGCACTCGCCGACGGGAGCGGCGACCAGCTCTGCGACGACGGGCTGATACACATCGCGATGACGCTCGACGCCGAGTACCTCCGGGGATCGATGGCCGCGATACTCTCCGTGGTGCAACACTCCGCCTGCCCGGAGAACGTCGCCTTCCATTTCGTCGCGGCCGGAGACGGCGAAGAAGAGGCCGAGCTCCGCAGGACGATCGCCGCAAGCTTCCCTTACTTACGCTTCCGGGTTTACCACTTCGACTCGGCGATGGTGGCTGGGCGGATCTCGACGTCGATCAGGTTGGCGCTGGATCGGCCGCTCAACTACGCACGGACCTACCTGGCTGGGATCCTGCCGGACTGCGTCTCGCGCGTGGTCTACCTCGACTCGGATCTCGTGCTGGTGGACGACGTCGCCAAGCTGTGGGCGACCCCGCTGGGCTCGAACTCGGTCCTGGCCGCGCCCGAGTACTGTAGTGCAAACTTCACCGCCTACTTCACCCGTGCCTTCTGGTCGAGCACGGCACTCTCGGTGGCCTTCTCCGGGCGCGAGGCCTGCTACTTCAACACGGGCGTCATGGTCATCGATCTCCGGCGGTGGCGAGACGGAGACTACACGGCGAGGATCGAGGAATGGATGGAGCTGCAGAAGCGGGTCCGGATCTACGAGCTGGGGTCGCTGCCGCCGTTCCTGCTGGTGTTCGCGGGTCGGATAACGCCGGTGGATCATAGGTGGAACCAGCACGGACTCGGAGGGGATAACTTGAAGGGGCTCTGTAGGAACCTCCACCCGGGTCGGATCAGCCTCCTCCACTGGAGCGGGAAGGGGAAGCCCTGGGTCCGCCTCGACGCGAACCGACCCTGCCCGCTCGACGCGCTTTGGGCGCCCTACGATCTCTTCCACGAGCTCTGAGCTGGGCTCAGCTCGGGTTGGCTCAACTCGGCAAGGCTCTGGTTTCATTTTTTTTCTGTAAATTTTTTGTTAGGTGTTTTATGACCTCTTATTTTAAATGAGAACTCAGGTAATGTAGAGTTCATACTTCATCCGATATTTGTAACGCATAATTTGGCTCGTTTTTTACTTGTTGCTTCAAAGGACAGTACTAGCTGAATTATGAGCCTAGCCAACGGTGCAAGTGGGCCTGGGCCGGCCTAGCACGCCGGGCCAATTTTCAACAAAGCTTAATTATATGACTTAACATATTAGGTGCAAAAGAGAACAAACCGGCCTAACTTTGACTTCCTATCCTTGTCTTCTACCAAGCTCTCTGCCTCGCTGCAAATGGGTCGTCGGATTTTTTATTTTACTGTTCGCTTAACTGTGGAAATGGATCAAGCAAGATTCGGTTTTGCATCCTGGGGTGTTCTGCCAGACTAAGTGCTAGCTGTGGGTCCAATCCAGATCTGGAACAGACTTTGATGAGACGGATCCGGTCCATCACATGAACAGCTTCTGTATGTGGTATCCATATTCGGAAAATGATTAACTTAAATGAGCCAAGCTCGAGTTGGCATATTTTCAATGTTTTCTAATTAAAACTAATGGAATTTGGACTCTCAACCTGTTGAGTGAAGATCAAACTGGCTCATGCATTTTACGATACAAATCGGTATTTCAACCAGCTGTATGCAATAGGATTTGAACTTTGAACATATTGCTTGTAAGAATATATGTAAATTAAATTTATTACTAGTTAATGCTCATATACGAGCTGAGCTAAGCCAAACATTACGTGACCCACCTCTAAGTCGATCATTAATTTTCTTTTTTGATTGGCAAATTCAACCATCAATTTATACATATTTATCATGTTCTATCGAGACTTCCTTTTATAAAATATTTAGGGGTGTCAACGGGTCGGATCCCCCTGCTAAAACGGATGCGTCTAAACACCATTTTGATTAAGTGACGCGGGTATTGGTTCCGGATTCGGGTCTGACAGAAATTTTCATAAGAAAAACAATATGCAGATTCGATAAGAATTACATAAACCAGACCCAGTCCATACCCGGTAAAATAATATTTTTTAAAGTTTTTTACACTGAAAAATTGCAGATCTTAATCAGAAATTGGGTCGGACTCGGGTTTGGTATAAAATTTGGTAAACGATACCCAATCCATTTAATAATCAGACCACATGGGTCTGACCCGGATAGTTAATCAGACCCCATTCTTTGTAACCAAACCCCGACCCCGTAGGATCCGGTATGGGTCAGATTCGGATCATACCTGATCCATTGACACTCCTAAGTATATTGCATCCGATATGCACTTCGATTTAGATGCTGCTTAATGGTTAGAGTCATGAAACTAGCAAAAGAAACATGAGAGGGCCTCTTAATTGAGTGGTTATAGAGGAGAGATGTGGTAGCTAGGTAGGTTTTTGTTGAAACAAGTGAAGGAGCTAAGTTGTTTCAAATAACAATTTCCAACCCACACTCGTACCAACTTGCGAGTATCTATCTCATCTTGGCTCACCCTCATTTATTGACTTCTGATGGGATGTGGGTGTGACTAGATTAGAATATTGCTACTTTTTGAGTATTGACTCACCATTAGAGAGAGATCGGCCACGACTCAGGTCAGGAAACGGTGTAACGTCGGACGCGCTGGGCGTAGGTTGCGCCCATCAAGTCCGCGTGTTTTTATTTTCCGTGTTTTACCCCTTTAGCAGCGGTCCACGACCGCCGTCTGAAGGCTCAAAAAAAAAAAGTGTGCTGTTGATCACGCACGGGATCAACCGCGCGCTTTGGTCAAATTATCATCACACGCTTTGTGTCTGACTATTATCTCTCTCTTTATATATATATATATATATATATATATATATATATATATATATCAAGGGTGTGAACGGATTCAGTTTGGTTTGGACTCAAGTGAAACTAGACTTGGACTAGATTTTTGGGTATGGTATCGGGTTCGGACTTGGGTCTAATTGGGTCTACTATAAGAGAAACCATATCCGCAGTTGATAAGAACTACATGAACCAGACCTGGTAAAATAAAATTTTTTTTATCATTTTTACATTAAAAATTTGTGGGTCTTAATCGGAACTCGAGTTGGGCCCGGGTCTGGTATAAAATTTCACAAACTATACTCAGGTCCATGTATTAATCAGACCTTCAGGTCCGGACCCGGATCTTCTTATTTGTCACCATACACAGACCATATAGGGTTTGGTCCAGGTAAACCCGACCCATTGACACACCTTTATATATATATATATATATATATATATATATATATATATATATATATATATATATATATATATATATATATATATATATATATATATATTAGATGTATGCTTCTGCAACACTTAGTTTCATAAACTGAGACGTATTTCAAACTTTCCATTATGTCTAGAAGACTCTAGAGCTGCGCACATTCACACCACTGTGTGGAAAGAATATTGATGAGAAGTGCCTCTATTGCTACTACATGACATGTAGTGCAGCCTGTTTGAGAAAAAGGGAAGTTTGCAATCCGCGAAGAATCTGATGAGTCTGTTAATGTTCCTTTTTTTATTATTATTGCATGATCAAAGCTTGCTCCCACACTTAAAAAAAAGAAAAAGAAGAAGAAGAAGAAGCACCAGGCCTCAAATTTGGCTGAGAACACGGTTTGGGACCTGACTGTAGACATCTAAACGTTTGGCTATGGCCTTGGGAATGACTTACAGTTCTTAGCAATAGCTAGGGCTGGTAAATGAATTGAAACAGGTCGTGACTAGGCTCGGTTCGGCTGGTCATGAGCTCATTCGTGATAGACTCATATAGCCGGCATGCCTGTTCTTAAAGTCTATAAAACTTTGGATTGTATTCCTGTTGGCTAAAAGGAATAATACTGGAATCTTAATCAAGGAAACAAATTCCAAGATATATACTGAAAGAAATTTATTCCAATCTTATGCATGGAAACAAAAAGAGTGGTAGCATCTTCAGCTTAACTTCTTCTCGTCGTCCTATCAGTGGAAAACGTATCACAATGGACTCTAGTTTCTTTGGGCCATGATGACGATGACAATGGCATTTGATAGACGTTGGAAGGGCCACCAACCTCAATTTTCTATATAAGAATATGCACATCAAGGCATTAATAAGTCAAAACCTGGCTATCGAGAGTACGCATATCATTTTCCTAGTGCTTGTGGAGTACCAAGCCCTTACGGCAGGTACGATACGAACCTCAATTTTCTAATTCACATGCCGTGAAGTCAAAACCTGTCTATCATCAATCATACATACATTATGTTATATATATATATATATATATATATATATATATATATATATATATATATATAAGTATTTGTTTGACAAAAAAGGGCCAATAGTATAGTCAGTCAGACTACCACATTTTTAGGTAATCTTCTACTAGCCACTCTTGTTAGGCAAAGACCACGGCGTTTGCGTACAATACAAAGCCATGGAAGACCAACCAGGGTTTTTTGGACTTCCATCTTCAGAATTATGTATCATTATAATTGAATGCAATAATTTTTTTGAGATAAAAATGAAACATGCTTGAATACTCCTAAAAGAAATTGACTTCCACACTAATGTTTATCTTCTATCTACTCACCCCTATATTTGCTTTCCTCTTTTCTTGGTTAGGCCAAGAGAGAAAAATGTTCCTCACCAATCGTATTTTGCAGGCTTCTGATTTGTAAAACCCTCGAGGTTTCCCCCCGCACAAAGAGAGCAATGTTGTCAGTATCGGTGCACATCGGCCGATACTTTATCGCTAGAAAATCGATACGATACTTACCTGAATCAGCGATTTTTTAATAAATGTGAAAAATAGATTAAATTAAATTTTTTAATATTATTTTAACATGTGTCACATTTTGATTGACAAGTAATATTCTGATTCAGAATGATACACCTCGATACTGACAACATTGCTAGAGAGTACACTCAACTTGAAACTTTTGGCAAGGGACGCCATGGTAAATGATTGGATGACACTCCTTCTCCAATGCTTGAGCATCTGATCGATCAGACCTCACATATTTGTTTTTTTAAATTTATTTAGTAAGAAATATGCTTTACACAAAGACTTTACAACATATAGATGCGTTTTTCGAAATATCAAGAATCAATGACTCACAATGCATTTTAAACTTTACAAACACTACAAGAAATCTGTGAATTAGCGACGGCCGCAATCCGTCGCTAATCCATCATCAATTCATCGATGTAGAGCTTAGCGACAGATTACTTTCATCACAAATTTTTAGTCGCTAATTAGCGACAAAACATATATGTCGCTACTTTCATCGCTAAATTGCAATGAATTAGTGAATGCTATGATTTGTTGCAAGGCCGTTGTTAATTTGCAGAGATTTGGGTTTGCGACAGATATGAATCTGTCGCTAATTCTGTTACTATTGTAGCAACAAAATTGCGATAGATTAAAATCTGTCACACAACATCAGCCAATTCAGTTTTGCGATGGTTAAATATCTGCCCTTGATCTGTTGCTAAATTGGAGGCCGATACTAATTAGCGATGAATAAAATCCGTCGCTAATCCATCACAAAAAATAAAAATAAAAAATAAAAAAAATGTTTAAAATATAAATCTCGAGAAAAAAAATCTTGTGATACAATTTATATATCCTGTGTATAAAAAGTAAAGTACACATAAAAAATACATATACAAAGCAACTAAAATAATTTATCGATCCACTATAATCCTCACCAAGTTCTAATTATTTATAAGTGAACATTTACAAAGAGTTTCTTTTGAAACAACAAGAAGGTACAACAAATTCAATACATGAATCTAATCATCGTCAAGATTCTGTGAGTCATCTTCTTCATTGTCTTGATCTGCCCCTTAAACTCCTCTACATTGATTATCTCCAACATCCTACAAGAGAAAAGAAATGTTACTATTGATAAACAAAATATAATGAAATAAATTATATGCAATGCACCTAAGCTAAGACAATCAAAATAACATGAGTGAATTACACATAGTCTAACTAGTAATAAAGTGAAGGATATTAACAGAATTGAGATATGTTCTAAGGCTGACAGAAAAAAATTCATAATGATTCAATCATGCAAATATGTGTTCTAAGGTTGTCAAAAAACTCTAATAGTGATTCAATCATGCATATATGTGTTCTAAGGTAGTGAAAAAACTTTCATAGTGATGAAATTATGCTTATATGTATTCTAATATAGTAAAAAAACTTTAATAGTGATGAAATCATGCATATATGTGTTATAAGGCAGTTAAAAACTTGAGCTTAATCACATTGCCTGAATCAACTATTTTTTAATAAATGTGAAAAATAGATTAAATTAATTTTTTAATATTATCTTAACATGTGTTACATTCTAATTGACACATAATATTTTGTAATTATCTTTTGGCCGATTCAGAATGATACACCTGAATCGTTGGCCAAACGATACAGGTCCGATCCTGATACTAACAACACTGCTAGAGAGTACACTCAGCTTGAAACTTTCGGCAAGGGACACCATGGTAAATGATCGGATGACTCTCCTTCTCCAATGTTTGAGCATCTCATCGATCAAACCTCATATATTTATTTTTTTAAATTTATTTAGTAAGAAATATGATTTACACGAAGATTATTTGGCATATAGACATGTGTTTTGAAATGTGAAAAATCAATGGCTTCTAATGCATTTTAAACTTTACAAAATACAAAGTGTTGTGGGTCGTAGATTTTTAGTGCTTTCAAAAACACATCTAAACATCAAAAAATCATAATCCAAATATGTTGCTTACTAAATGAATGATAAAAATTCAATATGTAAAGTCCGATCAATCAAAACTTGGTCCTTAGAGAAGGAACATTGTTGATTATCATCGGTCGTAGATTTTAGACCTTCCTTTGGTTGGACGGTCCAACTTCCTTATATATATCACCGTCATGAGGTTACCATAATCTCATTTTGAAATTTAGATGCCTGCACCAAAGTTTTGGCATATGAATTTGAAGTAAGGGTGGGCACGTGCTCACCCTGACCCACTGAAATCCCTTAAGAGTCATAAAAGTCAGGGTGGGCAGTGCCCACTCTGACCGGATCAAGGTGGGCACTGTGCCCGACCCAAAGGGGGTCGATAATGCCAGCACCCCCCCTCCCCCCCCCCGCTTCTCTCTCTCTCTATGAGGTTTTGTCCTTAACTGTAGTCCTCACTCTCTCCCCCTGCGACCTCATTGCACAGTTGTGCAGTCCCTCACCCTTCGGCCCTGCCTACGACCCGATAATACAGGCCCACAGGGGCTCCGCCCCTCTCTCTCTTTAGCCCTCCCCGCGATGGCACAACCTCACACCAAAGCAGTGAAGGCCCACAACACAGAATGAGGTCCTCTCTAGCATTTTTGGATGCTTTAATTAGTGTCTTTATTATATTTTTTTCAATTAGAACATGAAATTATGAATGTTGTTTGTTAGGATTAAGATTTATGTTTTTATTTACTTTTTCTTAAATAGTTTTATTTCAATAATTCGAGAGGTTTTGTTATTTTTTGCTTCAATTGGCTTGTGTATGAAAACTATGGATGATGTTTGCTACCATTGAGGTTTTCATTTAGTTTTTTATATAGCATAAATATTAAATTAAGATTTAGAGTTTTTTGTGTTTTTGCCGAATAGCATTTAGAATTTTATTTTATTTTTAAATAAGATAAATATTTAATTTAGGTGTTTTTATATTTTTAATTAACATTATACATGATCCATATGCTGGATTTTAGTTAAAAATTCAGGGGTTTTGTTATTTTTTCTTTTAGTTGGCTTATGCTTGAAAACTATTAATGTTGTTTGCTAACATTGAGGTTTTCATTTAGTTTTTTTTAAATAGCATGAATATTTAGTTAGGTTTAAAAGCTTTTTGTATTTTTTCTTAATAGCATTCAGATTTTTATTTTATTTTATTTTATTTTTAAATAAGATGAATATTTAAATTAGGATTTTTTATATTTTTAATTGACATTAAACATGATTCTACATACTTGATTAGCATAATGTATAACTAAAATTAGGGTTTTAATTTTGTATTTGTTTAAATGACATGAAGTTTAGATTATGCTTTTAGGATGTTATGTATTTTTTCTTTTTAATTATCATTAATTATGAATAATGAATATTTGAATTTGGTTAGAACTTTAAATTTTAAGTATTTTTTTAATTAGCATAGATAAGAATTTTAGTGTTTTCCTATTAGTTTTATTATGTTTTGTTTATTGGATTAGTGCTTTTATTTATTAACTTTATGATAAAAATAAATTGGTGAAAAACATTAAATTTATTAAATATGTTTGACGTTCTTCTTTGTTTTGAGTGACTTGTACTTTTTTAAATTATTTTTAAAACATTTATGATGTCCTTTATAGATTTTTTGAAAGATTAACTAATTAATTGATTATTTATTTGTAGGGTGTTTGTGTTTCTTTGTCACATCTTGTTGAATGCATTTCAAGATTGAAACTTCAGCTTACTCACACTGCAATATTCATGGAAGGTACTTTTTTTGGTCTTTATATCAAACAAAGCTATAAATTTTGAAGTATACATGCTTATTATTATGATACTCTGTAGATCTTAAATAATTTTATTTATTACTGAAAACATGTTCTTTAGTTTCAACCAAAGTTCCTAATTATGAATATGATACTATATAGTTTCTGAAGTTTTTGCTGCACATTTTAGTATAGTCCATTGTCATAGAAATTATTTTTGTCTTTTTACTAGGCATTTGTGCCCATCCTAGCTTAAATTCCGGACTCCGCCACTTGATGCAATATGAAAGATTGGTGTGCAGTGTGCCAAGTTTATTTGTCAATATATAAAGTTCTTTGGCACCTCCGAGTTTGTGAAACCCAATGCCTTATTTCTCAACTGTATGTCATACTTCCAAGTTCTGCTACAGGTAGAAAAACTTCTCAAACACCGAAGTTCATAAACTTGGTTGTTTTTTTCATGCCCAAAATGTCTTGGTTGATGATTTGTCCATTCATGACACAAGGGATGAACAAAGAACGGAAAAGCGACGAATGGGCAAATGAAGATATGCTTGGGCGTGCCCATATATTAATTAATTCTTGTATTGGGACTTATATAGGGCTTAGATTTAGATAATGGACTTGGATGGTTGAACGGTAAGAGTAGGACATCTTAACCAAGGCATATTTAGCTAAAAGAGTAAGCAAGGACAATAATAAAACCATTAGACTAAGACAAAAAAACTCTTAATCACAATGTGAACCTCTACATGACCTCTGCAAATAACGACAGTATATCGGAAGTGTTTAGTTAAAGATGGCTTACACATTTTGAGAACAATCACAATAATGATATGGGAAAGTCATACCATATTTACAAATTCACATTTTGGGGACATTTACAATAATGATATGAATATAAATGACCTAAAAAAGTTGACAATAGAATTTCAAAAAATTGATAGGCTTCAAAATACATGTCATTTTTTTTATAAAGATGGTCATTTTTTCAGGTGCAAAAGGTCCAAGTTAGTCACTTTAACTAGATCTGACCGTGGGCGCGAATAAAATTGATGTAGTCAGATATTTATTAAAATGTAAAACGGTTACTTTTAATCCTTTTCCCCTTTTATACTTGATCCGGTTCTATTACATGTGCAGCACAACGACTGGTTGGCTCAGTAGTGGGTCCGGGAAAACCTGGCCTCACCCCGTTTGGACTGAGGATGGAGGCGGAAATGGACTTGCCCCTTCCACAGCGTCCTCGATCCCAGCCTTGCCCCACCCCCATCCCCAATCCTTTTTCTTTATAGATGGCTGTGGACCGAGGGGAAAAGGGGCCCACCCCCGTTTGGACGAGGTATGAAAGACATGAAACGGCCCGTGGAGGGATGGAGGGTAGGATTTTGAGACAGGACAGGGGTGGAGAACTTGTCCCCCACCTCTGCCCGGTCTACTGCCATCCCTACATGCTGGCTGCCGGTTCAGCCATGTTTCATAACGAACGCTCAAATATAAAGTGAAAGCTTCTCACAAAATATATATGATTGCATGCACGAGCTAAGAACCAATATCATATTTATAAATGCCATAATCAGACATGTGGAGCTATGTAAATATTATCATCCCCATCAAACGCAACCCAGCTGAACTCATCTTACACAGTTACAAGATCAGATGCTGGTTCTACCAGGTCGCCACTTTCAATTCACCACGCCTGGTGGGGCGACGTCCTCACACTCTCACTATATATATGTATATAAAAGCTCAAGCACGCTGGCGGGAGACCCCCAAGGTTAATTGACCAAAGTATCTCCCAAACATCCCACGGTTTGGAGGGGTCTTGTTAGGGTCCGGGGTTGGGTCAAACTTTGTGCGCGGCAAGCTTGGCGAGAACCCCAACGGCGAGGGAGTTGATGTAGGTGCATGGTTCGAGCTTGGTAGAATCCCATCTGTAGTCCTCAAAGTTGTCGTAGCGATCAGGGCCACCCACAATGGCGCCGGTGAGCTCGTTGAAGTTGGGTCCCTGCCTGGAGAACCACATGCTGAAGCTGAGAGGGCAGGACACCAGGCTGTCCGGTTTCAGCTGAGGCACGGACGCCCCGCGGTGGTGCGCTTGCTGCGGAGATTTAGGTCCGAACCCAACCATGTAGGACATGCCCCGCGGGTTGTTCCCCAGCAGGTAGTCAATCTGCACCATCGTACACAAATCAAATGGAGCAGCTCAAATACTTATGTGTGCATGGACTCATAATCAGACATGGTATATACCTGTTTCTTGGCGAAGGCCATGAGGTCTGAGGGTTGGAACTGGCGATCACCGCAGTTGACGGTCTGGCCGTGTTCGGCCAACACATCACTGTACACGCTCAACAGATAACTCGTGCTGGTAACGTACTGCGTGTTCGCCCCATCTCGGATGTGAATCAAGCCACCTGAATCCATTGATTTGAGTTATCAGATCAGGCACTATACGTGTATATTATACCTTACATCTTTATATTGCTGCGATTTTCAAGGTTTTGACAGTATCTATGAAAGCCAATTTGGAATGCCGGTGAAAGCAAAACTGCCATAACGAGAAAGATCCTTTCAATACATTAGACAGATCTGCCTGGCTCATTCTGGCTTAAATTGACCCTTAATGTTGTTTAAAGATTGATTGATTGATTTAGGTAATACGGCCCAAGTATGCAAGTGGGAGTCGTGTGTGTACGAGAGAGAGAGAGAGAGAGAGAGAGAGAGAGAGAGAGAGAGAGAGAGAGAGAGAGAGAGAGAGAACCTGGGGAGACATAAATCCTGCTGTAGGGACTGTCAGGGAGGACCGCACATACAAAGTTGTCAGCCTGTTTCTTGTAGCTCTCCAAGCTTGTCTCGCCTGCCAAATACAACTGATCAAGGCAAAGAAAATAAGTTTCTTTCTTGCGATTGTTTGAAGGGTGGAGAGAGAGAGAGAGAGAGAGAGAGAGAGACTCACGCCGGACAAGATGACCTGGAGTCCAGCGTATTTGAGATCCCAGCTGAACTCATCAACGCTGGCACTGATACCTTGTTCTTGAATGTATTGCAAATATGTGTGCCTCTTCGTTGCCAAGTATAGCCACGACGCCGCCCATAATAACTCATCCTAATCCAATACATACACACACCAAGACATACGCCATCATAAGTCCTAATCAATATGCTGTTTCTTACAAATAAAATGCAAGGTTGGTCACCCTTCAACTTAATTTGCTATCAGAAACAGTTCGTATTCTAACCACATTTTGTCACGTAAGGGTGAAGATTACTAACATTGTAACCCGAAAAGGAACAGTAGAACGGACATTCGCCATCATAAGTCCCCTTGTGATTTAAAGCAAACTGAAACAGCTGCAAAATCATAAATGAAAAAAGATATAAGTATCACACACACAGATATATATATATATATATATATATATATATATATATATATATATATATATATATATATATAGAGAGAGAGAGAGAGAGAGAGAGAGCATATATAACTCTCACCAATTTGGCCTTGTTGAGAAGGCGGCGAGAGTAAGCATGATCAACCTGCCTGAAGACGATGGACGAGGCAGCCATTGCTGCGGCTGTCTCTGCAGCGATTTCCGTTCCATGTGTATTCTCGTCGATCACGTAAAGCTTTCTTGGTGTGTTCATGTTTTCTGGTCTCGTCCAGCACTGGTGATCAGCAACCGGATCCCCAACCTAATGATCAAATGAACATTAAAATTAATTTAATGGTGGTCATAATTGATAGCCCACGAGAGAGCCAAGTTTACCAGCACGATCAACAAAGGGATGAAAGTTATCTATGCTCTCATCATGATGATGAGGAGGGGTTCTGACCTGCACCCACAATTTATTGCGTCGAATGCTGGTCTTGAGGAAATAGTCTGTGCCCCAACGGATAGCTGACCGAACATTGTCTAGTTCCCCCGTTTGCTGCAGCTCTGCTCTATAGGCGAGGGCTCCCCATGCGAGTGTGGTCACCGTGAAGGCCATCGGCAGTCCGTACTTCACGTTGTCTCCCGCATCGTAGTACCCACCAACAAGGTCCACCTGCACATGCAGCCGAGTACGTATATATGCAGCCGAGTTCATTCCTACTTGTTAATTGTTTTCATTTCGTTTTGAAAAGAGATGCCTATTATATAGATAATTAATGCAACTTAGGCGCGCGGGTATTCCTCGTCTATGTGCTACCTAGAGGTAATCCTGAAGTGGGGAGTTTGAAGGAGCATTACATTAGATTCATTGCCGTCATTGAGCCCAGAATCTCCCCTCCACGAGACCCTGTTGTTGGCTGGAAGATTTCCCGATCTCTGTGCTTCAAGAAAGATGATAGATTTCGACAATGCATCCTTGTAATCGAAATCAGCATGGACGGAGGTCATCCAGCTATCCGAGACAGCGAGCCATGCGAAGGCTACAGCCATTATCAACCTAAGGGCAAACGTCATGGCCTCAAATTAATCTCAAAATTACAGAGCAGAGAAAAGAGAGACTGAACGACAGAGAGGGATAACTGAGAGGGAGAGAGAAAGAGAGAGTGTGGGAGGGAGGGAGAGAGCTCCAGCTGAAACGAAAAGACAACCATGATCAAGTATATATATCATAACGACCAAAGGGTAGGGTTGACAGTTATGGTTTCCTTAATTTGGGGCCAGATTCTGGAGGCAGAGCAGAAGGGGAGGATTGCAGTGTATCCTGACGCCCCATTGGTTAGGTTTGCTTCAAGCTGTTCCGACCCACCCGGAAAATTTAGAGAAACTTGGCGTAGCAGCAGCTTGACGTACATATTTGGGTGGTGGAGGTGCACTGAGAATAAAACGAACCAATTTTGGGTTCCGTTGGGCTTTGCCTTGACCTGCTAGATTTTGGGCGGTCAGGAAACAAACCGTTAATTAATGAGAAATGCTATGGCTACTACCCCTGGAGGTGGCCATAGTTGCCACACCAATGAAAATTATCCATTTGAGAGGCCTTAGCTATTGGTTGGTAGAACCAATTATACCGGTAGAGCCTTCTCTCTCCCAAGTTCCAAGGTGGTTTATTTAATCCTCTCTCTCAAGTTCCAAAGGTAGTTATTTAATCTCTCTCCCTCTCTCTAATTTAATGCTTAAAATTGTAAAATGCTTTGATATGTAATTAATATTAAATGCATATCTCGTTTATGTTTCAGAAAATGACCTTACTATCCACAAAATTTGGGGTGTTCACACAAATACCTACTAATTCTTCAAATCAAAAGAAAACCCAAATAAAATCAAATAACAAAAGTTCTAATTAAAAATATTTGATTCAAAACCCTAATCAATAAAAATCAAAGAAAAAAAACCTAATAAAAAAAAAGAAAAATGAAAGAGAAGAGAGATAAGAACCGAGAAGAAGAAGTGAGAGAGAGGGTCAGGGTTAAACCACCTCTGCCTGATTTTTTTTTTCAAGTTGTGTTCTCATCCTGTTCTCAGTGTAACATGGTTCACCGTTTCACGAACATGGTGGACACCCACTTCATGCGTCCATCGCATTCATCATATGGCCCCAACAACATATGGTGAGTGATTGGTGCAGCAGCACACTTAAAGTGTATGACCACATTGCACCTTATCTCAATTCAGTTTCTTTCTCTTTTCTATTACCCTCCCTTTCATTATAAGAAGAAATGGGGAAATGCATCCGATGGAGCCCGTGCTCTATTAAACATACGGGCGGGTAGGATCCCTGTCGTTTTAAGAATTTGTGAACCTTGTTAAATAAAAACAAAGTTTGGAGTTGGGCCCCAACTCAATCCTCTTTTTATTGACGGATTGAGTAGTAAATATCCACATTTGTATTTGATTTAGAATGAATTTGGTCGATTATAATCGGATCTAATAGAGTGTAATGCAACCTGTTTTACCTTTTCTTACTAAAATTCAACTTCTCAACCACATCTTGGCTAGAGGCACTTGTGGTTTGTTACATGACATGAGACAACCACGGTTTGAGACCCACCCTCTTTGCCTTAATATCAAAACTAGGTGAACTTCTAATGCAATAAACCGAAGGATTGCTCCTGAACCCAGCAAGAATCGGCTCCCCAGCGCAGCTAGGAAAACAAGAAATAATAATAATAATAATAAAATAAGAAAAACTGAAAACAAGCTCATAATTGAGCTTCTGAACTGCTTTGAAATGAAGAATTACAATGGTAGCTGATAAAATCTACTTAATTTAATGAACCCTAACTATAATAATTCTTATATTGATAAACATTCTAAATAACTATAGATTCAATATGGATTTGATATATCCAAATACAAGCTACGATCCGAAACTAAAAAAATATCCAAAAGAACGAAATTGGTTCAAATTGGATCCTGTGAACTCTGGTTCACGTTCTGCATCAGCTTTCCAATGGTAGGGAGACCTCCAAGGGCTTTACCAACCAAAGGTCTGCCAATGCGCATTCGATGGTAGAAGGGTTTTCTGTAGGTCACACACAAGTTTACACCAGAAACCTAAGAGACCTTGAACCATGCTCCAACTAAGCTTTGGATTTGGGCATCTCAGTCGTTGTCCTCCGTGGGCCTATTTTTTGAACGGGCTGTCACAAGTTGATTCGATCAAATCTAACTACGTGAATGGAATCAGCTTGATCGATTTAATAGGAATTGATCATTCAATTTAAAAAGAGAACATGTTTTTTTAAATCATGAAAATTTTGAGCTGTTAAAAACTTGGCATTTTTGTATTGTTAAATCATAAGGTTTTTCAAAGCAAGATTGTAGCGCTTTTTTTAACCCTTAAAAAAATCCTGCCCACAAGTCAAATTCAATAAAAAAAGCATCATTTGAGTTGTTAAAAAATCCTTCCACAGTTTAGACAATTCAAATTGCGATATTCACTAAAATAGGTTATGCACCACCAAGGTGGTGGTTACTCATGTGGTTAGCGGGGTTCCGCGTCAACCTAAAGGCCCAGGATAGAATTCTTTTTAGGGATGGGAGTGGACCTGGGCAGGGCCAGGGGACAAGGTCTCCACCCCCAGCCCGTCTCAAAATCCTGTACTCCATCTTCGCCTCCATTCCCATTCCCATTCCCATTCCCATTCCCATTCCCACCACCACCACCACCACACACACACACACTGCCATCCCTAATCCTTTTGAGGCATGGGGGGCTGCCGTTGGTTTATCACGGTTGGGGCAAGCAAGGCTAGGTGGTCATGTCCATGACCCGGAGCCTACCTAGTAGGAAGGCGGGCTCATTAAGTGACACAGTTATCGAAGGTTCTTGTCATAAAAAAACTAAAAGAGTGATGTAGATCGTCTATGGGGGTGAGATTTGATAAAAAACAATTCGCGAAAATGAGATGAGAAAAAGGGTATGACGATAGTGAATGAAATGCTGGAGTTTCACAGTGATGAGACCACAGAGAGGGTTAACATTGAGGATTACCCGTTTCGTTTTTCATATAAGACGCAAAATTTGAAAATTCGTCAATACATACTCGGGTGAAATTCAGTCAACAGTGACTGCTCGATTTTGACCGACAATTTTGCACCAATATAAATATATACGTCAAGAAGGCGAGGATACATAGAGGCGGAAGCAAACGAGACGATCATATCTTTTCGAACTACATAAACAGTTCGATCGAAGAATCGACTTACGATGTAAGAGTTGCAGTTTCTGTACTGATGAAGAACAACGGGATGATAAGAACGATCATGGTTGTAATATTGATCGTCTTCGCGCCATTGCCGCAATTATCCGTGGCCGCTCGCATCGATACCGCCATGAGATTCCAGGAAGCGCCAAGGTTTTATAATTCTCCGACCTGCGCGGCCCTCTCCGACGCCTGTGGCGACTGGCTCTGCGCCGACGGGCTGATGCACATCGCGATGACGCTCGACGCCGAGTACCTCCGGGGATCGATGGCTGCGATACTCTCCGTGGTGCAGCACTGCGCCTGCCCAGAGAACGTCGCCTTCCATTTCATTGCGGCCGGAGACGGCGAAGAAGAGGCCGAGCTCCGCCGGACGATCGCCGCCACCTTCTCTTACTTACGCTTCCGGGTTTACCACTTCGATGCCGAGATAGTAACTGGGCGGATCACGAAGTCGATCAGGCCGGCTCTGGACAGGCCGCTCAACTACGCGCGGAACTACCTGGCGGGGCTCCTACCGGGGTGCGTCTCGCGCGTGGTCTACCTCGACTCGGACCTCGTGCTGGTGGACGACGTCGCCAAGCTGTGGGCGACCCCGCTGGGCTCGAACTCGGTCCTGGCCGCGCCCGAGTACTGTAGAGCAAACTTCACGGTCTACTTCACCCGCGCCTTCTGGTCGAACCCGGCGCTCTCGGTGACCTTCGCCGAGCGCGATGCCTGCTACTTCAACACGGGCGTCATGGTCATCGACCTCCGGCGGTGGCGAGACGGAGACTACACGGCGAGGATCGAGGAATGGATGGAGCTGCAGAAGCGGGTCCGGATCTACGAGCTGGGATCGCTGCCGCCGTTCCTGCTGGTGTTCGCGGGTCGGATAACGCAGGTGGATCACAGGTGGAACCAGCACGGGTTGGGTGGTGACAACCTAAAGGGGCTGTGCAGGCGCCTTCATCCGGGTGGGGCCAGTCTGTTGCACTGGAGCGGGAAGGGGAAGCCCTGGGTCCGACTCGACGCAAACCGACCCTGCCCAATCGACGCCCTTTGGGCGCCCTACGATCTCCTCCACACGCCCTTACCCTTGGGTTCGTAGCTCTGAGCTCGTCCTTTTTTCTTTTTTTTAATAATCGTCCTTCCTTTACAAGGCAAACCTTTATTTTCCAAAATCGTCCCTTCCCATTTTGCCAATCACGGCAAAACCATCTTCAAAATAAGGTTGCATCTGTCCTAACATTTTTAAAATTAAGGACGATTTTGGAAAATCAAATAAACATGTTTTTAGGACAGGGATAATTATGAAAAAAATTCTTTCTTGTTTTTTTTTTGTTGTGAATTATGGTTCTTTTCTCTGTCGTTTTTTTCTGATCAAGAAGGGACGTGTAAACGCATGGACAGATTTAATGTGTTAAAAATAATGAAGAGAGGTTTAGGGATGTCAATGATATCCAATATCAGATCGAATTGGATTCAGTTTAGTTGCATTTGGGAAGCCAAAACCGTATCAGATTATAACCCGATGCAGATATGGTTTGGATTTTTCGCTACCAAACCCAGCAAATATCTAGATTTGACAGATATCCCAATCTGTTTACAGGTAAAAAGAGTAGTAGATCAGATATGAGCTTCTCACCATCCGAATCTGAACTCGAGTTTGAATCTGTTTAGCTAATATCCGGTTAGTAGAATATGGTGATGGGCATATCCAATCTGAATCCAAACTTTTACATCCTATTGTGCAATTTTCATTTTGTAAGTTTGATTAGACTTCTAGATAATAGTACACTTCTTCCTGTTTGGGAAAAGGATACAAGGATGGGAACGCCCCTCTTGTAAGTTGAAGGGTTGTATTTGACAAGAAATCTCTTGCTGTGCTGCCCCAAAGGGGGTTTGGCATAGTGGGATGGGACCTAGGCCACTGATCTAGGTTCAAATCTCATAGTTAAGACAACAACTGTAAGTACAGCAGGCAAAGCGAGCAGGGCTAAGTTTATGATCCTAGGAGTGGTTTCTCCGTGTAAATATCAAAAAAAATAATAATAATAATCTTGAGGAGCCTTTTTTTTTTTTTTACATGTAATCAATTTTGAATATCCTTCAAATCGTATATTTGTCCAAATTCTATTCAGTAGCAGAAAATCAAAACCAGATCTGCATTCAATTATATTCATATATGTTTTCGGCAAACAAAATTGAATTCAGTGGGATATCAGACAAAATCCAAATCATTGACATCCCTACGAAAGAACTAAACTCATGTAAACATGACTAGGAGGTATAAGGCTCCTGACTCTTGACTAATTCTCACCTATTAGGATGGAGATGACCATAAGTATCTGCAGTTAGATGTGAATCTAATGCGCAGGCAATATGCGGATCATAAACGACCTGGATCCGATTCATATCCACTCTGTTTTAATTACAGCGTCACCAAATTGACTGTTGGCCAAGCCTACACTCTAGAACACGTATTTTGGCTTGTTCGTAGCATGTTGATTCGAGCATGGTGGTTGAATTATGAGCCTAGTCAACGGTGCACGTGGGTCTGGGCTGGCCTAGCAGGCTGACTAACAAATAGGTGAAAAAAAAATCCATATTGGTGTAATTTTGACCTTTTTTTAAGTTTGTATCCTGTCAAGCTTTGTACCTTATCCACTATTGAATACAGTGAGCTGAAAATGTGTCGGATCATATTTTTTCAAGTCCAGCTAGATTGTGCTTTCACATGTAAAACTCATATTTTCTACTTTTTATCAAATCTAGTTTTACCAGATAAAGTTCAGATCCAGATTCGATTATAGTACATCCAATGTAGTTTGGACTCAGATTTGGATTCGAACCCACAACTTAAAATTTGAATTCAGTTCATTATTGGGTCTTATCAGATCTGCTAGCCCCCTACCCAACTTTGAGTTCCGGCATCATTGGCAATATCTGATTGTGCAGAACTCGGTAATTCACTATTTCGCTTGCATGTCATGAATGACACGAGTAGGAATCCAAATGGTTCGGATCTGGTACAGCCAAAAATTGCAAAACCTCCATCCTAGATCCGACCCACTTGCATTTCTAGAGACGAGGTGGACACAATATGACTAGCTCACACGATCCTGACACATAGGTATGTTAATATTTTTAATAAATTTTAGTATTATTTAGTAATAATGCAGTAAAAAAGAATTTATATAATAAATATAATTAAAAGGATTTTTTTAGTAAAAATCCATGTCCATGTGTCCTATTTTTCAAAACCCCAACCCGGCTCATTTGCCTCCCTTACCATGGATCTTTTTTAGATCATCACTTGGTTTTTTAAATCGATCCTCTTTCGCTTCTTTAAAATTTCCATCTGGCTTCTTATCACGCTCACTCCATTTCCCCTTCACTTTTTATGTTTTTCATATTAGAAAATTATAATTTTTTATATAACTAACTTGCATGTTGGTTTTATATAGTTTTTATATTTGTGCTCACATCATTTCTTACTTACTTCCACGCCTCATATTGTTTTCTATGTATGTTTTTTTTTCATGTACCTGCATAATTGCTTCGTAACTGTATCCCATTTCACGCACTTTTTAACACTCGCTTCCTCAGTTTCCCTTCACGCATCGCTTCTCGTATCCATCTTTTCATGCAAATGTTAACCAACGTTAAGTTGTACTTTGTTTTTCAGAAAATTTACATTTATGGGCCAACCCCTTGCAACTAATTTGAAAAATGGCCTAACGGTTTTTAGTTTTCTGATATGCGGCCTTTAGTTTTTTAAAAACTGCCATAAAGTGGCCTACATTTATTGTTATGCAGGCTAAATCTCAAGTCAAATTACAGTAATAGCCTTCATAATCAAATGTTCAAAACATTTAATATTTTTCTTTTAGGATAAAAAGTATTTTTTTTATTTTCAAAAAATGATAATAACGTAGGATAAAAAGTATTCTCTTTTGACACAATTCCTGGTTACGTTTCTCAAAATGATGAATGTTAACCTGAGGTTTATATTTTATCGTTTCTCAAAACACGTGGCTTCTTATGTGGCGAATACTAAGAATTTCAACAAATTAAGGCTTTTTTTTTTAATTAAGGAAAAGAATTTGGCCTTTAAATGAAATTTTCTCTTTTTTTTATTTATTTTGGATGGTCACACTTAAGTAGGGATGGCAATGGACCAGGGGTGGGGGACAAGGTCTCCACCCTCGCCCTGTCTCAAAATCCGAACCTCAGATTTTAACCTCACTCCTGCCTCTATCCATGTTTCATGTCCTCTATCCCCGATCCAAATGGGGGTGAGGTGGTGCGGAGCCCCGTTCCCCCTCGGTCTATTGTCATCCCTTTGAAGGATTTGGGACGGGGTGGGGCGAGGGAAAGTGTAAGTCCATCCCCGCATGAGAATGAATTTTAACCTTCATCCTCACCTCCATCCTTGTTTCATACCCCTCACCACAGTCCAAACGGGGTGACGCAGGGCGGGGCCCCATTTTCCCTCATTCCAGTGCCATCCCTACACTTAGGGGTGTCATCAGTTTTACCCGAACTAAACCCCATAGGGTCCGGGTATGGTGACAAATAGGAAGACTCGGGTCTGGACCCAAAGGTCCAATTAATACATGGACCCGGGTATAGTTTGTGAAATTGTATACCAGACACAGGCTTGACCCCAGTTCTGATTAAGATCTACAATTTTTCAATGTAAAAATAAAAAATATATATTATTTTATTAGGACGGGTTCATGTAGTTTTATCGGGTCCGGGTATGGTTTCTCTTATAGTAGACCCAGATTCAGACTTGATACCATACCCAAAAATCTGGTCCAAGACTGATTCTACTTGGGCCGGAACCAAACCCAACCCGTTAACACCCCTAGTCACACGTACCTATAATTTAAGTTTTGTTTAGCAAGAAACGTACTTTCAGTGAGACGACAGTAAATTTTTAATGTTGAAGCAGGAATTTTAAGACTTATAAAATGGAAGACCTATCATACAAATAATACACTGAAATTTTACATTAAATAAACAACATTTTGTATTAAAATGACTCGTTCAAAAGTGCAGTTTCTACTAAACACACACACACATATACGGGTGTAATCGGATCGCTTTCTGCTCGAGTTCTGTTAGACCACATTTTGAATCGGGTCTAAAAAATAAACCCTGAGCCAACCCAATTTGATTCAGGAAATGTGGGTCTGGTAATGCTAAAATTTGTAGACCCGTATATGTTAATGTGTTAGGGTACATATTACATCGGGTATAAATGGGTCGTCTGTAATATAGCAATTTTTTAATTGAGACTAAAAAATAACCCCATCTGGTTCGGCTTTGGGCCCCAGTCCACATATAGCTGAAAAATGTAGACCCATATGGATTAATGGGTTCGACTGCAACATAGTCTGGATATAAACAGTTTGGATCTTAATTTAGTTCAGTTTCTATCTCGGATTTGAATGTGATTGTACTCCTATGTGTTGTGTGTAACGCCCCAACTTTTTATAGTAAAAAATTTTGGAGTAAAATTTTTTTTTTCGAAATAGCGAAAGTGCGAAAAACACAAGTTGGGTGCATTACAGGAGAAAAAAGAGAAGTACTAAAAGCATACCATTAATTAAAGCATTAATGTCATTAATTACATCTCATAACCGAAATGTAAATCTACTAATCTGAGTTTAAACAGGAAACACTGAAAAACTGAGATCTCTTGACTACTTCCAAATACGACGCCACGATGCTCCAACAATGCATTACCTGAAAAATTTTAATGCAGAAGGGTCAGACTCCCCTGTCTGCGTAAGAAGTATTATATTTATATGTTGTGCTCAGTGTCTTGTGTACAAATATGTGGAACATTTGCAGATATCATAATTGTAAAGTTCTAGGCAATATAACTTGCTAAGAAGGAAAATTCCACTAAAATAGGCATGCTTTCTACTGTGCTATGAAACAAGAAAATACCAGGTGTGTGTTCATTCTTACACGCATTATATGTTTTTAGCATTTACAAGATCCATTACAAAAATTACACCATAAAATACTCACAAACATCTACTAGAACAATGTCAACTTTTTATGTTTATCTTTCCATTACCCTATGGGTACACATAGGCATTCAACATCGTATCCGACCCTCTCCAAGGTAAATCATGGGTCCGATAACATTTCTCTCAGGTGTACTCAGAGCCCGAAGAATCTAGTAACATACACCTTCTTCCAGGTGTACCCAGAATCTCAAAGGTTTTTATATGTATATATATAACATTTTTTTAAAACCAGGTGCGAGTCGTCGCACAACGAGGAGTCCGGTAACATACACCGTCTTTCAGGTGTACCCAGTGCCTCAAACTTTATGATGTCGCATACACTTTCATTTTTGTTTATTTTCTCATGTGAGCCGTCATACCACAGGGGATTCTCAAAATCTCAACCCGACTCAGGGTTCACACCTTATATGCATTATAGGGCCAGGGTGCCAAAAGCACCATCACAAAGTAACAGTTCTCAGAATATGGCTCGACTCAAAGCCCATAACTAAACATTCATTTTCTGAGTTATGGTATACGCATTCGTATCCACTAACCATGCCATCTACGTGGCATGGTTTGCTTGATATACTTCTTCTTTAGGATCACTGAAATCCCATGAAATTGTATCTTGTCTTTATTTTTATTTAATTTCTTTAATCTAATATATATTCTAGGGAGTACGTATCGTACCCCACGAACGATGCCATCCATGTGGCACGGCTCACAAAATATATGTTCTTTTCGTAAATGCTCTTACCTTAGACTTGTGAACTCGTAGCAAGTCATTTATTTATTATTATTAATAGTATCAGCATTGTTTTACCCTGCACTTAGTGTATTTTTCAACTGGGCTCGGACTACAATGAGCCAGTGACATGTCGTGACCTTGTGACTGCCACCACAAGGTAACGCGACCAGGATAGTGTCCTACCAGTCATCCATGGTCGGTGAGGAACTGGACCCATCGATACAGTTTCCATACTTGTACGGGTGCGGCCCCAACTACCACCCAAAAAGGGAGTCGTTGAGCTGCCAGGATTCCAACGGTTTTGCGTCATAAAATTTTATTTTATTTGATTTGATTTGATTTTTTTTCTATGGCTGCACTTCCGCAGCACCATCAGGGCTTGCAATTCACTCAGGGCTAACAGCGCCCTCAACACTTGTTGTGGAGGCTGCATCAAAATTCGACCAGCCTTTTTTTTTTCAAGTTACCGAATTGACCCAAATTAGGTCACGAACCGAATGACCATCAGGGTCAGCAAGTCCGTGATCATGAGGGTAATAAGATGGAGGCTGGGATCAAGCCGACCCTAGCCCATCCTCATTTTCGTTTCACCTGCTAAGGAGTACACATGGTTTGTTTATCTGTTTGTTCTTCTTCTTTTGGATTTGTAAAACAGAATTTTATTCACATGGGTTTGAACACGCAGGACCATACTCAAATTTATTTCCACATGCAAAACCACATTCAACGTATATGAGTATGAAGAATCACATACAAGTGTTCATGAACAATTTTATTCACATGGGTTTGAACACGCAGAACCATACTCAAATTTATTTCCACATGCAAAACCACATTCAACGTATATGAGTATGAAGAATCACATACAAGTGTTCATGAACAATTTTATTCACATGGGTTTGAACACGCAGAACCATACTCAAATTTATTTCCACATGCAAAACCACATTCAACGTATATGAGTATGAAGAATCACATACAAGTGTTCATAAACAATTTTATTCACATGGGTTTGAACATTCATCCCAATATGGACAATAACCTAGATAACGTCTAGTCTCATTAGTCCATCCAAACCAAAAAAATTGTTATGTGAACCAAACTGTAGCTTCAACCATTAAACTCACGCTGACACACAAATAACATTCATGCTATCGATCTGAAATTTGAGGATTAGGTGAGGACATGTAAAGTATAGTTTGATATTATTCGGGACGTCAAAACCGACTATAATACATAAATTAAATCCTATGATAGTCTGGTTATCAATCTAAATGACAATGCCCCACTTAGCTTTTGATTTACATCGACCAAGTAATGCAATATAACTAGATAATACTACAGCCATGTAAAACAATATTTGTACATCATAAACTATGTTGTCCGGTTCTCATTTTAAGTAAGTTATGCAGGCCTGATATACCCAGCCGAAGGTCTCAAATTCATGTATGATAAATAGCCTAACTAATGTGAGTTGTATATGGTCCTTCTCCCAGATTTTTTTTTTTTAGCATTCAATACATTTGTAATATGGTAACCTCCATGAATTTGTCTAATACATTAACTGAATAATAAGAAAGAATAAACCATCATTGACTATTCACAAGTAAATTAAACCACCATCAACGTCCACCATGCATGCCATGTAGTTGACTTTGAAAATGGTTCATCTTCCTATATTTTTCCTTGTTTGTGCTAAAAAAATGACGCACATACTAGTACCACTGGGCATTGATCACGTACATATGAAAATAATGCCCCTTACCTTTGTTTTTTGAAGCTTTTACCGGCGTTAATGGTGTCTCTTGTGTTTCTTCTTCTCACGTTGCAGCACACTTGGTCACGAAGAAGAAAACTTTCACCTTCCAACAATGGTGGTTGTGCACAAGAGAGAGAGAGAGAGAGAGAGAGAGAGAGAGTTACACGGTTTTCCTTGAGCCCCTCCTTTAACTCCTCTTAATTAGGGGGGTTATAAACTTTAAAACTTCAAAGCTCCATCCCCATCCCACGTTTTTGGTGGGTGCACCGATTTTCCAAAATTGCCCCTCCTCCTTTGGAGAGATTTTCTCTAACCTCCCCATTTGATTTCTTTATGGGTACCCTTTTCACTTTTTGGTGGGATTCCCCACCAATGTTGGTAAAGTGAGCTGAAAAGGCCTAAGAAGTGGGCTTGGCCAAGATCCCACCTTTTTACCATCTTCTTTATTTTATTAATTTTTTTTTTCACTAAAGTAAAAATTATCACTTTCTTGTGTAAAAAGGAAAATCCATGCACAAGGGATTTTGAACTAAGGTCTTCAACCTAAGGGGTAACGAGCCCCACCACTTGTGCTATGTTGCTTTCGTTGCAAAAGGTGTGAATTAAATTGTATATAACCCTGTCAGTTTCATTCCGGATTTCATAAAAATAAACATAATGCTTTTCACTTCTACGTGGGCACACCATGCGTTTTGAACTTGGGTTGTGGCTCCAACAACCATGTGCCCTACCACTACACCACACCATCACTTGGTGTTTACTTTTGCAAGAAAATTTTTTTTATGTCATATTTGGACGTTTTTCCTTGTTGATGTATTTCTTTCATTTTCAAGTGAATTTTTCACCCGTTGGTTCTAAACTTGTACTCTCTCACCATAAATGTGCTTCGGATCTCACGCTATTATCTCAAAACCATCGGATTTCTCCACTTGGCCTCGTGAACCGGGTTGGATCATTGGATCTCGCTAAAGTCCGAATCCAAGTACTCTTTCTAGTATTCATTACCGGTTTCGCTCTACTGGCCCGCAAGCCTCAAAATCATATTGAATATTTCATAAACCATATTATTTCACATAAACACACGTTTTTATTTCATTGAAAATTTCTTAAAATTCATGGGTTTTACATTGTGCAATCCCATTAATAAGGAGAACGGGTCTTGCAAGAAAATATGATTCACGTTGAGGTTAAATTTGATATGAGTCAGTTCAAGTTTAGGTTTGATAGAACAATTTGAGTCCGGTATGAAATGGGTTTGGATACGGGTCGAGTATGAAACAGGTGTGGGTACAAGTTTTAAGCAGTCTCAATTTCAGGTCCGTTCAAATATAAATAGCATGAGACCATTTTGGTCGGTGTTGTGTAAATGGGTTGGGTCTAAACGGGTTCAGGTTTACATTCAATGTACTAAAACCAGCCCATTTTTGCAACGGGTCTAGATTTTAGAGCTGACCTGAACCCATGAATAAGATCGGATCTGGTCAGGTTTAATCAGTTCCCTTATAGAATTGAATAGGCACAATCATGACCATAATAGATATGTTAATTAGCACGCAGAAATAGGATTAATGATCGATGGATCCTATAATGGTTCATCAATGTGCAATATGATTGATGACTTACTTCAATTCAATTTTTTTTTCTTTTTTTTGGGGACGAGGAGTGTCCAACTACCCACTCTTCGTCCATTATGCCTGATTTAAGTGGTACAACTTTCAAAATGGTGGTCTATTCCATTTGCTTTGTACAGTTTCTTGTTAAGATGCAAAATAAGGTGAATAGTAGCCTTTTTTTAATCATATTTTGATGCAGGAGGCTTATTCACAAAATCCAATTGGATCCATTTTTTATTATTTTGAATTTTTCTTTATTTGGGCCTTTGTAACTCTGTGACAAATATCGCAAGATTTTCACAAATCTCACGATAATATTGCGAGAAATTGCTTGGAAGTTTAAAATGGCAAATTTTCACGAGATTTTCAAACCGTGACAAATGGTGATATTTTACATTTTTAGCAGATATTTATTGTGAAAAACCCCAATTTTTTTATTTTCAAATATGTTTTATTTATATTTTCTTATAAAATTTATTTTTTTATTTTTTTAATAGATTTTTATTGCTAAGGCTTTGCCAAAAAAATGTGAGATTTATGACAAATTTCAAAATCTCCTGAGTTTTTTACTGCCGATATTTTCCCGTTTTAAACTTTTGTCACTATGCTTTGTAATAGATATCAGATCTAAATAATTGATTCATATCAAAATCTAGTAGCTTATTAGGATTAGTATGTTTTTTTAATTAAAGTCTATCTAAAATAAGTAGGTTAGACCAATTAGGATCGAGAATCTTCTCCTATAAATAATAGGAAAATCTTGGAATTAGGAAGAGCTGACTTTGAGATTAAGAATTGCTTGTTTCTAGTTTTTTTTTCAGTTATTCTCTATTTCAGTTAATTTTATTGCATTTTATAGTTGCTTTTTTTTTATAGTTAAACTGGGGTTAGGCAGACCCCTACCTGTTCATTGATCCAATACTTCTTCGATTGTATAAAAAAAAATCACCCTTTTGTCAATGGGTCAGTTCACCTCTATTTATAGTTTTTTTTTCTTCAATTTTCCTGTTTTCTCTAGTTAATTCTTAGTTTGTTAGATTTTCACATAGACCTAGAGTTTGGAGATTACATTAAATTTTTAGGCCCACAAGTGCTCTGCTCGTCTGGTAGGGGCGACTGTGAATTCACCAAGTTAACGGGATGTCATGAGCTCGAAACTCACAAGAAGTATCCTTTGCTGCAAGGTCCAAATTGGATCCATTGGACAGAGGGGATCTTAAGGGTTTTACTAAATGGAGGCCTCTAAGGTGTGGTTGGTGATGAAAGATTTTTTCTTAGCCAACACACACAAACACAGGCAACTATCTTTCATATAGAAAAAGCGGTAGCTGCATGATCACTTTTTGAACAGGACCAAAACCAACTGGTGCGGAGCATCCGTCCCACACGTGATGGATGCTCCGCACGGGGGTTCCGTCAACCAACACCTTTACCGGCGACTTTTGTTGCCACTAAAAGTCTTAGCGCGGAAACCTTTCCGTTCAGCCAAAGTTCATTTTGGTCATGTTCAAAAGTGATCATGCACCTACCATCACTCAATCCCTTCTTACCATGATGGAAGAGTGTGGATAGTTTCAAAAAGTGAAACAACGATCTACAAAATAGAGGCAAGTGTCCCTAGTACCTACTTTGTAGATCCGGTCTTGGTAATTTAAAGCAAGTTGTGATTCAATCCGGAGTCCAAAGTATCATGGATGTTTTAGTTTAGTAACAAAGAAAATCCAGGAATCACCGGTTTGTCTATGCCCATGAGGATGCATTTTAGTCCCCTTGAACTTGGAGGATGCTAAAGTGCAAATCTTTTAGATTTGGCAGGACAATGACATTAATTAGGGATGTAAACTGTTCAGATTCGGGTTGGATCTAGGCATTGTCAAGTCCGACGGGTTTGGCCTAATCAGGTTTGGAGTTGAATTCAGATGTGAATGGAAGAAGATAAAACCAAACCTGAAATGTTGTGAACGTGTACTTTAGAGTATAGTGACTCGTGAAATGACATCCTACCTCTGATGGAGTTTGCCTACAATAATAGTTTTCAAGCAAGTATAGACATGACTCCGTTTAAGGCATTGTATGGTCGACGGTGCCGAACACCCTTGTGTTGGGATGAGGTCGGAGAAAGAAGATTGTTAGGGCATGATTTGGTGCAACAGATAGCAGACCAGGTGAGATTTATTCAAGAGCGTATTCTGGCAGCGCAAAGTCGACAAAAAAGTTATGCAGACCAAAGACATCGTGAGTTAGAATTTGAACAAGGTGATCATGTATTTTTTAAGATATCTCCTTTTAAGGGAGTGATGCGTTTTGGTCGAAGAGAAAAATTGAATCCAAGATATATTGGACCCTTCAAGATACTTGCGAGAATTAGTCAGACAACATATAGACCGGCTTTGCCACCTTCCTTGTCTCGAATTCACAATATGTTTCATATATCTATGTTGCAAAAGTATGTGCTTGATCTCTCCAACATACTAGATAGAGTTGAATGAGTGATGAAAGTACAAAATAACTTAAGCCTAAGTGAGAAGCCAATAGAAATCTTGGATGCAATAGTACAAAAGCTAAGGAACAAAGAAATGTCTCTCATGGAGCCATCACAACAAAAATGAGGCTACATGAGAACGTGAATCGGACATCCGCGAACAACTTCTACATTTGTTTTCAGGTAAGATTCGGGATGAAAAGAAATTGTTAGACTTCACGAAGTACCTCATTCGATTATTTCGGATAGATACTCGAAATACCATGAACCATTGAAACTGAGAGAATTCCCGCCTCAAAGAAAGATGAAACATTGAAACTCACATGTAATGGGTCTAATGTTGGTACCAACAACAAAATACTATGAACCATTCATACACCTAATGAGTAATCACAAATTGAAATCGAGAAAAATAACTAAAATAAACAAGAGGAAACTTCGATAAAAAATAGCTCCTAATTTATCCAAGAAAAGCAATACCGCACCAGACTATCGTTCCTACATAAACAATAGATCGAAAAAATGCTGAACAAAAACCTCCATAAAATCATCAAATCCACCACTATTCCATGCACTCAGGAAACGATCGCCACCAAACCCCTAGAGAATCCATCAATTCTCGCCACAAGAGCCCATTGATCGCTCGGTCGAGAACCCGAAGTTGTTATAGGAATTGCAAAATCAACAATTCCACACAAAAAAAAATCAAAAGAAAAAATAAAAGAAGAAAAGAAACACACTCGTGTACTCCCTGCTCATCAACTCCAGGGTTTCCTCCTTGAGCCCAAAGCCCTTCCGATTGTAGTTTTTGCTCCTCGTCAAGTTCTTCCTGAACACCTTGGCGTCGAAATCCGTATCTCCGGCGCAGCAGACGGCGAAAACCCGCTTCCAGTCGCTGGAATTCGGTCGGATCCCGGCGAGTCCGAGCGAGAGCGAGGGTTTGTGCCGTAGGAGGACGCTCTTGGCGGTTACGCAGACGGCCATCGCTGCTTCGGAGACTCACCGGAGCTCCTCCCTTGTGCCTTCTACCTCTTCTCTACCCTTTCAGTCTCTCTCGTTGCTTAATTTAGGCGTGGCTCACACTGTATTTATCCTGTTCGAGAAATCCAAAAAAGGGCGGGAAGGAGACCAGCCAGCCAGGTGGGCTTGTCATCGTCCGTAAGCGCCAGTGTTGACAAGCAACTCGCTGAGGAAAGATACGATGGTAGCCCATCCCACTTTAAGTTCTGTGTAGGCTTCCAAACGCACGTGGACAGGATCATACTTGACCCGATTTTGAATCTGAAACATACACAACAGGTTCGATCCTACCGAGTCCGGATATGATGAAGTAGGATTGAATCTGGATACGAATTGTGGGTGCTTACTTATGCTGGGGGTCCGGAAAAGAAACTTAAAAAAAATGTAAGCATTTTATGTTTTAAAAATAACACCCATAAAAGGAAGCCCCTTTAGGGTTTCCCCCTTTTACGGGAAGGAAAAACAGAGAAACTAGAGAGGGGGTGAGACGGTTGTTGCCCTCGCCCCTCACCTTTGTTGTGAGATACGACAACTGTTGTCGGGTTTCTGTACAACCACTGCCATGGATTCTGGCAACCGTCGTTGTGATTCTGGCATGCTCCTGAGTGCCTCCAGCATGCCCCTGCACACGAAGTTCTCCGATGCAATGAGTTTGATCCCTTAAACTACCACTGCTTCTCCTTCTCCATGATCACCCAGACATTCGGGTCCGCAACCTCCAGTGGCTGGTTCGCCCAAGCTCTCACCACTGACCGCCTCGAGGTTGAAGCTAGCAGGGACAGGGACGAGGGCTCGGCCTCCATGCGATGCTTCAGGTACATTGGGTACACAAGGATGCTAAAATTCCTTTTCGTCCTGGTCTCGAACAGAATTGGCACTGCTCCTTGTGTGCTATGGCTGGTCGAGCAACTGGAGCGAAATCCTGCGAGAGCTACAGGAATCCAAGACGCTTGAATCGATTTGTAGCGACATCAAGTCATCGGTGCCCAGCGTCTGTGGCAGCGGGCTCAGCTGATGGAACCCTAGCGATAGATTCAACTAAGAATCCAAGAGATCCATCGAAAACCCCAACAAAACGAAAGCAAATTTCTCGATCGCGACTATTGTTTTCTCCCATTGATGACAGAGAGAAACAAGGAGGAATGAAGACAAAAATGGCAACCATGGCTAAAGCTCTTCGAAGGGATTATGGGAACCCCCGATGTGGTTCATCTGCAAAGGTTGCCCCCATGGCCAGCGGGATGGAATGATCTCCGTGATGATGCAGAGCTGGTGCATGGGCTTGAGGAGGAAGGCGAGTGCACGAGTGAGGACGACGACAAGGCAGATCTGGACGATCAGGAGGGGGAGGGCGTGCTCCAGGGGGTTGCCGTCTTGGAAGGCCCCGTTCGACATCATCGTCATTGGTTGCGGGCATGACACGTTCACCATTTTCCTTGCCTCTACCTCCCAACCTCCACTCAATCAAGATGATACGACTCAAAGACTCGCTATCTGTCACTCGATCCCTGAAGCAAATGAAAGAAGAGCTCCTCCTTCCTTGTTCCCTCTCCTCTCCAAAGAGAGAGATAGCGGGAAAAAGCTAAAAGGAGAATGCTCAAAATCCGGTGAAGCGGATAGCAGCAGGCGGACGAGCTTGCAGTAGATCTGCGCAGCCTCGCCCGCGCCATCGCTCAGAGGGTCGATGAATGGGATCTGCAAGTAGAACTTTCCCTTCTCGCCAAAGCTCGACCTGATGTGGCCTGAATGCTTGGTCTGGAGCTTCGCCCGCAGACCGATCACCGGCCAGACGCTGAGATCATCAGCGATCCTCTCCTCTCGAGGTTTGCTTTTAAGTTTTTTTTTTTCACAATAAAAAGGCATTTTATGGAATGTCCCTTTGACGCTCTGCTGCTTTGCAATTTCATGTACATCTGGGCCTTCGAGCAGCCGAAAAAGTATCTCTGGTAAGTCTTTGAGGTAACTGGCATGACTTGCCAGCTCGCCTTGGTGGGGCTGGTGCCAGCGACGCCTCTGATCTCCGAGTACACGCAAAGGAAGATCTATGTGAGCAATGTCTCTACAGACATTGACCCGCAGAGGCATTGAAGTCGGGAATGCAGAAAACCGGTGACCACCTGCCGGAGGAGTTCTTCGTTGCCCCTTATGCTGACCTCAAAGTCAGCCTCCTGCAACTCCAACTTTCTCTGCATCAACAACTCTAAGCGATGATCGGCGGAGAGGATCTGTGCATACTAAATGAAGTAGAAGACATGAGAAGAGGAGGAGTGAGAATTGATTAACACGATAGGAATATCGAGAAGTCTTAGATATAATCTGCAGGGCAGGGGCTAAGAATTTAACCTCCTTTGGGTAACCGTTTTTCAGTCTTAGTTGTCCTATTAGCTTTTCAAACGTGCTAAGAATCTATTGTGTAATGGGCCATCATCTGCATATCTCCCATTAAGTGGGTGAGATTTATTTGACCGTACTGAATTCATACCAGGATCCAATGAGGGCCGGGTGGAGATAAGTGTAAGTTCATTCGCTTCTTCATCTCAGCATGGGTTTTGATTTTAACCTCCATCTCCAGTTCAAACGGGGTGAGGTGGGGCGAGGCTCCGTTTCTCTTTGGTCCACTGCCATCCCTATTCAAAGGTGGGCCACCTAAGGTAGGTGGTGGTCATGGAGCTCCACTCGAGGTTTTCCTTCATTGGGTTCCTCGTCATAAAAAAAAATGTTTGTGTGTGGGGTCTGGGTAACAAGTGACATGTTAACATCACCAAGTTGACAATCCTCACAAGTTCGAACTCACGAGGGGCATCTATTTCCGCAAAATAGAAACTAGGTATAGTCTCTCACAGTGTCAACATTGGAATATCGTTTGACCAACTATTCAGGTGTATCGATTTGACCAATTATTCAGGTGTATCGGCCGATACTGGTACTAAGTGTATCATTTTGAATTGGCCAAAAATTAATTAAAAATTATTATGTTAATCAGAATGTAACACGTGTTAAAACTATTAAAATAATATTAAAAATTAATTTTAAGCTATTTTTATGTTTATTAAAAAATAGCTGATTGAGGTCAGTATCGTATCTATTTTCTGGTACGGTATGCATCAAGGGATACTCACGGATACTGACAACACTGGTCTCTCACATCTACGCTGTAAGATGTCAGGAAAAAAAGACCAAAAAAGGGGGATTCCTCCCCTTGTGATAAATGGCATCCTAAACACCATAGATGGATTGCATACCTCTTATATTGGTCTCATAATTTTTTTTCAAGACAGTTAATGATCTAGATGGATGGCACAGAATGGGTGGTTGAAAATAAAGTGGTACTGTTGAGAAAGCCACTCATCAGATCAACGACATTAGAGGAACCCCTGACCAAATCTGTTCTAAGCGTCTTGAGGTTGAAGATATCATCTACTCATGATTGATTGAAGATATCCATCTTTAATAGGTTGGAGTAGGGATGGCAGTGGACTGGGGCCGGCAGGGGACAAGGTCTTCACCCTTGCTCCATCTCAAAATCCTACCTTCCATTCTTGCCTCCATTCCTCCACGGGTTTTGATTTTAACCTCCATCTAGGGATGGCAGTGGACCGGGGGAAAGCGGGGCCCCGCCCCGCCTCGCCCCGTTTGGACCGGGGATGAAGGGTATGAAACGGGGATGGAGGCGGGGATGAAGGTTAAAATCCATCCCCGTCCGGGGGTGGAGGCGGGGATGGACTGGCACGTTCCCCCGCCCCGCCCCGCCCCATCCCCGCCCCGGCCCATCCCCGCCCCGCCCCCGGCCCATCCCCGTCCCGGCCCCGCCCCATCCCCGCCCCCAACTCAGATGAACTGTTTACTAACCCTAACTCCCTTCCCTAATTTCCTAACCCTGGAGCCGGGCGACGTTACTGTGCACGTAGGACGCCGGGTTCTCGATAGCGTACCGGACTCCGGCCTGGGCGGCGAGGTGCATCACGTGGGTGAAGGCGACGAGGTCGAAGAGCTTGGCCAGGAGCCGGGCGTCGTTGATGTCGCCGGCGATGACGAAGACGCCGTGGTCGCCGAGGATTCGACGGCGGGCCTTCTTGAGCGAGGGGTCGTAGTAGTCGTTGAAGTTGTCGAGGCCGACGACACCGTCACCGCGCTTCCGGAGGGCGAGCGAGACGTGGGTGCCGACAAAGCCAGCGGCGCCGGTGACAAGCACGCTCATCCCGCGGGGTCGGGGACGGGGGCGGGGTCGGGACGGGGACGGGGCGGGGGCGGGGCGGGGACGGGGACGGGGCGGGGACGGGGACGGGGACGGGGACGGGGCGGGGGTGGAGGACATGAAACGGGGATGAAGGCGGGGGTGGAGGATAAAATCCATCCCCGCCGCGGAGGCGGGGCGGGGGTGGAGGATAAAATTTTGAGGCGGGGCGGGGGTGGAAACCTTGTCCCCCGCCCCGCCCCGCCCCACTGCCATCCCTACCTCCATCCCTGTTATCTCCGGTCCAAACCAGGGCCCTGTTTTCCCTTGAACCACTGCCATCTCTAAAGAAGGATGAGGGATGGGTCGGTGCAGGGCGGGGCCAGGCAGGGCGGGAGAAAGCGTAAGTCCATCCCCGTCTTCATCTCCGCACAGGTTTTGATTTTAACCTCCATCCCAATTTCATGTCCTCCATTCTTGATCCAAAAGGGGCGAGGTGGGGCGGGGCCCCATTTCCCCTCTGTCTACTGCCACTAGGTCAGAGTGCATATCAGGTCAGGTAACATGGATCACTAGAGATGAACAGCATCCAAAAATGCCATGAATGAACCTATCTTTTCACCCGTTCATTTTGCAAACTCTAGATGTCATTCATGTAAGGCATCAAAAAAAAATGTGGGGCTCATCTCAGAGATAGATTTAATCTATAGCATTTTGGATATTGTTCGTGGATGAATGGCATCGGGGTGAGCTCTGAATCAGTCATAACCCACTTTAACCTGATAGACACTTTATAGATTGCAGCCTTGCCGGTCGTCATACTTTTCATTCTGGGTTAGTCCAACTCCTACCAGTTATACAACTATATTGTTGGGTTTTGAACCTGCAGCATCCCAACACAAGGTCACGTAAACTAGCTCCTCCTACCCATAGTGACAAACATTTTTATCGGCAATTTCTCGTTTTCCAAAAACTAGCGAGAAATTGAAAAAAATCCATAAATCTTGCATTAAAAAATCTCTGCAATAAAAAAATTAATTAAAAAATAATTTTTATAAGAAAAAAATAATAATAATTTAAAAATAAAAATACATGATTTTTTCACGATAAATAGCTGTTTAAAATGTAAATATCATGTTTAAATTGCAGTATTTATGTTTTTTCATAAATCTCACGATATTTTGTAAATCTCACGAGAAATCACCGTTTTAAACTTTCAGGCAATTTCTAGCGATAATATTATCGCCTGTCACACTGATCCTACCGGGACAAGCAGAAGCCCCTCTGTCTAGTTTTTTATCAGGCTAAAAGAAATTCCCTCGATACCAACCGCATATTGGCAGGCCCCTGACTAGTAAAGCCCTTGAGGTCTTTTTGCTCATCTCGGAGCATAGACCCAGCTTTTTTAAGTTCATGATGTCCTGTCAACTTGGTGAGGCTGGCCTTGTGTGTACATACAATAAACAGAAAGACTACTCCTTGATACTTTTTTTAACGCTCTTTTCAAGAGGTTGGCCACCTCTCTCTCTCTCTCTCTCTCTCTCTCTCTCTCATGAGTCATGTCATAAATTAGGGTTTTTCGGTGTAGGACGAAATTGAATTAAAGGATAGTTTTGAGTGTAAGAAACTAGATTTCAGCTGTTTTCTTTGTTGTAGAATCCAATTCTGGAAAATCATGAACCTGATCTGTATAGGCAGCATGTGCTGATAAAAAAACATCATATAAAATTCATTATGTGTAAAGTTAGCCTTAAAAGTTCATTTTCAGGGCATAAACCAACGGAAAGGGGTCTAATTTATTTTATTTTATTTTATTTGAAAACTATTTAGAGTTTTTTACCCTTTTTGCATTTTCAACCATCAAAATTGGATAAACTAAAGAGTGAATAGGGCAAATTATTTGAACAATTTGTTGTCTTAGACTGCTCTTTGCCTCTTCTTCTGCTCTTCTTTGTTCCATTAGACTGCATTCATGATCCACTAAAATTATTCAGGGAGGGCTCCTCGTCATAAAAAAAAGGTACATGCAAGTGTAAAGAGAGAGAGAGAGAGAGAGAATCTTTATTTAGTAAAACATTTTAAGATAAAATAGACTTTTCTGAATGAATAATTATAATAAAAAAATCCAACCTTTCTGAAATTCCTGATTAGGCTACAAGCTTCTTCAAAATCATGTAATAGAGACATCATTATCTAGAAAAAATGAATTTTGGTTTCCTGTAATGTCTTTAGAAATGAAAATTACTCATTCATCTTCTTTTCTTTTCTTTTCTTTTCTTTTTTTTGAAAGGCAAGCTGGGGTTAAGGGAACCCTACCAGATTTCATTCACTGAGAATCATATACAGTAATTCACATATTCTCCTTAAAAGGGGACCAAATCCGGGGGGTGATCTTTTCAAGACTTTTGGATGCCCCCCACTTCGCTAATTTCACTAAAATACGAATAATAACTCACTATAAGAAAACATCTTGTCTGAAATAGTGCAACTAAGTTTTAGGATCAGAATATTGCCCAATTACTCAATCATCTTCATAAGAAAACAAAATGGTATATAATTTGATTAAGAAGGTTATTATTGTAATTTGAATTATAATTTAGCGTGCACTAAATTATTAATACATTATAATAAAAATAGGCTTTTGATTGACAGTTTACAGGAAAACAGAAGTCCATATCAGAAAATTTTAAATCATGATGTACATTTTTTAAATTAAGGGCACAAGATTGTCTCATAAATAGAATTTTTCCTAAGCAATGGTTTGATTAACCATGAAAAAAGTGAGATGTATTTTTTTTTTTTTTTTTTAAACAGCCCCAAGATCAAAGACCTAGTCAGGGAAACCTTTAAGGTCAAAAGGTGGATGTCCAAATCCGCAAAACCCTCGAGGTCTCTTCTGCCTAGCTTTGACCTTGCGACAAGTGACGTGTATGATTTTGCAAATGACCCCTTCCAAGTTCTACATAAGCACACCTACTTTGTAATACAAGTAGAGGCAAGCTCCCATTTAAGTCCTGGTTCTAAGCAACAAGCAAGGGACCGACCCAAATACTTAATAGATTCAGAAAAGAGTTTGAGATCCGGTTTCTTAACCGGGTCAGATGCAGCTTTTTAATATCCAAATCAGAATTGGTCACAAGGTACAACTCGATGGAACTCCATTTACAGGTAAATTTTATTGTGACTAGGTTTAATAGCTAAACGGAATCAGGTTTAGTGAAGGTTGCCTTCATCTCGCTCCAAATCCGAGTAGGCTATGTGGACCCAAATCCAACCCGTTTACATCCCCCAACTTTTGGTTGAATTGGTCCAGCCAAGCAAACCTTTTCCAAAAGTCCAAAGGCTGATGAGTCATGCTATTCTCATCTTGTTTAACCAATTCTGTGCCCTTTGCGTCTTGTTTCCTCCACTTCCTTAACTCGGGTTCCCTAAGATCTGAGTTGAGTCACATACGACTCGAGTCAACAATCTGCACCCATCACATTGGTCTTGGTCCATCGAGTCCAGCTTTCTCAACAGGATTGCAAGGTCCGACCTGGCCCAAGCTTAGGTCGTGCTGCTATAAACATGTAAACGACTGCGGTCGACTTGAACAAACTCACTTTTTTTTTCCATAGAGAAAGCTGGGGTTAGGCAGACCCTACCAATTATACAACAATACCATTTGGGGTTCGAACTTGCAACATAACACAAGGTGACGTGCACTAACTGCTCCTGCCAGACAAGCGGAGTCCCCGTTGAATAAACTCACTTAGCAAAGCATACCTAAGCCCAGTGAAGCTGCAGCTAGGCTCGGGCTGGTTACAACTGACTTGGACTCAATGGGGGAAGACGGAGACCGATCCGAGTTATGGTTCAGATCCGAGTCAGCTCACTGGCCAATCACATGAACTGTACACACCTTCCTAGAAACTTCCAAGGTCTATCTAGTCAACGGACAACAGCGAGACCAACTATCAAACAACCACTGAACTACAAAAATCTCCTCTCGTAAATACTACCTAGATCTCAAAAGTTCATGAACAATTTCAGATTTTTCTTCCCAAATGGTTACCTCTCACATCTCATGGATTCTCCTCACCACCCTCTTCTTCTCCATGGTTGCATCTCAACAACCATATGTAGGAAAGATCACCACAGACTGCACCAACACTGACAACTCCACTTCTGCACTTGGCTATAGCTGCAATGGCAAATACCAAACCTGCCAAGCTTTCCTCATCTTCAGATCCAAATCTCCTTACAATTCAGTGCCATCCATTGCTACGCTCTTGTCTTCTGACCCATCAAGGCTTGCCCAGATGAATGGTGTCTCTCCATCTTCAGTTTTTGATGATAACAAGCAGGTGATTGTCCCTACAAACTGCTCCTGCTCAGGTATATATTACCAATCTAACACGTCTTATTCCATTCAAGCTGGTGTTGATACCTACTTCAGTGTGGCAAACAACACTTTTCAAGGTCTATCGACTTGTCAAGCGCTGCAGAGTCAGAACAGGAGGTATCCCCCAAATCAATTGCCAAGTGGTGCAAGGATTAGTGTTCCACTGAGATGTGCTTGTCCTACAGCACAGCAAATCAATGGTGGTGTGAAGTATCTTTTGAGTTATTTGATCACTTGGGATGATACTGTTGGGGATGTCAGCAAAAGGTCAAGTGTCAGTACAAGTAGTACCCTTGATGCCAATGGCCTTACTTTTGAGAACCCTACAATCTTTCCATTTACTACACTTTTGGTTCCTCTGCAGAATGAGCCTTTGGTTAATCAAACCATCACACCACCACCTTCTTCAACTCCTCCTCCTCCATCTAACCCTGCAAAGAAGAAGTCTAGAACAGGGGTTTATGTGGGTGTTGGAGTATCAGTCTCTGCCATACTCTTGATCCTCAGTTTGGTGCTTTTCTGTTTCTGTTTCCAAAAGAAGAAGGGACCCATTGAAAATGTGTCCAAGGAAAAGTCTGAGGAGAAGTGTTTTGCAAAAGAGGGGAAGACAAAATCTGAATTGGCTGATGAGCTTATTATTGGTATATCCGATCTGGGTCATGTCTTAAAGGTGTATACATTTGAAGAATTGCGGTCCGCGACTAAGAATTTTAGCGAAGAATGCAGGATAAGGGGCTCCGTTTATCTCGGGCTCATCAAGGGGGACATGGCGGCTATTAAGAAAATGAATGTAGATGCATCCGGGGAAATAGATATAGTGAAGAAGTTCAATCACATTAATCTGATTCGGCTCTCTGGTGTTTGTTTCGATCGCGGGCACTCTTATCTTGTTTATGAGTATGCTGAGAATGGTTCGCTTAGCGATTGGATTCATGGCAGGGATGGCTTGTTCTTGAATTGGACTCAGAGGGTGCAGATTGCTCTGGATGTGGCCAGTGGACTTCAGTATCTTCACAATTATGCTCAGCCTGCTTATGTGCACAAGGATATCAAGACAAGCAATATTCTTCTGGATGGTGATTTCAGGGGAAAGATTGCGAATTTCGGGCTGGCAAGATCTGTAGAAGGCAAGGAAGGAGAAGATTTTGTATTGACAAGGCATGTTGCAGGAACAAAAGGCTACATGGCACCTGAATATCTGGAGAATGGATTGGTATCTCCTAAGCTTGATGTGTATGCTTATGGGGTGGTGATTCTGGAGCTCATTGCAGGAAAAGAAGTTACAGAGTCCACCAGAGAAGTATTGGATGCAAAACTTGAAGACAAGACACATGAGGTTGGTGATTTTATGGACCCTTACCTCCAAGGCAATTATCCCACAGAATTGGCTACCATCATGATCAGAATGGTTGAGGAGTGCATGAGGAAAGATCCATCAAGTCGCCCTAGTATGGATGAGATTGTTAAGGCATTAACGAGAATGTTTGTGGTTTCGCTAGCTTGGGAATCATCCAATACCATATCTTAGTTCTAAGCTCCAAAAAATGAAGTCTCTTATTAAGCACAAATAAATCCAACAACAAAGATGGCTTCTATATGGGTTTAAGAGGATTGGAGGTACGTGTCGTTAAATCTGGAAGTACTATTTGGTGTGATGAATTGTAACAAGGAAGGTGTGGAACAATCCGAATTGGTGGAGGTGGGGTCTGGTGTGGGCTACGATGGCTGGTCCATTGTATGGTTTTTTCTGATCTGTACACCGATTTCTTTTTATGTTGTAAGGGTGGGATCTCTCATCACACGCCACCAAATTGACGAGTTCCGTACCACTTATCTACGTTAATGCAATAGATTCAGTTTTCTCAAAAAAAAAATTGTAACAAGGAAGGTGATAGCTTCCTTACAGAGTTCCAAAGAACTATGCACTTTTTACCTCTTGATTCCCTTGCAAAGGTAATGTAGAATTTTCCAGAGGTTTACCAACATGGGCTTTATGTAGCTGGACGAAATGTCATGCATGTATATGAACTATTAAAGCTTTGGTTAATGACAGATAATGCACTAATTTCATCTGATCAGTGTGGGACAGTATGCCTTCCTCTTAGTGATGCTGCAATTTTACTTCCAAAGGTGCAAAATATATGAATTCCACATGTTAAAATTGAGCACAGCCACTTGCTAATAATCATCATATTTAAATGGCCAACGATGGATTCATGATGCTTCTGTTTAATTGCTTAAAATGGTTGGTGTATCTAGACAGAAATGATGCTTAACAGTGAAGCATTCAATAGCTCCAAGCCAGCAAATATAAATTTAGTCAGAAGACCCTATTTAACGATGTCTCTGCTAAACATCTGTTTTTTCATCAAGAGATACTTAGTCAACTATGAGCAATTGAAGTCCTGAAATAGATTTAGTCATCCGTTAGGCTGTTTTGCATTTTATATCACACTTCTCCTATCATAAGTTTCAATCAGCATTTTGTAGGAGACCAACCATTTGGTTATCATTTCCTTTACTATTAGCACAACAAAGATGTTTTTCCAGCTCCACTTCTTCCTTGGCTTCTGTACTCTGCACCTGAAAGCCCAGCAGTCTTAAAGTGCACCAAAGCCAGAGATGAAGTGTTTCCTCATACAGTATATTTCTACTCCTGCAATGGTCAGTAGCAGGCCTGCATACCTACCTCATCTTCGGTATCTTCATCAAACCCATCACAACTTGCTCATGTCAGTAATGTCTACCGTTGAGCAACTTTAACAAGAGAAGTGTTTATCTTTCCTGTGAAATACACTTGTCTATGTGAACATCACCAAGTGAAATTAATATGTTACTGCAAATAATGCTAAACATTTATTGCAAACTTTGAAGCTTTATTTACTCGCAATGCTGTAATTGGTCAACATGCAAGCAATCCTCTAATTTAGCAACTGGTTTAAAGACATGGTTGTCTTAGATGCTCCTGATAACAACCAAAGATTTGTGGATGGTGTGAGACATATGTGATTCTGTTTCATAAGGTGGGTCACATTTCTAGGGATAGTTATGGATTTAACAACTGTTGGGAGTACCAAAGACGCCAATGGATTTTCTGGACATGATCTCGTTGTTTTCCCTTGATTCTTTTAAGAGTGAACCGATGAGTTCATGGCTATATATAAGTGAACTCTACAGCTTTTATTGATTCTCCTGTGATAAACGGGAGAGTGAGAAGTTCGGCATGTTGTGAAATTGAACTTTGGTGCCCCTGACCTGATCCACTCGAATGAATTGTCTGGCCATTCTGAACAACCTTGCACTGGTCTTCTCCAACCTTTTGAATTTTGGGTATTTTAAGCACTAATCTGGCTGGTTTCTAATTGCCTGGAGATGAGTTTCCCTTCGAGGAATGCAAAAAGCAGATTCTGAAACTTCTCTGATTTGGAAGAAGAAAATCACATGTTTATCGATGAGATGAGTCAATTAGAATTACAAATTCCAAGCTGCTCTTTGGCTGTTTAAGGAAGAGAATTCAAACCATGATGCTACTGGTTGTTCTATTACGAATGAGTCTGATGTTGTGGAATGTCTCTTGGATTCTTGCAGAAGAAATTCGATCCCACGAAGTGAGCTGAGACATTTTAGTGAAATGTACATAATTGAAAGGCGCTGTTCCTGTGTTTTTTTCTTTGACACATGTTATAAGGACACGACCAAAAAGGGCACTGGACAAGCCATTTTTATGAAATTTTCTAATAAAAACAATATATAAGGAGACACGACGAGAGGGTAAGTTAGAGTTTCCATGCCACATAGCTGCCAAGTGGCATAGAAAAACCACTTTCACACAATCTGCAATCTATAAGGATCAAGAATATTAAACCGCCAAATCACTAAGGTTCTAAAATGACTGGATAGAAAGAGTTTCTCTCTCTCTCTCTCTCTCTCTATATATATATATATATATCATTTTTTAAAGCCGACAATGACCCTGTATGGCCAATTTGACCAAGGTTGTTAAATGAGATGAGGCGAAGCAAGGCGTGTTATAAAGTGAGGCGTAAGCCTCGAGGCATTGAAGCGTAAGCTTCATGATCAAAATAATAAAATATATAATATTAATAAAATAATGAAAATTTTAAATAAGAACTACTAATTTGCTTTTATTTATTTTAGTACAAAATCATAAGAAAATAAAATAAAGATGTTTAAAGAAAGGCAAGGTAAGCCGATTTTTCATTTTTAATTAATAAAACTTATTTTTGATATTTGATAGATAAACTTACATTTTTAGTGAAACACTATTAAAAGGCATTAAAATCATATTAAATATTAAGTAATGTTTTATGTTTCGGGCTTATGAAGCCAAACCGTTTATCTAACCGGTTTGCATCAAGACCGGACTCGAGTCCATATCGAAATCGGTTCGGATGGGCATGTAGATGGCGACACGTGGAGAGATTACTAATAGACACGTGTCCGAAGCGATAGAAAATGCCCTAAACAAGGCGTACGAACAAAGCCATCAAAGAGGGAAATTGGGAGAGCCGAATAATAAAAGATTTATTTTAAAATAAAAAAACCATTTTTCTTTTCATCTTCCTGTTTTCGTCTGGCCGATCGTCTTCCCTCTGCGCATGAGGATTCCGGCGACCCGTAGGGAGTAGCTTCGATCGTTTGGCCACCCGATCGGTGATATCAGATGAACTCCCTCGCCGAAAAACCCTCTCGATTTGGCTTGGCCATGCGACACCGCGTCTCTTTGATCTCCCTCCCGAGCAAGGAAACCTATAATTCTCCTTGTTCGATCGTCAAAACCCTAGATTTCCCCGCGAGCTTCGTTGAAACCCTTGGATTTCCTTGCAATTCTTTGGTTCTCCCTGCGATTTCCGTCGCTACTCGTCGAGATCACCGGCTTTGTACGCCACTTGTCAAAATTTCTAGGGATCCCTCGTTGTTTCTATTTGATCAGTATGACGGGGGCATATTCTCACGTGCATAATGGGACATGTGTTCTTTGTAACGCTGAAGAAGGAGCAGCAGTCGGTATGCATCGAAATTCGAAAGAGTGAACCCAATTCGATGATTAAGCTGCAACCTTCCGGCGAGGTTGGTTGAGTGGTGGTGCTGAGTGGAGGTGGATCGAAAGAGAGAGAGAGAGTTTGTGCCCCTCTGCCTTGCTCAATCGATGGAGAAAAGCATGATGTGTACGCCTTAGAAGCAAAGCGCACCTCGATATGAGGCGTGCGCTTCACCCATGTGAAGCGTGCACTTCGAGCCTACAAACGCCTCACTGCAATGCCACAGTACCTTGAGCTTGTGCTTCGCCTCTGAGGCGTACGCTTTAGGTACTGAGGCGTTCGCCTCTCACAACACTGAATTTGACATGTTTTTTGAAATGCTTCATATTTTTTTCTATTATTCACATGTTCAAAATCACAAATATTCAGTTTTAAAAAGACTTTTTTATCTTTCGCACATGCGAAGTTCCTAAATATATGCAATTTTTCTCACAAATATGTGATTATTTTATGCAAAACAGTCTTTGTTCTCATATTTGTATCTCTCTAATTCAATGTCAAAAATGTGTATTTTTATAATCGTTGGAAAGCTGGGACATAGACCTATAATTTTTCTATTTTAAATCAAAATCGAAAACCCCTTTAGGGTTCTTGTTTATGAGTTCTAAAGTTAGAATATAAGCATGCTTTGTAGACTGGAACATGAGTGGTTGCACCTTTTTATATGTGTTTTATGCTATTTTTTGATTACTTGCACTAAAAACTAAAAAAAGCAAAAAATAAAGAGATAGTTCGGGACGTTAGCTTTTTAATGTCACCAAGATCACTTTGATCTGATGAGAGGTTTAGGAGAAACATTTTATAGAAGATAGACTATTCGGTTGTTCTAGTCTGCAGAGCATGCTTCTATTCTGGTTTTAGAACTAAAAAACGAGAACCCTATAGGGTTTTCGGCTTTGACTCAAAACAAAAAAATTATAGGCCTGTGTCTTATCTTTTCAACGACTGTAAAAATGTAAGTTTTCAACGTCGAATCATAGTGATACAAATTTGAGAACATAAACTATTCTGCAGAAAATATATATATGATTTTCCTCCTATATATATGGGCAGTTTCTCCTATATATATGATTTTTTTTTCTATATATGCGGAGTTCCTTCTAAATATGTAATTTTTTTTTAAATATGTGATTTTCTCCTAAATATATGTGGCGTTCCTCTTATACATGCAATTTTGTCATAAAAATATACAAAGTTTCTCCTGTATATACGATTTTCCTCCTAAACATGTGATTTCCTCTTAAATACATGTGATTTTCTAAGTTTACTTGGATGTTTACACCTATTTTTATGCGAACTTCTGAATATGCAAACTTAGTCAGATATTTGTGAGGTTTTGAAGTTTGAGTTTAACAGGATGTTTATACTTATTTTTATGCGAAATTTCTCATTTTATACATATATTTTATACAAACTTTCTCATTTTATGCGAATTTTCTCATCATCATCATCAACAACAACAACAACTACGCCTTCATCCCAAAACAATTAGGGTCGGCGATATGAACCAAAAAAGAAAATCATTCTGGGTCTTCCACATGAATCCTTCTCCTCCAATCATTTCTATCCAATGCCATGTCCTCGGTGAGGTTCAAAGCATTCATATCCTTTCCTATCACATCCATACATGTCTTCCTAGGCCTACCCCGACCTCTTTTAACTAATATATTTTCTCATTTCTCCATCCTTCTAACTGGAGCATCATTAGGCCTTTGCCGAATATGTCCAAACCACCGTAAACGATTCTCTCTCATCTTATTTTCAATGGGTGCAACACCTACCTTCTTACGTATCTCCTCGTTCCGAATCTTATCTTTTATTGTATTTCCAAACATCCATCTCAGCATACGCATCTCAGCTACACTCATTTTTTAAATATGATGCCTCTTGACAGCCCAACATTTCGCACCATATAGTAAAGCGGGCCTAATAGTTGCCCTATAAAACTTTTCCTTCAACCGCAATGGCATTCTACGATCGCACAATACTCCAATTGCACTTCTTCATTTCATCCACCCAACCTTTATCCTATGATTTACATCTCCATCAATTTCTTCATACTTTTGAATGATAGATCCCAAATATTTGAAACAATCATCCACCAGTATTTCTTGCTCACCAAGCTTCACTACATTCCCATCGCTACTTTGTTGCTTACTAAACCGACATTCCATGTATTCTGTCTTACTCTTACTCAACTTAAAACCTCTTGCTTCCAATGTATGTCTCCAGAATTCTAACTTAGCATTAACCCCAGCTCTAGACTCATCAATCAAAACAATATCATCAGCAAACAACATACACCACGACACATTTTCTTGAATATATTTTATACAAACTTTCTCATTTTAAGTGGACTTACTCATCCTTGCATATATTTTATTCAGATATTTTATGTAAACTTTTATCATCCTTGTCAATATTGAACATTCTATCTTCCATAAAGCGTTTATCTCCAATTGCTCATCAAATCAAGGTGATCTTGGTAGCATTGAAAAACTAGCATCTTGATTTACTTTTCTTTTCTTTTTTTCAAATTTCCAGCATAGGTGGCTGAAAAAATTCACAAAACAAATAAAAAAGGTATAACCGCACTTATTCATTTCTTGTTTTAAGAAAGCTATCAGGATTATATCTCAATGCCCATGCATCATTTTTCAGTTAATCAGGTATTGTAGAAAAATTATTTTTGTCTAATTTTTTTTTCTTTTTTGTGCTTTTCCATAATCCTTCATTTTATGGGTTAAAACATCCTATGAAGATAGATGGTTATGTTATTTCAACCTGCAGAATATGTTTATATTTCGGTTTTAAAACTCTAGGGTTTTCGATTCTAACTCAAAAGATGAAAAATTATAAACCTATTTCTCAACTTTCCAACAACTGTAAAAAAATATTTTTTTTTATGTTGGATCAAAGTGATACAGTTCTCACAAGAAAAACTATTATGCAAAAAAACAATCACATTTTGGAGGAAATTCACATATATAAGAAGTTGAAATGTAAGAAGAGTAAATAAGTCTTTTTAAATCCAGATATTTATGAATTTGAACATAAGAATATAAAAAATTACATGGCATTTTGAGAAACATGTCAAATTAGCCGTACACGGTCATTTGCCGTTTTTAAAGTTCAAGGCTTTCATGTTGGTATTTGAAGGCATTTTACCTCAATAAGCATTCTCAATTTTTCTGATCAGATCGCAAATGTCATTTACAATATACGTTGACAAAACCTGGATGCTCAAGTAAGAACACCCTAACTTTGCCATTATTTTTCTTGAAATAATAATAATAATAATAATAATAGGAGCAACCTTTGCTAAGCTTCTACCCTAGACTCAATTATGAGGGCAAAGCAGTTGGAGCAGTGACACTACAAATACTTTTAGCACGGGAACATGCCAGTTAGCCGAATGTGGTCCAATGTCTGCCTGAGTCCATACTGAAGAACAGCCCGATTACCAGCTCGGAAACCATCTCCGTATGCTGCAGAAGAATCTGACTCAATCTGGTGGATAAAGAATTCCCCAAGTTTCTTCTCAAATGGGGACCTACCACCCTTCTTTGACATAGCCGCCGCTGACGACGATGATGATGATGACGATGAAGTTGATGCAATGTTACTTCCAGACCCTGACATGATCTCTGACTCTAACCACATGTGGGCAAGCACCTGGCAGATCCCTTCTTCCACATCTTGCCTGAGAGTTCCGTATCCTGTCAGGCAGATTTTAAATTTCAGATAAGAGGTCAAAGGACTCTGATGATCATTTAGATTTGTTAATTTATCACGAGATCCCTTGCTGAGAAAATCCTGATACTGAAATCTGTGGCATTGCTTCCAAATAAAAGCAAGTTACAAGAGTTTGAATTAGACAAATCAATACCATTAAGTCGTAACCACGCATGCATCATTTCATGTGCCAAGATTGAACCTGTTAGCAACCTGTAAACAAGATCAGTAGATCACGTCAGACCACAACCTGCCAGTGGCTAGAGCATATACAGGATACACGCAACAAAGTAGCTAAATAACTCAAAAATTCAAGGTTGCGCTTAACATGGATCAAAAGGGTGCAAAAACAGCAGCAGAGACATTGATGTTTACAAACTTTAAAAAAGAATACAATTTTTTAATATGCAGTACGAAAGGTAGACAACTAGAAAAGGGTTGTAAGCAATAACAAAAATGATGACTAAAGAAAGTCATTTACAGTTCATCACATCCGTGGCATCACAATGCAAAAAATGGCTTTCAATGACCAAAAATCTCTGGGTATTTAAACATTTCCAAGATCTGCAGATGAGACCGGAATTCTCTAGGGTTCATGAATATGAGGTTCATTGATACTCATAGGTTGAGGAACATTTGGTTTCTAAAACATGACTTCAAAAATGCCATACGAACATGTCAACAGAAAATGGAGATGGATGCCTAGTGAAAAAGGAGGGATGGATGACAATGCGACCAGCAGAAAAAAATATCTAATATGCTGCAACTTCCATGGTATTGAATGCAGACATTATAACTAAACAAGGAACAAAAAAGGGTACCTTGGAAGCCCATACAAGATGAGAATAGCTGTCACCTCACATCGCCGAGTTAGTCTATATGGTTCAGTTATCATATCAATGATGGAATTTCCTACTCCAATTCTAGGCCTTCTCCGAATCTGATAAAATTCAAAGATTTGAAATATTATTTTAAACAATTTATGGTACAATTATGACCTCAACAAAATCTCAACAGCATTGTGGAGGTATACTCACAGTGCTGACTGTCTGCTCCTCAGAAAGGCAAAGCCCTCTGGTTTCAGGCAAGTGGTGATGTCCCTGCTTACATAAGATTGGTCATGGAAGATCTCTTGGGTAATAAAATAGTTCAAATTCTTCAAACTGCACGCTGACAGGAGTTCAACCACAAGTTAGCTGTCTTACTTGCTTTTCTCCTTCCAAGGCCTCATTCAGTGCCGGCCTCTCAACTAATAACAGTGGAATTTGCTGCCCCACTTTCATGTTTAAGCCTTCATAAAAATCCCGTATATCAAGGTATAGAGGTTGACACTCGCTGGTATCCATGATTGAAGAATGTAAACATTCCAAACAGAGCTTCCGGCCATCACCCAGGGAGATATATTGTGTATCTCGAGGCTAAAAGTAAAAAATAAAAGATCTTTTGAGTGCATCACATTAGCAGAAGATTCATAATAGAACCTTGTACTGGTAAAACATATGGATCATGGTCTTGTTAAAATAACTGTAAATTATATTACAATTATAACTGTAAATTGCAGAAGATTCAGTCGAATATAATGCTACAAAATATATTACAGATACCAACTGTAAATTGCAGTGTTGGCATCACAATAGACCTCGACAATTAAAAACAGTAAATTTACTCCTGTAGGAAAGGAAGGATAATAGATGGTACCTCCACACGTTCGCAACTACAGCATCTTGGGGTATTGTCAAGCTCATGAGACGGACAATATCTCTGTCCCCAGAAAGGATGTGCTCTGAACTCGATCAAACCAGCTCTGTTTGTTGGAATCTGCAAGAAAATGTACATAAAAGTAATGAAAGATACCTTAAAGATACAAAGCAAGCCTGCCGAACATTCAAAACAAACATATGTGCAGCCAACGTTGGATATTAACAAGTTTATTAAATCATCTTCTCCTTAATGAATTTTAAAACAGCTTGCTGGTTCCATATGTTTGCCACCACCAATGACTGTTGTTATTCTATAATTTCACATTATGTGTTCTATATAAATTTACTAAAATTTCCTTGATAGTGAGAATTTAAGGCATCACCTGGAATCTCAAAACTTGTTAGGGCAAGAAAATGCAGCAAACTTGTTAACATTCATGAAAGGATGTGGACATTAAAACCACAACACCACATCTATGTGTATGCAAGTGCATGTCAAACAAAAGAAAATTGTAAATGGAACATAGTGAAGTCACAAGATTAGGAAGCTTAAGTAGTCATCATCCCTAAAGAGAGACAGAATCAAGCAGATACAAGCGTACATTTTTCAACAAAAAAGATGGTTGGCACCCAACAATCCATCAAGTTCAGGTACTTACAAACTGCTTGCAGACATCACACTTAGGATGATAAAGCTCTCGATGACATGACTTGTGATAGGGGTAGTTTCCAGACATAGAAAACTGGCCAAAAACAAACGTTAGGTAAAATCAATATGTATCATCTAGTGCAGAAGAAAAAGATAAAAAGAGAGAATAATAGAAAAATGCAGCATGTTGACTTGCTGTGTAATAACAAGTAGACATAAATACAATCTAGGAAAAAGTCATACTAGATCCAATTTTTTGTACCTCCATTTCATATATAGGTTGATTGCAAGAATGGCAACGAAAACATTCCGGATGCCAGACTGCACCCATGCAACTCAGGAAGCGCCCCTGACCTATCTCATAGTTGCAACCAGCACAGATCCTGCAAAGAGGGATGTCTAAAATATAAAATTCTATAACATTGGTGCAGAATACAGCTCCACCTTTATGATGAAAGTAGATAGAAATGAATCCTTACAGATATATAACTAGAATTGAGGGATAAGGCAGATATAAATGTGGATCACCATGTTACTATTTTAAGAAAAGGTTCAAGATACAACATGCCCGTAGATAAAAATCAATACACTTGGATATATAAAAAGAATAAAGTAGTGACATGAATGGGGACTATATAATTGTTTTAAGAAAAGATTCAAGATATATCATGCCTGCAGAACAACATTAAAACCATTTATGTGAGGTTAAACCAAACAACTCAAATATGAACACGCTGGAGGCCTTTCAAGATCAAACCTAAGCTAATATATCGCTTGAAAAATATTACAAATACAAAGATAATTTCATCAATGTTTTAGAAAGAAAAAAAATGATCTAAGTAGCAAAAAAAAGAATTATCAAGTAGACACCAAGCTAACAAAATGACACTGACAAATTCCTCAGATGAGATAAACCATCACATGGACAAGGAAACAGGATATCGATGAAACATGGCAGATTTGTGAAAATTAGGATGATCTAAGTAGCCCCTAATTGTGGTTGAGTAAGAGATACAAAATATTCTGCATAACTTATGCATTACAGTGAATAGTGTGTCCAGTTGAATCATAAGGGTCCCAAAAAATACACGGCATATCATTGTAAGGAAGTGGCACGGATCTCAACACACTCTATAATGGTCTCCAAGAAGATAAAACATTTGGATAAAAACATGAGAGCTAAAAGGTTACATGAAAAAGTGGATGAACAATTATATTAATAATGGACAAAGGAAACGCGTGGGGAAGTGTCCCCTTTTTTTGAGAAGCATGCTTCCCTTTTATGGGAAACACGCTTCCCATTTATGGGAAGCGCGCTTCCCCCACGCTTCCCCATTTTTTCATTTTTTCGCTTCCCCCTCGCTTCCTAGGTCGCTTCCGGTTCATAATTTTCTTCTAATTGGTCCCACGCTTCCCCGCTTCCTAAATTTTTGAAAGTGCCTCGCTTCCCGCTTCCTCGACTGGTAACTCTGGGCTCTGCGTGGTTGGTTCGAGCTGTCGGTGCACATCTCCTTGTGGTGGGAAGTTGCTGGTTCAAAACCCAGTGGTACTTTGAATAACTGGGGTTTATGAATAGACTGGACACTAAGAATCAGATCTAGCAAAATATTTTCTTTTTTAATATTTGGGTTTATCACATGCTGGATGTTAATTAGATCCTGGCGTTGATCTTGGATCTGGTTTATGAACCTGTAAAGTGGCATGCATATCTATATGCTTCCATCTTATATATGAAGGTGTGTGTGTATATGTACACACACACACACATTAATACTGGAAACTCCACTATTTAGATAGGCCAGTGAAAATGCTGATCATGCATCAGTATTTTCAATCTGCTTTCAATTTGTTTTTCAACAAAAAATCATTATCCACAATGGACTTATGGCCTCTGCTAATGTTGATAAGGCGTCAACATTATTTATGCTTTTCCTTTTTGATATCTTGCATAATTTTATTCATTGAGTTAAAGATCATGATATCAAGCCTTATTTTTTCTCTTTGTTTTGTTCGGGTCTTACTTTTTTCATTTTTCTTGAAAATGACATTTAATTTTCTTTGGTATTATATAACATACATTTGTAATGCATATGATATTTTTCCTTTTTTTGGCTTTTGTTAAAGACATATATGATATTTCCTTGGTAATACCTATTACATAACATACTTTCCAAAATATAGGCCATAAATCTAATTGCTTTATTTGTCTTTATTTATTATTTCGTTGAGAAATATATGTCATGTCCTTAGAATGCAAAACATACTAATGTGTGTTATACTTTCACGATCAATGTTGTGTCTATTTTCTTTTATGCTTTTTGTTCAGGAATTAACGTGTGATTTTTGTAATCTATAACATCCTAATGGATTTGTTTCTTGTTTGATAATTTGGCTAAATAGCTTTATAGATTTTACTTTTGACTAATAACATAGTTTCATCAGCCTTTTACATGTCTAATTCTCTCTCTCTCTCCCTCTCAGATAAAGAAATCATTTTTATTCATTTTTTTGTGAATTTGTGCACATATTTTCTGCTAGTATATATATTAATGTGCATACATTTGTGTATATAAGCAATGATTTGTGTTCTTCACTATTCATCCTTTGTTGTTAATAATAGCTTTTTTAAAGTGTTGTAAAATGATTCCTATACTTTTATGATGCAGGTATATTTGCCTGTTCTTTGCTACACTAATGACCATCACAAACTATGATCACGACAATTATGATGATGATGATGATTCTTTTTGTAATTTGGAGCATGAATCTTCTAGTGGTGTTGAGAATGACAATGCAAGAAAGGGCAAGGGGTCTTCTGATTGTCCATATCAGTTTGAGGACAAAAAAGAAATTTGTTTTGATGAGGAAGATGAAAAAGAATATGACTTTGATGACTACTATGATGAAGATGACTTAGATGACGAACCACCTATCATGCATAAAACAACAGTGTTGTGGCGCCATGTATTGAAACAAAAGAAGAGTAGGCAAGGAAAGCAAGGTGGAACTCAGGTTTTTATGTGTAGGCACTGCAAAAATATTTATCATGGGTCATATACTCAAGTTTTTGCACATCTCATGGGAGCTCCAAGGGACAAAGTGTTGGGATTGCCTTTTGCCTTGTAATTGCAAAAAATACAGAATTGGCAAGAAAAATTAAGAGGCAAGTTAAACGAGTAGAGTTTTCATCAAGTGCATTTGAATTGAAGAGATCAAGAATTGATAAACCGAAGCCTATCAGTATGACTCCATCTTCTAGTGGAAGCCAAAACACAATTGATATTCGTGATACCTTTAAAAAGGTAGAAAGAGACTATGTAGATCATAAAATTATTAGGGTTTTTTGTGCAAATGGCATACCTTTCAATGTGCTTTGATCACTGTATTGGGAAGAGATGATCTCTGCAGTTAGTAAAATGCCTAGATATAAACCCCCATCATATGAAAAAGCTCGAACAACGTTGCTTGACAGTGAGAAAGAGTGTGTTTACAGGGAGTTAAGTGAATTTCGAGAAAAGTTTGAGGAGTTTAGAGTTTTCATTGTCTCAGACGGTTGGACAAATATAAAGAACAAACACCTGATAAATATACTTGCATCAAATTGTTTTCGCTCGATGTTCTTATATGCAAGCGAGTTTTATAATGTGCAACAGTCAGGTGCAAATATTGCCGAGTTTTTGAAGACAGAATTTAAACTTGTGGGGCCTTCTAATGTAGTGTAAGTGATTACAGACAATGCAGCAAATTGCAAGGTAGCTGGTGAAGAATTGAAACAAACGTATAAGTATATTTTTTTGTCACCTTGTGTTGTGCACACACTTAATTTGATCTTCAAGGATTTGGCACATGAGTTTCATTGGTTGGGAGAGACATATTTGTAAAGTAAAAAAATTATGAAGTATATCACCAATTATTCGAAAGTATTAGCAATCTTTAGAAGTAATGAAAAATTAGATCTAATAAATATTGCAAAAACAAAGTTTGCTTCACATTATACTACTTTAAAGCGCTTGCTTGATGGGAGGGAGAGCTTGAGGCTTACAGTCATATCAGATAGATGGAGCGAGTGGAAGCAATCATGCACTGATGAGACTATAAAAAAAAGGGTTGTTACAATAGAAACAACTGTTTTTGATGAAGAATATTGTGATTTTGTTCGTTTAGCATTATTGATTACAAAACCCATCTACAAGATGATTAAATTTTGTGATCAGGAAGGCCCTATAATTGGTGAAGTGTATGAAAGTATGGGCAACATGTTGGGGAAAATCAAAGACAATCTAAAAAGATAACCAGATTTGTATGAAAAGATTCATAAGATTGTCTCAAATAGATGAAATATAATGAATGTGTCTCTCCATAGTCTAGCCCACATGCTTACTCCAAAATATTACTAGTCAGAGTATCTCAAGATCCTAGCACCAAGAGGGGTCAAACGAGTTTCTCCTAGTAAAAATTTTATTTTATCTATTTAATAAAGTTTAATGATTTAATTATTTCATTTGCATTTTCTTGTTATAGTTAAACATTTTTTTCTGCAGAAAAGGACAATGATATCTTAGATGGTGTAATACTCGCGCTTGAAGTCATATCTACTGAAAATGAAAAGCTCTCTACACTTTATAGATCACAACTTGTGGCTTTTGCATCAAGAAGTGAAAGATTTAGCCAGAATGCAGCAAGAATAAATGCATTGAATCCTACAATGATGGTCCTTAATTAGTGGCATTTTTATGGTGGTGATATACCCAAGTTTAGTGCATTAGCCATTAAGGTTTTATCTCAACCTATTGGCACATCTTCTGCAGAAAGAGTGTGGAGCACCTATAGCTATATTCACAATGTTAAAAGAAATAGGCTCAATGAAGATCATGTTGATACCTTGTTGTATATTCATTTCAATCTTGGATTGATTGACAGGTATAATTAAAGTTTTGTACTTTGTTTTGCTATATTATAAAATTTTTATCTATCAATGATTATTTGTTAACAACTTAGCATTCATATTTTGTATTCTTATTATAAAAAGGTGCAACAATCGCTACAAAGAAGAACCTAGTCGAAAATAGGATCAATCCAGAACATCCTATTGTAGAAGAAAATACATTGAGATTAGATGACATGTGTTGGAGAGATTTGAATGATAATGCACAATAATCAAGCACTATTTCCAAATCCAAACCCAAAGACGCACAACCAAAAGCTTTGTTGCCTCCGATAATCATACGTACAAATGCGGTTGAAGAAGATACAAATCAATCCAACAGAGCTAGTAGAACTAGTGCAGATATAATACAAGAACGATCATCAATTCCCCAAGGCCGAATTGATCATTTTTTAGCAGTAGACCTAGGCAAGGTATGCGTTATATGCATCTTATGGTTTTTGAACATTTTAATTTTTTAACATATTCATTATAGGAAATGAAGGAAAAAACAGAAGACATGGTCGTGGAGGCCAAGGAGGATGTGATGATGCAGAAAGTTCTCGATCTATTGCTGACATGAAGGGGGAGAGAAAGATGACAAATTATGGATTGTTGTCAATGAAATGAACTCTTGAATTCTTAATTATTCTTTTGATGATGTAGTTGGAGTAGTCTAATTTAAAAACTTTTAGCCTACTTTTTTTCGTTATGGTCTTGTAATATTTTGTTACTTTGATATGTACTTTTGTTTTGAAGCTTGCATGATGAAGTGAAGTAGTGGATTATGTTAATTTTAAGTTTACAGTTTAAAACATTATAGCTTATACTTTACAGTTTAGAACTTTATAGCTTAAAAATTTAACCATATCTCTATGTAATCTTTGAGTTTATTGATTTATCATTTTCTATGTTGCAGAGATCACAAGAATCACAACATCAAATAACAAGTCATTTGATTCTTTCGTTGGAAAATGAATGCTTTTTAATCAAATTTATTAGTTTTCAATGCATTATTTAGTGCTTGCATGCATTTGTTAAATGGTTGCAACATGAATGTGAATTATGATTTTTTCTTGATGTATTATTTTTTAAATGCTTGAAAGTTGCAATATGATGCATTTGTTAGATAATTGCAACATTATTATTTATTGTCTTAGATACTCATGTTTTATTTTGTCAATGATAGCATAAATCTTATTTTTTTATAAATTAAAAATATATTATTACATTTTCGCTTCCCTTTTGCTTCCAACTCGAATCCTAGGTCACTTTCTTCTTCGCTTCCTAGTTCGCTTCTAAGTTGTCATGCACTTTCCGTTTCCTAAAATTTTAGAAGTGCCTCGCTTCCTGCTCCCGCTTCCTCGATTGGCAACTCTGATATATATATATATATATATATATATATATATATTATGTATACTTTGAGTATATATGTATGTACCATACTATATACATAAGTATGTATATGTATAAAAAGAATAATATATATATATATATAAATAAAAATAAAATACATTACTCTTAACACCCCTCAAACTTATAAGTAACCCATTACACAAGAATCAAATAAGTAACCCATAGTTAATGTAAGTTTGCAAATACAAATAAGTAACCCATTACACAAGATATCATCATTTATCTTCATCAATTTCTTCTATTTGTGGCTTTCATCAAGAGGTGCTCCATTATATACTCCATTACACAGAAGATCTTTAATTATCATCAATTCTTGGAAACCTTTTAATAGGGTTAACAAAAACATCCAACTATACAAAAGTATATCTTAAGAAGATTTCACAGGATAATTATATTAGCTATATATTACGGAAGAGGATGGTCAAGCACATATACAATATATAAAGTTAATTTAACATCATTTAACATGAACAAATCATACGATACAACAACAACAACTACGCCTCCCAAAACAATTGGGGTCGGCGATATGAACCAAAAAAAAAAATCATTCGGGGTCTTCCACATGAATCCTTCTCCTCCAATCATTTCTATCCAATGTCATGTCCTCGGTGAGGTTCAAAGCATTCATATCCTTTCCTATCATCTCCATCCAAGTCTTCTTAGCCTACCAGACCTCTTTTAACTAATATATTTTCTCATTTCTCCATCCTTCTAACTGGAACAAATCATACGATAAACTTTTTTAATCATTCATGAGAACATGCATTATTTAAAGTGAATACTCACATATTTATCATATAAAAAACATGATCATTAAAAAAATTACTCATAAAAGAGAGGAAGACATAAAAGACAAGAGTGCTAAAGAAATATTCATTTTTCAAAATATAATACCAAGTGTCAAATACACACAAGTCACTATGGGCATACACATAAGAGATTTCACTAAAGATTAATGCTTAGAAAAACATGTAATGAAATATGCGAAATTACACAAATAAAGTACAAAAGCACATACAAGTCCAAGCATGGATACCACACCCACACAATACAAGCAAAAAGTGCATAAGCATAATTTCACTATGGGACAAGACAAAGAGCCAACAAAGGCCAACACAAGTAAATATATATATATATATATGCTATGTCACATGGGTGCGGGTGAGGGTGCGACACGGGTGCGGCGCGATTTTAAAATTTTTGGACACGGGGACTCAACTATATATATATACATATATATATACATATATATATACATATATATATATATATATTTAAAAAAAAAGTGCAAAGACACAGCACAGTCACAGCCTGTGACTGTGCACAGCACTGTCACTGTGCACTGTGACACAACCTTTTTTATATATTTTTTTAAATAAAAAATCTAAATTTTTTTATTTATTTTTAGTTTTTTCACCCTACAAATGAACATTTTTGGACTCGGTCAACGTTGACCGAGTCCAAAACAAGGACGGACTCGGCCTCGACTCATTGACTGAGTCCGATTCAGCGTTGACCGAGTCTGGGCCGTGTCCGAAGCCGCACCTATGTCGACTCGGGTGCGGCGCCTCCCTAGCCGAGTCCGTGTGACATAGTATATATGTTTATTGAATATATGCTCGATAAAAAAAATAACCTTATGCAAATTATGCAAGGCAATTAATCATGGAACAACTTATACAACTAAAGCATATATAATGCGAAATGCATGAAAATATTTCAACCACCATTTCTCGTAACAGAGCAAATGGGTTTAGAAAAATTATGAAGAAATTAAAAATCTCATACATCATAATGAATTTTGCAAATTAAAACACTAGTTTGACCATCACAAGCAATCATCTCACTAGACCTCCAAACCTCAAAATTTAAGTGTATCAGCTACTAGAACAAGGGCACAATTACACATGTCAGCAACAATCATCTTTGTGACCATGCACAGGCAATACAGGGCTCCTTCATAATATAAATTAAGAGATTAATCAAAAATGTCAGCAACAATCATCTATGTGGTCATGCACAGGCAATACAAGGCTCTCTAACAATACAAAACAACTACAATCCACAAAAGTTGCACATAACTCACCTTACAAATGAATGTAAAACTGTAAACAACATCAGTTTCAACGGGTAGATATACCTCACTATATTGATAATCCAAAATCTCTTATAAACAACATGAGTTAACGAGTGCACATACCTCACCGCACTGATAAAGAATGTCTCTTGTCTACATATAATGACACTTAGATAAGAAGCAGAACAAAGAGAAAGACACAAGAGGTAAGAAAGCTTGTAATGTAAACACACTAATGTTATCAATAAGAATATCAATTTTAACAATCTTTCGAAGCACCATGGTTTCAAACCATATATTGTCATCACAGATAAACAAATTTATAGGCATCCATAATAATAACGATGGTCACACAATAAATGAGTGATACAACACACTCACAAATCTAGATATTTAAACAACTGTCAGTTAGAGTCAAACTACAAGTTGACAATCTAAACTGACATAAAACGAGGTGCATACAACTCACCCCAACAAACATTTCTTAATCAAATAACAAGGCCAGGAGAAATGATGCATCATATAAAATTATGTGATGGACAATCCAAATTTCATGAAAAGACAATACATACTCATATAATTCATTTTCCAAATAGGTGAGTTCATATCAAATATCCGATTTGAAAAGACAAGTTTCAAATCAAATTCAATAAAGTTAGGTAAAAACCTTAGCATAAAAATTTGTGCAAGCATATGCACAACAATATTTCAATTGATGCAATTTTATGTAATACACGATATCTTATGATAATTTTCAGAAATTTTAGCGGGTCATGCCCAATATCTAAACAAGATCATAAATCTATCAACAATAAATAAGTGCACTAAGCACATCACATTCAAAAGGTCAATAAGTCTCATTAAAGAGACAAGAGCACATATGGTAAGAGGTTAGAGCTAAATCATAAGTCTAATGTGAGACAATTGAAAGCAAACATGTATAAATTCATAAACATCTACATATAGAAATAACACACATAATGATCTCTAATCATGAACCCAACAAATATAAAAATTCTAAGTAAAATATCAAAGCGTAAGAGAGAAATCACTAAGAGTTGCAAGAGTGCACAAGTTCCCGAATCAATAAATCACCAATGGACAAAAAACACATAAATCCACTAATGACTAAATGATAAGTATAAAAAAAAGGTTTTAACAATGCTCAAGAGGAAGCATAAGCACAATAATCTACTAAGAAAAATACATCTAATATTTTAAAAATATGCAATGACAAGCCATGCTTAATACTCATAAAAATAATTTGAGACATATACCATGTAAGGAAACAAGGTCCCCTAAAATATATTCATCGAAACAACAAGAGTGGACACTCAAAGAGTTCCACCAAAGCACCAAAGGAATACACAAGCCACAAAATGGGCTTACACACAAACACCCACTAAAGGGGCAAAACACAAAGAATAATATTTTATTGATCAATTTATGCAAGAAGGCATAAACTATGAGATTTCACAAGTCATTAATTTCGAAAATAATCTGACTTAATAAGTTGTATAATGATAGAGCCATATCACTTACACGTACATGAAATAACACAATCATTTGATGATAGAAAAGACCTCTATGAGAGCATAATATCTTGGTCTCATAATTAAAAATACCCTAAAGAAACATCATAATATATTAACAATTCCAAGGTAGTCCATGTATACACATACATTAAGGAACATTCAAACATGAAATTAAATATTTTGCAAAACATGAACACATATAAGATTTTAAGAAATCACATACATTTGCAAAAATATAGTTTTCACTATATATACATAATTCAAAAATATATATTCCATATATCAAAAGATAACAATCTCTATGTATTCTAATTTTAGAAAAAACATGTAATATTAACATAACTCATTTAGAAAAACAACCTACCATGCATATAAAGGTAGAAAGACAAAGATACATACCGGAATGCGAAATCCTTGAGTCCATACCATTCATAAATATGAATCCTTTCTAAGACCATGATGCCAAGGCTCTGATACTATGTAAGGAAATGACACGGATCTCAGCGTACTCCATAATGGTATCCAAGAACATAAAACATTTGGATAAAAACATGAGAGCTAAAAGGTTACATGAAAAAGTGAATGAACAATTTTATTCATAATGGACAAAGAAAAATTACATTGAATAACTCTAATCATAATGGACACTAGAGATACAAAAGGAAAAATTACATAAGGTCCTTACTACATAACTCTCAAAACACACATAAAATACCTAATACTAACCATCACTCTCTTACATTACAAAAGCATGCAATCACACCTTTTATATAGAAAATGAGAGGAAGAAGTAGTGGAGAGAAGGAGAGGGAGCCAAAGGGAGGAGCCTCCCAATGGCTAGATTTCTAACTGTTGGGAGCTAGTCAAACAGGTTTGACTAGGTCACAACGGCTAGAATTTCTAGTCATTGGGACTAAGTCAACCTGTTTGACTTAGTCCTCAATATGTATACATACACATTTATAATATATACATATAATACATACATAAATATATATACATATACTTTGAGTATATACATATATATCATACTATATTCATAAGTATGTATATGTACAAAAAGAACAATATGTATATATATACTCTTAACAACCATGTCATTTAATATTATAAGATACACTAAAAAACAATTTTTAAATATCAGGAATTAAAAAACAACAGACGGAAAAACAGGAAAAAGAAATTGATACTTTTCACTCCAAAGAAGAGAGCAAGAAACTATAATAATCAAACTAGTTAGGAAGTACTGTAAGATGAACGGGTCCATAATGAGCAATAAATATCACATGGTATTATATAGAGATAATCAAAATTCATGATTAGCAAAAAACAAGGAATCATTCATATCATACCTGAAAAGGCTAATAACTACAACATAAACATTACCGTTAAACCTGAACTCAACATGTAAACAAAAAAATAAAAAGTATCTAAACTTTCAAAGATCCTAAAAGTATTATACTTATAAAAATTATTTTCTAAATAAAATTCTAACATTGCGTCCATGATCATCTTTGTCACCCATCATATGATTAACCCTCACTATCCCTGAATGAGAACTTTCTCCAGCTTCTGCTTGTATCAATGAACACTTGCATCTCCCTCTTGATATTTCTAACATATAGAATTGGTGGTATTCTAAGGACCAATATAGTGTCTGAAAGACATCCATATGTTACAAATATACCTCCCTTTTGATAAAGTAGTGTATATCATGTATCACCTAATACAAAGACGCTTCACTTAGCTTGTATGTTTAGTGTCATTACACAAATTACTCACATGGACACCAGTCATGGTAGGACATCTCATGGACACATGCGGCCAACATGATTGAAACCATTCCAGTGACTTCAAATATTTTTTTTTAAAATGAACTTGAGCTTTTATGGTGTTGCTGTTGCTGTTTGTCAATAACATATTTATATTCGTAATTGTGGAGTAGGAACTTGGAGTCTTAAATAATATACCCAAGCACATACTGGTACCTTGGTGTTTATTTTCATATAATTGGCATGTCCATGTCCATGTGACATAGCCTACAACAGAATGAAAAATCATACTTTTATCACGTATTTGAGATGGCATTTTCACTAGAAATGGTTAAGAATTCATTATGGATGTACAGGAAGGACAAAATCATGTATGGATTTTAGTCAAAACCCTTCTTTCTCCTATTTGTTCAACATAATTGGGTAGGTGGAGGCAATGCCAAAAATCTCCACCTAACCCCATCATCCACTTTATTAGGCGACAATCCAAATACAACCATTAAAAAAGGATTCAGATATCTCCTCATGAGAAGACTCTCCTAGAACCTTTTGTTGAGGCTCTCCTCCACCCTCTAATGTACTTATGCACCCATTGAAGAAATTCACTCTCGTGTACAAGCTGCAGAAGAAGGGTGGTACAATGAACAAGACCGCCCTCTGAGAACTTAAGAGATATGGACGAAAACATGAATCCCTGTAACAGCAAAAAAGAAAAAGGAGAATTTCACTCGTAATTCACCTAGGACAGGTGACAAAACTGAAGAGCTCCGAAAGTAAAATCTTCATCTCTATAACTCTGCAAACTTAAACATATAAACTTGTTAAGAAGACCAAGATAATGGGGCTCAGTAGGGCTGTCGAGCACCCCAACCATCACCCACAAAAACATTAACCATATCTATTCAGTAGGACAGTGAGGCCAAAAGAGAGCACCTTAAACTGCTATTGTAAATGACCCAGAGAATCATTTTCCTGAAATAAATATTGACAAGGCTCCTAGTTTCTGGCCTTAAAAAAGAATTCTCCATCCATTTGCATCAGGCAACTTTTTTTATCTTTTTTTTTTCCAACCAATGTCTATGGAAGAGAAAGGTGCCATCAGATTCTGTCAACCACCTCCTATTCTACACACTTGAATACGACCTTGAGAAAAGAGGCGCATTTAAATGCACACAGGCCAGTACCTACTGTCATGGACAGATCTTGGGTTTAGCAACAAAGACATTTCATAGAAATAAAGATTTTCAATAGCTATCCATCTAAATATTTCAAGTATAGCAAGCAGTTGTATCTGGGTAGAATCTAAATGCACAGAATGCAGCTATCAAATGTATCAATAAGTCATGGTTCTGCAATTGGAAGAAGGTGATATTATACAGGTAATGTATATGCACACAAAGGCAAAGGCAAAATGAAAGAATACCGTGTATATTCTACAAAAACATGCCAAGATGATGTAGTACCAGAAAATCTGTATGGGCCGCAATAAATTGGCAGAAAGTTCATTAAATGACCAAGCTCAGGAGAATACAGTATGTCACACACCTGAACCCTGTTGAAAAAGGATATGATGGAGGCTGATAAATATGGTCATTTCTGCGAGACGGGTATTCCATGTCCAGACTTGCTTGTAGAGCCCTTGCAAGTTCCTCATCTTCCTCCAAGCGGGAGCCTCTTTCTAACAAAAAAGCGACAGAATCTAAAGATCATAACGCACAAAAGGCAAATTTGTATATATTCCTAAGTGACCAAAGAAAATTCACCAAGAAAGCCTCAGAGTAGAGGATAAAGAATGAAGCAAATCACATATCTATAACATATGAAAGGAACAAAGTAGCAAACACCAGATTTACATAGCATAGTAGATCCAATTAACTACATTGGATGACCATTGATACCCTTTGTCCTATCAAACAATTTACTTTAAACTGTCATAAACAACTATCAAAATTCCTAAAATTATGAGATTGACATTGTAAAATTAATCATCAACAGTGACAACTTTTAGATGGTTGCAGTATTCATTCCATTACCACTTGTCTATAATGACTAAACCATGGCCAAATATTTTAAATCAGTCCAACTTAAGCAAAGCTAAAAAAAAGACGTAAGGTTTTTATTGGACTTGGATTCATTAACAGAAACTTAAGACAAAAAAGTTGAACCAAACCAACCAATCCAACATGGACCAAGACCAAGCCAAGCATAGCCTACCAACAAAACTGAACAAAGTCAAGTCCAGCCTACCAAAAAGTCCAAAAAAGTCAAGTCTAATCTAAAAAATTTCTATATTGTTCTTTAAAAGTAACTTGTTATGGCAGAAAAAAAAAACTTTATGATCGACTTTGCACTTTGCATGAATGGGCATGAAAAAAAGGGAAGTTTTAGCATGATTTAGTGCATACCTTGGAGAGGAGAGCCTAATGATTTTGGGTAAAAATTGGGATACTTGATGAACAATATATTGAAATGGTAAGCAACAAGGATGTCAGATATAGGGGTCTAATGAGACATCTAGATGGTTAGTTTGCACTACCATAACCGAGGAGCCACAAATTTGAATCCCATGGGGGTTATCCCCCAGCCTGCCAATAAGAGAAAAAAAGGATGTAGGAGGGGTTGGTCAGCTTGGAGCACACTGCATCATGATATTTTTGTTTCTGGCGATATTTTAAAAATATTGCAATATATTCTTGATATTATCGGCTACCTTGAAATAGCTGATAATGTCGCGATATTTTCATAATATCGGCAATATCAGTGACAGTGGTGTACATACATGATTGGCTCATAAGTGGCATGAGGTTGCACAACCCACCGTTTTATGTGATGGCAGGGAACTGGATGCTTGTTATAAAGATTGCCCTTGCTTTAGGAAGCTATTTAGCATATTGGTGTGCACGGATCAGGTGCAATGTGATTGCATATAATAATGTGCTGCCACATTTTCTTGGATGACAAGTTCGATTCAGTTTGGTGGATTTTTGTAGGCCCTGCAGTCTGAACCGGACAGTTCCATTCAAGATGGGGCAGCATATGTTTTTTTGTGAAATCTCATTGCACCTGCTCCATGGGTTCTAAAGAAAGTGTTGAGGGTACAATATAGAACAAATCAGTTGGTCGCAATCTTGATGCTGAGACTCGTTGATCCATATGGAAAGTTGACAGTTAATAACTCCATCAGAGAGGATGTGAGGCAGAGATTTGTTAATAAAAAAAGAATTCAAATCAGATTTTTCACGTATCATATTATGTATAATTCACTTTTTACTTATCACATAAAATCATCTGGACTTAATAGTCTCAGATAAGCAATGTCTAGCTGCAACATTACCTGCCTTGTCATAGGAAGAAGGCCAGACATTTATGGACACGTTTCAATGCCCTAGAACTCGCTTCTCAAGGTTGAATCTGGTTTGGTCCATATCAGATGCCCCAACCATGAAAAGGGCATCTTAGATCTAAAGATCTGATATCCTAAAACCTAGGTTACACAGATGGTCCATTTTCAATTCTATATCGTATCACTTTATAAATTCGTGGAATTAAAAAATTTCACATAGAATTTGGTATCCTTGTACCCATAGTTGTATCCATGTGACAGCCTAAAACGCCCAAATACATGGTTATCTAGCCCAAGGAGTGGGGAGGGAAGGGTTGGGCCTGAGATCCTTGGATCTGAAATCTGAGGCTCCCAAACACACCCTAAAGTAATTCACTCTTCCATATCTTGAGAAAGGAAACTCAAAACAAGTTTTGATACATATATCATATCCTACATGAGCCAAGCAATACCAACCTAGGCACTACCTATGTGCCTTTGGCCATTTTGACCTCCATTTTTATTCAAGAAAAAAATGCATTCTCCTCCGGCTTTTGATACAAAGAGATAAAAATTTGGGTTGCAATAAAAGGTGAAAAGTTACATAAGGGCTTATTGCTGAATGTCTGATCTCCATATACAATTCAACTATATTGACAGGTTCTTTTTACCGGTAGGCCTTTGTTTCCTCAAACATCTCATACATTGTCAACTTAATGTGTCTCTGCATCTTCTAATATTAGTCAAACTGTAAGTCCTATGAACAAAGTCCAAATAAATTAAGAACGATGATTAGCTTCCTAAAACTAGGAAAAAAATCAAATTTGATCTAGTATGAAAAAAAAATCAATATGTGGATAAAAGAAAACCAAGAAAAGAAAAGAAAAAGATCTCTCACTCTCTCTCTCTCTATGAATTGAGCTATGCCCAGCCTCATCAAGGGTTCTCACCTCTAGCTTGCTGCCCAAGTTAGCTTCCAAACAAGCTTCACTCCCAAAGGGACTAGTTTTCCAGTTGTTCGGCTCCGAACGGTTGGGTGACTGGTGGTGTTGGACCATTAGTCCATAAAGGGATAGAGAGATGTATTAAAATATAGTTTGCGTATGGATCTGGATGGATCCAGATCCATACGCATGGCATGTTAAATGAAACACATGCTAAATACGAATTCATTAATGGCATCCTTGTAATATCTCTGATATTACAAGGCTCGTTGTATAATTGTTTTATTTTATAAAGGTTAGGGCTTGGAGGTCGAGCAAGTCAAGCGCCGCCCCAGCCGATTGTGCATCTCCTCTCTCTCTCTCTCTCTACTTTCCTGTGCAGGCTGAACCACACATACGAGATCGAAATCTCATATGGTATCAGAGCCAGGGGTTGCGGAATCCTATTAGAAGCGTGTTCAGCGAGATCACAGGTTTTGGCTTGTCTTCCTCTCTTATTTTTTCCTCTCCCAATCTTTCTATGCAACTCATCTTTTCCCCTTTTTATTCTCCTCTCTGACTGCAGCCATAAACGATTGATTGAAGCCTGTTTTGATTCATTTTTTGGTTGTAGTCACCATTTTTTTTATTCTGCTAGTTCTCGATTCTTAACGTGATATCAATCCCTTCGTCTGCTACTCAGTTTTATTTCCAGAAATTCCACTCTTTAACGTGATAACAATCTCCATTCAGTCCAGAAATTTCCTCCTTGATTCCAGAATTTTCTTTTTTATTCATTCTTTGATTTCCAGAACTTTTAACGCCTGTCAGTTTCATTCATTTTTTTTATTTCAGAAAATTTTCTTTTATTGCTATTTTAGTGTCCCCTGTGCAACGCCTACAGGCAGATTGTAACTGTTTACAATCTCGATTCTGGAAAAAAAAAGAGTTTATTTCCAGATATCAGTAGCACAGGTTCATGTCTTGTTGAAGTTCTCCTGATTGATTAAGTGATCTCAAACCTGTTTGTTTCTTTCCATTCGTTTTGTTTGCTTATTCATTGTCCCATTGATATGGATTACTCATCGTCATCCGGTCCCTCTGCAAATTTCTTGAGTCAGCTCGTTACAGAAAAACTTACTCATCCTAATTTTTTGACTTGGAAGAGGCAAATCCTCCCTTTTATACGGAGTCAGTATCTCGATGAACATCTGGATGGTTTAGTTCCTATACCACCACGACTTATTTTGCAAGAAACCAAGGATGAGAAGGGTGACACAATTACCATTTCTATTAAGAATCCAGAGTATATAGCTTGGAGGAAGCGGGATCAGTCTTTGGTCGCTTATATTACGTCAACACTCTCTCAAGAAGTGTTGGTTACTCTTTCAGATGATTGCACTGTGGTGGATCTGTGGAGTAAGTTGTCTCAAATATATTCTCAGATATCAGAAGCCCGAGATATGTACTTAAAAAATGAATTTCAAAGTTTGAAGAAAGGCTCCATGACAGTCATGGAATACATAAGCCGCTTGAAGAGTATTACTGATCAATTGGCGGTTATTGGAAGTGCTATTGCAGATAAAGATAAAGTTCAACAACTTCTCAAAGGATTGGGTCCTGATTTTGGCATGCTTACCACGGCTTTATCATGCCTTACGCAGTTGCCCACTTTTGACGACCTTCAAGCGAAACTTCTCCAGCATGAGATGATTATGAAACAAAGAGCAGAAAGAAATGAATCAGCTCGTCCTCATTCAGTTTTGGCCATGGACACTTTTGTAGGTTTTGGACGAGGGAATGGAGGGCATCAAGGAGGCAGAGGCCGCAGACGTTTTGGGCAGGGAGGACGTGGTATCTTGCCTACACCTAATATTTCAGGGGTTTTAATACAAGGAATCAGAGGAGAGTGCCTACTTGCTTCTTATGTAACAAAAGAGGACATGTGAAAGTTGATTGTTGGTTTAATCTATAGAATAGAGGAAAAATAAACAAAATTGAGAATAAATCAGCTACTACTGTGGACACAAAAAGGGTCATCCACAGATATGCAACAACTCTTGTTATCAGCATTGTCACAGATGACGATCAAGCAAAATGAACAAGGCGAATGGTATGTTGATTCAGGTGCCGCCACACATGTTACGGGTAATGCGGGTAAGTTATCTCACTTATTGCCTTATTTTGAAAAGGTAGTACAGTTATGGGAGATGAAACTTATCACTCTATTAGTCATACTGGCAGTGCACATATCCCTATGCCAAAGTCCTCACTTCACTTGTCCAATGTCCTTCTTGATCCTAATATTAAAAAGAACATTGTTTCTGTAGCTAAACTTGTTGACGATATGAATTCTTCCATCGAATTTACTCCCTCTTCTGTTTATGTTAAGGATCTACGAACGAAAGAGACGTTCGCTAAGGGGGAGCGACAAGGAAACATGTACGTCTTCAAGGAGATTCCTTCAGTGTCTTCGTCTTCAGTCCCAGTTCTCCAGTTGAAGTCGTCCAAGCATTCTTCAGTGTCTTCACCTTCAGAGTCTTTGTTTTTTCCTTCATTGGAAGTTTTTATTTCATCTCATTGTAATAAGTCAGATATTTGGCATAGTCGTTTGGGACATTGTAGTCGGGGTTTCGTTGAAAATCTTGTATCTGATGGTCTCCTTCCAGAGTCTAGTTTATGTTCATTTTTTGATAATAATAATAAATGTTTTTCATGTGAACTTTGCAAAAGTCATGTTCTTCCTTTTCATATTATAAATAAAAGAGCTTCAAAGCCATTTGAGATTATTTGTTCTGATGTTTGGGGACCCGCACTTATTCATTCTCTTTCTGGCAGCCGTTACTATGTTATCTTTATTGATTCTTATTCTCGTTATACTTGGATATATTTCTTAAAACACAAGCATGAAGTTTTTCAAATATTTCGGGAATTCCATTCGATGGTCAAAACAAAGTTTGCTTGTGATATTGTGCATTTACAATGTGATGGTGGAGGAGAGTATTCATCGAACGAGTTTATTGCCTTTCTTCGGGATAAAGGAATAAGTCGACAGGTTTCTTGCCCTCATACCCCTCAACAAAATGGGGTTGCGGAGAGGAAACACAGGCATATTGTAGAGAGCGCGATGAGCATGTTACATGATAGCAATGTGTCTGTTAGTCTCTGGACAGAAGTTTTTCATACATCTGTTCATATCATAAATCGTCTTCCTATGGCACTTTTGGATCGGAAATCTCCCTATTATACTTTATTCGGGCAACATCCCTCTTACGATGAGCTGCGTGTTTTTGGTTGTGTATGTTATGTACATATTAATTCATCTCTGCGAAATAAGTTTCAGGACAAGGTTGTCAAGTGCAGATTTGTTGGGTATGCAGATGAATACAAAGGTTATCGATGCTATGATCCTACTACAAAACATATTAGGACCTCCAGAAATGTTGTTTTTGACGAACGAAATTTTCAGGACAATGACTCTGCAGCGTTGCCATCTCGAGAATTAGAAGTATATGATCCATGGATGAGCGCAGATCTTTTTGCTAATACAGGAGAAACATGTCAGACAAATTGTCCTTCCTTCGGCTTGAGTAGGGAGTTGAATGACTCACAGATGCATGTTGAATTATCTCCAGTTGAACCACCCCCAGTAGAACGCTTCTCTGGGCAGATATACACTAGACGGGACAAAAATACAGAGCCGAGGAATGTGGAAAGCATCGCCAATGATCCGGCTCAAAGGCCGTCACGCATTAAGCATCCTATTCAACGATGGGTGAGTTATGAGACCTTCTCCCTTGATTTCCAGTTGTTTATGTCTCAGCTCACAAAACAGGATGAACCCACTTGTTTTAATCAAGCTCTTCAATCCCGTCATTGGACTAAAGCTATGAATGAAGAAATGGAAGCTCTTCATGAATGCCAAACTTGAAAAATAGTCCCTCGGCCAGAAAGAAAGAATATAGTTGACTCAAAATGGGTTTATAAAACAAAGTATAAACCTGAAGGAAGCATTGACAGATATAAGGCACGACTTGTTGCTCGAGGATTCACACAACAATATGGTGAAGACTACGATGAAACTTTTAGTCCGGTAGTCAAAATGGGTACTATTCGTGTCATCATATCCCTAGCAGTCGATCGAGGTTGGAGCCTTAGCCAGATGGATGTTAAAAATGCATTTTTGCATGGAACTTTAAAGGAAGAAGTGTATATGGAGCAACCTCCTGGTTATGCCGAGAAGGATCCTACTGCCAGGGTGTGCAAACTAAGGAAATCTCTGTATGGGTTGAAACAGGCGTCCCGTTCCTGGTTTGAAAGTTTCTCTATGCAAATTCAGAATTATGGTTTTAGAAGATGCCCTCTGGATCACTCACTCTTTATTTACCAAAAGGCAGACATTGTTATACTTCTTCTTATATATGTTGATGACATTGTGATCACTGGGAGTTCAGATAATCATGTGCAAGACGTGAAGCAGTTTTTAATGAAAACTTTCAAGATGAAAGATTTAGGGGAGTTGAGGTACTTTCTTGGTGTGGAAGTTGACAGACAACAAGACACATTGACACTCATGCAACAAAAATACACTCTTGACCTTCTGGAAAGAGCCGGGATGACGAATTGCAAATCAGTCAGTACTCCTAGTGTATTACATCAAAGGCTGAACTCTGAAGATGGTCATCTTTGTGTCAACCCTACAACGTATAGAAGTCTCGTGGGGATGTTACAGTACTTGACCTTTACCAGACCTGATATAGTTTATGTTGTCAATCAGGTATCCCAGTTTATGTATGCTCCAACGAAGCGTCATATGGAAGCTGTGAAGCGCATTCTACGCTATTTAAAAGGAACTATAGGAGACAAACTTGTTTATTGCAAGAACGATAATTTGCATAGAGGACATGAACTCATCACTTATATAGACGCAGATTGGGCAGGGGATCCAGATGAGAGACGATCTGTCTCTGGATATTGTGTATATATTGGACACAATTTAGTGTCCTGGAGCAGCAGAAAACAAAAGGCAGTGGCATGATCGAGTACAGAGGCTGAATACAGATCGATGGTTGCAGGCACGGCAGAAGCCACATAGATTAGACACTTATTGAGTGATCTTGGGGAGACAATCATTCGATCATTTCTTCTATGTGACAATCAAAGCGCAATAAACATTGCATGTAATCCTATCCAGAATAGCAGAACGAAGCACATTAAGATTGATCAACATTTCATACGGCAGAAAGTCGAGATGAAGGAGATAGAACTACGTCATGTTCGAACAGAAGATCAAGTGGCAGACCTGTTTACCAAAGGGTTAACAGGACGTCAATTTTGGCTATTGAAGAGCAAGTTGTACATGCTCCAAAATCACGTACAACTTGAAGGAGGGTGTTAAAATATAGTTTGCGTATGGATCTGGATGGATCCAGATCCATATGCATGGCATGTTAAATGAAACACATGCTAAATACGAATTCATTAATGGCATCCTTGTAATATCTCTGATATTACAAGGCTCGTTGTATAATTGTTTTATTTTATAAAGGTTAGGGCTTGGAGGTCGAGCAAGTCAAGCGCCGCCCCAGCCGATTGTGCATATCTCTCTCTCTCTCTCTCTCTCTCTCTCTCTCTCTCTCTCTCTCTCTCTCTCTCTCTCTCTCTCTCCTGTGCAGGCTGAACCACACATACGAGATCGAAATCTCATAAGATGAATGCTGGGAAGACAGATGGCTTAGGGGCATAAGAGGGGTGAGATGCCCAAGGGTTACTTCACTTCAAGAGAAAGGGTCTCCAACTCTGGAATTCCCAGCTAAAAAAATCATTCCCAATCACTCAATAATTCCCATTAAAATAGTATTTATAATCTTACTCTAACTCTGACTTGCAAACCAATAAACCTAACCCTAACTTGAGCAACAAGAAATGTCAATTCTGCTAATTGGTTATAGGAACAATTACATCGAGTCCCATGACCTAAACTCACATTTAAATCTCAAACCAAAACCCATAAGACTCCAAAGGCGAAATCCAGAAGACTCAACCCAACTCCAACCCTACACTAGACAAAAAGTAACTGTGTGTGTGCATGCATGTTTGTGCATGATACGTTCCTAAAAAGCACATTAAGAACCCATAAATATAAAATTGATTGGCACAATAAGCACAAAATTTTCATGTCATTTATGGAATTCTTATAAAGTGAATCAAAGTTACATCAAGCTACACCAGCTTTAACTTTCCTAGGTGTAGGAAAAGAAAGCGTTGTTTTAAATGTTATAACAATGCCTTTTTTGGATATAATGTTTTACAAAGTATAAAATCAGAATTTAATATTCATTTAATTTGTTAGGTTCTTTAGATTTTTAAATTTTTTGATTAAAAATTAAGTGTTTTATTTGGGCTTTATGTTGATGCAAAGACTGACCTAATGCTTTTAATTATATACCCCAACCATGAAAGAAAACAGAGCCAAGGGTAGCCTTCCAAAAAAGAACATGATAGAGATGTCGAATAATTAAAAAGAAACTGCATATCCTCATCACTTTGGACAATCTCATAAAAATCAAAAGATAAAATTACACCAAACTCATCTAAAAAAGTGACATTTAGCTGGCCATCTGAAAGAAGAAATTGATGGAGTGAAATATGATGATTACAAAGAAACTGGTTAGCCTCATGACTATAGACAATTTCATGAAGACCGAAGAGCAAAGGTGACCAGTATAACATTGAGTTGTGACTACAGGCAAGGGTTAAAGAGTTATCATACATTCCACAATGACCAAAAATAGCTTTTGGATAATATTTCTTAATTTTCTAAAGAAAGCAGAAGCATGACAATAAGTTTGAAACTGTATTTCGTAGAGGAGGGAATAAAATGCATGTCATACTTAAATTACTTGTATAGAATATATTTACTCACCAATTCCATTTGCCTTCTTATGCTCCTCTTCTAGAAGGGATGGTGCCATGGCATGATCAAACTCTTCATTTTCATATTGCGGCTGGATATCCTACATTTATATTCCCCAATATAAACAGTAACAAATACTGACCAATAAAATAATCTAAAACTTAGCTTTAATGAAACCATCAGCTGAACACTATCAGATTTCATACACCAGATTATCTGTTATTTGTATTTGTACAAAATCAAAATGGCAGGGTTACAAAGACAGTGATACCACAGAACTTGATGGTGGTTCCCAAACTCTGTCCTCCCCAAGAATTCCATGGTATTGACCTTTTAATATCTTAAGATCTGAACCTTTAAATATCTTGCTTAGCCACCCCATAATATGAAACTTTCCACAATCAAGCTCTGCAGGCTTTCCTACATGAAGTGCATGTTTCATAAGAAAGAATTAGAATCTAACAAAATAAGAAAGAAATAGCTCATTGCATGCAATTCCCAGTCCCATACTTCTGTAATTAAGTCCCAATCAAAAATGCACAGAAAAGGTAGCAATAAACAGGAAAAAAAAGCATCCAATCAATTGTTCTCACGAAAGCAGCAACAATTTACTCATACAAGATTCATTTGACTAATTTCTTTTTCTGAATAATCAGCATAATTATCAATATCTCAACAAAGTCTGCAGACTAGAAAAAGATGAACCAAACAATTACAATCACTCATGAATAACAATAAACAAAAGACACTGACACATCTCTGTTAGAACCAAGGTTAAGTGGGGAAGCGTGCTTCGGAAGCGTGAAACGCAGCACTTCTGAAACGCACGGGGAAGCACACATTTTAATTGAGAAGCTTCCTCATTAACAGGAAACACACTTCCCATTAAAGGGAAGCTCGCTTCCCAATATCGGAAGCGAGTTTCATTTCTTTAAGGGTTTGTGTAATAACCTCGATTTTTTACATTAATTGTTTAAATTTATCTGAAAATAATAGGTCTTTTTTTTCTAAAGTTGGGTGTGGGATCCGCATTTCGGATCCAGGATCCTCAAAGGATCCATATATATGCGTATAATAACTTATATATATGTGTGTTTTTAAGAAAAATAACTAAGGATAATACAAATAATATTTAACATAATATATACATATATATAACCTGATCTCCCTCCTTCTCACTCATCTCCCTCTTGATCTCTCTCTCTCCCCTCCTCCTTCCCTGCGTGCGATCGCGACAGCCACCTTCAGAATGCCAGACGATGTAGGTGGTATTGTCCTTTTCATTAGGGTGTAGCGTGAGTCAAGTGTGCAATGTGCATTCACGAAAAAAAGGGGGGGGGGGGGGGGGGGAGGGTTTCTGATAACCCTAAACCGAAAACCCCAAATCTATGATTTGGGGGTTTCAGATTTTTTTTATGAAGGGAGTTTGCATATGGATACAAAGGGGGTATTTTTATCGGGTGAAGCTAGTTGGTAATATTTTTTTGATAAACTTAATGGAATGTGATTTCCCTGCTACTGTTTAGTCCCTGTTAAGAAGCATGATCTGTAGGTTCATACAGTGGTTCTATAGTGTATCTCGTTTCGAGTACGCTAGTCAGGACTACTCAACCCAATTACGTAGGTTTAATCGGTGTAAAGGTGGTTTGCAGTTTGCACGCATGCACAGATTTCTGGTTCAACCAATATTTGAAATTTGAAACCTCTGAGGTGTTAATTTGTTAGTTGTATGATCTCAAGTTAGTATTGGGAAGATATGGAGTTGTGTTGCTGCATGAATCATTATCATCAGGACCTACATAATGCGTTTAAGCTAGAGTTTCTTACTCGTACATTACTATCATTCTTCTGTTGAACTGTATTTCAGTTTAAACAGGTGAATCTTGGAATTCTTAATTATAGCTCAGCAAGTTAAGAATTTGTATCTAAGTGTGGTAACAGACGGGAGACTAGTTGGAGACATAACTAATCCCTTGTGTTGGATATAACTTTCATTACGAATGTTGCTCATATGAATCCTTGTTGCTGTTTTTTTTTGTTTCTGAAATATTCCAGGACCAATGTGTCTTGAAATAATGAGATTCAAACACATATTGTACGTGATGCTCAAAGGACTATTTAGATGCATATTCTCTTATATTCATGGGCGATAATATAATGACTGAATTAGTTTTATATGTTGAGAGAAACGAATCGGACGTTGCATGTGCTATGAGCTGAAAGAAAGGAAGGAGAGGAAGAAGAAGGCCATCTTCTTCTATCATCCAACGATTTTTTACCATCAATCTTGTCCTTTTTTCTCGATCCATGCAAAGGTACGGGTTCTTTCTTTTGAATCATGTGAGAAATCGAATATCGATTCGATTTCCTTGCAATATTTAGTGCAAATCCATGGTTAAAGAGTGATTCTATGTGTTCACTCTAGATTACATGGATGAGGATCCATAGATCCTCTTTTATATGGGTGTTTTCGGTTCTTTACACATAAAAAAATCTGTGTATGAGGTTTTTATACAAAACAGACTCATATTGGGTTATGATCGAGATTTATAACTGTTTGTTATGATCAAGATTTATGCTTGTATATATATACCTTAATCTGTGTTTTCTGTTCTTGAATTGGGTTCATGCTGGATATAGTTTGAATGGCTTGATCGATGCTTATAAAACTGATTTTTTTTAGGCACAGTTAAGATCAATGCTTAGGTGATGATTAGGTTTGCAAAATTGTTTTCAAGTTCATTGATTCAGCAAATTGCATATGCCTATATACAGATTCTCATATGAAAAGTGTTCATGTTATCCCCTGGTTTACATATGTTAAAGATTTAGTTTTTCTTTCTACGCATATGAATGTATGGACATGTGCATGTATTGAAAACATGGATCATGAAAGTTTATTGTTATTGCACTCGCATGCTTATATACTTGTATGCATGTTTTGCCAGAGGTGAATCAAGGAAAGAATGATTTTTCTCTTGTGCTTAGAATCGACATGTTATGCTTGATTAAGACATTAGTGCAAGGTTGCTTGCATATGCATACATGGAATTTATGTATTTTGGCACGTAATTCGTGGCATGCATGTTCACATATTTTAATTGGAACTGGTTTATGAACAAAAATATGCATTTGACTTGAGTATGCATCCGAATTGAACAAAAACATGCTTATTAATATTTTTGTGGCATACACATGATACATGTTTGCATTTCTGAACGTGCATATAAATTTCCAGAAGGTGTGGTGTGCATGTATTTTTGGTTCTCGAGACATGTCAAGATTTAGAATTATTTATATGCTTTGACTTGATGTGGCGTGCTTAAGCATCATACTATATGAAGTTTGTTTCAAATGCATGTGCATACATGCATTGATGTGTGCTTCGCATGTACATAAATGCATGAGTTGTTCACTTGTCCCAATTGAGATGATTCATGAGTGAATGCATATATGTGGAATGATTTCATAAAGACACATGCACATGAATGGTGAACACATGCATATGAATGTGACATATCATGCACATGGTTAAATTGACATATATAAATATGCATTTGGAAGAATGTTGACATCATTGCATACATTGCAAGTTGTTATGGTTTTTGCGTATGATGCATCGATGGTCTAAATGAATCATCACAGGCCTGGAGAGCCTTGAGCTTTGATTTGCTCTTTCTTTAATTGTTTAAATGCATCGCAAAAATCACATTTATTTTTATTTGCACTGTTCTATGTGTTTCCACGGGCGGGAGTCCCGTGATGGTTTTCGCAAGAGTAGATGCGAGCTTTTGCCTTGTTTTTGCATGCTGAATTGCAAAACTCAATAATTGGTTTTTAATAAAAAGATAATGAACAAGAACAATATAATATACGTTCTGAGATCTCCCATCTGGAGAATGAGGATATTAGAGATCTGGTCTTGGGGAGACTGTGAGGATACAAAAACTCCATGTGCTTTATTTTTGTCCCTTGAACCCGATATTGAGGTTCCTTCTCATGGCCACGGTTTTAAGGAGAGTCCACCACTTTACCTGGGGGTGGTGTGTTCGATACAGCTGTTGTTTTGGTACCACAAAAGTGACACTTGTAGGCGTGGGGTATACCTTGTGTCCCTGACATTAGATATGGAGGTTTAATGTTCCGAAGGTGATTCGGTCGAGGGCTAAGTTTGGGATCCAGTAAATAAATTACAACTTGTGTGCTAAGCTACCCTGGGAACCTAACTTGACCTTGGGGATCTTACTCGTTTGGTGTATCAACGGACAATGGTAATTAAAAAGAGGAACTTAAAGTTGTATGCATTTAATAGGGCATGCATATCAAAAAGGAAAACTTAAATAAAAGATAATAAAAGGATTCATTCATTGCACATATGTCATGCATTTTTCTGCTATGTATTAAATCATGCATATTTTAATTGTTCCCTTAGTCATTACATGATAGTGAGTGTATGTTATCTACTTTCTAGTGCATGTTGAAATTCTTGATTAATTAGTCTGTACTACTTGCTACTGATTTAATGTTTCTTCATGTTTTTCATATGTGACATGTTGCATGGATGATTACTTAAATGTTGTAAGTTGGCATTTCTATATTCCCTCAAATTATTGCATAAAATCTTATCTATATTCTTTTTCTCACCTGTTTCACTAGAAGTAGTTGTGCTCAGAATTTCGGTTCTGATACCCTACTTCTATGGTTTTTCGCAGTCGCAGGTGATCAGTGAAGCGACTGGTTTCTAGGAGGATTACGAGTGTCACATTCTTGCTAAACGGTTTATAGAGGGACAGTGTGACTCAGTTTTTCTTTATTTACTTTTATGTCATTTAAATAACTCTGATACGTCTCTTGCAATTATTTCTTAAACATTCTTTCTTTCAAATAAATGAATAATGGTTTAGTTTGGTTTGGTACGGGTGATAAGTGTAAGCTCTATTGTAGTGTTTGGCTATCCAATTGGAATTGAAACTGTGAGGACCCCGAGTCTTTGAGAAGTTTTCCACACTGAATAAAAAAAAATCGCGTTTTTAAGGGGTATGAGTTAGGGTCGTTACAGTTTGGACAGTTTTACCTCCTTATTAAACCTTTTTTACCAAAAAATAAAAGAAACTGTGTTTTTAAGGAGGGTAAAATGATCATTTTAAAAATTTCATAAAAAAAACCCCAAAATGATAGGGTTTGTGTTGTTTCATCGCAACTCTCTCTCTCTTTGTGATCTCCACCGACCTCTGGCGACCACTTTTCTTGGGCAACCTCCACCAACTTTCGGCGACGGGTGTCCTTAGGTACTCTCTCTCTCTCTCTCTCTCTCTCAGATCGGGCATCTTTGATAGCATTTTCAGTATGATCTCCAAACATGTGCTAGTCGATTTGTGTGTGTGGATGGATATTACTTGTGTTCTTTTATCTCAATTTTAGTCTTTTAGATCATGCTAATTGTGGTTGCACCATGGGTAACCTTGACAACATTTACTGACTCGCCAGGCATAGTGTTTGCTTTGTGCAATTGCAATTCACAACAATTAAAATATCAATGCTAGGAGTTGTCTTGCACATCAAAATTTCAAGCTATGCCATAAAGATTTTGTTTAAAACTTTAAATCCAATACATTTGTTATTATTTATTAAATAGATTTTGTATTATTTATTAAATGCTTGTAAGAGGATGCATTTGTTAAATGGTTGCAACAGGAATAAGAACTATGAATTTTTCTTGATGTATTATTTATTAAATGTTTGCAACAGGATGCATTTGTTAAATGGTTGCAACAGGAATATGAATTATGATTTTTTCTTGATATATTATTTATTAAATTCTTGCAACAAGATGCATTTGTTAAATGGTTGCAATAGGAATATAAATTAAGAATTTTTCTTAATGTATTATTTATTAAATGATTGCAACATGATGCATTTGTTTAATGGTTGCAACAGGAATATGAATTATGGTTTTTTCTTGATGTATTATTTATTAAATGCTTGCAATAGGATGCATTTGTTAAATGGTTGCATTTGCATATATGATTCAGTTTTAAGATTAATAGATCAACTTTAATATTATCTACTCATATTTCTATTTTAGTAAATTAAAAAATATATAATTACATTTTTGCTTCGCTTTCGATTTTTATTTGCTTCCCACCTATGTCACATAGATACGACCAAATGACCCACGTAACCGTGTCGACGCAAGGACGAGTACCGGGCCTAGCACAGGTATGTGCTGGGGCCCGTATCGGGTCGAGTCCAACCTTGACCCAACCCGAAACCCAAAAACTCTCCTTTTTTTGTTGTTTCGCAAAACCCTCAAAAGAAGAAAGAGGGGAAGAGAAAGAGGAAGAAGGAAAAGAGAGAGAAAGGACATTCTACCCTTCTTCTTATGCTCCTCCATCTTCTTCATCCAATCAACAGAGAGAGAGAGAGAAAGAGGCGGTGGGACAAAAACCCCTCCCCCTTCCTTTTTATCGTACCCCTCAGAAAAAGAAGAGCGGAGGAGGAAGAAGAAGAGGAGGAGAAGAAGGAAAAGAGAGAGAGGGGGGCACCATACCTTAAACATCAGCAAAACAAACAAATGTGTGTGAGAGAGAGAGAGAGAGAGCACCATACCTCTTCCTCCTTTATCACATCAAGAGAGAGAGAGAGTAGCGGCGGCATCTTCTCGTTCTTCTTCACATACAAGACGAGTGAGAGAGAGCAATAACTCCACCTCCTCGTTCTTCTTCACATCGAGATCGAGAGAAAGGCGGTGGAAAGAGATCGAGTGAGAGAGAGTGAGGCAGTGGGAATGGGACCACTTTCCTTAAAAAAAAATTCAATCACCCCCCCTATTTAAAAAAAAAATCATTTTACCATCCTTGTTTAAAAAAAATCATTTTACCGCTTATAAAAAAACACAAATAGCCTATTTAAACATTTTTAAATATTTTAAATAAAACAAACATCCCCCTGCCACATATATATATATATAGTCGTGTCCCCATACCCACATTTTTCGAACTTGCCGTGTGTAACGAAATAAGACCAAGCGCAAATGATTGCCTCTTATGGACTTACAAGAAGACAACCAAACACAAGAGACCACTTAATGGTCAATCACACATGCACAACACCCACACAAGGGTCAAGAGAGCACATAAAAAATATAGACAATATATTGCAAAAGATTATAAGGGGAGAACCCCTATTTATAACCACAAGAGAGGAGAAGTGGGGCAGCCCAACTAGCTTTTGGGTTGGCTCCTAGCGGTCACATTTGTAGGAATTGTCTTGTCCTAAGACTCCCTAGCAAAATAGAGTGGCCGAAAGGAAGTACCAGCACATAATAAAAACAACATCAACCATGTTGACTGAGTCACATGTGAGAAGTGATTTATGGAGCGAGGCTTTTTACAATGTTGTATATTGCATTAATCGTATACCCCTCACAAATCGAGGATGAAAATCACCCTATTTCCTCCTCTTTGATAAGCATCCAGATTACTCTATCATGTGTGCCTTTGGGAGTAAACGCTATAGTCATATTCATAATTCGCAGTGTAGTAAGCTTTCTACCAAAGCCCAAGAATGTCAGTTTGTTGGATATGATAACAAGTTCTTAGGGTACAGATGTTTTAATCCGATGGCTCAAAAATTAGCAATTTTCAGGCATGTTATGTTTCATGAAAATGATTATTTGCCTAATAGTGGTGCAGCCAATGATTGTCTCAAGTTTCTGGCCGAGTTATGTGCAACTAGAATCAAGTAATTCAGTTGTGCCGAAATCACCTAATGCAATCCCTGTTGTTAATGAACTAAACAACAAAAGCAGTGTTATTAAAAATGTGCCTCAAGGCGCAAAAAGCGTGCCTCGCCTCAAGGCGAGGGGCTTCATGCCTTGAGGCGCATATGTAAAGCGCAAAATCCATGAGGTGTACACGCCTCGATTTATTTGGTCAAATGAGGGTCAAAACCCTCATTTGATCAAAAATTAGGGCTTAAACAAAGCCCTACCGACCCCTTTATGTTCTTTTATTTTTTTTCTCACCCCCTATCTCTGTTTTTTTTCTCACAGCCTTCTCTCCCTCACGACTCTCACAGACTCACATCATTCTCTCTCTCGTGGTGGAGCCTCGAAACAGGTACGGGTTTTTTTTCTCTTGTTCTCCTATTCTTCTTCTTATCTCTTCTCTCGTCTCTCATGTGATACAACATTCTCTCTCGCGCGCGCGTGATACAGTCGCCCCTCTCTCTTTTTCATTTTTTTTCTCACCCCTCTTTTTGTTTTTTTCTCATTTTTATGATGGCATGTGATGGATTTTGTCTCTCTTTGTTTTCATACGATGCATTCAACTATTCTAATTGAAAAAATGTTGCAGTTCATGCACAGATATACAATGTTTATCTTTTTAAATTTTTTTCTGTTTTTTTTTTAATTTTTTTCTGTTTTTTCAATGTATTAGAGTTTCAGGATATTGTAATTAAATATTTTTATGCTTAAAGTTTATTTTTAAATATTTTCATGGTTGTGGTTCTTTCTAACTATTTTTTAATGTTAAAGTAACACCTTATTGCTTCCATTTCTGTTGTTATCGTGAAGCTTTTATTCTAATTTTCCACCATGCATTCATTATGTGGTGGTGTGACATCCTATGACAAGCCACATCTACTTATCTGTTTTTGTCACTTTTCCTTTGTTTTTGTGTGCTTAATATGAATTTAGTAACGGTATATTGTATATGTATAATATGAAAGTGGAGGAACTAGTAGCAGTTTGTAGGTAAGCAAAGCTTTCACTTTATATCGATTTGTATTTTTCAAGTGAGCTTAATCAGGTTAACAGAATGAGCCATAGACACATTTTGATATGCTTACTTGAAGTTGGTCCTTGTATGAAATACATTCCCATTATTGATCATATGGGGCATCATTGATTCTTGTCATCAATGTATATGCTCAGTCAATTTCTAGCATGTGACAACTAATTAAACACCAAGGTCGGTATGGAAGTGCATTTTTTTCCCTATGGGTGGCTCAGTATGGTCAACAGATAATTGTAGTGATTCTGAATTAATATATGAATGCATGTGCCTGTGCATGAACACTAGAGAATGTGGATGAAAAATAAATGTGACAGAAATGGCTAATTTCTTCTTTGTCATGAAGAAATCTGAATGAGATGCATGAGACATTGGATTTAATTTCCCGTAAATGGTGTGCTTGCAAGAAAATATTAATGATCATGGGCATGGAAGTTGATAAAAAGATATGTGGTTGATTGAAAAGATGCATAGTAATCATCATAGTCCTTTTATAGAACACAGAGGTATACAATGTGCATAGGAATCATTCTGGAGCCTTAGTCTAGTAATAACATGAATATTCATCAATGCACACTTCATAGCTTGATAGTGCTTTTGCTAAAGTTGTGTAGTGTTTTCCTTATGGTCAATTTTCAGAGTTTTATTATGGTTTTCTTGATCATTTTCAAGTTATTTAATTAGTTTTCAAGTTGTATATGTTGATTCTTATTGAATATGAATCTAATTTTTTTTATTAATATATATTTTCTTATATGCATTTTTGCAGTTGAACAATGGGAAAAGTTGTAAGATGAGATAATAGAGCTAAAGTTTTAAATCCCACTAAAGATCACAAACTCGTAGGACATGTAATTTGCAATTACTGTCATAAACAAACTACAGGAGGCATCTATAGGTTAAAACATCACTTATTTGGCACAAAACATGGTGTAAGCATGTGCAAAGCGGTTCCACCTGATGTGAAAAGTTTTTTTTAGAATCATCTAAGGGATCAGAAGCAAAAGAAACAAGAGGAAGAACAAAACAAGTTGGATATCGGGAAGAATGTTTATTTTGAATCATCAAGAGGCGATAATGTGAACAAAGAAACCAATGGATCATATAGTGATGCAAAAACAAGCAGGTGGTCCTATAGACTTCTTTGTTAAAAAAGAAGCACGACAAACCACAATAAACATTGCTTTCAAAATGGATAAAAGAAAAAATATATGTCGTGTAATTGGTAGATTTTTTTATTCAAATGCCTTATCATTTAATCTTTGCAACAGTCCATATTTTAGTGCAATGGTAGAAGCTATTGCAAATTATGGATGAGGGTTCAAACCGCCTTCTTATCACGAGATCAGAACATGGATTTTGAAGGACGAGGTAGATTGTACTCACGAAATTTTAAAAGAATTAAAAAAGGAATGGCCAAAGGTTGGTTGCAGCATTATGGCAGATAGTTGGACAGATGGAAAATGAAGAAACTTAATCAATTTTATTATGAACAACTCATCTAGAACAGTATTTTTGAAATCCGTTGATATCAGTGACATGGAAAAAACTGGTGCAAATTTGTGTAAATTGTTTGAAGAAGTTGTTAAAGAAGTTGGTGAAAGTAATGTGGTGCAATTCATTACAGATAATGCACCAAATTATGTGGCAACTGAGAATATGTTAACGGTAGGAAAAACATGTTTTTGGACACCATGTGCGGCGCATTGCTTGGATCTTATGTTAGAAGATATTGGAAAGATATTAATTTTTAAAGATACAGTAGAAAAGGCAAAAAAAATTACAAGATATATTTATAGTTATGCATGGGTATTAAATTTGATGAGAAAGTTCACAAAAAAGAAAAAACTTCTACGTCCGACCGTCACTCATTTTGCCACAACATATCTCACGCTTAATAGTATTGGATGTTATAAGAAAAAGTTGAAGTCGATGTTCTTATCTTCAAATTTTAGATCATCTAATTACTATAAGAAATTTGATGCTAAGAACATTTCTTATATTGTTCTTAATGATCATAAGTTTTTAGTTGTCATATCATATGCAATGAAAGTTACACTGCCTCTCGTGAAAGTATTGCGATTAGTTGATGCAGATGAACCTGCAATGAGATTTTTGTATGAGACAATGGATAGAGCAAAGGAGGAAATTGCTTCAAACCTTGACAAGGTTGAAAGAAAATATAAACCTATTTGGGATATCATTAATAGACGATAGTACTTGCAACTTCATAAGCCTTTGCATGCAACTGCCTATTATTTAAATTCACATTTTCATTATGCTGACAACTTCACCACGATAGAGAACTTATGAGTGACTTTTATGATTGTGTTGAGAAATTGATTTCTGATGCAAATGTTCGATTGAAAAGTACAACACAAATCGATGCATTTAAAAAGACAAAGGGGTTATTTGGTAGAGAGGCGATTGTTACAACAAGAAAATTAAAAAGTCTTGGTAAGTTTGCAATTATGTTGTTATTTGTTAATATTTTTTTATGTTTTTGTTAATTATGACATTCTTAATGTTTTAACAATTTTGTATTGTTTTATTTTAATGCATCTGATTGGTGGAGTTCATTTGGGCACGAAAATCCTGAGTTGATGAATTTTGCAATTTGAATTCTAAGTTGGACATGCAGTGCATCGGGCTGTGAGAGGAATTAAAGTACTTTCTCATTGGTTTGTGACTTTGTATTTTATTTTTGAAATACATTTTTATATGTGTAATTATCTTATGATTGATTATCAATTATTTGAAATTATAGGTGCATACAAAACGAAGGAATAGACTTGAACAAGAAAAGATGAATGCATTGGTTTTTGTAATGTACAATATGAAATTAAGAGAGAGAAATATGAGGAAGAGGGCTACCAAAGACCCTGTATGTCTAGATCATATAGACTCAGACGATGAGTGAATTGTGGAAAAGGAAGATCCAATGTTAACTAATGATCCCAATTGGTTGGAGGATTCATGGTTGGATCCGAATTTCAACATAAATGTCATTGAGCATGTGCCTATTGAAAAAGTCACTTCACCTCATGATTCACAAACTGGTTCTAGGCAAGACAGGTCTTCAAGAGATCGAGGTAAAGCTAAATTCCTTTTACCTTGCTATGAATATAAATATATTTTTTTAATTACATAAAATAAGTATTTAATACATGATTTTTTTTCAGGAAAAAGAAAAGCAAAAGAAGTGACTGAGGATGTGGAGGAAGAAAGTGCAGATGATAAAGAGTCAGAGAATGAAGATAAAGGAGAACCTATTTATATGGATTCCTCAGATGATGACATTGAAGACTTAGATATTGATGATGACGAGACTAAAGAAGAGCCTATGCCCTAATTCATATCATAGAGCTATGACCATTTATATGTTTTTTTAGGTCTTTCAATTGCAATTGTAAATGTTAACACTCTCATTTTGAAGAGTTTTAGATATATATTAACATTTGGTTGTTAATGCTAACATGCATTTTCTAATTATGACATTGTATTGTTAATGCTAAGATGCATTTCGTTGTTAATGTTAATTTTTTTATTTAATGAATGCCCATGTTTTATTTTTTAGATACATAGATCAAGTTGTTGTATTAATGTTACTTTTACATGTTAATCTCATATTTTTTTAGTATTTATTTGAGATTTTTTATTTCTTGTTGGTTGTTGCTTCATCAATAAAGATTTTTTTATTTATTTATAATTTTAGATATTTTTTATAGTTTTTTTAAGTTCAAAAAAATTTATTTTTTAAGGCTTACGCTTTACGCCTCGCCTCAGATTTTGGTGGAGCGTCTCGCTATGCCTCAACGCTTTTCACAACACTGCATTTAGTAAAGCTCTTTATAACTTTGGTTTTGTTCGAAGTCGGTGCGTCTATTCACTTTTCCTTCATTTTATTGTTGGTGAGATTACTATAGTTTTGATGTATGTTGATGATATCATAATCACTTAAAGTGACAACTCATGGATACGACAACTCAAAGGCATGCTTAGCTCTAAATTTCATATGAAAGATTTGGGTGTACTTAGATTCTTTTTGGGAGTTGAAGTGGATAGAGCATCTGATTTTATGAAATTAACGCAGCACAAGTATGCTCTTGATCTCCTTAATCGATTTGGGATAATTGACTGCAAACCGATTGTCACTCATATTAGAGTGAATGTTAAGCTGTCATAGGGATTCGGCTAGCAGGGTGCCGCACCTGCATCGATGCGGGTGCGGCACCGGTCAACCCGACCCTGGGTGCGGTCAACACACCCAGGGTCATTTTGGTCCAATTTTTCGGACTTAAAAAAAAATTTGCCAAAAAATTTTTTGTTGCCCTATATGTCACAAGGATTCTCCAACTAGGTGCCGCACCCGCACCCGATGCGGTCAACCTGACCCTGGGTGCAATCAACATACCCAGGGTCATTTATGTCCAACTTTTGGACTATATATATATATAATTTTTTATATTTTTACTGCACCCCCGCACCTGGGTTTTTTGGAAGTGTCGCATCCCCGCACCCGCACCCATGTGACATAGATGTTAAGTTGTCAGGTGATGATCCAAAGGACAAGCTATTGGTTGAACCATATGCATTCAAAAAAGTAGTTGGAGCTTTGCAATATTTGACTTTCACTCGGCTTGATCTAGTTTTTGTTGTAAACCAAGTCTCCTTTATATGCATACACCAAGGAAGTCATATGAAAGCTGCGAAAAGGATATTGTGTTATCTTAAAGGAACCATTACTGGCGGATTGGTTTACAGGAGCAATTTTCATCATATTCACTCCGGCATATCACTCATTGTCCTTGCATATTCAGATGTTGACTGTGCGGGAGACCCCATGACTAGATGTTCTGCCACAGGCTATAGAGTTTTTCTAGGAGATCATTTAGTATTTTGGGCAAGCCGAAAACAACGTACGGTAGCCAGATAGAGCACGAAGCTGAGTATAGAGCCATGGCAACAGTCAGGGCTGAAGTATTATGGGTTAGGCCCCTTCACACTGCTCTACATCAGCCCATCACTAGATCTTTGTTATTATGTGATAACAAGAGTACTATAGCGATTGCTACCAACCCAATCCAGCAAGGGAAGATGAAGCACGTTGAGTTAGAACAACATTTTGTCAGTGAAAAGGTTGAGAGTAAGGAGGTACACCTATGTTCATTAAAGGAGACAACCAAATAGCCGATCTATTCACCAAACCGCTCTCGTCTGCTAGACATTGGGATCTTAACGACAAACTGCACATGCACATCACTGATCCATGTACAGTTTGAGGGGCATGTTAGAGATGGCATGAGTATGTGTATTGTATGTAAGGGGTATTTTTGTCATTTATGACTCATAGAGGTGTGTTGTATTTTATTATCATGTCTGAGGGCATTATTGTAATCTACCTCTCATTAATATAAAAGAGGACGTGACCTAGGGTGAGGGCACAATGCATACTTCTCTTTCCCATCTATTCCTTTTACTTGTCTTCTTCTCTAAGTTAACTGCATGCATGCTTACCAAAGTAGCAGATTTGTCAAAATCTACTATCTACTTGACTGAATGGATGAAATCACAAGTGAATATCATAATTTTCCCTCACATTTTGATCACTAAAGTATGCCAATGAAATGAATAGATGCACACACACACACACACACACATACACACATAATTACAAACAAAAATACTACATACATTGTCATACACACATACATACAAATAAACATAAACCTATGTCACAGGGACTCGGCTAATAGGCCACCGCACCCGCATCGGTGCGGGTGTGGGTGCCATACCAGGTGTGGTAAAAAACCCTTGGGTGCGATCAACCCGCACCAATGTTATTTTTGTTCAAAATGTAAAATAAAAAATTCAACCCATTTTTTTTCTTTCCTTTTTATGTCGGTGAAAGGCAGGAATGAGGAGGAGAAGAAGAAGAGAGAGAGAGAGAGGTGGTAGGGTGAGGGTTACAAAGAGAGGGATGGAGGGGCGGTGGGTGAGGGTTACAAACGTGGGGGTGGGGGTTACAAAGAAAGGGAGAGAGGCGTGATAAGATATTACCACTTCCGTATTAATCTTGAATATCTTACTTTTTCTAGAAGATTTATATGTGGATTTTGGATTGAGGCGTGATAAGATATTACCACTTCTGTATTAATCTTGAATATCTTACTTTTTCTAGAAGATTTATATGTGGATTTTAGATTTTGGGTTCAAGCTGAGAAACCATTTAACATATCCATGCCCAATGTGCTACAATGCCAAATGTCTCTGTGTAATTTAGGCATTTTTGTAGTACTTTTATCATATACTTGTTGGCCTTAGCTGCACCTAAGGCCAACGGTACTGATTTTGGCTCTGGTCCCATTGGGCTTGGCTTAAACAGGATCAGACCCGGATATGAGTCTGGATGGTAATAACCATAACCCATAAAAAATTTATTTTAAATTTTGCATGTTAAATTTCTGGATCTTAATCAGGCAACAAGTGGGGCTGAATTATGGTTTATGATAGTCCAAATCAAGTATCTTTATCTGGATCTTATGAGTCTGAACAATGTACAAAATGAACTTTGTCGCCGAGAGCAGAAGTTTCTTCCTCCCCACATGAATAGATATCCTACCCATTTAAGCATGATCCAACCTATATCCTTGTTAAAAATGTATATATATATATATATAGGTTAGTCTTTTAAGTTAAAAGCTAACTAGTCAACAAAGTTGATTAGTCAACATTCAAACCATAGAGACGTTGGGAGAGGCCCCAATGGCTCTAAATAGAGCTGTTGGGAGAGGCCCAACGTTTCTATGGAGACTGTTGGCTGTGTATAAATAGGTGATGACTCCCCTCACTCATGTATGCTTCTTGCATGTAATGGTGAATAAAATATTATTTTTTTATTCATTTTGCTTGCCCCTCTAGTGGGTGTTTGTGTGTGAGCCCCTTTTTGTGGCTTGTGTATGTTTTTTTGGTGCTTTGGTGGAACTCTTTGAGTGTCTACTTTGTTGATTTGGTAAATATCTTCGGAGGACCTTGTTTTCTTTCATGGTATCAGAGTTTAGAGATCAAGTTGATTTTTCGATGCATTGGAAAGCATGTCACTCAAGATTTGGAAGAGATAAAGTCTCTTTTGCAAAGTCTATTCTCGTGAGTTTGTGGTGTTCACTTTGTGGAAGAGTATTCGTGCAATTCATTGGAGGTGCTCTCTTGGTAGTGGAGTGCTCGTGTGTTCATGCTCTTCATTGGAGGTGCTCTCTTAGTAGCGAAGTGCTTGTGATCTTTGTTTTCTTCTCTCTCTCTATCTTCTTTTTACTTTTTATAGCCCTTATAAACATGGATAACAATGATAATATCACCATAAATGTAAAACCCGCAATAAAAAAAAATTATTGTTTTGGACCCAGGCCGGGTCGGGTCGGGTCCGGACCCGACCCGGGGCCCTTTTCTTTAGGGTTTTAAAATAACCCGATTCAGGATCCCGAGCGCCGCAACACCCCCCTTTTTCCACCTTCGTTTTCGGGAGGATTGGGGAAACCCATTGGGGTTTCCCCTTTCATCGCCCCCTGGGGCCTTTAAGTTCCACGTGGGAGGGCGAGGGGAGGCACGCCTCCCTCTCGAAGCCCTTCGCCCCCCCCCTGTGTCGACCTCCTCCTTCCCTGCGCATGCCTCCAGCGCCGCCCTCGATCCCCTCGCGATGATGCCCCCTCCTCCTCTGCTGCGCACGCCGTCGACGCCGGCCACCGCCTCCCAGGTACGCCATTCTTCTCCCTCATCTCCTCCCTCTTCTCTTCCTCACACCCCCCTCTCTGTCACCTCGCCGGGAGGCCGACAGGCGGCTCACAGCCCCTGCCGCGGCCTCCCACCTCCCCTGTGCCCATCAGAGGCCCAACAGGTGGCCTATGAGGCCCCTGTCGTTCCCTTTTCCCTCTCGGAATTTGCCGGAGTGTCGGCAGGGGACCGAGGCCTCTGCGACACCCCCCCTCACCCCCCTGTGGGTGATAGGGAAACCGACGGGAGGTCGGTTGCCCTCCCTGTCACCCCTCGTCCCGATCTCTTTCTCCTTGTCGGCAGGGGTTGGCCCCTGCCGCCTCTCGGTTGTCGGCAGGGACTGGCCACTGCCACCTTCGTGCTGTCGGCAAGGGCTCAGCCCCTGCCGCTTCGAGGCCGTTGGCAGGGGCTGCCCCCCCTGCCGTCTTGTGCTTTCGGCAGGGGTTGGCCCCCCCTGCCGTCTTGTGCTTTCGGCAGGGGTTGGCCCCCCTGCCGCTTCGAGGCAGTCGGCAGGGGATGGGCCCCCTGTCGTCTTGTGCTTTCGGCAGGGGCTGGCCCCCCTGCCGCTTCGAGGCCGTCGGCAGGGGCTGCCCCCCCCCTACCGTCTTGTGCTCGGCAGGGGCTGGCCCCCTGCCGCTTCGAGGCCGTCGGCAGGGGCTGGTCCCCCTGCCTCTTCGATGTCGTCGGCAGGGGTTGGGCCCCCTGCCGTCTTGTGCTTTCAGCATGGACTAGCCCCCCTGCCGCTTCGATGCCATCGGTAGGGGCTGGCCCCCCTGCCGTCCTGTGCTTTCGGCAGGGGCTGGCCCCCCTGCCGCTTCGAGGCCGTCGGCAGGGGCTGGTCCCCCTGCCGCTTCGATGTCGTCGGCAGGGGTTGGGCCCCCTGCCGTCTTGTGCTTTCAACATGGACTAGCCCCCCTGCCGCTTCGATGCCATCGGTAGGGGCTGGCCCCCCTGCCGTCCTGTGCTTTCGACAGGGGCTGGCCCCCTGCCACTTCGTGGCTGTCGGCAGGGGCCCAGCCCCTGCTGCTTCGTTGCTGTCGGCAAGGGCTGGCCCCCTGCCGTCACGCTGTTTTCGACAGGGGCTCATCCCCTGTCGCCCCGCTGTTGTCGGCAGGCAGGGGCTCATCCCCTGTTGCTTGTCTGTTTTTGGCCAACAGGGGCACACCCGTGCTACCTCTCTCTTTGTTGATCGACAGGCTTGATGTTCTTTTCTTCGCATGATAAATAATGTAGCGCTGAATACTCATACTTTTGCAGACTTCGTATCGAACCCCGCTCTGGCTCCGCGGCCTGAGCCTTGTATCATCTACACGCGTAGACGCACGCAGCTGCACGACATCCCGAGGTAGGGGAAAGTCGCACGAAGAGTTTGTATGAACAAAATAAAATAAGACTTCTGAGATAGAATAGTTATTTTGCATACCTGCTTATCTGAAGAAGTATTGGTTGGTCAGAGTTTTACTCTTTTTAATTCTTTTGAAATTGCATGCTTAATGTAAATTCTTTGGGTAGACTCATTCTAGAAAGAATCAAGTAGTTTAATTGGCATACGTGTTTACCTGTAGGATTACTTAACTCATGATTGTCTGTTCTGCATGCTTATTCTTTTGAAACTGCATACTTAAGGTAGACTTTGTGAATAGACTCATTTTTGGAGAGAAAACCACTGCAATTGCTATTGTAACCGAACCTTAAGGCATGTACGGTATGAATTTTTATGTGAGGTCATGGAGTATCTTGAAGTGGGAAATCAACACTTTATTGATTTTGATGTGATAATATCGGCCTCCACAGGCCAATTGCTCAAAAGAGCAATACATGTCATGTATGAACCAAAAGAATCATAAAACATTATATGTTGCCCTCTCATCGTAGTCGTACATCTAGGGAGGTACAACCGTACTTTTTGGACAAGTACGTCCCATGTGGGTTACGATGGTTGGAGGATGAGGTTGTAGCAACCTCGATGCGTGCAATTAGCACCATGCTGAGATCACATAAATGGTGACAACTCGCCTTCACAGGCAAGATGCTCGAGTGGGTCTAATAGACCAGAGCATGTAGGATGGGGCGGCGGTTAAGAAACCCCCGTCGTACCCATTCGACCTTCACGGTTCATCAAGGGAGAGGATGGATGATACAAAAACTCCGATGGACAGGTTGTTAACAACCACCCCACGGGCAAAAGACTCGTCTTCCCCAGTCATCGGAGTTAGGGGAATTGGGATTACCATAAATTATCCTAGGTGGTAACTCCCAGATACTTCTACAGAAATTGGATGCATCCATGGGCCACGAATGCCTTTGGGGATTTACTCTCTTGGTCACTAACTGTCCCCTTAGGAGCGGAATCATTCAGCCATCCGGGTAAATGAAAACACTTGACATAATAAACCCCCGGATCGGTCTCGGCTGTTTCTACGTTTCGCGTCTATGCGTACCCACAGGTCAGTTAATATCAGAACTTAAAGAATATCTTCTTGAATAGTGTAGATGATTGAGACTTACACTGCTTGAAATGCTTCAACTAACAACTCTTTGCACATATTACACTTGTTAGAATAGATTACAATTGTATTGATTGTTTAAATATCATAACTGCTTATCTCATAAATGTCATGCTTTATTTTCATTCTACTTATTTGTTCGTGCACCTACTGGTTTGTTATGAAACTGACTCATTTCATGGGCAGGTGAGGAGTAGGACTTCACAGGCGGCCGATGGCGTAGTGCAATATGGATCAAGATTTATCTTCTTTCTGTTGGCAGCTTGGCTCTGAGTCTTTTTAAGTTTTCTTTAGATTATTAAACTTTGGAAAAACGCTCATTTTGTAATAAATTGCAGATTTTTAATCTATTGCCTTATTTTCTCAATTCCTTTAAGTTGTTCATGTGAATGATGGTTTTTCAACTAACGTACCCAGGATTGTTGACTTGTGCTCCTTTCTAAATGTCTTCCGTTGTCGTTTTTAAAAGTTAAAACTTTAAATCTTTGAAAGGTTTTTCGATAATGTTTTGGAAATCACAAGTCGAAATTTTGGGGCGTTACAATAAAACTCATCAAGCTCAATGAAACAAACTATGTAACATGGGCTTCGATCATGAAGCACCTCATATAGGAGAAAGGGTTGTAGGGATTAGTGGATCGGTCTGATTCGGAACCCTAGCTAATTCTTACTAAGGCAAAAAGAGGAAAAGAAGTACTTCTTCCAGAGGTAGAGAAGACCAATACTATGGCCACCTATGAAAAAGAAATAGAAAGAATGGAGAATGGAGAATGGAGCATGCCAAGATTATGTCTTGGCTCATTAGTAGTGTTGACATAAAAAAGTGCTCGAGTCCAGCAAAATTTAAACATGCAAATAAAGCACGAGACTATCTTAAGATAATGTATTATCTTAAATACATTGCACACATGCAATTTTCAAGACCAAATACGTACTATGACTCAAGGAGAAAAAAATATTAGAGAATACTTTAATAAGTTGTCCGATCTTTAGAACGAGTTGGTTGTTCTTGAGGCTTGATGGCATTGTCCCGAAGACATAGAACTCTACCAAAGATAAATTGATGCAGAGCATTTCTATCAATTTATTAATGGTCTAAGACCGGAGTTTGAGTCTACTAAATCGGCTCTTCTTCATAAAGAGAAAGTTCCCTCTATTGAAGATACTATTGAAGAGCTAAGTATAGAGGAAAATATATTAAAAATGAAGACATTTAAAGATAATGATTCGGTCATAATCATATCTAGGCTGGAAAACCATGTCTATGCTTACAAACCACCACATTATGGGAGACCAAACAGTAATAACTATGGAAAGCAAGGCAATGAGTTTGAGAAGAAAAAAATTATTTGCTATTATTGTCGTGGATCGGGACATGTCAAAACATATTGTCCTAAACTAAAGAGACCTTATGAGAAGATAGTCTTTGTTACTCAAGAGTCAAGTGAGCTCAAAGCTATACAAGAAACAACCATTAGAAGCATGTCCTTAACTCAACTTGTAGAAGCTCTTCAACCTCTACTCAAAGGAGCTTCATCAATCGGAGTTGCAGTCTCTTATATTGGTATCTCTAATCCTGATAAATATCTTTGGCTTCTTAACTCAGGTGTCTCATTTCATATAAGGCCAAATGGTGATATTTTATCTGAATGTCGTAACTCAAGCGAGTCAAACGTGTTTATAGACGATGGAACATCTTTTGAGATAAAGAGAATAGAAAATTTCGAAAATATTTCAAAAAAGTTTTTTGTTCCAAAAATTAGATATATTCCCAAGTTAAATCTTAATCTTTTATCCGACTCTCAATTACTTGATCATGGGTATAATGTTTCATTTTCTTTTATTGGTTGTCGAGTGCAGAATCGTCAGTTAGGGAAGCTAATTGGAGAAGGTCATAGAGAAGAAGGCTTATACTATATGAATTTTTTGAAAATACCCAAGAATACTTTTTGTTATAATGTTCAGAAACTGGATTTGGATTTATGACATAAAAGACTTTGCCATCCTAATGAATTCAAAATCCAGCACTTTCCAAATATGAAAAAATTTTGTAATCTTGAAAATTTTACATGTAAAGATTGTATTCTTAGCAAAATGAAAAAATTGTCATTCAAAGAAAGAACTTTTGTCTTTACATGACCGCTTGAGTTAGTACATTCGAATGTTTGGGGCCCAGCATTTGTTGTATCTAAGGGTGGGTTTGCATATTATGTAATCTTTGTTGATGATTTTACTAGACACACGTGGATTTATTTCTTTAAACATAAATCTGAAGTTTTTTCATATTTTCAAATATTTTATAATTTGCTTAAAAAAAATTCAAAGAGTTTTCACATTGATTCAGGGGAGAATTTTTATCAAAAGAATTTAAAAATTATCTATATTCAAATGGTATTACACATCAAAAATCTTGTCCATACACTTCACAACAAAATGACTTGGCCGAAAGAAAACATAGGCCTATCATAAAAACTACAAGAACTTTGCTTATTTGAAACAAAGTACCTAAATAATTTTGGGTTGGAGCCACATTAACTAATTTATCTTATTAAAAACTTTTTAAACTTAAACCCTGATTATTCTAGATTAAGATTTTTTTGATGCAAATATTTTGTTTTCACTGATAAAAATGATAAGCTTTCCCCTCGTGATATTCTTTGTATCTTTTTGGGATATGCAAATAACCAAAAAGGCTATAGATGCTTTGACTTTAAAAATAAAAAATTGTATGTTTTAAGAAATGCATCTTTCTTAAAAAAAAATTGAATTTAAAAATCCTAAGTAACTGAGTATTCTTTAATATTGGATCTAATTCCAAAGTTTGATGATTATGATGTTCATCTTGATGAGGATCAGGAAATCAAAAATGATATAGTCACTGAAGAAGAATCTCATGATAATGAGATAAGTAAAGAACAATCTCGAGATCAAAATTGTATTCAATAATTCAGGCATAGTAATTCTGAACATCCATGTGCCCTTGAGAAATATACTAATAATGAAAACCATGCAAAAATACAAACTAGAAGGTCATCCAGAGTATCAAAACCCCTTGAAAATTTTATGTCCTATGAGTCCTTTTCACCTAAGTATCAAGATTAGGTTTCATTGATACATTCCTAAATAGAACCCTCAAACTAAGTGGGTAAAAGCCATGCAGGTAGAATCGGATGCTTTAGAAAAGATGAATACTTGGACTATCCAAGATATTCCCATAGGAAAGAAACTCATAGGTTGTCGATGGGTATATAAGATAAAAACCAAGCGTGATGGAACTCTTGAAAGATACAAAGCTAGGTTAGTTACCAAGGGATACTCTCAAGAGTATTGAGTAGATTATGAGGAAACTTTGGCCCTAGTTGCTAAGATGACCACAGTTAAAACCGTAGTATCCCTTGCCCTTGTGAAGAAATGGCCTATATATCAAATGGATGTTAAGAATTTGTTTCTCAATGAAAAATTGGCTGAAAAAGTTTATATAAAAGCACAACATGGTATAGTTATTCCTAAAGGAAAGGCTCTTCATTTAGATAAGGCCTTGTATGGCCTTAAACAAGCGCCAAAGGCTTGGTATGACAGGTTTAGGCAAGTTATACTTGATGTTAGGTTTCAATCTTGTCTAATTGACACAACTTTATTTGTTAAGATTTCTCATTCAGGTATTAATATCCTTCTCCTTTATGTTGACGACATGATCGTCACAAGAGGTGACAAACAGGGAGTTGAACACGTCAAAAGACTTCTCAAAACACATTTTGAAATGACTAATTTGAGGTTTTTAAAGTATTTTTTTGGTATAGAAGTTGTTTATTCTTCTAGAGGTTATTTACTGACTCAATCTAAATTTGCTTTAGATATTGTTGTTAGATCTGGTATTTAAGATGATAAGAAAGTTGACACTCCTAAAGTTATAAATGTCAAAATGAAAATTGATGATGGGAAACCACTCGAAAATTCAACACCGAACTTTGTCATAACCCTCAATTACGAGACCTGACATTGCGCATGCAGTTCACACAACGAGACAGTTTCGGCATGCTCCCACCAATGCCCATATGGGAGCGGTTTTGCGTATTATTCTTCATCATTAGATTTAATTGTTTATACCGATTTTGATTGGGGAGGTAATTCAAATAACCGACACTCAATCACTGTGTGTTTTTAGGTGACTCATTGATTTCATGGAGGTGTTAGAAGCAGCAGAAAGCTTCTCTCTTCAACTAAAGCAAAATATTGTGTCATGGCTACAACCACTACAGAGGTGGTCTGTCTAAGGAGATTGTTGGTTGACATGTGCGTTTAGAGTAAAGGAACATCACGATTGTATTGTGACAACAAAAGTTTCATCTACATTGCTAGCAACCGAACCTTCTACGAACGAACCAAATACATTGAAATAGATTATCACTATATATGAAAGGAATATCTACATAGCACTATTGATCTTCCCTATATTACTTTAAAATATTAATTGGCGGATTTCTTCACCAAACCCCTCGCTGCTCTTACATTTCACTTTCTCTTGGACAAACTTTTGATTATTCAATCCTAAGTTTGAGGGAGAGTGCTAAAAATGTAAATATATATATATATATATATTATGTTCTTATATAAAGGTACATATATACATATAACTAGGTTAGTTTTTAGTTAGGTTAGTCTTTTTAGTTAAAAGCTAACTAGTTAACATTCAAACCATAGAGACGTTGGGAGAGGCTCCAACGGCTCTAAATAGAGTTGTTGAGCCTCTCCCAAGGTCTCTATGGAGACTGCTGGCTGTGTATAAATATGGGATGACTCCCCTCACTCATGTATGCTTCTTGCATGTATTATGGTGAATAAAATATCATTTTTTATTCCTTGTGCCTGCCCCTTTAGTGGGCGTTTGTGTGTGAGCCCATTTTGTGGCTTGTGTACGTTCTTTTGGTACTTTGGTGGAACTCTTTGAGTATCCACTTTGTTGATTTGGTGAATATCTTAAGAGGACTTATTTCCTTTCAATCCTAACTCTTTTAAATCTTCAGCTTCAGCTTACGTGGAAAAGGTTGGATCTCCGATCTGAATCTGGCATTCATTTATTCAGATTTGGATGCTTAAGATCCAAGCATGCAATTGGGTCCAACTTGGTTTTGCTTAATCCCTTGTTTACATATTCAGATAATTTTTTTAAGTTGGATGAATCAGATCAAGTCAAAATCCAATGCAATTGAATTTTTACATGTAAGAAGCATGTTTTGGATAAGTTTTTTCCAAATCCAGTATTACCACATACACTCGTCGGATAGTTTTTGGATTTGGATCAAGTACACAGAATTTAGATTTAATTTTGGAGAGAGAGAGAGAGAGATGGATGTGGGGGTGGGGGTTACGAAGAGAGGGAGAGGGAGAAAGAGAGAGAAGAGGTGGGGTGGAGTTAATAAAAGAGAGAAAAGAAGGGTTTGGGTCTGAATCTAGATCTATAGTTGATCTAAACCCAAACTCTTTTTCTATCTCTCTCTTTCTATCTTTATATATATACCCTCCTGCACCCCCACACCCAAGTTTTTTTAAAGTGCCACATCGCTGCACCCGCACCTATGTGACATAGGGTTGACTTGATAGTAGTAGTTTCAACTTTCAAATATAGCTTCTTTTGAGACAGATTGGATGCCTTGCCACAACATTGGTGAAAAAGGTTGACACAAAGCAAGTATAAAGAATTAGGAAAAGAGAAAAACCAATGAATACTAGGAAGGAGGCCATGAAAGATTGTGGTTGACTGATGTCATATCTCTGGATATGAAGAAGTGGAGAAACAGGAAACATAAAGACAAGTCCATGCAGTTGAGATAAAGTTTGAGACAACAATGATAATGACGTATGTACATAAAATGGGTACACGCACACACCCACACACACGGATAACACATGCTTTAAAATGAGTACAGAATACCGGCAATACATGATAACAATGATATTATTCCCTGAAAAGAGCATAATATGTTCAAATACACTCAGTTTTACTAGATATCAATCACATATCATTCATAAATTATCTCTATTCCATTCACAAAATTAGCAATGATCTAGACACTCCACACAATTAGCTAGAGAAAGGAAGCAACCTTGGAAGGATGACTAACTGAAGGAACATCACAAGACTTAAGATCCTCAGTGTGATAGATGAATGCATTTCATTTTCCATCGACCGGTTTGCAGTGATTTGTATGGTCGCCCTGTTCACAAATTAACACCAACCCCATGCAACAAGTCTCGCAAAGGAAGAAGGGGGATGGATGGTTTGCACCCAAGGCATAATACAGGAGCCCATTGCCATATGAGTAAAATCATCTCAGTATGTTGACAGAATTTGAGTCCCATGAACTTAAACATGACTATCTGACCAAATTGGCTCTAATAGAAATCAGAACAGCAACCAACTTATCCCTACCCTTCCATAATTACCCAAGTAGTATAACATTTCGTCAAAAACAATTTCATGGCATTTATGCACTGGAAGATATCTAGTTTCAAATTATCCAAAATAGCGTTACTATAAACCTTCTACAGGTTCACTAAAGTAGGCAATTGTTGAAAGACTTTTTTTCCCTAGAAGCAATCACCAAATTGCAAACAAAATAGAATGATTAACCACGATCACAAACTTCGACATTTAAAAAAAAATTTAAATAAACAACAAACACAAAGACTTCACCCACGCGGGCAATCTTTCATTCAGTTTTTCTGTTACAGTAGAATAAACTATCTACTAATTCGATTAAAGGATGCGCCATTCAATCATTTAACCCAAAACAGAAATCGCATGAAGTTCCAAGATAATTTCCATACATAAAACACTCTTATAAGGTTACCGCAATAAACATATCATAGAATCAACAGAAAGAAACCAAACAAACAAGTGAAAGAGAAAAAATTCCAATACCCACCAGACGTACAGTATTGGCAACTACCACTAAACAATCCACGCGATTACAAACTCAATTTTATCACAATACCAACCACCCAAAAGAAATCCTGAGCTCAAAACCAACCTTCACCAATATCATCTGCATGGCAACAAAACCCAATTCTCAGAAACGAAAGAGGGGGAAAAGGTTCCTGCAACTTCCTCACATAAAAAGGAGAAAAACCAAAAGAACATATCACCAAGAAACGAAGAAAACCAATCAAAAGAAAGCAAAAGAAGAGGAAACGTTTACAAAAGAGAGAAAAAAAATGTTTCACCTCAAGAACGGTGGAACAGACGACCAAACAGGAAGTGGGGACTCAAAACCCCGAGTTGAGGAGCGAGGTAGCTTCATCATTACGCTCGTCCAGATCAAAAGAAGGCTTTTCTATTCGATCGAAGAGTGGGGGTGTGGCGCATAAGAAAAGGGATTCATGGAATTTTCTCCTCCCTTTCCCATGTGGGTCCTCCTTAATTTTTTTCCACCACCACCACCACAGCAACAATCCAAAAAAACCCAAAACACTGCACTTTTATAAGGGGAAGGTGGACCGCTCTCTCTCTCTCTCTCTCTCTCTCTCTCTCTCTCTCCTCGACGCATGCCTTTTCCAACGTGAAAACAAAAACACGAAGTACTCCAATAGCAATCTAAACAGGCGAGTCTGAAGTATCTAATATGGCTAATAATATTATATATGAGACAGCTGCTATTTACTCTCTTCGGAAAAAAACAGAGCACAGTTGCTATTTACATAAAGGAGTATGATGAAAATTTCCTGAATTCTTTCTCAAGATAATGAAAGTGGGAGAAGAGAATCCATCTTGTGATCTGCTAAATGATTTGGCTTCCTCACCGTCCACAATGTACACAAGGTTCCACATGGTCGTTGTGGGAAAGATGTCAAATCTCTTTCTTAAAGTGATTTAACAGATCACCTGATCTGCTCTCTTTTTTGTCTCTTTATTCTTATCTTTCCTTCCAACCTTGCCTTTTTGTCCACGTCCAGATCAGACAACATGGACATTGAAATAATCGCATATTCTGTAATTTTGTCTGGGTTTTTTAAATTTTTCTTGCTGTAACTGGGTAGCTTAAGATGTGGTGCATGATGCAATTTTTCTGGCGTTTACAGGCGTTTGGTTTTCTGGGTAATGTTTATGGTGTGTTTGGATGCAAAAATCACTGAGACGGACATTCTAAGCCTTTTGAATCGTTGAGCTCCATGTTTTTTTTTGGGCTGTTATCCCAACCCATTCCCATTTTTTGGGGGTAAGTGGATCCATCCAATCTAGGCCTCGTAGGTCCATGGGCGTTACCCCCTTTCGCAAGCTGAAGAGTGACGACTTCTTGAAGGCAAAAGGTAAGCTCACAGAGTTTCACGCTGCCAAGACATTGATCGTAAGTACGGCAGAACCAACACAACTAGGACTCTTGATCCTCGGGGCAGTTTCTTCGTGTAAATATCAAAAAATAGTGGATGCATTCAAACACTAAATCGGATCAACTCATCCCCAATGTCATCCCCATCTTCGTAACCCCTCCTTGGGATTTCATTGATGCAAGTTATTTGATCAAGTAGACTCCACATATGTGATCTACATTTTACTGATCTAAATCAAAGAAATCCGACTTGCGTATAGGATTTTTTGGAGAGTCAAAAATCAACTAAATTTTTGTGATTTAAAAAAATGATATTTTTGCGTTGAAAAAAAATGTGATCCAAAGGTTGATTCTTATTAAATCGATCATGCCATCTCACAGCTGCAAGCTCTACGACTCTAACCAAACCGTCAACAGTTTGGTTGAGTCAAATGACTTAGCCGGACGGTTAGGTGGCACTATTATAAGTTGCATAAACAAAAGGTCTCAGGTTCGAATCCCTCTGAGGTTATCCGCATCTTATTAAAAATGTAATTTACATATAGGCCCCAACATATGGTAAATTTACGTTCTTCCGAATATGTAAGATAGAAGGATAAGCTTTCAAGAAATTACTCGTATGGCTGTTTAAATTGTTTTTCTTTTTAAAATTACCTATTTACCTCAAGTATAGCTACAAATGTAAAGGTCTACGAAAGTCTCCTCTTAAAAAAAACTAATCTAAAGAAAAAAAGGTTAAAATATCCTTTTCAAAGATTAGCTAGATTTAAATGAGTAAAAAGGCAACTTTGGGCGATCATTTGAGCTTTTTCTTCTTAAGGTTAGGCATCTATCTTAAATATTTAAAACCTGAGACAGTTAAACATGAATTACCACCAGTTAGGTAAATCCACCCTGTTGAAAGTACCCTAAAAGAAACACCAGTTAGGTAGATGCACCTAGGGGTGGCAATTTCTGACACGACCCGCCAACCCGCCTCTTAGGCGGGTTCGGGTTGGGCTTAAGCCAACCCGTTTAATAAATGGGTCGACCCACATAACCCGTTTATTAAACAGGCCGGGTTCGGGTTGGGGGTATGCCAACCCGCTTAATAAACGGGTTAGGCGGGTGGGTCAACCCGCCAACCCGATCCGCCAACCCGCCAACCCGTCGACCCGTCAACCCATCAACCCGACCTGTCAACCTGACCCGTGAACCTGAGAACCCGTTTACCCGACCCGTCAACCTGACCCGCGAACCTGAGAACCCGTTTACCCGACCCAACCCATTTATTAAATGGGTTGGCGGGTGGTGTCGGGTTACCCGTTTATTAAACGGGTCAGGTTCGTGTTTGCCACAGCTGACCCGTTTAATAAACGGGTCGGGTTCGGGTTGAGGTATATATGCTGACCCGCCAACCCGACACGATTGCCACCCCTAGATGCACCCTGTTGAAAGTAGGGTTGTCAATGGGTACCAAACCCTATAGGGTCAGGGTTTGGTGATAAATAAGAAGTTTCGATTAGAATATGCGACAGACCCGAAGGATCCAATTAGTACATGGAGTCGGGTATGGTTTGTGAAATTTCATACCAGACCCGGGTCTGACTCAAGTTTTAATTAAGATCAGTGGTTTTTCAATGTAAAGGAGATTAAAAATATTATTTTATAGAATATAGACCGGATCTGCTAATTCTTATAGGACCCGAGTATGGTTTTCCTCACGGTGGACGTGATCAGACCCCAGGACTGGACCTGGTACCCACACTTCAAAGTCAGATTTGAGTTCAAACCCGCCTGGGTCCAAACCAGATCCGACCCGTTGACATCCCTAGTTGAAAGTAACAACACCAAGACGTTATCCATTAACTCGGGTGGTGTTTTACATGATGCCAAATCACTATTTACACGACGACCTTTAACACAATGTGGAAAGTTTATGGGTCTTTGCAAGGAGGTGGTTATCTTGACTTTTAAGGAATTGGCAGGTTCACATGTGAGTCCAAACTTTCTTTATTCCTTGCCCCCATGGATATACATTCCACTGGTCACCTTTTTTCAGCTCTCCATAGCAAGGTTGTTAAATGTGATGAGGCGAACGAGGCGTTGAGCCTGCGCTTCGCCTCTACGCCTTAGGTATTGAAGCGTACGCCTCTCACAACGTGAGACTCTCAAGTATATCTAAAATATCATAAAAATGTGGCATTTTTGTAGGGATGTTAATGGATTGAATTTAATGCTTGATATCTTCATCATTTTTTACCTGACCATGACTGTTAAAAAAAGAAAATCTCAAAATGCCCGTTGAGGAAGCAGCGCTTCAGGTACTGAGTGTGCGCCTCATTACCTTGAGCGTGCGCCTTGCCTGTGAGGCGCAGGCTTCAAGTACTGAGGGGTACGCCTCTCACAACACTGCTCCATAGTTAAAAACTAGTAAAGTAACCACAAGATGCTATCCAATTGAGACACAACTTGCAGGTTGGTCATCCCTCATTCATTATGATGCTCCAAACGAAGTACAAGCATTGGAGCTCATTAAGTTGGTAAAACTTGAATTTGATGAAAAAAAAATGATATCTTCAATTTTTTACAAATTACTTGTTGTTATGGGTCGACACCCAAAAGATAACTTTTAGATATCTAGGAGATATACAGGGATGGGTCAGTTCCGTGGGTTATGTAGTTACAACAACTTGCAGTGAAATGATATGGTAAGTGGGTAAACGCTAATATGCTCCCTCAAGTTGGAGTATGCGGGTCGAGCATGCCCAACTTGGATTTTAGATTAGAAAATTGATCGCTGCCCAAAGCCTTGGTAAAATATATTTGCACGGTGAGAATCAGCGGATCAGTCCACTTTGGATTTTTTGGATTTTTCCCAGATAAGGTGGCAGTCTAACTCAATGTGCTCCGTGTGTTCATGAAATACAAGATTGACAGCAATGTACAAGACTGTCGGATTGTCACAGTAACAAGGTCATGAGGGTGAGGATGGTAAATTTTGGAGGTCTGTTAAGAGGTACTTTATCCATGATTCCAAAACTTGCAAGAGCCATGAACCTATATTCAGGTTCGGCGAAGGAACCAAATGGACTTTCAAAAAATTGGATTGGATCCAATCATGATGCAATAATCGGAAGTGGATCTGCAGGTCATTGGGTATGAGGACTAATCAGAATCATAATACCCAATGATGTAACTGTATGGACGCATTGATGAGTACTCCTTGGCCATGAGTTGCTTTGATATAGCGTAGAACCTGAAATGCAATGTCCATATAAAAAAGTGAGCCGTTGTCTGATTGACTCAAAGTGTGCACGTCAAACAAGATATATGGCTGAGTGATAGTCAGGTAGACAAGGAGGTCGATTAAGCACCGGTATGGACTAGGGTCTTCAAGAAAGTCACCTCCCATATTATCAAGCTTAAGATGCTGCTCCATGAGAAAATTGCAAGGTTCAGCTCTCATATCTTACAGTATATCTAAGGCATATTTTCTCCCAGATAGGAATATGCCTTTCTTGGAGCGGGTCACTTTGATACCAAGAAAATATTTATGGCGACCAAGATCCTTGAAACAAAATCGATTGTTTGTCTCTTTTAAACTAGTGGATTTCGGATAAATCATTTTCGATGATGATGGTATCATCAACGTATACCAATAAGAATCTCTGGTTTTGGTTGTGGAGGCGAGAAAATAATGAGTAGTATGCCTTAGACTGCATGAAACCAATTTGTTTCAAATAGGAAGATAGCTTGGCAAACCAATTTCTTGATGACTACTTAAGACCATAGATAGATTTTTTTTAAGTGATAGACACATTGTGCCCTCTGACTAGAGCATTCAAGAGACATTTGCATGTAAATACATTTTTGACATCAACTTGGTATAAGTGCTGGTTACGAATGGCAGAAATGGCAAGAAGACATCAAACGGTGACAAGTTTAACCACTGGAGCATATGTTTCATTGTAATCGAGGTCTTCAATTTGGGTATATCCTTTTGTGGCCAACCACACTTTATAGCTTTTTATAGAACCATATGATTTATATTTGGTTTTATAAATTCATTTACATCAAATGGGCTGCTTTCCTTCAGGTAAATCTGTAATCGACAAGGTATTATTCTCCTCAAGCACTTTAATTTCAGCGTCCATAGCATTGTGTCAATGTTCGTGTTGCATGGCTTAGAGGAAGGCTTTGGGTTCATGGCTTTGAGTGATGGCTGCTAAGAACACTTGATGATGGTGAGAGAACCTGTTGTAGGAAAGGTATTGGCTGAGAAGATGATCGGTGCTTTGATCTACATCACTCGAGTTATTAGATTGAAAAATGAGAGTTGTCGAGTAACATCAAAAATTCTTAAGATACGATGGTGGATGATAGACTCTATCAAATTTGCTGATAGGATGGGTCTCGTGAGGATGCGAAGAAGAGGGCTCGTTTTCACTAACTACGGGAGGAGGAGGACCCGTTTGGGAAGGCTGATCCATAGATTGTGAACCAACTGGAACAGTCACAATAGACTCAGGCATTTTGGTATTGTAGGGAAGGTTCTTTCAGTTCAAATATGGGTATGGGAAATACGCTAACATCATCATTATTATGAGGTCTATGATATCGAAACGGAAAAATAATTTCATAAAATTTGACCTCTCTATTAACAAAAATTTTATTTGATTCAAGATCATACACTTTATACTTGACTCGACCATATAGATATCCCAAAAACACGCATTATCTGACATGATTGTCAAATTTGTGGGTATGATGTATGTCATAATCATAACATAGGCATCCAAAAACCTTTAAGTGATCATACTTAGGTGCTTTATTCTGCAACACCTTCTATGGCATCTTAGTCGTCAATGGTTTTGAGGAGAGACGGTTTATAATGTATGTGGCAGTGAGAACACATTTCTCCCAAAACTTGATTGGTAAATTACTCTGAAAATGAAGAGCACGAGCTACATTTAATAAATCTATGTGTTTGCGTTCAACGACCCCATTTTACTGCTAGGTTGCCACACAACTATGTTGATAGTTGAATCCCTTTCCTCTAAGGTTTTTAGTCATATCATTAAAGAAAAATTATGTATCATTTTCAGATCTAAGACTTAAGACATTGGTATTGAATTGGGTTTCAATCATTGCAATGAAGTTTTGAATAATATCAAAGGTTTCGAATTTGTGCCTCATGAGGTAAACCCTTGTGCATCAACTATAGTCGTCTACTATAGTCAAGAAATATTGGGCTCCTGGATAAATTTTGGTTTGTCTCCCCTATGTCACAATAAATTAGCTCAAAAGAATTAGACGATGATATTGAGCTACGAGGAAAAGGTAATCTAGCTTGTTTGACTTTATGACAAATAATACAATAGTCATTTGATACATGTTCATACACTTTATTAAAATTAACAGGAACCTGTAATCCGGAATTAGATAAATGTCCAAGTCTAAGATGCAGAAGAGAGGGAGAAGAAGATAAAGCACTTAGAACACGGTTACCATCTATCTCAAGAATGTAGAGGTTGCCATGTATCCTATCTACTCCAATTGTCTTCTTTGAGTACATGTCCTGAAATAAACAATAATCATCCTTGAATATAACTTCACATTATAAATTGTGGGTTGATTTGCAAACTAAAAGAAGATTAAATCTGAATTAAGGGGCATATAAAATGTTAGACAGAATAACTCCTGGGGATAATTTGATGTTGTCGACATGTGTTACGGGAATAGATGTGTCATTTGGAAGATTAATAGGAGGATATGTAACAACAATGTGAGAGGTAATATTAGACAACGAGTTGGTAATATGGCCAATGGCACCTGAATCAATAATCCAATATTGCGACATAGACAAGCAAACAAAAAATTTAGGAATATTACCTATGAGGTTCACCATGGGTGATAGATTTGGGTTACCTAGATTGGCAAAAGCCATGACTTTGTCATATTGTTCCTGGGTGAGATGGGGGCAACAACGCTCGGGTTTGGCTTTTCAGGTTCGAGCTTGGCATCACATGCATTTGTGCTAGCTTGGCCGTTGGAACGAGCATTGGGAGGATTCCTTGATTGATTAAGAAAACCATGAAGGTGGTAGCATCTCACTTTGATGTAGTCCAACCTACCACAATGATCACACTTGGGTCGAGTATGTCCCTGAGACGTCTTTGAATAGTCGGTCTTTGTGAAGTAGTCATCATTCTTGTCTATAAAAGTAGTAACTGACTCATGGGTAGGTGTGGCTCGAAGATCGCATTGCCTTTCTTCTTGCACTGTCAAGGCAAATGCCTTGAAGATGCATGGCAACATGCTCATGAGGAGTAGTTGGCTCTAGATGGCATTATAACTTTCATTAAGGCCTATAAAAAATTGTATGAGTCTTTCTCGTTGTTGGAGGTCCTGGATAACCTTCATGGCTCTACATGTGCATGTTGAGATGGTGGTGTAAGTGGACATCTCATCCTATATTTCTTTCCACTTAGTAAAATATGTTGTCATTGAAGATTGATCAAGTTTATAATTTCTTGTTGGATCTGGTAGATCTTGAAGCATTAGATTGAGAAAAATGCTCTAAGAGTTCTACCCAAACCTCAACAGCAAATTCGACACAAATGGCGGTAGACACGAGATCCTTGTGCATCAAGTTAAGGATCCAAGACAGCACCATGTTGTTGCAACAACGTCAATTGAAGATAGAGTAGGCATAGATATGGTTCCATCGACAAAGGTCAGCTTGTTCTTGGGGCTCAATGCCATGATTATGGCTTTGCTCTACATGGAGTAGTTGTCGTCGAAAAGTTGTTGTAAGACCAACAAACTTCCTAGGTTGTCAGAATGATGAAGATAGAAGGGATTTGACGTCGACTCTGCATTGGACGTCGATCCATTTCCAGGCCATTGATGACATGTGATGACTTCAACCGGTTGAAAAATATGAAAAAAGAATGAACTGCAGATGTCGGTAACAACTTCAATATGCAACATTGCTTGAACGTGATCAACAGATGGGCACATTAATCAACTCTGGTGATTCCCAGTGAGCGAAAAAGGAGTGGTACTGCAGTGATCGATGGTGACGTACAAAGTGAACCAACGAGTAGATGGGCATGTGTTTTGCTTCTCTCCGATCATCGCAAAGGTTGTCTGGGCCAAGGTTGTTAAATGCGATGAGGCGAAGCGAGGCGTTGAGCCTGCGCTTCGACTCTCACAACTGGTATGGAAGTGAAGCGGTGGGAGGGGAGGCAGGGAGCGGCGGAGGAGCAGTTGGCCGGCACGAGGCGGTGGATCCATCGGCACTTGGGGTTAGCACAGCCGGCAAATCGGGCGGAGGAGGAAGACTTGGGGATGAAGGAGGGGATTCTGGAGGTTGATGAGGGGCAACTTGCGCATCACAGCACACCTCAGTACCTTGAGAGTGTGCCACGCCTCTGAGGCGTACGCTTCAGGTACTGAGGCATACGCCTCTCACAACACTGGTTTGGGCGGTAAGGAAGCTATGGGCGGTGCTTGAGGTGAACTTGCAGTCTCAACAAAGGTTTGAGATTATAACAGTCAGGAAACGTCGGCAGGGGTGTTGCCTAGTAAACAAAATGCTTGGAAGATCAACTCGAGTAAGGAAACACAAATTGCTCTGATGCCATGTTATTTTGCAAACAGATAGGAAATGAGTCGAAAATAACTATGTATTATCACTTAATAATTCAGGAAGCAGAAAATACATATAGTGTGTGGGTCGACACCCACAAGGAAAGATAACTTTCAGATATCTAGGAGATATACATGGATGGGTCAGTTACGTGGGTTACGTTGTTACAACAACTTGCAGGGAAATGATATGGTAAGTGGGTAAATGCTAATATTACTTTATCTTATCAAGACTGAACATTGCTTATGTAGTTTGAGTCGTAAGCAATTGATTGAATAAAAATTAAATAAGAGATTAAAAAGAAAAAATAGAGAAATAGCAAGCATATACGTGATTCGACCAAAGGCTTACAACCACAAGAAAAAACTCTTACATTTTTTTTTGTTTTTTCTTTTTTATTCAATCTATCAACTCACATATTTATCTAGGAACATGACTCATATAATTATTTTTTATTTAAATAATCAAGATGAGATAAAGATAAGTGGTTGATAGACAATAATCTTGAAATCTTAAGATTATTACCTTCTTTAATAAACGATAATCTAGAGAACTGCAATTGCCCTCCGAGATCAGCGATGATCTTGAAAATGGTCTGTGATTAAGAATATCTTTTCATATTGGTATAGATTCCATTCAATTTTATGAAGTTGGTCAAACTTGAATTTGATGCCGAACCTCAAAGGATGCACGTACTTGTCTAGAAAAAAAAATGATTAGAAGCTGTTAAGAGAACATTAAAATATGAAAAAGGTACAATCGACCTTAGCATTCGTTAGGAGAGTTGAGTCATATGCTGAGTACTTAGTTATTATGATGCCTATGCTAGGGACACATCTACAGGTTATACCTTTGGCTTGATATCTAAAGCAGTTTTTCTTGGTGCAGCAAAGAACAGTATATAGTTTCACTATTTATTATTGAAGTACAGTATAGAGCAACATCTGTAGCAGCACATGAAGGTGTTTGGCTTAAATGGTTGATGATGGGCATTAAGCAAGATATTAATTTTGCAATTACTTTATTGTGATAATGAGAACGCCATCAGACCTGCAGAAAAGCAGGTGTGTCATGCAAAAATCAAACACATAGAAGTGAAACATCATGTCATTCAAAAAAATGTTTGGAGGAGAGAAAACTCCTCTGCCTGCCCTTCAAATGATCAGATTGTAGACATCTTCATGAAAGGATTGTTATTTATGCAATTCTCCAAATTCAGAAACATGCTTGGTTTCGGAAGCAAAGAGTAATATGGGACCATTTACTGACTTGAGATAGAATCAACAAATGTTAACTCTTCTCAAAGTGTCATTGAGTCGGTCTACTAGTAAAAGACTGTGGCCTAGTGGGGCCCACTTAGTCTAGTTATTGTTTTTTGGTTGTAAAGTATGGTTGTAAGCAGCAGTGTTGACAAAATCGTATAGGCTATCGAACCGTTTGGCCAATGATTCAGGTGAATCGGCATATATCAATTCTCAAGTGAATGGTTCGGCCAATAAATAATTAAAAATATTCTGTATCAACCAGAACATGACACGTGTTAAAACTATTAAAATAATATTAAAAATTAATTTTAGGTATTTTTATATTTATTAAAAAAGAGCCGATTCAGCTCAGTATCGACTTTCTGCTGACATGATACAAATCGGCCGATACAGGACCATGATACTGAAAACATTGGTAAGCAGATTTGAGAACTGCCTCCTCACCACTATATAAATATGGATAGCTACTTCATTGTAAAGCATGGATTCGAGAAATGAAACAAAGGGCCTGTTTGGAATCTCGGTGCTGGGATGGGCGTTTATGCATTTGGTGTTCCCAAGATAAAATCTTGGTCAAACCCCGTGGTGGTCTTGTTTGGAATATGTGTTTATGCCAAATTTGGGATAAGAAGTGAGTAGGGATGGCAGTGGACAGGGGTGGGGGACAAGGTCTCCACTCCAGCCCTGTTTCAAAATCCTACCCACCATCCCCGCCTCGGTCTCGGCACCGGTTTTGATTTTAACCTCCATCCTTGCCTCCATTCTCATTTCATGTCCTCCATCCCAGGTCCAAACAGGGCGAGGCAAGGCGGGGCCCCATTTTACCTCGATCCATTGCCATTCCTAAAGAAGGATTGGGGATGGAACGGGACGGGGCAGGGCAAGGCAAGGCAGGGATCGGGTGGAGTGGGGAAAAGCAGGGCGGGGTGGGGAAAAGGGTATGTCCATCCCCACCTCCATTCTCACATGGGTTTTGATTTTAACCTCCATTCCCGGTTCAAACAGGGCGGGGCCCATCCCCCCCCCCCCTCTCAACTTTCTCCCTTGTACTTACTAAAGATGGATTTGGCAGCCAAAACACCTGACACCTCCTCGAATGCATAAACTCCATAAACGCCCATCCCAGCTATCAATCCCAAACAGGCCCAGAGTTTATTGGTAAGCAGATTTGAAAACTGTCTCCTCACAAAGTTTATTAAAAAATAGCTGATTCAGGTTAGTATTTTCTTTCCTTTTTCTTTTTTGAGCTCGCTACTAGAGCATTTGTGTGCATTGGTTTGTGTATGCTTATTCTTTCAGTTCAACTTAGCTTAGCACGGTTCGACTAGGGTACGTGAGCTAGGTGCCTTATATAGTGGCCTTTAGATTAACATTTTTTTGTAGTATATTAATTTGATATTTAATATTGGATCTTTGACAGATCCAGTATGGATCTTTAAGTAATCTGTTATCAATGAAGTCCGCTACCCTATGTTTGCTATTAAGTTGAAATTAACGAGCCCAAAAAAACTACAAACCCATTTAAATGATATCAAGGGCATTATCGTGCTATTGTAATGGGAGTCTGGGTGGTATTATTTGGCATATGATAAGATCCTTCCATATGCCAAAAAAAGATGGCACATGTTGATTTAATTGATGCAAATTGTTAATGAGGTAAAACGAAGCATCACTTTTTATGAACATAAGGCAAGACCCTATCACATGATGCCATATGATAGGAACCCTCTCCTATATTGGTGGGAGATCAAGCCGAGTTTTAACCACTTCAGAGTGGTTTTACGGCAGAGTATCAATCTCTTTAGCCGCACCACTTAAAACCGGGTTTACTCTCAAAAAAAAAAATGGCCTTGAATTTTGAAATTTAGGATGCTATATGTGCTAGTTGATAGGGCTGACAAACAAACCGAACATCTTCTGGCTCATTTACTGCTGTAAAAATTAGTTTCAAAATAATATTTAAAATTTGTGGGTTGTTTTAAAATTTGGTTTGAAATTGTACGTAATTTCTAAAAAAAATATTTAAAAAATCAGTAATCAAGCACACAAGACATTAAATTTATGTGGTTCGGCAAAACCGCTTACGTTTATGAAGAGAATTTAAGAAGAATCTTTATTAAAACCAGCAAGTATGCAATGCTAGAGGGCTCTCAAGATCAAGAAGAAATATACTAATAAGATAACATTAACTCAACCTAATAAGTCGAAAGCTAAATCTGAACACTTCTTTTTTCTCCCTTGTTGCAATATGAACAAGCAGCCTTTTACCATTGTAAACAAAAACGCTTAAAGAACCTTTCTTGAACCACCCTCTATACCTCTTTATATAGAGGTCACACTAAGTTTTCAAAACAAAGAAGGAATCCCCAAGTGAGTTTTCTTGGTAACACAAGAGACCGACTTTATTTCAGGTTTCCTTGGTAATACAGGAGAGGGACTGCAAGACAAAATCTCATCACCCCAACATTGTCAGTAGACATGCTAAGATACATGGACACAACACTAATACAAACACTATTTCAATATTTTTAATAGTTATTAGTACTTATTTTTTACATACTAAATATCAAATAATAATTTCTATTGTCTAAATTAAAAAACTGAGTCCTCGTGTGTTATTAAAAAAAAATCCAAAAATTGCCTCATACATCAAGTTGTACTTGTACCTTTGTGACATAGATGACTAGAAATCACGAGCAAAGGACACTGGCACATGTGAAGGACTTAAAGAAGCAAGATGCATGGCCATGACCTTTAGCTTTTAACGATCTCTCTCTCCCATGATCAATCCTCATCTTTTCTGCCACGCCCAGCCTAGCTCCTCATCTTTTCTGCCACGCCCAGCCTAGCCCCTGATCCTCCTCCCCCAGACGTGGTAAGTCGTCCCATCGTTTGACAACAAACTACTACAAAATATAGCTAGCAGTCATGAACTGTCGCTATAGCCTTGTTTAAATGCCACTGAAGCAAACAGTGACAGTTTACCGAACGCTGTAGGTGTTGTCACTGTTGACAACAGTGGCAGTTTCACGATCTACAGCAGCAAGTTCCATAATTGCCATTGTTACTCTACAGTGGCAATCTGAAACTGCCACTATAGGTCCTACTTGAGGCCCGTTTTGGACTGCCACTGGTACCAACAACGAAAAAAATCCCTACCTTCAGTGGAAGTCAGAACTGCCATCGTAGGTCAAGAAAATGGAAGCAGGAGGCGAAAAATAAAGAGCGGGAAGGGGGGAGGTGAGCCTACCTACAACGGCAGTTTAAACTGTCGCTGTAGGTGCCCACACTCAACAGCGGTAATTTTCCCAAATTGCCCGTTGTTTGAGTGTCGTTGTTTCCCATTTTTGTTGTAGTGACAACACCTTGGTCTGCCTTTACTTGCAGGAGCATGCAACTTACCACAATAAAAGAGGAAAGGTTCAAAAAAAATTTGCTACTTCTGCGCCAACATTAAGGTCTTGTTTGCATGTCATAGAAAATGCCTGTTTTCTGAGCAAAATCATAAAAAGGCATGCAATTTCTTCCCAATAACACAAACTAAAGAAAAGCCCATCCGAAGATCTTATTTCTACAAAAGGGGCATTCTGCATAGACTCATTTCCCAACCACCCCCATTGGGAAACGAATCCTCACACAAGGTTTCTACCTATAGTGGCAACATTTTGTCTTCTTTTCTTCCCCCTTTTGCCTTTTTTTCTTCTCCATTGTGCCCAGCTTTGTCTGCCCTGTCAACCTTCTTTCGTAGCAGAACCAAAGAAGAGCCCTACCATAGTAGAGCATGCTCATGTTATTCATATTAAGGTTTGCCTGTGTGTGTGTGTGAAGATCTCTCTTGGATCTTTCTTTTCCCCTCATTCAGGGATGGACCCAGAAACTTTTATTGGGAGGAGGCAAACATAAACAAGAAATGTACAGTATGTACAGTATCAAGATAGGAGAGTCAAATCATGAATAAGAAATATACAAAATTGAACATTAAATTAATATATAAAAAGTATAATCAATATTTGTTCAATGTTAACAAAATATAAACAAAAGAAAAGACAAACTAATTTTTTCAACATTTCACATTTCAACTCAATCAGCTAACAAAATGGAACTCGATGTTCTTTAATATCCTGAAAATCTTTTATAATTGAATTTGTACTAAATTTAGTTGTAATTTCTCTTTCAAAGTATAATATCAAAGCATCCATCAGAAACTCATTTTCAATTTTGTTTCGAAACCTAGTTTTGATAATATTCATAGTTAAAAATATTCGTTATGTAGTTACTAGAAACAGGAAGAGTAAGCACAAGTGCAACCACCCAAAAAACAAGTTGATAGATTCTTGATTTGTTGGTGACCATTGACACAAATCTGAAATATTTGACAATCTTTGAAATTCTGAATCTGATAATGGTGAAGTTTTTATTACGATTGTTCTTTTTCAAAATCCGTAAAAGCTTGCGGATAAAACTCTTTTATCAAATATCATCATTTTTAAAAGAGTCGCGTGCAACTCGGGGATCAAGAGCAAAGCTAAGAAATAACAACTTGATTGTATGCTCAATGAACCGTACATTTAATTCTTGCAATTTAGAATTTATTGCGGTACAAAAAATATCCACTTGATAATGATACTGGATTATAAAATCGGCTTGTTGATGGTGAGTTTGACCTAATCGGTCAATATAACGAGCATTCATATCTGAGACATCTATGTTGCATTCCTTGCAAAATAACTTCAATGTGCTAAGTAATGCATCCTATTTATAATCTCTAAATTGTTGGATACCTGCTTTAGTGGATGAAACAAGATGTATGACATTTAAAATATCCACAGATTTAGCTTGCAATTCTTGACAGAAGTGTTTAGTAATCTGCATAGTTTTTTTCATGAGATGCAAGATGAATACAAATTCAAACGATGTCATTGTCTGATAAATTAAGTCTGCTTCTGCTCTTTGGGAAGAAGTGATTTCATCATCAATGATTCCAAGAAGAACTTCATAAATTGGACCGAACCAGTGTTGTGAAAAGCATTGAGGCGTAGCGAGGCGCTCCACCAAAATCTGAGGCGAGGCGTAAGCCTCGAGGCGCAAAGCGTAGGCCTCAAAAAAAAATTAACTTAAAAAAATTATAAAAATTATCTAAAATTATAAATAAATAAGAAATGCTTTATTGATGAAGCAATAACCAACAAGAAATAAAAAATCTCAAATAAATACGGAAAAAATATGAGATTAACATGTAAAAGTAACATTAATGCAACAACTTGATCTATGTAAGTATCTAAGAAATAAAATATGAGCATTTATTCAATAAAAAATTAACATTAACAACAAAATGCATATTAAAAAATGTAAGTATCTCTCTATATGAGCATTCATCAAATGAAAATAGTTCATCACTCGATAGTCAATGCTATATGCTCCATTGGATAACAGATAGATAAGTAGTCTACATCCAGAAATGTTGTATAAGAACATTCCTCTTTTAACAGTATGCATAGTATGAGTAATACAGAAAAAATAATAGCTCACATTGCCCAATTGTATTTGCTAACCTGCTCTTTGCTGAATATCCAAGTGGCATGCATTGCCTCATTTTATCCGGATCCATGCCACCACCATCATCTGCACAAAAAGGAATATCAGGAAACTATTGTAAAATGAGAATATTAAACAGTTTAGTCACGCTATATTTGAAATGGTGCAAGTCAGTGGCATAAAGCCAGCCCCCTGCACACCTTTAAGCTTCTTTATTGAGTAAAAGCTACACACTACACAAAATTTGATGCATTTTCTGCTTCTACAAGTCACATCCATTATAAGTAACCAAATATATGAGATCAAAAGAATGTATCAACAAAAATAACATAGTTGCACTTAAAAACAAACAACCAAAAAATAAGAGTGTCTACAATCAAAGCATAACAAAGCAATGTCAACCACAACCAAGTATTCAGATTGCATCTAACGCCCATCTGCTCTTCTAGATAGACAGCAGCAGCAGCATACAAAAAAATCATCAATACAGAACTGTAAGAGGACATGCACAAAAATGACAAAAAAAATGATTCCCTAGAAACTTGATTGCATATAAGGTAACAGTCAGAAACAGCGTTAATCCTTGATATCTGCCGTATGGAGAGATTGAAGAGAGGGAGGCAGACACGAAGGAAAAAGAATGAAGGGGGTCGGGGTTACCTGGGTCTGGCAAGGGCTGCCGGCGTCGCGGCTGCTTCAGGCGAGAAGGAGGAGGCCGAGAAGGGAGAGACTTATAACTGCAATGAAGAACATGACAAATAAGTGCATCAGTCAACAAGGAAAAGTAGCACTTCAAAAGAAAAGTAAAAACCCGAAAACTAACATTAATAGCATCTAGTTTTTGGTCAAATGTGGGCTTTGACCCCCATTTGACCAACAAAAAGAGGCGCATACGCCTCACATTGAGGCGCATTTCGCCCTGAGGCGTACGCCTCAAGGCTTTTACGCTTTATACTAGCGCCTCAAGGCACAAAGGCCCTCGCCTTGAGGCGAGGCACGTTTTTTGCACCTTGAGGCGCATTTACACTGAGCATAACGATTGGATGAAACACAAACAAAATTGACAATAGATGTCAATGTAATAAAAAATTGACGAACGAGAATAACCTTTTTCAATGTTGCCACTAACGCAATTTGCAAACAATGTGCAAAACAATGAACATAGTAGGCATATGGACAATCTTTTGAAATCAATGCTTGCAACCCATTCAATCCTCCTCACATATTACTTGCACCATCGTATCCCTGCCCTCGAATGTTTTGTATATCTAGATTATGATGAGATAATACAAAATATATCCTATTTTTTAAGGTTAATGTCATAATATTAGAAACATGAACAAGCCCAAAAAATCGCTCTCGCACAAAGCCATCTTTATCGACAAACCTTAAAACTATAGCCATTTGCTCCTTCATTGACTCATCACGAGCTTTATCAACAAGTATGCAAAACTTTGCATCACAAATTACCTTCTTTACTTTGGTTGAAAAGATATGCAAAATTTCTTTTTGTATCCTTGGGAATGTGTAAGAGGCATTTTTCGGAGCTTTAGCAATCACTTCGGCAACCTTTTCATTATATGAAGTGACTAAATCCAATATTTCAAGAAAATTTCCTCGATTTGTTGACTCAACACTTTCATCCTGGCCTCTAAAAGCAACACCTTGAAATGCAAATAGTCTAACAACATCAATTGAGGCTTCCAACTGCAGCCGATTGTATAAAATTTGTTTAGAAGTGAAATGGTCAAACACCTTCTGTAAGTGTTGAGATTGACTCATTAAATCTTGACAAGACTTCTCAGCAATTCTGTGAAGTGAATTAGGGTCTTGCCCTATATGATGGAGAAAATCACAAATTTTGCCATCCCTAACTTTCTTCTAATTCTTGAATCCATCAAGAGTGAATGCACAATGTGTATATGGCTTACTAAAGAGAAAGCATTATAGACAAAAGCTGCATCTTTAGCAGGTGAATATTCGAGCTATGTAGAAAATAGCTCACACCACTTACGTTGAAAGCAACGATGATGATTTCCGGATCTTGGATAATTTGATAGAAGAGGTTGGTATGGTCCAAGTTTAATATAAGCTTGTCGAACTTCATCCTGTAGATTAATATCACAACCCCATATCTGGGTACGCAATCCAGGATCACGTTCCAATGAACTAACATCAATTTGATTGACACCAACTTTTCGAGATTTCTTAGGACTTTCTGAAACTGAGATATCAGAGGTTGTTGATGATGTATGACCCACATTGACTTCTGAATCTTGTGTATTTTTTCTTTTGAAAAAGTTAAGTATCAAGTATCGTATTTGGCTTTTCCATCATCTACAAATAAATTTATATAGTCACATTATAATTTTTATTCAATAATAAAAAAATTAAAAACTACTCATTATGACCCGCTAATTATATGGAGAAAGCAAATACATTAACATAAGGGAAGGATGTTGTACGGTTCCAGCTGCAACAGCTTCGCCATGGAGCCACTCCCCATATCCAAAACCTGTTTCTATAGCCTGCAAATGCACCAGGAAAAGTAATTGAATGTTTTGAATAGAACTAGCAAATGAAAGTTATGAAAACCATCAGGCCGGCTGGTCTCTTTGAGATTTGAGGCCACCACCTAAGGCCCCTTATTTTGGATGTGGACTCATGAGTTGAAGAGAAAAGAAGATGGTCTAAAGGCAATCATCAGGCGGTAGAGGCTAAGAAAGGCCTTGAAATTCAGGTAATGTGGTTATCCACTAGTTGTTCGGCAACTTCACTATGGTAAATAGTTAGCTCATGGTTATCTAAGTTATCATCAATATATTGTAGGCAGATTCGGTTGTTGTGGCACAAATTACATACCAATTATTGTTTAAGCTTTATCTTAAGTTATCAGGAATAACAGGAACCGCTAAGACAGAAGTAGGCCAATTCCTATGCTTATTTCTGTAATTGTTTTGATGGTTCTTGTTTAAACTCTGCATATAGTCATTTTATGTTATTTATGCTTGCAGGAGGGAATTTCTTAAAATGTTTCAAATGTCAGTTATTGAAGTTCCCACTAATTTGCCAAACATCAGCAAAGACTTAATAATCCAAGCTTTTGCAGTATGGTTCTGTAGTTTCATGTGCATTCTTGTGGGTTTATTTTGCATTTTCTGTCATGTTTGACCTAAGAGATTTTTATGTTATAACATTTTTATGCCATAACATTTCTTAGACTGCCCAAGGAAAATGGGAGTTTGTCAGCCAAGAAGTCAAAGTCATGTTTGAAAAAGGCCGTCCGGTTTTGGTTGGAACAACAAGGTAAAGTTATAGATTTGGCATCTTCTTCTTGATCAAGTTTTGTAGAGGATGCTGTCAATGGTGTAAGTTACAGATTTGGCACAGTCTTGTTGATCCTTCCTATGACGGTTACTTCTTTTGGTGAATAATTGCCTCCTTTCTATAGCAATATCAGATGGATTTGCTGAGCTAGAATGATGTTATTTTGATGGCATCATATCTGTTCCTGTTGCAAAAATTTCTCATTATTTTCCACCTATCTGCAAATATCCATGTAGCCGGCAACCTTCTATCATTTGATTATATTTAATTATATCAGTTATGCTGAATAAACAAATTTTAATATGTCTGCACTCATATAGAAATAATTTGCTTATCTCTACTAGCAAGAAAAACTTTATATAATGCAAGTTAATTCTTGACCCTACAAAAGACAAGGCTAGCTAAATCTGATTCATGCATAAAATAGTACCATGGCTTAATGTGCACTCTACAGCAAGCACAACAATTATAATTTGCTTCCACAGGCATTTAAGGAAGAAGAGACTATCGTGAAACACCAAGCAGAAAAGTAAAAGGGCATCACTGCTTAAGTAATTCTGCTTTTTCTCTCAGGTGATAGTCACATTCAATTAGCAACAACATGATATTTGGATACAATATGCTAAGTTATGAAAATCAAAATAACCCAGATCCGAACTCTGTAAGAGTAAACTAGAAGCCGCAAAGCAACCAAAAAGAGACAAACAAAGGACCATATAGCATGAAAAACAAGTTACCCACATGAAACCAAAAAGACAAATCAACAAACCAAGCCAGTAACCCTCTAAAGAGAGCCCCATCAAAACCCATCTGTATATAATAATCTCACCCATTCAACCAACCATCACAAAACAAAAAAATTGTACTGAAACCAAGAAGCAAAAAGCCAACAAGGAGAGAGGGAAAAGAGTGTCCTCACATTGGATGACAAAAGAACCACCAACACCTAACAAATAATTACAGCAAGAACAACAAATCCCGGTCAAAATTTTCCATGGGGAGCCACGAAATCGGCAGAGCAGAGTGGTCACGTTTATTTTCCTTGCTTCGAAGAGAAAACACCTGCTCATAAAGATTTCCGCCCTCTATCTTTGGTGGGCAATTCTGTTACACGGTCCGTCCTTCACACACACACACACACACAGAGAGAGGGGGGGGGGGGAGGGGGAATATTGCCATATTGATATAACATCAATTGGTAAGTTGAACTCTTTTCTTTTTTCTAATCTAAGATATTTCATTTTTCTTTGGGGGCTCAGAAATTCTTTTAGGTATTTTGGGAGCAGCCAATAAGGGCTCCAATGAGAGTTTTTAATTCTTGGCCCAGTTGTCCGTCTCTGCCCTCATCATTCTCGTGTTTTGTGGTGTAACACCTAGATTCGGGACCCCTCGAGTCGAGGTTCGTAGGTATTAATTTCCAGAGAAGAGTCCAAAGTAAGCGTAGAAGAATTATGGTATAATTTCCTTTTTCAAATTAAACACAATCCATTCATAACGAGCAAAGGGGGAGGGTTACCTGCTGGTTGCTCTCACTTCATCAAACGGCGCTTCGATCGACCTCACGCTCTTACTCTCTTCCCTCTTTTTTCACTTCTCTTTTCTCTTTGTGAACCAGAGAGGGCTCATGGGTTTATATAGAACTCATGAGCACCTCCATTTAAGGAAAAGTCCCATTATCCCCCTTAAGTATGGGGTCTCCTCACTTCCCCACTTACTACATAGGTGGTGAAGAGGGAAAGACTCCATATTTAAGTGTGGTTTTACATGTGGTTTTTTAGGTGATCGGGGAGGTTGCTTGTTGGATTTTAACTTTGTTTCATCTTTCATTATTTCTGTTTTTTAGTATGATAGTGTTGTATGGTGTTGTGGGTTTTTGCCTATCAAAATTGGGTTTTGTGGGTTATTCTACTCTGATGTTGGGGTTTCGTCATCCAATGACATAATTAGCAAAGCTGAAAATGATCTTAATGCATATTCAGATCTTATTTTAAGGTATGAACCTGGAATTAGCATGTTGGATTCAAATGGTGCATTGGATTATATCTGATCCATTTTTAGCCCTAGTTGCAATTAGGTTACTGGATTTTACATATTCATGAGCTGAATTTGGATATCCAATTTTGAATCCAAATGAGTAGTGCAAGGAATTTCTATTGTGAATAGGCAAACGGTAGAAAGCACATCCCTTCCTCTTTTCTCTCCATAAACCAACATGATATTTGTAATACGTGTAGAAAAAAAAAACTGAAAGGATTTAAAGTATATAGATTTGTTTTCTTTGATGAATTGGTGTATGTGACATGCAAGCTGGCCCTAAGACGTGAAAGATGGTGCAAATGGGGGTAACATGAGATACAAGTTAATATTCCAACTTAGAAAACTTGCATAGTAAGGATATTGTAGTACAATGTTTCAACATTCAAAACCATCTAACCACCTGAGGCCCATGGTGGTCTGCCTTGGTCTAAATAGTAGGGATGTCAACAGGTCGGGTCAGGGTTGACCTGGACCCACCCATATAATTAACGACCGGGTTCATGTTTGGGTTTTGCCAGGTCACGAAAAATAGAATCCCAAACCCGAACCCTAATAATTTCAAAATTTTATATTTTACTCAAAATACATATAAAATACTCAGGTCGGATACCTATCAAAACTCATAACCCAAACACGGCCTGCATATTGCTCAGGTCAGGTTTGGATCAATCCGAATACTATTTTAGTCGGCACTTTTCATGCCCATACCCAAGAATTCGAGTTCGGGACAGGTAAAGTACCAAGTACAAACCCGACCCATTGGCGACCCTAGGTCTAAAGCCCAAAATTAGCTCTTTCTGCATGCAGTAGGAGCAGCAGACATAAATTGGGAACCGAACCAGGAGCAGGGAGCGTCTATGTGCATGGCTAAGTGTCATAGCCAATCACAGGACAACATTTCATGTGGGGCCTGCACTTTGTAACAGTGGGCCCCATGCAATGCTGCCATGTGATTGGCTATGACACTTAGTCATAGGGATGGCACTGGACCGGGCCGGAGGTGGGGGACAAGGTCTCCACCTCCACCCCGTCTCAAAATTCTGCCCTCCATCCCCGCCTTCATTCCCGCATGGGTTTTGATTTTAACCTCCATCCCTGTTTCATGTCCTTCATCTCCGGTTCAAATGGCGCGAGGTGAGGCGAGGCAATGTCATGTTTCTCCCCGGTCCATTGCCATCTCTAAAGATATTTTAGTTATTTTACTAATGGGGATCGAGGGTGGGACGGGGGAAATCATAATTAAGTTCATTCCCGCCTCCATCCTCGTACAGATTTTGATTTTAACTTTCATCCCTGCCTCCATCCCCGTTTCATGTCCTCCATTCACAGTCCAAATGGGGTGAGGGGGCCCCGCCCCCATTTTCCCCTTCCTACTTAGCTATGTCACTTAACCGCTCCTTTGATTCAACTCAATGAAGAGCAGGGTCCAGCTCAAGGCCCCACCATGAATATGTCATAGTCCATAAAGGGGGCATTAAGCGTTAGGCAGCAAAGCAATCTGCCTTTCAGTTCAAAAGATTGCCAAGTAATAAACTCTGCAACATTTGCAGAAAATACCTGCCTTTCAGCCCAGTAATCAACAATTTCAGGCATTATATTCCGAGGAAATGTTCCCCCGTTGCATGTAAATACCATCCAAGCTTTTAGCGTCAATGCCATCCAACAATTCAATAATTCTGTGATAAAGGACAAGCAACTTAATTTCTGTGTGCTTGCCTTATAAAAAAAAACTTCATTTGTGCGTCTTCCAGTGCCTCTTCAGCCCGCCGGACCTTACTTTCTGCCATTTTAATCTCTTCTTTAGATGCAATTGATGCGTCCTTATTTCTCATGCCACTCCTTGTAAACAGGCCTTAGCAGATGACCACTTAGTTTGGACAGTCCGGCTGGCTTCTTCCACACATCTTCATTGTCAACTTAAAAGAATTAACGTACACGTGAATGGTGATGGTTATCATTAACCATTGTTATCAGAATTTCAGGTTAGCCTTGGTTATCTACAAGGATATGGTTCACCCTTATTAACAATCAAAAGTAGCATCAAATGTGGACCCTTTGCAGTTGGTTGTAAGTTTTTTTTTTGTGTAATATAAGTACGTACTGTACGCTGCTTATTAAGTGGATTCAATAAAAAATTTATTATTTCTCTAACATTCTTGACCCTAATTTCCTACACAACTCTTGGAGCTGCATGCAGCAGCTTTCCCGTTTCTCCTAGCCCTCAACCGACGATGAGTTAGTTTGAATAGTCGGGCTGGCTTCTTCGACACATCTTCATTGCCAGCTCGTGGTGCTGGAGCAGCTTTCCCTTTTCTCGGTCTCTTACTGGATCTGGAGGCTTCAACTGCTAATTAACTTGGCTCGATAATGCATCAGAATACATTCATCCACAAGCCAATGCAGGACGCCATCACGTGATTCCTGACTCAAACAGCATTGTCAGCCAGTTTTTCCAGCTTGGCGTGCTCATGATCTTTAGCTTGTTCCACCAGAGCTTTCCTGGGGGCCATGGCCCAGATTTGACAAAAACATCATCCATAATCTGCTTCTCTCTTGGTTGGCTCATCTTTGTTCATTTACTTACGGAACTATGACAAGAAGAAATAAACCAAGGATATTGACATGGCGTGTATATATATTTAAAGATAGAGATTGGTAGCTGCCCACACGTTAGGTGCTAAATGGGTTTTTCAGTCTTTTTTTTATTTTATTTATAAATTCTGACCGTACAAATGTGATTTATGTGCTTGATTTTACCGGGATCAGCTTTTGAAGCGTTCGATTCAAACACATGGGTGGGTTTTTATAAGGTTCAAAAAATCAACCGTCCAAAATCTTTAAATTTTTGAGGGACCAAATATCATTTTTTTCATCAAAAACACATGATCCAGGTGTGGATTTCTTAAAAATCGATCATGCCCAAGACATTTATGAGGTAGGAACTGCAAAAAAAACACTTGAAGGGTAGAAAAACCCATTTAGCACCTAACGTGTCAGCAACTACCAAATTCTCTTATATATATATATATATATATATATATATATATATATATATATATATATATATATATATATATATATATATATATATATATATATTGAAAGAACAGAAAACCCATTTAGCATATTTTATTTAGCACCTACCTATTTCTCTATATATACATGACTCAACTATGTGTCGGCCAAGTTAGCCAAATGACTCATCTGAGTTTTATAAAAACCGAGTTCAACACATTTTTTGACCCAATGATTTGGTGATCCAGGCCGAGTCAACTGAGTCATTGTGTCAACCCAGCAACTTTTTAAACTATGATGTTTCTCGCTTCATACTACTTTTTAACACTAGCTTCCCCACTTCCGCTTCACTCATTGCCTCTTGTATCCATTTTGTTTCTTCTCTAAACTAATTGGTGTGATCGTCTTTTAGTGTGATTGTTCTGAACATGCATACAGATTTTATATATATATATATATATATATATATATATATATATATATATATATATATATATATATATAGAGAGAGAGAGAGAGAGATGGGTAGGTGCTAAATGATACATGCTAAATGGATTTTTCTACTCTTTTGGTATTTTTTTGTAGTTATGACTCCATAAATGTGTTTAACATGGTCGATTATGAAGAATTGATGCTTGAATCATGTGTATTTGGTGAAAGAAATGATATTTGGAGCTTCAAAATTTTACAAAGATTTTGGACTGATGATTTTTCAAACCTTATAAAAACCCACCCATGTATCATAATCGAACACTTCAAGAGCTGATCCCTATAAAATCAAGTATATAGATCATATTTGTACAGTTAGAATTTAAAAATAAAATGAAAACCCTAAAAAACTCATTTAGCACCTACTTATTACTATATATATATATAATTACATATATTATACAAAATATAATATAAATATTATGTATATTATATATAAAAATATGGCTATACATGTATTACTAAAATTATACATTAAATATATTATAAAAATATCATATAATGAATGTTATATATAATATATTGGTAAAATACTATAAAATATAGATAGTATATACATATATTTATATATTTATATAAAATATAAAGTTAACATGACCCAGTCGAGTCACGAGTCACTCAAGGATGAGCCAAGTGACGAGTAAATAACAAATGAAGCACTGGCATAGGTAAATAAAAAATGATGTGAACACAAGTAGTAAATGATATAAAACCTGCACAAAAATTTGTAATAAGCAGTTATTAATTTGAAATATGAAAAACATAGGAAGTGAAGGAGAGGCTAGTGGAAAGTGACATAATGAATGAGAGAAACGTTAAGAAAGCCAAAGAGAATCAATTTGGAAAAGAAGAAGGAAAGAAGCTTCTCACTAAAAGGAATTGAGTTTCCCATATTTAGAAAGCGGATTTCCCAAGGCTTCCCCTTCCTTCAGATAAGTGAGGAGTTTCCCACTTTTGAAGCAAGCTTCCAATACAAGAAAAATGCGTAATGGTGATGGATGTTATCCGTCGCTAATTCGTCGATGTACATGTTTACGATGAATTTTGTGACGGACTAGCGACGGATATCATCCGTCGCATAACCCTAGTCGCTAAATTGAGACGAAATTTATCTGTCGCCAATCCATCGCTATGTAGCGATGGATCATGTACGTCGCGAATTCATCGGTAAACGGAGACTGATTTGGTTAAGCGACAGAATTTAATCTGTCGTTATTTTCATTGCTACCATTTATCGATGGATGAATATCCGTCACTAATTAGCGACGGAGTAGCGACGACTTAAATTCCATCACAAATCGACGACTACCTCAAATTGGCGACAAAGTAGCGACGAATATTATCCGTTGCTACTCTGTCACTAATTTGTTATAAAAAATTTAAATAATTTTTTAAAAAAATAGTACAAATAAAAAAATGCATACAAATTAAACAGAAATGCTAAGTTAAGCAAACTTTAACTACCAAGTATAGTCCTTACGAAGTTATAATTAGTTACAAGTTTGTCAAACAAATTAAACAAAAAAATCTAATCCTCGCCAAGATTTTGGGCATCATCCTCTTCATTTTCTCGATCTTCCCCTTCCTCCATGCCTCCATCAGTTCCTCTACGTTGATCATCTCCATCATCCTACAAAAGAGAACCAAAATGTTAGTATTTATAAACAAAACATAATGAAATAAATTATATGCAATCCATCTAATCTAATACAACAAAGTAAATGGCTGAATGACAAATAGACTAGTAATAAACTGAAGGACATTAACAAAATTATAAGAAAGAATTTATAGCAACTCAATCATGCATACCTGATGGGTACCTGAGCTCTTGTTGAATGCAGATGAAGTTCTACTTTTCTAAAAAAAGTTGCACAACTCATTACGGACAAGGTTAGGAATGACTTTATTTAAAAAGTGTTGCATTTTGTCCTCAAGACGCCGATAAACACCATCCCAAGACACAGTAGGGTCAATAGGACGTTGAGACTTGATGCTGGCGGGAGAACTCTGTGAGCCCGGGCTGCAAAAGGCAACGACTCATGTGGTGTTCATGTTACTCCCAAACCCGAACACACGACCTATTTTGGGTTCACCTGTAGCAGTCACCCATGCTGCAGGATCAAAAGACGGATGTTGAGTGGAGTCATCGTCATATCGTTGTATCATTTGCTGCTCGTATGACTCTTACAAAATAAAAATTAGAATATGAATTAATAATTAATAATTATAATGTTTATGATAACATAATTCAAAGTAACTTGTATATTATAATGTTTATTAATACAATAAATACATACCGTTGTCGCTCTCGCCTTCTCTGATAAAAAATCTCTCGTGCTCTTACGTTTATGTGTTTCAACAAACACATTCTTGTAAGGCACAATGCTTCTTTTTTCTGCTTTCTGCAATGTGACATGATATAAAAAATTGATTAATAAGTATGCAGAAATACTCATAAATTTGACAATATATATATATATATATATATATATATATTGATGACTTACCATTTTCTTCTAGCGGCTCCCAAAAGTCTGTGTAGATGTGCATCGGACATCGTTGATCGGTTTTATGCAGCCTTTGCTGAGCGGTTTCGAAAATCATTGCTCACCCACTTGTCGCACATGCCCTCTCAATAATCTCTCCTGACAGTAGCCGGCCTATGGCCTTTCCACTGTAGTGGATCATCTATCACACCAGCTGTTTTTTTTTTCTACAGTCTTCATATTGTGCAGCATGTCTGCAAATCGATTGACAGCCACCTTCTGCCACACTACCCTCGCGCCCTTCTCCTCGTTTGCACTCATGAAGCGATGGGAGACATATAAATACTTTCATAACGTTAGCACATATTTTAATAAAACACTGTTTGTTATGATAAATGATTGCATACCATGAATGAGGAAATTAAGTTGTCCAACACCTCTCTCGGGTACTCTTTTCATTGCGCTACCGCTCCTGGAAGATGATGCAGTAATGACTTCGTAATTTCTCGTATTACTTCTTGTTGCTCAAACCTCATACTGCACATAAAAAGATACACATTAACAATCGGCCATCAATATACATTTTTTATAAGTTAAATATTGAACAAGTGACAATGAAATACTTACAGTCGACCATCGATATACACTATTTGAATTACTTGTCATGGGTCACACGGAGAAGACCTTGCATCCGACGTATGTGGGTCATGTGTAGGCGAAACAACACCTACAGAACAATGAATTAGAAATTCATATAATGTAAATTTCAACTAATCAAATATACAATTATTTAAATGATATACCTATCGAAGGAGCCCTTGAAGATGAAGGCTCAGACTGGCTACCACTGGGTGCTCGATGACTGTGTCTTCCACGAACCATATTCTAACAAATTAAAATATACTGGCAATACATTCAAACATTGCAATACATTTCAATATATTCAAATCATTCTAATCATTCAGATCAAATTGAAAAAACCTTCATGCAAGACATTCAATAATTGCAACACATTTCAATATATTCAAATCAATACAATACATTCAAATCATTCATATGAAATTGAAAAAAACTTCATGTAAGACATTCAAACATTACAACACATTTTAATATAGTTAAATGAATACAATACATTCATATCATTTTAATCATTTAGATCAAATTGAAAAAACATTCATGCAAGACATTCAAACATTACAATACATTTCAATATATTCAAATCATTCTAATCATTTAGATCAAATTGAAAAAACCTTCATGCAAGACATTCAATAATTGCAACACATTTCAATATATTCAAATCAATACAATACATTTCAATACATTCAAATCATTCATATGAAATTGAAAAAAACTTCATGCAAGACATTCAAACATTGCAACACATTTCAATATATTCAAATCAATACAATACATTTCAATGTATTCAAATCATTCATATCAAATTGAAAAAAACTTCATGCAAGACATTCAAACATTGCAACACATTTCAATATATTCAAATGAATATAATACATTTCAATACATTCATATCATTCTAATCATTTAGATCAAATTGAAAAAACCTTCATGCAAGACATTCAAACATTGCAATGCATTTCAATATATTTAAATCATTCTAATCATTCAGATCATTCATATCAAATTGAAAATAACTTCATGCAAGACATTCAAACATTGCAATACATTTCAATATATTCAAATCATTCTATTCATTCAGATCATTCATATTAAATTGAAAAAAGCTTCATGCAAGACATTTGAACATTGCAACACATTTCAATATATTCAAATCAATACAATACATTTCAATACATTCAAATCATTCATATGAAATTGAAAAAAAACTTCATGTAAGACATTCAAACATTGCAACATATTTCAATATATTCAAATCAATATAATACATTTCCATACATTCAAATCATTCTAATCATTTAGATCATTCAAATCAAATTGTATTACAAGTTGTATTTCACTAGCTCATGAATGACTCATCATCACTTGTCTGACTTTCATAGTCTTCTTTCTCTTCTTTCTCCTCTTCGTCATCATCTTCTTCTTCTTCATTTAGCGTCCATCCACTTTGTATATTATTTGGATCACATTCTTCCGTGCATGTGCCATCAGCCAATGGAGATATGACATGCATACCATGTGCGGCATTGTGACCATAAGAGAAGTCGTACATATCATCTGATTGATAGTATTCATCATTTTCATCAATCTTGTCTTCCTGTAACTGAACATACTCGGGGTATAGTTTAGACTTTACCTTACAAACTATCCACCATTTATTTCTATCTGACTTCCTTGTAGTCGGATATGATGTATAATATACTTGTTGAGTTTGTGAGGCTAATATGAATGGTTCATATGTTCCAAACCTTGACTTACCATTCACCTCCACAATGCCTGAGACTTTGTCGACTCTAGTTGTTGTGGGATCAAATCATTGACACTTGAATAAAGTTAACCTGTTATTTGTTCCTAAGTAAGTCAACTCCATTATTTCTTCTATAACACTGTATTAGTCATGTTCATTTTCACCATAGCTGCTACCCTTGACGCACATGCCACTATTCATCGTTGACTTGTTGACACCATAGTCTTTTGTATGGAAACGATAACCATTTACGATGTACCCGTTGTAACACTGCACAACTTTAGACAGACCATTCTGTAAATCACATATTCCTTGATCTTTAACATCACCATAGTGGACCTACAAGCACAAACAAGGACTATGATCACGACAAGTATCTTATTGTTGTATAAAGGAAAAAATGTATACAATCGTCCTTACCAACTCTTTCAACCATGCCACGAATTTATTTTCACGTTCTTTTTGTACTTCTCCATCAGTGAGTTGTGAAAGTTTTCTTCGCAATTCCAGATCAAATCGTCTACACTTAACATAAATGTATTTTACCGAACCATGTACACACATATAGAACTTAATGTTACGTATTAACTATACTTACTCAATGTATGGGTCGATTGCTGAGCAATTGAAAAAGATATATATTTGTGTTGCATCTTGCTCTCGATCTTTCAAGAGTCTTGATCGGCAACTACCAAATGCATGTCCAAGTGGTTGAAATATAGACAATTTGTCAGTTCCAGTTAATTGTTCTCCATCATCATTATGAGGTGGGCATGTGTAATGTGTCGGAATGTGAGGTTCAAAGTACATAGATAAGAAATTTGAAATCTCTTCCAAGGTGTACACCTCACAATAGAGCCCTCTACTATTGCTTTATTTTGAACCTTTTTTTTAGGTCAAACATGCATTTGTCAAAAATATACATCTCAGATTACAATAAATTTCTCAATAGTATTGAAAAGAAAAATTTAAATAAACATGTACCTTTCAAATGGGTACATCCACTGATATTGCACAGGTCCACCAACCCTAAGTTCATATGGTAAATGTATGACCACATGTTTCATAACATCAAAAAATACTGACAGAAATATCTTCTCCAGCTGAAAAATAGTAGTTACAACAGATTCTTTACCTCAGATACTATAACTTCAGTTGCGCACAATATTCTAAAAAATCTATTCAACTCGAACAGTACCCCCATATAGGTTTGTCTAACATATCATGGAATGCTAGGAGTATCAACCATTGCATAATGACATGACAATCATGGCTCTTCAACCCATATAACTATCGTCTATCTTCACAGCCCGAGCAATGTTAGAAACGTAGCCATCTGAAAATCTTAATTGTCTCAACCATTGACATATCAGTTTTACTTGATTTGTACCAAGCACATACCTTGCCTTTGGTTTCAGTACTTTGCCATTGTACTCTTTGAGTTCCAATTCTGATTTTTTATATACCACTTTTAAATTCATACATGCCTTCGGATTATCCTTTGTTTTTCCTTTCATGTTCATTACTGCATTGAATACATTATCGACCACATTTTTCTCCACATGCATGATATCTAAATTATGTCATATCAATAAGGTTGGCCAATATGGTAGTTCCCAAAATATAGATTTTTTTGTCCAATTATGATCCTTCCTAAATCCAATAAAGGGTGTTTCCCTACGGGCATCTGTCAATTCACATGAAAAGTATTGCAATCTTTTTAAAATCTCTATGTCAGACAACCTTGTTGGTGGACCTTTCATTTCAGTTGTGCCTGCTCGAAACACATTCTTTTATCGTTGGAACAGATGATTGTTGGGTAGAAATTGATGGTGACAATCAAACCAGCACGACTTCTTTTCATGCGTCAATCTAAACGATTTTGTATCCTTCATGCAGTACGGACATGCTAACCTCCTATGTGTGTTCCAACCAGATAACATACCACATGCAGGGAAGTCACTGATTGTCCATAGAACAACAACCTTCATATTGAAGTTTTATTTTTTTTGGGCATCGTACATCAGAACACCGTCATCCCACAGTATTTTTAGTTCATCAATCAATGGCCTCAAATATATATCAAGATTTTGGTCGAGAGACGTCAGACCAGAGATCAATAGAGACAAGAAAATATTTTGATGCTTCATACACAAGCTTGGAGAAAGATTGTTTGGGGTGACAAATACTGTCCAACACGAGTATGGGGTTGATCTACCCCCAAATGGATTAAATCCATCTATATATAAACCTAACCTAACATTTCTAACTTGCAAAGTGAAGTTCTGATGAGTACGATTAAAGTGCCTTCAAGCTTCTGCGTCAACAGGATGTGTGATCTTGTCTTCATCATGTCGAACTTTATTTGCATGTCATATCATTTGTTTAGCTGTCCTCGAAGACATATATAAAGACGTTGCAATCTAGGGATAAGAGGGAAGTAACAGAATGACTTATACGATACTTCTTTTGACCTTATGCTACCATTTCTCTTTGTCTTTGGCTTGAACCGAGGATGTCCACATGATGGACATGATCTACTTTTTTCTTGATCTTTAAAATACAACATGCAGTGATTGGGACAAGCATCTATCTTTTGATACCCCATACCTAGAGCATTGACCATAACCTTCGCACAGTAGAGATTTTATGACAATTTTTCATCTTTCGGCAACATACTCTTCACAATAGAGCACAAACGGTCAAAACATGATTGACTCAAATTAAAATCGCACTTCAAATTCAGTAGTTGAAGAATTGCAGACAGGATAGTGTGACTCTCACAACCATTCCATAATTGTTCATCAACATCTCTAAGTAAGTCATAGAATGTACTAGCTACATCGTTTGTTGCTTCTTCCTCTACCCAAGTTGGTGCATCATTATGTCCTAAAGCAGAACCCATTTTCGATCCTGCGACATCAAATATCAGGTCCACATATAAATTATTATGCACCACATCTACCCTTGCGTCATAATTATTCCAAAATTCTTCACTATGAAGCATCCAATTTCGATAACCACTAACAAAACCCTTCCTATATAAGTGATGTTTAACCCCATGAGGTTCTACAAATCGATTGTTCTTACACATCGTGCAGGGGCATCTGATCCGACTGGTAGGATCCACTGTACTGACACTTGCCATTGCGAATTCAATAAAACTGTCAACACCATCCATATATTCATGCGACACATCATTATCAACTATCCTACGATACATTCATTCACGGTTTGCAGCCATTTTGTCCTAAAATATTACAAATATTTTCATCACTAGTTAAAAGAAAATCTTAATAATGCTATGATGATATAAATATATTCATTTGAACAAAAAATTTATGATACAATTTCACATAGAAAGCATAATCAAATGGAAAATAACTTCATGCAAGCATGGATACAGAAACATCAAACATTGCAATACATTCAAATTATTCATATCAAAATAATATCAAACATGTACTTGCAGCAAACACACTCCAATATCTTGCTAACTACTATCATGCCTAGCATAAAATTTGTACTCCAAAAATAAGAACACTTCTATTTTCATACATTAAAGTCATGCTCAGCATGATCTCCAAACTCCATCAAAGTAGTCTTAGATATCTACAACTAAGTGAGTGTGTGAACAAAAAAGTGTTGCATCTAATAAATTAAATAACATGTGATGCACTTGCATCACTTACTCACCTCGGGTATTTACCCGATTTGAATTATTTTTCACCGAAAATCCTTTATAAGCACAGTGCTCAGAGCTCCTTATATTTACTGAAAAATAGTAAAACCTACTGAAAATCACACCAGAAACTTAGTTGAATGCTGAAACAGATTAAAACAATACAAAACAAAAATCGAGGCACCCCCCTGCCTGTGCATACTGTATGCAAATATCTTGGCCTTTGTGTAATCCATGCAATTTGTGGATTTAGTGTTTCCAAAAGAAATTGTGAACATCTATATGGATTTATTTTTTGTGGTTTGACCAACTGCCTTTTCCTTTGTAGTTCTTGCCAAGATTCCAACCGGAGAATTTGCAACACAATGCACATCTATTTGAGCGTGTAAATGAAATTGCTACAGAGAAGGGATGCACACCATCTCAGCTTGTGTTGGCTTGGGTTCATCATCAGGGGAAAGATGTGTCTCCAATACCTGGAACCACCAAAATTGAAAATATCAATCAAAATATTGGCGCTTTATCCGTTGCCTTAACACCAGAAAAAATGGCTGAGCTTGAAAGTATAGCTTCTGCAGATGCCATTAAGGGAGACAGATATGCTTTCAACTACTTTTCTGGGATCAGAAACACCAGCTTTGTCTTCATGGAAACCCGAGTAATTTCATTTCAAGATGGAAATGGTTTTCCATTATGCTTTGGTTCATAATCTAAATGGTCTATTGAATCTTCCTCTAATAAAGTAAAACATGAACTCAGTGTATTTTTCTTTGTTGGATGACTGCTTTTGTTATCTGAGTTGTCTTGATGCCTGGAACTAGTTAATTTTGTGTCAAAATGCTGACTTTTTTATGCTCAGTTTAAGGTGGTATTAACTGCAGATTATCAATTTATTAAAGGTTGGGAATTTACCATCGCTGTGGTTACCCATGTGGTCAGCAGGGTCCTGTGTCAAGCTGAAGGCCCAGGATCGAATCCCGCTGGGGCATTGTCTGATGTTGCTTTATTACGGTTGGGGCACGGGGCACTTAAGGTTGGGTGGCCTTGTCATCTATTCAGAGTTTTAGCTGTAGGGAGGCCGGTTCGTTAAGTGACTCAGTTCTCGATGAGGGTTTCTTCATCATCAGAAACAAATAAAGGTTTGGAATTTAATGATGCCTGGTGTAAATATTGTTAAATCAGTTGTGGTTTAGATAATGCAACAACCGTTACTTATATGACCCTATACAAGCCAAAGACTTAAAACTATTTATCATACAAAGACTTAAACTATTTATCATACGGTACTATGATATACAATATATTTAAACTGAAATTTGCATCATTTAAACGAGGCAATACAAGCCGGAGTGCCTGTTGTTGGTGTTCAGCTTGTTGAACTTTTTTTTTCCATTAATGATGGGAAAACCACCCTTGTCGAAAAACCTGAGCGGCAGGGGCCAAGGCCCCTGCCAGACTGTAGGAGGCAGGGCCTTGCCCTCCCTATCGGAAATCGAGGAAGGGGCAAGGCCCCTACCTCACAAAGGAGAGGGTGGCAGAGGCAGGGGGTGAACCCCTGCCTGCCGAAAAATGAGGCAGTAGAGGAAAAGCCCCTGCCTAACTAAGAGAAAAGAGGCAGAGGGCTGCCGAAAATCCAAAGGCGGCAAGGGGCCTCACCTCTGCATGCCTAAGGAAAACAGAGGCAGGGGCGAAGCCCCTACCAGAAAAATCCAAAGGTGGCAGGGAGGATCGCCCCTACCAGACGAGGAAAAACATGGGTAGGGGTAGGGCCCCTGCCAGACATCCCAAGGTGGCACGGGGGCTCACCCCAGCTTGTTTTGTAAATAAGGGGGGCAGGGGCTTCGCCTTTGTCGAAAACTGCAAAGGCGCCAGGGGCATTGCCCATGCTTGCCAAAAAAAAAATAGAGACAGGTAGGGGCTCTGCCCCTGCCTACCATAAAAACGAGAAAGGCAGGAGCATCGCCTCTGCTGGAAAATAAGGCGGCAGGGGCGAAGCCCACGCCTGATAGAGAGAAAAGAGGCAGGAGGCAGGTGGGCTCGGCCTTGTTTGACCAAGGAAAAAGGCGGCAGGGGCATCGCCCCTGCCGGTCTGCTAAAAAATGACAGGCGGCAAGGGCGACGCCTCTACCGAAACAAGATGAAGAAGAGAAAGGGCGAGAAGGAGATGAAGAAGAAGAAGAAAACCGGGGGAGAGAGTTACCTGAGAGACTGGGGGGCGGTTGCCGATAGCCGGAGAGAGGGACGGGGCGGTAGCCGGAGGGCGTGAGGGGGGCGGTCGCCGGAGAGAGGGACAGGGTGGTAGCCAGAGGGCATGAGGGAGACGGTCACCGATAGCCGAGGGAGGGGGCGGTAGCCGGAGAGAGGACAGAAAGCGGTGTGTGAGTGTGTGTGTGTGTGTGTGAGAGAGAGAGAGAGAGAGAGAGAGAGAGAGAGAGAGAGAGAGAGAGAGACGCGGGTGAAAGTAAAAAAAAAAATTTGATTTTGTGTCCTAGGGGGATTTTCATCGACAATTAGCAACAGACTTTTGCGAGAGAATTTTTCTGTCGCAAACTCCGTCGCTAATTAGCGATGGAGTTATTATGTCGCTAAGTGTGTTGTGTTTTGCGACATAAAATTTCAGTCGCTAATCTGTCGCTACTTAGCGAGGGAGTTGACGGCGGATGTTTTTCCGTCGCTAATTTCGTAAATATTTATGAACTTAGAGACGGATGTTTTTCTCTCGCTAATCCGTCGCAACTTTACGACAGAAAATTCTGTCACAAAAGTCCATCGCTATTTGGCATTTTTCTTGTAGTGTTCCCCATCGTAACAGACTTTACCATTAGCCTCATGCACCAAAGGAGATACATTTCCTACATAATTTATTTATGCAGTAGTCTTTGAACATGACCTAGATATCTTTTAACCTAAAGTTTTATCTGATGTCCCGAGACCTTTTAACCTAAAGTTGCCATACTTGATAAGTCTATGGACTCTATCCCACATTTCTGTCATCAAACAAATCATCGAAACACCGATCTCATGGCGCAGTAAGATAATCTTGACGGTGGAAGAAACACTGAATAGGAAAGGATGCTAATGTATGGCATACTCTAATGCGTCATAAAACACAAGATGAAACAGAAATAGCTCAAATTTAAGGTCCAGAACATAAAACAAGAAGAATGAATCTTCCACTCACCAAATCAAGAAAACCACTGTTCCAGAATGCCTTGCAGGAAGAAGCACATGAAATAAGAACACCACAGGGCCTTACAGGAAGCACTCCTTTCCTCTCCTTTTGGCCTTTTCACTTTGAAAATCCTGCAGATGAAAGACCTTAAGTTTTTTCTTTTTTTTAGGAAAGCAAATTTTCATTAGAAAAGGTTGCTCAAAAAACGATCTCAAGCATATGCACCATGAAGATGAATTACAAAACATGGGAAAACTCTGTTTAAAAAAAAACATGGTAAAACTCCTAGAGTAATAAAATATACCACAGGATCATATATAGAGAATTAAAAAATTTCTTCAAGTAGTGCACCCAATCTTGCCCCTCTCATGTCTCTTTCACACACTGCCTAAGAGAAATTTGTGCTCTAACAGCCAAAAGGAGGTGCAAAAGTCTTCAAGAATTTTTCTATTCCTTTCTGACCAAATCAACCATCATGACAAGGATCGCCGACCTCTGCAGATTGCATTGCATTTCTTCTCCTTTGGTCTCATCCAACGTGTCATTATAACTTACTAGTAATGTGCACGAGTGCACACAAGAATGCTTGGTAACCCTATATATATATATATATATATATATATATATATATATATATATATAGTTAAGGCAAGGGAAAACCCTGTTCTCATTATTCGCAAATGGGATAGGTGTACACCGTGCCTCTCAACAGTACTTCCAGCATTGGCCTTGGAGCAAATGATGCATACTCTGAGATAAAACTGGCAGTGTCCTTTTTATACAGCATGACCAATCAACAAATTGATATTTGCCGTTTCCCACTTTTCTGCATTTTCGGAGAACTATTCTTGTTAGCAATTGCAGAGTAAGAAAAGTCATTATCAAGACGAACATGTACTTTGCATGACAGTGTCAATATGTGAAAATTACATAATAGCTCAGAAAAATTCTCGTTGGAAGAAATCAGATGTCGAATAAGACCTGATAATTAATCCTTTTTTATGTTTTAGTATAGCTGAAAAATGGTAAAAGCAAAAATCAAGAGAATTTTAAGTGTCATATCGATAAACCATTTTCAAATTTCATCGAAAATTAAGGACCATGAAAACAATTGCTTCCAAGTTTTATGCATCACTGTTGAGGATAATATGAAACTAGTGTGCTTATGCGACAAACTGACATGGCCTTAATCCAAACCTGGACCACTGAATTTCAAAAGAAAATAAAGCTAAGGTCGTACTAGTCAGGTTTCGCTGGCACAAAAGCTGTGTCAGTGAAAGTGTTTTTCATTGGCTAATGTAAATTGCGTCTGTAAAAGTTTTACCGGTGAGGGTTTTACTGGCACAATTGTTACGGTAAAGGGTTTTAGTAGCGCAAATACTGAGCCAATAAAACTGAAATTTTCTATAATGTGCAAAGTTCGAGCATTTGGTCTCCATTAGGCTTATCTGCTAAGAACAACTATATAGAGTATGTGATAGCTGCCTACCTTTATGGCCTATAAATGTATTCTACATGCTTTTGAAGGGGTTTTCTATGTTTTCCTTCCATTTGACCATATAAATACATTCTACATGCTTGATTTTATAGGAATCAACTCTTGGATCTTCTGATTCCAACATACAGGTAGGTTTTTATTGGATTTAAAAATCGATGGTCTGAAATTTTCACAAATATTCAAGGTTTAAAAAATCATTTTTTTCAAAAAAACATTATCCAAGTATTGTTTCTTAGCAAATAAATTAATTCAAACACATTTGAAGGGTCAGATTTATGAAAAACAACCTGAAAACACCTGTTTGCTGTCAGTAGGCCAGAAAAGTGGTAAGCAACTACCACTTTTTCTAAAAAAATATTCTATGTTTATATAATTAATTTGTCATTCCAATACAAAATTTAAACATTCATATTCTCTATTATCATCAATGGTTGCCATATTTAAACTAAGCTTGCCCTATTATTTTATATATTTATATGCATATTATGGAAAATCATACTCTATTTTAATGTTGTTTGTGGTGCTTGGAACTTTCACCATCATCAGAACTGAAAAAACTGTCCAAATTAATTATTGGCTCACATTCATGTTTTCCTCAATGGACCTATACATAGATAAAGTAATTTTGATAGTTGCTGATGAGGTAACTGTTATGAGAAGCAAGTATAAAAAAAATCTAATATTAAATTAGAATTGGCATTCGTTTCATGAAGCGATTCTGGACTTCTTATAAGCCATGCTTCTGCAATTGTATATGGCAATGCAGGCCATAATATCTCAACAAATGTGAGAAACACTGTATTTCCCCTAGATCTGCAATTGCAATATCCTTATATTTATGCCATGATTACTAGTTTTCCATCCTTAGGCATAATAACAAGTTTATTTGGCTCTCTTTATCGTTCTCAAGGCTGCTTCTGAGACGATGCATTGATCGGATGAGTGTAGGGATGTAAACGGTTCGGGTGCAACCCGAATCCGAGTCCATTAAGTGGGTTTGGTAACCAAATCTGGATCTGATTAATAATCAAATCCATGTTTGGTATTAATTTTTGCATTCAAACCTGAACCCGAATCTGTCTAAAACCCAAATCCGTCTAAGAACCATGACCCGAGTAAGTGTAAATACTGGATTTTCAGCTAGTCGGATCCAGGTTTTGTTTTATCTTTTTTCGTCCGAATATGTATCTGTATCTGACACCGAAACTGATTAGGCCAAACCCGATTAAGTCGGACTTGGTAATACCTAGATCCAAACAAAATAAGAAAGATGTGGTCCGTGATGGGGTTTTCCCTTGGATTATCCAAAAACAATAGGAAAAGGTGGTCCCTACTACCTTTTGAAATTGGAAGTCTTCAATGAGTAGGCCCCTGAGAACTGTGTTGCATAAGTGCGAATTGATTTTATTGATTGTTAATAAGGAATAATCAGCCAGGCAAGGCAAGGTGGCTGTGGGCTCCACCCGGGGTTTGCCTCGCTGAAGGGCAGGTCCATTGAGTGGCCTGTTTCTTGGCAACGGTTCCTCGCCATAAAAAAATACATAATAAAAAATTTACAAAAGTCTGCAGGCTAGACAAAAGGAGAATACTTCTTTTTCTTTTTTCTTTTGATATTTACATGGATAAATCACTCTGACGATCAGAGACCTAGCCGCACTGGCTTTGTCTGCAGTACTTATGGTCGTTGTCCTGACAGCATAAAAACTGTGGGCTTTACTCCTTGCCTTTAGAAAGCCACCGCACTTTGGCTTGCACAGGGGTGACACCTGTGGGATTTGAACCTAGACCACCTGCCTAGCGGCCTAGGTCTCATCCCACTATGCCAAACCCCTTTCGGGTACAGAATGAGAATACTTGCATGCAAAAAATTTACGTGCACAGCTAATTCAAGCAATAACCTGCATAAATTTCAAACCAGACAACTCTCTCTCTCTCTCTCTCAGTTTCTTGGTGATTGATTGAATCGGTTAAACATAAAGTACTAAGAATATGGGGCCCCTCTATGCCAGAGTTTTGTGTCACAAGATTATTGTAATTCTCAAATCAGGATATGCAACTAAACGTACTAGGAATATGGAGCCCCCCATTTGTCAGAGTTGTCACGAGATCATTGTAATCCCCCAATCAAGATATGCAATCAAATTCTTTTTGTTTCCTTAGTTTATGATTTTTTTTTCAAACTATATGCAATCAAAGAAAATGTATTGTCAGTTGAACCATTTGGCTTATTCTTGTTATAACAGTGATTATTTTTGCTGTTCCTTAAAGATGATAAAAGAATTCCTAGAAAGTGATTATTTCTTTCGCAATTGTTACTGTACAGTGGAATCTGGGAAACAAATCCAGTGATTTATCTTTCCAGATTCTATCTTTGCCAATATATAATGCCAAAGTCTAACTAAGCTCCTAACTATTATATTGCGATCTTTATCAACTAAGTGTACAAATAATAGTATCCTGAGAAATCAGAACATCAATCATATTCAGGTGCTTGATTGATGACAGTCACCCTATATGTTTCTTCAAATCTTTAAAATGCCAAGGTTGGAAAGAGGTTGATCAAGATCTTCACAATGTTCATTTGGAATAGAAAATTAGAAGGTAACTCCAAGGCTTTGGTGTGTTGGAATGAGATATCCGAACCCTTGCATTTAAGGGGATTGGGTATTCGTGACATCCACAAGTTTAACTTGATGCTCCTTGCTAAATGGTTATGCGTCATTTGCAAGAATGAAGACAAACTTTCTATTGTGTTTATTGAAAAGTATGATCTTTCATATTGGCCATGGAATTAGGCAGATAACTATAGGTGGCAAGGTGGTTTGGGGGATTTGGAAGGGATGGACAGTAGTGATTGACATTTTTGTAATTTTATTAAGATGGTTGTAGGCAATGGTGAGCGCACATTCTTTTGGCAAGACGTGTGGAGTGGTGACCGTCTGCTTCGGGATGAATTCCACGCAGGTTCAAATTCAACTCTGAATGATCATGCTGTACTCCTATATCTCTTAACATCGCTTGCTTCAGAAAGTATTTGCATATTCACAGTGATTCTTCGGTACGGTGCTTGCTTCAATTGAAACTCTGCACACTAAGTTTAACCTGTCTGCCATCGAGGAAATGGAACCTGATTTTGAAGCGATCGGGTGTGGATTTCAGTTGGATTGGTGACGACGGGGCCTTTAGCTTGCCCTATTTCTTCCGTCTTACTTTTCGGTTATTCGGCTCTACTAGGCAGATTTGTTCTTACATTTAGGCCATTATGGCCGCTAGTTTCTCTGTTTTTATTACTGTTTTTACTGCTTTCTGTTTGTTGTGGTCCTACTTTATTTGGTCCATCTTGTATCTGCGTATAATGGGTATGATATCTCATCACAATCATTCATACGTTCCCTGTGATTTAATATGCTGAATCAATAATACTTATTCTTCCTTAAAAAAAAAGATATCTCCAGAATACTCCAATATATTAACCCAGCATCCCATTCAAGTAAGTCTGCAGTTCTATTGCCTTTCCTCTAAAAAAAAAACAAGAGTAGGGCTGCAGTTCTATTTCTTGCGATCCAGCCAAGGTACAAATGGACTCCTTCCTGATCCTTTAGGTAAATCATATATGTACCTTTTGATATTTAACGAGGGAAAACTCTGGTTTATGTGGTAGCCTAAGATGGCTAGGATTGAATGTGTGATAGAACCCATCCTATTTCAAATGATGGGATTCATGTTCGTCCCTTAAAACCCCCTCGGCTGCCCCCCTTTCCCACCAAGAAGCCTGCTGCTTAAAAACTATATGCAACTCTGTTGGCATAAATGATTCATCTTGAACTAAATCATACAATTCCGAAAGGATCTTTTGAGAAAATTCATTTCACTTCGTTGCTGACTCTAAATCTTCCAGGCTAATTGTCAAGTACTGGTGAGATGGCAATATTGACACTACCAGTCCTATTTTTTTTTCCCGATAATCTAAGGGAAATCCCCTCATCGTCAACCGCACATTGGCTGGCCTTTGGTTGGTTTAAACCCCTTGAGTTACCCCCTGCCAACCGGGGAGTATACTCAGCTTCAACCTTGCAGCAGGGATGCCACCCACGGGTTTCGAAGTTGTGATATCCCATCAACTTGTTGACAATCACAAGTCACCTCTACCAGATGAATAGAGCCCTTGTGGGCGCCAGTGCCACATTTATTCGTGATTATTCAAGGATAATATTCTTGGGTCAGGCTCATTTGAGCTTTGCAAGCGAAATGCCACAAGCAAAATCCCACAATTTGTTTTTAGAGAACCAAAATCCCCCTTTTTAACTTTACCCAACAGGTGCAGCACATGCTTGGCTTTCAACCAAAACCAACCAGCAAACATGGACCTACACCCCCTGTAAGGAAAAAATAATCATTGATTCATAACATTTATACTATGCTGTTTGGTAAGATATTAAACTCGTAAAGCTTAAAATAAGAACATAATATCATCATCTATGTGAGCTAATCTAGTAGCTGTCTTCATTGGAGAGGTAAAAAACAAGGGGTCTATTATCACGCTTACCCACAACATCATCATTATTGAATGCAGCGATAGATACTATGGGAATTAATATGTTTCACACCAATTTATTTTAATATAACACTGCTTTGCACCAGACCAATGAAACATCGACCAAGGAAAGTTCTGTTGCCCGATTCCTACGCTATCACATTTTCAATCACTGAAAGACAAAATCAACCTGAGATTTAAATAGTGGATTTTGAAAGAGCATTGTGGGTCTTGCCTTTATCTCCCATACGTAACATCAGGGAAGCTCAGTTATCAAACCATCTCTCTCTCTCTCTCTCTCTCTCTCTAGAGAGAGACAGAGAGAGTTGCTTGCAACAAACGGATCTAGGGAAAAGGCAACAACAAGATAACAAGTGGGTGGAGATAACACTTGTTAGGGCATGGAATCTTCCAAACCAAGGAATAGATAATTAGTCAGGCACGATAGAGATGCCTCCTCTTTTCATAATTGACCCACTCAACCTTACAGACACTTTGAGAGAGAGAGAGAGGTGGTCCTATGCATGATGGATGGTATACAGGATGGACTAATAATTAAGAGCACCCCCTCCCCCCCCCCTTGGATTCTTATGCTTTTACTGCACAAAAGCTATGCCCAGCAGCTAAAAATCCAAATGCGATCCCCATTAATTTGCAACTATCATAAACAACAGTCCTAGCTATTACGATAAAACAAACAAGTTAGACCAATTCATCCTGTAACTTTTCCTGCAAACCCTCCAGCTTACTGTTCCAATCAGCAACAATGATTCGGAAAGACAAACCGACCAACAGAAAATTAAAGAAACAATACTAGTTGTCCTCATTAAGAAACAAATAAGGACAAAGGACTAATAATGTTGAAGAGCAAATTAAATTACTGTTTTTGTTTCCTCCTTTTCGTAATCAGATAACCACAATCATTCATGAACATATATTGCTAGAGTATTCAACATTTGGAAAGTACCATCCAAATATTTTCTGGCAATGAAGTGTTTTTTATGGCTACGTGGGAAGGAAACAATATCGAAACAAATATCACCAGTATGAGGAATGCAGACTTTCAGAAATCAACATTCCCAACTCATCCTTCACCTGGCATAACCAACAGATGTCTCGCCAATGGCCAATGAATTCTACAGTTCCCTAATGCGGAAGAAAAGCTGATCCCTAGGTTGATCTCAGACCATAACGGATTAATTAAAAATCACACTATCAACCCACTTCAGTCTTAAACCCTTATTTAAATTCTTTAATTTTTAGACTCTCAAAAAGAGCAAATTATCAAAACTAGTTGTGAGACGAATGTGACAGGATGTGCTATGTTCAACCCTACAGCAAAATTATAAGCCACAAAAAAAAAAACATATCTAAGTGGGTTAAAGTGTCAACAGGTTAGGTTCCGTTGCAAAAAGAATTAAAACCATTTACTCAAAACTAGAAGAATGCCACCAGCAAATTGAATCGGGTGGCAAGGACATCATAGCCAAATAGTTGCTCCTCCAAGATGAGCTAGCTCCAATGTTTACGGGAGATTGAGGAAACAATGTGGCATCAGAAATCACGATGTAAATGGATTGAGGCAGGAGATCAAAACACCTCATTTTTCCACTGCTTATACAATAAGAATATAAAGAGGAATCACATTACATTCTTTGAGCGAGAGGATGGCACCAAGATACAAGATCAAGAGGTACTCAAAGAAGCAATAATGGTTTACTTCTCCAAAAATGTTCACCAAAACCTCCACCCTACCAAGTTTCATCATATGCCTCTCAGAACCAAGAGTACAAGAAGAAGAAAATGAGCTCCTCAACTTAGAAATATCAAATGAGGGGGTGAAATGGGTAGTCTTTGAACTCGATGCTTTTAGTGTACTCGGACCAGACGAATTCCCGAGCTTCTTTTACCAGAAATATTGGCATATAGTGAGTGGAGATGTCACCAAAGCAGTCAAGAATTTTTTTCAAACTGGCCAAATACTAAAGAGGATTAATTGCACCAACATAGCACTCATCCCAAATTTGAAGGGGCCAACAAAATTACACAAATTTGTTTCATAGGGCTGTATAATTTTATTTATAAAATCATAACCAAAATCATGGTTAATAGAATGCGAGAAATTTTAGACCACATCATCAGCCCTAATCAGCAAGGCTTTTTAAAAGGGCGGAGAATCCAAGAGAGCATCTTGATGGCGTCGACTCTATGCATTATAGCAAAAAATGTGAGGTGCTATTTAAGACCGACTTGGCTAAGACGTATGACAAGGTGAATTTAGAGTTTTTGAAAGATACACTCCACTTTTTTGGGTTTGAAAAAAATTGGACTGTTGAAGTTACCAAAACAATCAATCGTTTCTCTAAGATCGCACGAACCCTGCATGGGAAGTTACCACATTTGTTGGATAACCTTCCCTTATCATGTTCCCTCTCTTTGTGCCTATATATACTCAGTATCCTGTACCTCATTGTGTGTGAATAAAAAATTACTGTGTGTTTTCTCCTGTGGATGTAGGCTTCAAGCCGAACCATGTTAATTCATTGTTGCGATTGTGTTTTTTGTGCGCATTATGTTTTATCATGTTATCAAAGAAGGTTCCGACGATATGAAAGTAGGTTCCAACGATCACGCAACCGTCGCAATGACCATCACCGCCTTCAACAAGGCTCCACCAGCTACTCGTTAATGGCAGAAAGGGAGGACGAGTCAAATCAGGGCAACTCCCCAACTCTCATCACAACCAAGATGCAGGGGCGTAGCTAGGATTCATGTGAGGGGGGGGGGGGGGCAAACAGGGGTGTAAAATTATTTGTGTGATAGTCGGGGGTTCGGGTGCAGCGCCCCCGAAAAAAAAAATTGAGATAAAATAAAAAAATGGCTACAATTATTAATAAAAATCTATTTCATATGGACAAATCAAACTATTTGCTGCAGTAAGGGCTGGGCTAAAAAATGGATAAAAATCTATTTCATATGGAATCAGGGCAGGGCTAGGACTAGGACTGGGCTTTTAAAAAAAAAAAAGTTTAACTGTTTGGGGAGGCAGCCCAGTCCTGCCCCCCCCCTAGCTACGCCCCTGCCAAGATGGTTGGGTAAGAGAAAAATCCAACTCTAAATATCACCACTAAATGGATCTAGATCTAACTACCTGGCATGGTCAAAAGTCGTCGCCCTTTTCCTCAACGAAAAGTCCAAACTGGGTTTCGTTAATAGCAAGATCGTCCCTCCGAAACCTAAGGATCCGGCATACAATGAGTGAGAATCAGGGAACCACCTTGTTATGTCCTAGCTGTTAAATTTCATGGATCCTAGCATCGTTGAAGGATTTCTATTCCTTAACACCGCCAAGGATATATGGGACTCCCTCAGAGACATTTACAATGATCAGAACAAGCTCGCTAGAGTATATCAACTCCAGCAAGACATCACTCACCTAACTAAAGTCGACAAGCCCTTCCACTCATACCTTAGTTCTTTGTGTGCCATGTAGAATGACAAGAGCATATACTACCCGGTCACCAATGACATAGATGTCATCAAGAATCGCATCGAGGAGGACAAAGTGTTCAAACCCTTTCTAGCCTCAAATAATATTATGACAACATGAGGAGTCAGATTCTCATGTCTAGAGAATTACACCACTGCAATGAAGTATGCTTGATCATCCAACGTGAAGAGATGCGTAGAAAAGTCATGAAATATGAATCCAAACCCTTCATCAAAACCCGCGAGAAGGTAGCCTTCTTAAGCAGCTCGAGGGACAATTTGGCTATTCCAATACCTGAGTCCAAAGAGAACGAGCACTCATGGGAATGAGTGAGACCTCGATACAGCCACTGCAAAAAAACTTAGTCACGTAAAGGACAAGTGTTGGGACCTTCATGGATGTCCCGGACAACAAAAGCTGCATAGTAACAACAAGGGTCTAAAAACAGAAACCACCATCGATGACCATGTGCAACTACTGCAACAGATCAACAAGTCAAACTTAGCGGCAATATTGAAAGATAAGAAAAGGAAAGCTACAGGTAACATGTCTACCCTAAGTTCCAAACTTATCAATTCTAAATGGAACATTGACATTGGCGCTACCAACCACATGATGGGCAATGTCGACTTGTTGACAAACCTATGATCGGCTAACAAAGGTCCCATTAGCATTATCAATGGATCCCGGATTCTTGTCCAGAACATTGGTGATGTTTTCCTCCTTGACGGCTTAGGATTCTCATAAGCCCTTTAATTATATTCTATCTTTCCCTTCTAGCCTCATGTTTGTTAGCACGATAATTGAAAGTCATAATTGCATTATGATATTTTACTCTAAGCATGTGATTTTTCAGGACTTGAACACAAAGAAGGTGATTGGTAGAGGGCACGCAACAAACGAGATCTACCTATTAAATGAGGAAAGCCATACACACATCGTTCGCAAGACGATTGACTTGGATAGGACGTGGCACTTGAGACTTGGGCACCCTTCTCATCACACCTTGAAGAGGATATTTCCCAACATCTTCTTCCCTCAAAACTCGTGCGGTGCATGTCAATATTTCTAGCAAACCAGAATTCTCTTCTCTTTATCAGAAACCAAAAGTGATGGAAACTTTTCTCTTATACATTCTGATGTGTAAGGCCCAACCTCGATTGAATCTTATTCAAACTTCAAATACTTTACAACATTCACTTATGATTGTTCAGGCATAACATGGCTATATTTTATTAAACACAAGGATGAAGCCTTCAAAACCTATAAGAAATTTGAGAGCATGGTTGAAAACCAATTAAATTACAAAATCAAAACCTTTCGCTCGAACAATAGGACAAAATACATTAATACCAACTTTACCGAGTACCTCACTAGCCGCGGTTTTACCCACCAAACTACTTGTGTCGGCATACCTCAAAAGAATGGAGTAGCCGAGCACAAGAATAAACCCTCTTAAACATAGCCAGAGCCTTCATGTTCCACATAAACGTTTTCAAGAGCTTTTGGGCAGACGTCATATCTACTGCCTGCTATATATCAAACCGTCTATCCAGCCAAGCCATCGATTACATGACTCTCATAGAAATGTTGAGGGTAAAGTGTTTATCTCTATCGAATTTATGGGTTTTTAGGTGTAAATGTTTCGTGCACCTACAAGAATGACATAGGGGCAAACTTGAGAAAATTATGACTAAATGCATATTCCCGGGATACCCCTCTGTAATGAAGGGATACAAGTGCAACGATCCTCAAAACAAGAGACTTTTTTTCTTGTGATGTTGAGTTCTTTAAAGAAGTGTTGTACTACCAAAAAAATGACTCATCCTTTTTTTATGATGAACGACAAGGGGAGCGCCCAATGACCGTCCCAACATCGGTCCTACATGCAGTCGACGTCAGAGATGACTCACCCACCGAGACAATTGACAATGCTCTGTCTACGCACTCTATCAATAACATTACGGAGGCCCTAAGAAATAAGGACGTGTAGACACCTAATGAGAGTCTAGTCAAAGAAGTGGTCATACCGTGAAAATATGGCAGAACCATGAAACATCCCAGTAGGTTAAGAGATTTTTACACTTCACCTCTAAGTCAACTAATCACCCGATCGAGAGGCATGTGTCATTTGATGGCTTCTCAAGAGCCTACCTCTTTAGCGTATACTCTAACATAGAGTCATCCACATTCCGTGAAACCAATGCTAAAGATGTATGGAGAGCAGCTATAGACAAAGCACTCACTCTTTAAAAATGAATGGAACATGGGAAGTTGTCTCCCTACCACCAGGCAAAAAATCAGTGAGATGTGGATGGATATATAAAACCAAGTATCGCAGCGATGGATCGATCGAAAGATACACGGCGAGAATCATCACAAAATGGTACACCCAGGTGGAAGGGACCGACTATCACGAGACATTCGCCCTTGTTGCTAAAATGAATTCTATCAAAATCTTTCTATTTGTTATAGCAAACCAAAGATGTCCTCCATACTAACTTGACATCAAGAATGTTTTTCTTCATGGAGACCTCAAAAAAGAGGTATACATTAAGCTACCTCTAGCACACCCCAATATGGGCGACAAGAATCTTGCCTACAGATTAAAGAAGACAACTGTCATTTTGTAAGAGAGAAGATTCATGCATGGATCATCTTGACTCCGCATGTCAGAAGCAAAGAACAGCAGTCCGACATCCTCACCAAAGCCATCTGGAATGACAAACTCCAAGATATTGTGACTAAGTTGGGATTGGTCAACATCAAAGCCCAACTTGAGGGAGAGTATTCAAGTTACCATAATTGTTGGATAACCTTCCCTTATCGTGTTCTCTCTCTTTGTGCCTATATATACTCTGCATCATGCACTTTAATGTGTGTGAATAAGAAATTATTGTGTCTTTTTTCTCTCGTGGATGTAGGCTTCAATTTGAACAAGGTTAATTCATTATTTTGGTTGTATTTTTTGTCTGCACTACGTTTTTATCGTAGATCAATAGGGTTATAAAATGTGTTGTCACCCCAACGTATGCACAGTTATCATATGGAGAGGCGAGCCAACAATTCTGAAAAAGTTGGAGAATAAGACAAGGAGACCCAATGTCGCCTTATTTATTCCTTCACGTCATGGACATCTCAATCTAGAGGTCAACAGGGGATTCATCATCCAAATATCAATTGGAGGTCTATACTGGAACCATTCCTTTTAGGCAGATGACACTTTGTTCTTCTTACAGAACCACAAACTATTGATCCCTAACTTCTTAGAAGCATGGAATCTTTTGAAAGAGATTCAAGGCTACTGATTAGCAAAGAAAAATTCATCTTGGTGGCATGCAACATGGCTAGAAGTCTGGTAGACACTATAGAAAGATGGATAGGGTGAAAACATAAAAAACTTCTCTTCACACAATTAAGTCTCCCGATATTTAGGAGACGAATGAAAAGAGCCATGTGTGAGCCGTTGTTGAAAAAATTTAGCTCCAAAATAGATTTTGTGAAGAGAATAAAATATAGAATAGAGAGAAAAATTAAGAACGATGATGGAGAATAACTTCTAATACTTTTACTCAAAAAAGGCTCTTCAAACTTGGATTCATACAATGACTCTTAGACTAGGCTTTTATAGCACTAGAAAGACCTTTTTAGACGTATTAAGACTCCAAAAGCTCTTAAAAACTTGTACCTATTTAATAACTCTAGAAGATTCTTAGAAACTTGTATCTATTTAATAATTCTAGAAGACTCTTAGAAACTTGTAGATACTCAATAATTCTAAAAGACTCTTAGAAACTTGTACATACTCAATAATTCTAAAAACATTGTTCAAGTTTAATTTATTCCCAACAATCTGATCTTTTCACCACAGAGCGCCCTGAAGGAAATAATATACATCATCTTCTGCACTAACTCCTTTGGAATTTTGCTTTTGTTCCCTTTCCCTTTCAACACGCGATTCGTGGCTAAAACAATATCCTTCCTATAAGATTCGATAATGAACTTTGTTGTGATTCAAAATCTTCTCTAAGATGTCCGTCTAAACATGCTGACCGAGACAACCACCCTAATTCATCCTGCTTACAATTACCACACTGCATTCTTATGTTTTTAGTGGCCGATATTTTACGAAACTTCTCATCTCAATGAGGAATTGGATGGATCTAATACTCGGATCCTATCTCCAGTGTCTGTATCTAACATAACCAAGTCATAATCGTGAAGTACATGATGGAACTCGATTTGTAGACCTCACAAATTGACCATCTAACCTCATGTTTGACACTGCATGTGTGTAGCATGCACTCCAAAATATGTTGAGTGGTTAGAAAGGGCTCAGTTTTTTTCTTCTTTTGAGCTCAGTAGGGGGCCTACTTGATCTTGATTAGGTCACTAGACTTTACCAAGTCTAATTGGTTGTCTTTTCTGCAAGTTTTTTCCATAATTGTTCTTACATTTCAAAATGTTAATAAAAATACACTCCGATCTGTTGTTTGATGTCTAGTTACCTTAAGGATGGTTTTGGCATGGTTAGGGTTGGCAAAAAATACGGGTTGATTTGCCCACAAGATCTCAGGTTATCTGGTAGGGGGCAACTTGTGAATTTCACCAAGTTGATGGGACGTCATAGGTTTGAAACTCATGGATGCTGGCAACTCTGGCAGGTGGAAGCTGGGTGCAAAATCCTGTGGGCAGGTGGGACCCCAAGGGTTTTGCCAACCAGAAGCCAGCCAAGGTATGGTCAGTGATAGGGCAGTTTTTCCCTCGACTGTCCAAAAAAAAACAAAAGGGTTGATTTTGAAAAATGGGATAAGGGTGGGTTTGCCTTTTATAAGGGAGGAAGTAGTCCGTCCAACGACGGTAACTTGACTCAAGCTGTGAAATCATGTTGGACGCGTCATGCTGGACCAGATCTTAGTTGGGGAAAATGGTCAATGAGCTCAGCACACAAGCCTCAACATAGAACATAAGCCCCTTCCCCGCTTCATAACCATGAGTGGCATTTTGTTAGCAGACAAGGGCAAAAAGGTAAAATCCACTGGATGATAAAAAAGGAAAAAAATTTACACGAATTAAGATACGGTGGATTTACTGTTTCATTGAACTGCTAAATTAGCCCCCCCCCCCCCCCCCCCATGAGTCGTCAGTCATGTTACTACTCTCTCTTATACTGCATACATTTTGAATTTCCAATGGTCCAAAAAGAAAGATATAGACAGAGATTTTTCATCCCTAGGGTTCAACAGTTATTTTTGTGGTACCACTTTGTATTTATTATGATTCACAATAAATATGTAACATGCATGGTTGCTCAGTACAGTAAAAAAATAAAAATAATAAAGAAACAAGGAACAATAATGAAAGAAGCACGAATATCTGTTTACGTGCAGGACAAGGTGAGGTGGTACAAAAGGAAGGAAGGAGAGATATATAGAGAGAGAGGGGGGAATTGCTAAGGTAACGCTTACAAAGAAAGGGCCATGGGGACTGTACCAAAGAAAGCGACGCCTGGGCCATCCTCTTTTGTACGTGATTGACTAACGATTGAGGACTTCGACCCAACTATCACATTGATCGGGACCAAACGACTCCAAACACTTGGTTGTCCCCCCATACAGTCCCGAACCTATTTGGCTCGGAGTCGAAGTCTTGGTGTAGCAGTTTGAGACAAACAGAGGCCGGGACAGTTTATGACTTGGAGACGCCATTTTTCCTAACCTGACGCAGAGAGGGAGGACGGGGTGTCGGCTCCACCAGAGTTGGGGCTAAGTAAAGTGAAAACCCGGAACAATGCCGTCGTGATGGAGTCGCTTGAGGTGAGAGAGAGTGTGTGTGTGTGTGTGTGTGCGGTCTCGAAAGGATTGGCGAGGGAGGGTTGAGTGCAATGTGATTACAGTTTTAGTATGCCGCTGCACCTGATCATGCACCATCTTTAAGATACAGGCTGCGAATTGTAGGACCCAACAGAAGATGTTGGGTGATCAAGTCCAGTAGCACAGTAAAAGTGCGCAATCACATTACACCTGATCTTTCCTTACGATTTGTAAAAGAAAAGCATGGGGCAGTTGGAACACACTCTGCTTTTCCATATCCTTCTGTAAAAGGTCATCGATGGTACCAGGTGGGCTCCCACAAAAGTCTGGGTGCTTTCCTTTTTACCCAGAGAGAGAGAGAGAGAGAGAGAGAGAGAGAGAGAGAGAGAGAGAGAGAGAGAGAGACCTCGGGCTAAGGAACGAGTCGAGCATAAACTGTTCTAGGGCTCATTCGGGTGGCAAACCAGGGAGAGTTTGAGCTTAATTATATGATCCGAGATCAAACACCAATCGTTCATGTTCACCCTATATATATATACATGAAAAATGTGTGTATACATTGTCCTCCGGCTGTGCTGCACACCATGTGATAAACTTAGAAATATATTTTAGACAAGGACAACAATATATTGTTCAAATTTCATCAATTATCAACAAAATTTCCATCTGCATCCAAATTTGTAGATGTAAAACATTATTGCTTCTAGATAAATATGATAAATCAATGTAAAAGGCATGATTCACTTGAATCAAAAGTTGGATTTTGCTTTTAAAGATTAATTAGATCTATGCAACTCCTGATATACCACCATAAAAGACGAGAGCTCATTACCACAATAAATGTACCTTTTATATATCCTCCCACTAAATGGTCCACCCACCTATCCTGTCACCTTCAGAAATTTTATTTAAAAAAAAAAATCGGCAAAGAAAATCTACAAACAGCAGCCTCTTGGATCAATTTTTTTTGGTATGGAAGAAGGCTTTTATAACATTTTCAGATGTTTTAGAATCATTGATTTTTAGATCTTTGTAAAATCCAATTTAAGTTTTAGAATATGAGAACTAATGTCTGAACCACGATTTTCATGAATTTTTTTATTCTTTTCACTTGAATCTAATCGTATGAATGTGATCTTCATGCTTGGTTTTATAAGAACCGCTCTTGAATCATCTGATTTTGATGCATAAACTAAATTTTTTTAAGGCTTTAAAACCAATGGCTCATAATCTTCATAAATATTCAAGCATTCAAAAATTGCATTTTTTTATCATGCCAAAAAAAAGTGTTGAAATTTTTCATATTTCCAGTTCTCATATTTTAGTGACTATATAGATATAAGAAAACTGAAATATGTTAACTAGCAAAATATGTAAACTTGTATGAAATAAGATTTTCATATTTTTTTGTTTCAAATCTAACCCTGCAAATGCATTTGGTGTGATTCATTTGCTTGGAATCGACTATTGGATCATCGTAATCAGACCATGAAAAGTGATTTTTTATACTTGCATATTTACAAAAAAATTTAGCTGTTGATTTTCAATTCTTAAAATATTCTTCTTATGCATCCTAATCGAATGGTCCAAGAGTTTGTTTCTATAAAACCATGCATCTAGATCACATTCTTATGATGAAATTTAAAAATATATATAAAAAAAACTATAAAGATCTTGGTTGATACCAGTTCGCATATTTGAATGATTTACATATTTTAGTGACCATATATATATATATATATGTGTATGTGTGCGCGCGCGTGAGAGTGAGAGAGAGAAAGAGATTTATTTTTTTTACTTTTTTATTGCACGGCCTAATCACTACCCTACTTGCCAAGATTGTTAATTAAACAAGGCATTTTAGCATTGATAGTACCATTGTAAGACATTAAACACCTAAAGTGTGCAATGTGATTCTACCTTATCTGCCACCCCCTAGACCCACTTGCATGTTCTTATGGATTTGATGAAGCAATGCCTCAGCCTGCATATATCATCCATATTTTGTATATTTGGTAAATAAAAAAGCCATGTCCATCAACCACCTTTGCCGGGCACGTGGCATTAAAAAAGATGAAGTGGGGGCGTTGAACTCTTGAGAATGACATACATGACCCTCGAGCATAGGGATAGGGGTAAAGATTTTAAAAAATAATAATAATAAGGAAAAAAAAGAAAAAGAAAATGCCACAAAAACATGGTGATAGATTTTTTTTTTCTTTTCTCATGGGCTGGTGGTATCTTGAAAAGGTGAAGTTGCAGTTTTATTGTTCAATACGAAAAGCCTGGTATAGGTGCGTCCGTACCTTTTGGGGTCCGTGACACACAAACTAACAAAAGCAAATGGCTGCTTTTTGTGGGGGAGATCCTGAATTTATCCATCCCTTATCCCTACTACTACCACTGCAATAAACTCCAAACAGCATAAAAAAACCTTTCTTTTCCCATGCTTGAAAATGACGAAATTAACCAACATCAAGCTCAACTTTTCAGTGCCACAGCCCAAGACCCATATACTGATGGGTTTATCAAGCTCAAACTGTTACCTAGGTCAAGTCAAGTCAAATATAGGTCATGTACTAAGCTGACTTCAAGTAACTAGCTGGGCTAATTAAGGGGGCAGCCGCCTCATGTGGCAGAGGGATTCGATCCTAGGCCTTCCTTCAGTTTGACACAGGACCCGCTTACCACATGGGATACAACCTTGGTGGTTGGGCTCTCATATTCTTTGGCTTATGATTATTATATATTGGCAGATTAAAACTATTCTAAATAAAGAGTCAAAATGTTAACCAACTTTTTGCCAGCCCGGCTCATCTCTGTTTTGTGTTTCTATAGTCAAGTTCAGGTCAATCTCAACTGAACCAGATCGAGTCGAGCTGATCCTTCACTATTAAGCCACATTGTTGATTCATAAAGACTTGAGCATGTTCTGATGAAACTTGGTTCATCGTACTAATATGGGTTCACTAGGCTCATAGATATTTGGCTAGGACCTTTCGTATAGTTGTTTCAAGCCGCTTAGGGTTCCAAACGAGCCCACATGCAATTTCCAGTAGTAAACCGTGCAGAGATACTAATAGTAGGAATGAGACTCCTTTTGATCAAACAATTTCCCAACCATGGTCCTTGCGGATCGGATCATCCATGTAAGATAAAAAAAGAAACTCTAGATATTTGATATGTTTATCTTCAAATGAGATATCAATTTCAGCTACTGTTTCATTAAATATCTTACAACTAAAATCCTTCTTTCTTTCGATCCAATTTCTCCACCACCGCAAACCCCGTTAGATTCAGGTGTGATATATACACTTATCAAAGTCATAACTCATAAGGCCACATGGGCTTCACTCGCCTGGTATGGTTAACTTGTGAATGTCGGCAAGCTGAAGAGATGTTATGAGCTCAAAACCTACTAGCTAGCATCATTGCTTGCCATCAGGCCAAAGCTCCGTTCGAGTTGCCCTAGTGGGAGCAGGCTTGGTAAAGAACGTGTTGACTCCTTAACTCAGGTTCGACTCTCACCGAATATGCAGGTGCTTAAGGTCTTGGGTTTCGGTGACCCCACTTATGGTTTACAGCTCAGGGAGTGGGTGGGTTTAGGGGTGGCAATCGTGTCGGGTTTGCGGGTTGGCAGGTCGACCCGACGGGTTGGCGGGTCAGCATACCTCAACCCGAACCCGACCCGTTTATTAAACGGGTCGGCTGTGGCAAACACAAACCCGGCCCATTTAATAAACGGGTAACCCGACACGACCCGCCAACCCATTTAATAAATGGGTTGGTTCGGGTAAACGGGTTCGCGGGTCAGGTTGGCGGGTTGGCAGACGGGTTGGCGGGTTGACCCGCCTAACCCGTTTATTAAACGGGTCAGCCGGGTTGGCGGGTTGGCATACCCCTAACATGAACCCGACCCGTTTAATAAACGGGTTAGGCGGGTTGACCCGTTTATTAAACGGGTTCATTTTTTCCAAACCCGAACCCACCTAAGAGGAGGGTTGGCGGGGCGTGTCAGGTTTTGCCACCCCTAGGTGGGTTCATTAAGTGACCCTGTTCTTAGCTAAGGTTAATTCTTCGTCATAAAAAATAATCATAATAATAATTCACCAAGTCATACGTGTGCAGCTAACTTCACATGTGGGCCACTTTATTTTACATGATATTGTGTTGTGTGTGGAGTGGATTCCATGCAGGGTGGTCGAGCGTGTGAAAGTGAGCTTCACGTGACATCAGCCAAAAGGGAGAGAGAGAGAGAGAGAGAGTTAGTTGGGTTGTCAACTACAATTTGGTTTGCAGTTGGAAGAAAATATCTAATTATAAATAATAAAATTAAAAATAAAATAATTAATGTAAAGAAAGGAAAAAAATGAGAACATGAGGCAGCAGCTCAAGACCATTTAATTTAGAGAGATAAAATATTGGAATAAGAAACCGATGAATAATTAATAAATAAATAATGACGTGATACCTAAACGTATGGTGATGGATGTCACCCTCTCTCCTTCCAATCCATGGCCATACATTTTTTTTTTTTAATTTATAACACCCGGTCCTACAATCATCGTGCTAGCAGCATAAAACTCCGAGACTAGAACCCCTGCCTTCGAGACTTATGCTACACATTGACTTGCATAAGGGGTGATACCCATGAGAATCGAACCTTGACTACCAGTCTAGCAACCAAAGCCTCCACCCCCACTAAGCCAACCCCCCGGGGCAATCAATAGCCATACATGGAAATGAAAACCCTAGGGGCAGCTTTAAAAAATGATGGTCATGACCTTTGATTTTGTAAATGACGAATTGGCAGCCAATCAGGGGTTTTCTGATTTTTCTTTATTAAAAGCTACTGTTTACTTTTTCTTTATTTGGATGTTTAGAAATTTTCAAAGTTAATTAACTTCGTTTTGACATTGAAAACCAAACTACCATTCATTAATACCCATGGATTTGCCTTCTAATGCTTCATACTTTTTTAAGATAGGATAATTTACATATTAGTCGCCTAATTTATGACAAATTTATGTTTAACCGCTTCATTTTTTCAATATCTATACAAACACCTACCTTTTCAATAAATTGCTTAATTAGATGATCGCTTGAGTTATTTTTGTTGCCATGTAACTCTTATTAACTATTTAAAGTCGCACTTTAACCCTTTTTTTTCAATTATTAAATGCTATTTTACTAGCTCTTCAGTTTTGTAGCTACACTTAAACTTGAATAAATAATTTTAGAGATCAAAATGCAAGCGATCATCTCAGCAATACTAATTCCTAGAAAAGGTGTTATATCAATCTTCCCTAGAGCTTGCATCAATATGTGGAATCGTCAGGGAAGGAAGTCGTATCAATCTTCTATACCCATCATACCTTGAATTGGCTATTTTTTAATAAATAAATAAAATACTTGGAATCATTTTTAAATATTATTTTAATAGCTTTAACATTTATCACGTTTTGATTGACATGTAATATTTTTTAATTATTTTTTGGCCGATTCAGAATGATTCACTTGAGTATCGGTATTGGCCCATTCACCTGAATAGTTGGCCAGAAGATACAGGGCTAATATACTAAAAACATCAGTTGAGACCTTTTAATTAGGGGTGTCAACGGGTCAGGTTTACCTGGACCAAACCCTATAGGGTCCGAGTATGGTGACAAATAAGAAGACCCAATCAAGACTCGGGTCTAGATTCGAAGGTCCGATTAATACATGGACCCGGGTGTAGTTTGTGAAATTTTATATCATACTCAGGTCCAGACCCGAAGATCCGATTAATACATGGACCTGGATATAGTTTGTGAAATTTTCCTTGGCCTGACCCAAGTTCTGATTAAGACCTGCAATTTTTCAATGTAAAAATGATAAAAAAATATTATTTTATCAGGTATGGTCTGGGTCTGGTTCATGTAGTTCTAATCGGGTCCAGGTATGGTTTCTCTTATAGTAGACTTGATTAGACTCAAGTTCTAACCCGTACCCGATAATCTGATCCAAGCCTGGTTCGAAACCCGACTCGTTGACACCCTACTTTTAATCGGACAGCCTCACGAACTCATCCAGGTAAATTTGTCATACTTTAGCCGCTTATATGTAAATTATCATTTTGAGACATCACTTAGAATCCCCTTTGGGTGAACTGTTCGGAGAAAAGCAAGAGAATAGGCGCTGCATATATAAAACACTTTTTCTGTAATATATTTTCTCCACGCCCTACTTATGGTAAATTGGTCAAAATCCACCTTATATTGATTGCTTACTCTATTTTGTAGAAAATTTTCACCTCAATGGTGTACTTATCGTTCTTTGCAAAACGTGGCACTCAAACATGGGGATTGAGTCCATCCCAACGTCCAAAAATAATTGGTCAGCTTACTTTAAGCATATACTATACTATGTCATCTTCATGATTTTTTTTTTTTTTAAGATCCCTGTTCTTGGAGCCTATACTACGCAGTGACTTGGGCAGCCGATGCCCATGAGAATCGAACCTTGACTGTGCCTATGCTCCAACCCCATTGGGGCTGTCTTATAATGGTTGCTCTTTGCTTTGACAATGAGTATAACAGTAAAAGTACTTAGGTGAAACAAAAAGGTAATGATGATGGTGGTACATTAAAAACCTTATGAAACTCTGGCTGCATCTCAACAACTTCAAGGGTGCTCACGGTGGTTTTCAAAAACCCCATAAAGACAAAGACATGTTTAAGAAAAGTGTTCTGCGGCTGTCATTGATGGAAAATCTTTCTGAAAATAATTTCTTTTATTTTTATAATCATCAAGGGAGACGTCATTGCAGGCAAGAGGTAAGGGGTTTATGTCATTTTTGCTATCATCCTTGAATTATCATTTTGTTTTTCTTATGATGAGTGGTTGTTTATGTCTTTGTGAAAGAAGAAAAAGAGAACATCGACCTTTTTTCTGCTGTGTCTGTGATCAATCCCAACTCTCTTCATTTTCTTTCCCTCTTCTCTTCATCATTTTCAGAAGGCGACGGTCGATTTCCTCTGCTAGGAGGTAGAGAGATAGACAGGTTACAGAGAGAGAGAGAGGGAGGGAAGAGAGGAAAGAGAAATAAGAAAAAAGAAAAGGGAAAAACCAAAGCTACCCGTCAGAGAGACAACGATGGATGCTGCAGTTTTAAGGCTCCTGGACAACCCTGCAACTTTCATAAGGTAACATCCCTAGCTTACCATAGAGGAAATGATGAGAACCCCCGTCTTGCATGTTTCTTCACAACCTTGATGAGCACCAAGTATGGAATCTCTCTTTTCATCCCTGTTAACACCAACAGATCTCGGTTCCCTTGATTGTTTTCCAGGCAGATCCTTCCTAGATGACATGGTGGCACTAACCCTACTACCACCACCACCATCGTCGCAACCAGTATCTCTGCAGAACCATCGACACGAAAACAGGCGAGAAAGGAGGGGAGAAGAAAAAGCAGAAGAATCAAGCAGCAAGAGCAGTGGAGAATAAAGTGTGAAAGTGTTCAATTCTATGTCTGAGAGCCTGCAGGAAGGATGCTTCGGATTCACAGATGCCTTTGGGAGGTCAGGGGTCCAGAGCCAGCAACAGTCCCAAATCCAAACACCCTACATCCACGAATATGATAACACAACCATGATGCTCTCGGAAATGCTTAACTACCAACAAGGAGCGGATCTTGTTGGGGCCCCATCCAACCTCCATGGAAAGCATGGAGATCTTGTGAATTGGAGGAATCACAATAATAACAGCAGCAGCAGCGGTAACATCACCAATGGTTGGTACAGCTCTAGTAGGCAAGGAGTCTTCAACCCTCAACCTCACTTGGCCCTTTTAGGGGTGTCAAGGGAAGGAGGTGTCAATGACAGTAACCAACCTACCCATGATGAAGATCATGATCATACCCATAATAATAGTAGTGATACCAGCAACCACAAACATAATAATAGGCAAGAAAATAATAGCAGCAGTAGTATAGGTCAGCATCAGATTTCCAGCATAAATTCAGATGCAGCAGCCATGCAGCTGTTCCTGATGAACCGGGAGTCGGAGCAGCCTTCAGCACCTCTACACATGCTGCTCCCCAGCCCATCGCCAGATGGTCATCAACTCTATCCCAATTTCCCGCAGACGATGATCTTTCCGGCAACCGCCAACAACGCTATTGCGGCTGCAGTGCAGCTCCAGCAGTTGAATTGGGTGGGCGGCAATGATGGCGGGGGGAAGTTGAGGGATTGGGAAGGAGGCAAGATAGCAGAGAATCAGGGTCTCTCTTTATCTCTATCATCGTTGCAGCACCTTGATGTGGCGATGCATGGAGGCGAGACGGCCGCCTCAGCGGTGGCTGGCAGGAAGGGGGAGGAATTGAGAATAGATGGGGCTGTTTACCTTCCTTCTCATGCACATCAGAGTGGTATGTATTCACTAAAGAGTGGTATTGGAACCGATAGCGTTGTTGGTGCATCTGGTGGTTCTACTTTGCCGGATCTGCAGGCTCTCCAGATCCACCTGGGCTCGAACACAATGGCCTCGGTCTCGGTCCATTCGGCTATGATCCTCAGAAGCCCAAGGTATCTGCGAGCAGCACAAGAGATATTGGAAGAGTTCTGTAGCGTCGGGAGGGGCCAGGTGAAGAGTAGGAGGCTTGGAAAACAAGAGAATTCCAATTGGGCATCCACCAATAGCATGGGGGACACCAACAATTCCTCCCCTAACCCCCCACTATCTTCTTCTGATAGATTTGAACACCAAAGAAAGAAGACCAAACTTCTTGCAATGCTAGATGAGGTCTCTCTCTCTCTCTCTCTCTCTCTCTCTCTCTCTCTCTCTCTCTCTCTCTCTCTCTGTGTGTGTGTGTGTGTGTGTGTGCGCGCGCGCGCGTGTGTGTGCGTGTTGTAACATAGAGTTGATCAGACAGTGAGATTAATTAGGGGAGATGGGGTTGGTGGGTAATGGTTTTTTTTAACTATTTTGGGAGATTGGTTGTACATGGAATTTGTGGGGTAAGGTTTAAGGTAGCTCCAATAAGAAACGACGGGGTTGGTGGGTAATGGGTTTTTTTTAACTATTCTGGGAGATTGGTTGTACATGGAATTTGAGGTGTAAGGTTTAAGGTAGCTCCAATAAGAAACGACGGCGACTTGATTTGATTGGAAAGATACCGTCAGGGAAAACAAAAAATATGAATGTTGTTAGGATGAGCAGAGGCACAAAGGCTGCTGTTTGGAGAAATTGTATTTGCCCGCAGAACGAAACGATTTGATTTCGCATCCCAGTGTTGACCTTGTAGTAGGGCTTATTCCTCCTCCCACTCAATCATTCGTTCTACAGGAATCTCTAGGCTCGTTCTTTGCTTCTATATTTGGTGTTATTTGCCGCTTCAGTGCCCTTTACCCTATGCCACGCCTCTCCCCTTCCATACAACTACAACGTAACTAAAAAAATGAAGGCTGGTTGTTAGGTTCATGTAAATAGTGCCACTTGTGGTTGTTTCTGTAGACTTTGATTTGTAGGTATATATTCATTAAATAACTATGACAAAATCTCACTTCTTCTTTGTTTGAACCAATTAACAGATGATGTCTTTTTTCCTTTCTTGAAAGAAAGGCATATGTTCTCCTCTTCAGTTCTTTTTCCTTCTATTTGATTTGTTGGGTGACAAACTTCATGTTATGGCCGTTTTAAACTAGGGATATTATTATGACCATTTAACTTTCACCTTGCGTAGGTGAAGAGAAAGATATGGAATGGTGTTCCATTATATATGTCACTTTTTTTTAAGAAAAAAAACTAGTTTTGTGTTGTTGGTATTTCGTGTAAACTCGATATGTACGAAAGTCATTTTCTTCCTTATTTTTCTTTTTGCCATAAAGTTTGCTTTGGCTCATCTTCATTCTTATGGACTAGTGGTTTGCTGGCTTTAAGGTGGACAGGAGATACGGCCACTACTGTGAGCAAATGCAGCAGGTAGTGCACTCATTCGACTCAGTGTTGGGGATGGGCGCGGCGATGCCGTATACGTGCCTAGCGCAGAAAGCCATGTCTAGGCACTTCAGATGCTTGACGGACGCAATAAGTAGCCAACTCAAGATAACAAGTGAGCTGCTCGGAGAGAAGGACGTGGGTGGGCTGACTGGAATCACAAAGGGAAAGACACCAAGGCTTCGGCTTCTAGAGCAAAGCCTGAGGCAACAGAGAGCCTTTCATCAGATTGGTATGATGGAGCAGGAGCCATGGCGCCCTCAGAGAGGCCTACCAGAACGTTCTGTTAACATTCTTAGGGCTTGGCTTTTCGAGAATTTCCTTCATCCGTATGTTCTCCAACTTCCCTCTTCACAATTCATTTGAGAGAGAGAGATAGAGTAGCATGAAATGTCTCTTTGGTAACAGACTTCTGAGTTCTTTTTCTCTTTGCAGGAAGGATGATGTTTATGTTTCATTCATATATGGAAAACACATGAATGCCAAACCAAATTTGACATATTTCTAGATGCTGAAATTTAGACATTAAATGCCTTGCAGGAAATGTGCAAGCTCTTCGCATGATTGTTGGCTTTTTAAGATGATAACAGTGATAATAATAGAGATATTGTAATGCAGCAGTTGCAGTAGAAGTCGTATGTAGTGGTAGCGACAGCAGTAGTAGTAATTATGAGGAACCGCAGTAGTAGTCATAATGATACAAGTTTTTTTTTTTACGGTCCTTTTAAGTTTAGAAAGAAGAGAGGAAAGGAAGGATTTATGATTGTTGTAGAATTTCAGCAATGTCTTTAAACCAAGTAGGATGAACAATCATTCTCAAAGCTCAGAACTTTATGTATTGTTTTTCTCCCTGAACCTGATGCCCAGCTTTCTCATATTTCCAGGTATCCAAGTGACTGTGATAAACATCTGCTGTCTCGACAGACTGGTCTATCAAGAAGCCAGGTTGGTCATCTCTCTCTTTCTCATGGAAAAAAAATAAAAGTTTTACTTGACACCTAATATGAAAGAGGGGTTAAAAACAGAAGCGTGAAAAGATGCCAAAAGAATTTTCTACTACATTTGGCTTTTTGTTTTTTTCTTGCTGTACTGCTCTAAGAACAGAACAACGTGTGATTTACTTGGGGCTCTTGCACTATAATATTTACCTTTTTTTCTCTTGATCCAACTGTGGTTTATAATTCATTGACAGTATCATACTAACACCAGACAATGGATAGTTTGAGACTATTTTCATTCATGTAGGGGCTCAACTAGGTCTGGGGTGGTCGTTGAAGACCCCGGATCGAACTCTGCTGGCACACGAGTGTCCGTAGCTTTCAGACTCGTGAGGCTCCACCCAGGGTTTTTCCTGGCTTCGGCAAGGGTTACTCGTCATAAAAAAACTAGGTCTGCTGAAGTTTCATCATACCTAAACCTATAATAACAACAAAAACAAATAGCTCTTTCACACATCTTTCGTTTGTTTTGTTTTTTAATGTTAATAGGTTAACTTTTTCAATGACAAGAATAGATGACACTAGCCCCAATAAATTAATGTATTAAGTAGATTTTCATCAATCCAGCTATTACATGACCTTTAGTTTTTCTGCGTACTGTACCAAAAGCAATAACAAGCAACACTGAAATGGGTATCTGCAGGATAATGCATGCAAGCTCGCTCTTTTCAATGTCAGCCTTTATTTTGCCTTCATTTTATCCCTCACAAGCAACATAACGAATTGGCATGTGAGAGCACAGCGTGCAAAACTAGGTTTTTTTATGAGAAACTCAAGACCAGGTAATGGAATAGATCGACCCCCCAAGGAGAAAAACTCGAGCTAGGACCCTTGCCCCCAAGGCCTATGATAGCCATTGAACCTTAACCACCCCTATGATAGCCAAGGCCCATCCCCACTACGCCAACCCCACCCAGGGGTGTTTAAAACTCGTTTAATTTTCTTAATAAAACTTTGAAAATCAAAACAATAGTGAAAGTCCAGTTTTTCAAAAAGAAAAAATCTGAAAAAAGTTTAGAACATAAAAATTCATATTAAAAAATATTTTTCAATATGAATATAGATACCCGATATCAGGTTTGAATCACATTGAGTCTTGAATTTATTATCGTAATTCTACACCCTAACTTGGTTTTGAACCATGCATCATCTCATACAAATGATAGTTTTTTTACATTGTTTTATAACGTTAAAACCAAAATTAAACTATACTATACTATTCACCGATTTTGCATAATTCATTGTTTGTTTTACTTAACCAAAGTATATATATAGTAATGGGTAGCCAGTAAATGATACGCGCTAAATGTATTTTTCTGCTCTTTCAGTGTTTTGTTGCAGTTCTGACCCCATAAATGTGTTGGGCATGATCGATTTACTAGGAATCCACACATGGATTGTGTGTTTTTTTTTTATGAAAAAATGATATTTGAAGCCTTGAAAATTTATAAAAAATTTGGACCATTTATTTTTTAGAACCTTATAAAAACTCACCCATGTATTGGAATCAAACACTTAAAGGGCTGATCCCTATAAATTAAAGTACATAGATCACATCTGTACGGTCAGAATTAAAAATAAAACGAAAAAAAACCTGTTTTATATGTATCGCTTAGTATATTTCATTTAGCACCTGTCCATTACTTTATATATATATATATATATATATATATATATATATATATATATATATATATATATATAGAGAGAGAGAGAGAGAGAGAGAGAGAGAGAGAGAGAGAGATTGGTAACTGCTCATTTAACACCTAACGTGTGAGCACCTACCAATCACTCTGTATATACATGTGGTAGCCTACCGGGCTTTTAATGTAGAAACTGAGGCATGTTGTCAACCGATACAGGTGTCGAATTGGTTCATAAATGCCAGGGTCCGGTTGTGGAAACCCATGGTCGAGGAGATGTACCAAGAAGAAGCCAAAGAAGAGGTTGCTGCTGCAGGTGCAGAGGGCGCAGCGTCGTCTGGCGGCAAAAGATGCCATGTTATTTCAGTGGAAAAGGCTAGGACGTCCAGTCGTGCAGCAGACCCCGCAATCAATAAACACGCCAATCTGGAACCAGCAGCATCAAGCCTCGTCAGTAGCACCACCACCAACCACCGAAAAGATGCGGGAAACCTCCTCCTCGACCACTCCCCACCACCACCAGCTCCTCCCCTTGATTCAGACTCGTATGACTTCTCGGACCCTGGGTTTGAGCACAAGAACCAAGTCAACGCCGAGCCAGGGTTGACCATGCCCCTGGGGTACGGGACCAATGGGCTGTACCGCACCCGAGACCTGAACCACATCTCACTGACGCTCGGGCTGCAGCACACCGGAGTGTTGCCGGAGCAGGGCCAGTTTCCGGTGGGTGCGGAGGGTCGTGGCTTCATCGGTTAGCTGAAAGTGGTGCAGTACGGTGATGGCAGACCCGAAACCGAAGTGGAGTCCGGAGTGTGGATGGGATGGTGATCCTGCAGAAGTAGGGTCGATCAGGTATGGTCTCCATAGGCGTATATGAATACGTTATACGTTATGTGTATGTATGATGTATGAAGAAAATTCTCCATTGAATATTGAAATTTAATTTATATCTTGTCAAAGACATGATTGAATACGTATATTTTTGGCATCTCTGACGTGGGGATGTACAATAACAGATTGTTAGAACTCACTCTCTCTCTCTCTCTGGCTCCTTTCGGACGGACCTCCCCCTTGCCTCTCACCCCGATGGCCGAGGCTCCGATCTTCCGATGCCTTCGCCCACCAGGCCACAACCACACTATTGGCGCCATCGATCTGCGTCTCCAGACGGTTTCACGTGATTTTCCTGCCTGGCCCCATGACCCCCCCCCCCCCTTTCCTCTTATGGGGCTTATGCCCCTCATTCTCCCTGCATTCCAACCAGTTGGCCCTTTCCTCGATCCAAGAGGCTTTGAACTAATGAAGGCTCGCTTTCGCCTTGCCTCGTCGAGGCATCCTTGTTGCTATCCCGTTCCGCCTATCTTTCTGTTTGTTCCTTTCCCTCTCAGAGGTGTTCGATTCTTGTATGGCCTCCGGTTTGTTGTTTCCACGTGATGTCTGTTGCTTCATGAGGGCCCTCAGGGTTGAACCACTTCAGGCTTGCTCTGATGGTGCTATTCTTCGGGCCCCGTTTTTCTACTGTTGCTCTCCGCGTTCAGGCAGCTCTCGCGTCTGGCAGAAGGTTTCGCCTTCCTGACAGTGGTCCTTTTCAAGGAGCATTTCTGGTCCACGTCTTCTCTGGGCTCAATCGGGTGACTGGTGGTGTGCCGCTTGTTTGGCACTCAATTTTCATAAGTGTCGTGCCTGCCTTCATTGTGCCTCACCCTTTCGTTCCAGGCGCCACCCGGTATGCAAGCGCTCTGGTGATTTCAGCTCTCCTCCTACTTGCGATCGGGATTCATCAAAGGTTAAGATCCCGCGGCGCAAGGCCTCCTTCTCGCCTTGGGTGAGGATTGCCAAGCTGCAAGATCCTGCCTCTTCCGTCCTGGCAATCAAGATTGGGTCATCTTGGGTGCCAACCCTTCCGACGCCATCATTTTTGATGTCGTTCACGGGTAAGCGCTTCCTACTTGTTTTGGGTCATGTCTGGCCTAGTGATCCTCTAGCCCAAGTCACCCCGTCTGGATCATGCGGCGCCTTACCTGTCCCAGCGATCTCGTATGTTGCCGCCAACTATTCGGGGTCTCCTTTCGGTGTTGATTGCAAGTATGGGAGGTCGTCCATGTGCTCGGTGGGTTCAGAGGGTGTTATAATTTCCCCTAGAAGGCATTTTTTATCCTCCCCTACCCTTTTTTTGCTTCCAGAGGTATGTTTGAGGCTAGGGGAATGTCGAGCTGCCCCTTCGCTTTCCCTCACCCTCGGGCTCGTTGTTCTTGCCTTGGGAGGGTGTGTGGGTTTATCGATGATCGAGGATCGATGCTGCCTTTGGCCTTGGTGGCACATTTTTCGATTGTTGCTAGGTTCTCATGTCAAGTTGAGGTCTCCAAGGGGTCGTGTGCCGCGATTCGCTCATCTTTCAAGGCTATATCACCCGTGGGTCTTGTTTTCCATGGTGGTGCTCATTATCGTACGTTGGCTTATCTGTCGTGGCTTTATATTTGGCCTATCTTGGGGCATGCATGCAACATTTTTCTGCCCCTGTCAAGTCCCATGCTGCTTTCCTCTACCGCTGTCTATCATTTGATGAGCGTGGTAGCTGGTATTGATTATCGTCTTTGGGAGGTGCCTCGAGTCGCTTGGAATGTTGAGGCTTGTATGGGGAGTGGTGTTCGCAGCTCTTTTCCTTTTGTTCTTCCCCATCTCAATGACCTTTTTCGAGGCGTCAGGCTCGATTGCGATGAGGCTGGCATTGTTATTGGGTCTGCTATGCCTCGATCTCCTCCCCCCCCCCCCCCCACTGGTATTGGGGGGCTCGAAGGATGTTCGATCGGTATAATGCATCATTGTCGTTAGTCATGGTGGTCTCTACCACGGTGGTGCCGAGGGCTCTGGATTTTGGGGCCTCGATTGTAACGCCCCGGATTTCCAAAACAAAGCTAAGTTAAAATTTTCATGAATTTCTTTTTTTTTCTTTGCAGCGGAACTTAAAAAAGCTTTTAGCAGCGGAATCAGACGATAATAAGTCGTCAGTTTTTTAAAACTCTGAGCACGTTGCAGGTATGTGGTCAAACAACTCATTGACCACCGAAGTGTTCCATTTTATCGAAAACCACATGTTTATTACAACACTACTGCTTGGAAAGGCAGTACAGGTTCAATAAAAGAAAACAATACAACTCTGTCTAGAGAAACCGTGGAACTCGATGCTCGCCTTGCTCCGCATATCGCCACGCAGGTACAATACCTAAAATCCTCATTAAACAGGGTCAGTACCACTGATGGTCTGGTAAGCAAGCAATCATATATCCATTCAACTCATGTACATACGATGACCACTCAGGGTCGCAGTTCATAATACGACGCTCATGCCTCCATGACTTAGCGTATATCGCAAGAGCTTTTTCAAAGCTATGAGTTGAACATCTACTTAAGTCTTCATGACTTATCCTTGACCTCTTTCGGGTCTCAAAGGGATGTCTAGCTCAAGTCTTCATACTTGGCGCATCTGTATCCCACGCATCTAAGGACAGCTTCTCGAGTTTTGCTTAGTTGTACGGATACAACACGGGTCTTTGCCAGTCGGTCCAGTCGTATACCGATCATGACACATTCACAAAGGTTATGCAAGACTGACTCAACAACGTCCATCCACTCATACATTCAAGCATCGCTGAACCTAAGCTAATGCATTGTTTCGATATTTAACCTCTTCCACCCTTGGTACGCGGTGAAGCAATTGTCCGGGCATCAACTCGATGTTCTGGGGGTTGATTATTCTATGTATTTTAGTTACCCCAGAGGCCTGTTGACCCTATCCATAGTAGGGCAGTGTGTTTCAACTGGGAGAACCCTACTATTCTCATATTCGGATGCATCCTCTACTTGCAGTCGTTGGGTTCAATCCTTAGATCTTAAGGACAACCACAACCCCAAAACCCATGAATGACTGAGGCCATCGTGAACTCTATCAGGTCCAAAGTAAAATACGTGTCACTCAAGGTTGTACCATTACTGTCATTCCACAGTTAGCATAATTCCTGAAGGGGTCTGCCAGTCTTACAATTACTTAGACAGATATTTGCATGCCATTTAGGCAGCCTGTGCCTCAGCACTACGGGAGTATGTACCCGACCTCATTCAGTCCGCCCCAACACAGTCATTAACTGAGGGGGTACCCCTAACACGATTTTCAACCGCGGGGTATGTGCGACCTTAAGTCTTATTCATATGCATGCATAACACCGCTCTTGGCACTACGACCACCACGAGCATCACACCTCTTTGGGTGGAAACAACACACTCTTGCTCTTCGGCCTTTACGAGTCTGGTTGTGTAATCATTCTCAATGAGCATGCATATGACTCGATCTAAATAGATCGACTACTCGACGTATTTTTATGCAATGAGTCCAAACCTAGTCAATGCGCAACCTCTACTCTGGCTTAGCGGCCCTTACGAGCAAGGTGCTCTCGCAGGCACAAGGATACGAGTTGTTCTGGCATCGTTTCATCAACGGACATCATTATGTTGTTCAACTGGTTTCGACAGCTCTTCTGCCAACCATTTTGTCAACACCTCCTCTGCTCTATCGGCAGTGGTGCGACGAACCTTTCTACGTTGTAGAAGGCATTCCATGAACTGGATAGCACTCTGCTGTATGATAAAGTATTCTGCTACGTTCTTTCTGAGTCATTTTTTGCTTCTTCAGAAATTTCAGCAACACTTCCTCTATTTAACGGAGAAAGCGTGTGTTTCTTTTATCCATTTCAGCAACATCTCCCCTCTTTGGCAGAAAATCGCTATGCTTAACTCGGGACATTGATGTGCACCGTTGTGAGTACCTTATATTCATCAAGGTTGCAGGAACTCTGGGCCATAGCAGAGCCATACTTAATTGACTTAGTCTTTACGTAAAAAGCATTTTGCCAAAAAGCGAAGCCTTTCCAATAGGGGCTTCATTCGTCAAGCAGAATCTTGAACGAGGAGAGGTAAGGGAATCGCGTTGGCGATTTGGAGTGGATCTCCATTTGAACGCTCATTTTACGCGCCATATATATAGTATAAGCAGAAGCATGTGCTTTATACAGCGGCGGCGTAAAGAAATGTATATAATATTGTTCAGGGTGTGTAACTGAACGAAATATTCTACATATATACTTGCAGAAAGCATGAACCTTGGTGTCATTCAACACGACGGCGTAAGTAAATGCATAATCAGAAATAGCAGAAAGCAGTAGCTTTGGCATCATACGACATGATGGCAAAGGTAAATTACATAGCTTGTGCGATATAAGACGTGTCGGCAGAATCAACAGATATACACTTAGATCTGCATCCAACCATAGTTTCGAGGCGAGCGGGTGAACATCGAAGTATTCTAAAGGGCTCAACCAAGAACTAGGGTGAGATATCATTTTGAAGAACACATGTACTGTGTATTTGAATATATATATATCCGACGATAGCTACGAGGCGATCCGGTGAACACTGAAGTATCCAAAAGGGGCTCAACCAAGAACTAAAGCAAGATACTACTTCAGAAAGTATATGCTATATACAAACAATCAAATACTTGAGAAAGATGGATTAATGAAGCGAACTTACTTCGATTTAAGGAAGAAACGACTCCGGAATGCTTCGATACTTCGAACGAGGCTCGACTTCGAAAATGATCAACTTCGGACTTCGGACGAAAAAGAACTTTCACTTTGACTTCAAACCTAACTAGGTTCAAGTCAAGTCAACTGGGTTTGAACTAGGTCAGGTAGGTTCATACCTAGGTCAGGTGGGTTAGGACCAGGTCAGGCAGGCTAAGACCAGATCAGGCAGGCTCAGACCAGGTCAGGTAGGCTCAGACCTACTTGGCTAGGTGGAGGAGGTTTGGGAAAAGGAAGAGACAGAGAGGAGTTGGCGATTTTTAGAGAGAGGAGGGATCCTCTATTTATAGATTCTGAAACTTGGGCCCCAAGTTTCAGAATCTCCTTTTTACCCTTGGCTTTTTCAAAAATTTCTTTCATGGAAGGTGCTGGAAGAAGTTGGAAGGTGCTGAAACATTCTAGAATATTCTAGAATGTTTTTCTGAGAAATATTTCTGTGGGTCCCACCAATATTTTCGTGGGTCCCGCAAAAAAATTGGGTTTTCGGTGATTTTTTCTGAAAATTTTTTAGTACGTCATTCTTTTCGTATTGACGTAACTAAGAAAGTTGGCTCGAGGAAATCTTTTGATTTCGTTCAGGTAGGAAGTTATGGCTTCCAGAGTGTTTGAGCATATATTCGCAAAGTGACGAATATCTTAAGTATAACTAGCTCACAGGAATTAAGTCATTTCGTATTCTGAGAAAAATGCTATTTTGACCGATAAATGTCTCATAAATTTTATTCAGAAATTATCTGAAAAATTGCGGGTCTTACATCGATGGCTCTTAGGGCTCTGGGCTTTGGCGTCTCTCCTATTTTTGAGGTTTGCTCAGGTCGAGTGTGCTTGCTTCGACCGTCAGCTCAGTTCTCAACGGGTTTAGTATCTGTGGGGGTATCTAATCTGCGCCTGCTTGGTGATTTGGCATCGCCTTGTATACGTTGCTTACTCGAAGAGGGTCCCTCATTCGTAGTGTCGGCTATCGGTGATCGTTGTTGCACCTCTCCGTTATGTCGAATTTCAAGCAGTTTCATCCTTCCATCCCCTTTCTTTGTGGTTATCGGGCCTCGCTCATCATCTACCGCGTTGCATCCCTTCGAAGAGTCGGGTTTCGTTGGGCAAGATGTATCTCTCGTTCAGCCATCATCTTTGGTGGTTGATCTGTATTCCCAGTGCAACCATCTATCTTCCTACTTGGGTTGTTCAGTGGACGTAGCAACTCGACGTCTTCATCTCTCGCTTTCTCAGTCGTAGATTTGCAGCATCTCTATCCTGATGAGGGAGTTGTTCGCTGATATCATCGAGGATTTACCTTTGGTGGACGTTGATGCCCCCAGTCCCCTTTCTGTCTCCTCACCTTCCTCGTCTGCGGTCGGGGGGGTTTCTCCGTTGGGGCTGGATAGTGCCTCCCTTAGGGGTCGGCGACGGTCTTTAAAGTTCTCTCCATCTCAGTTTGGGGTATCTATAAGGCATTCTGCGCATGCGGATCCGCTCTCCGTGGGGCTTTCCTGATTTCTTGACATGAAGATTCTGTGCTGGAATATCAGGGACTTGAACTACCCTCAAAAGCGCTTGTTCCTTGCTAGTTGGATTCGATAAAAAAACCTAGACCTCGTAGCTATTTGTGAGACCAAGATGACGGAGGATCCTCACTCGGTAGTTTCTGAGATCTGGCGTGGCGCGATTTCTTGCTTTAAGCCATCGTTACTCTTTGCGAGCGGTATCCTTGTTCTTGGGAGGTCGTCTCTCAGAGTCTACCAGCTTGATGAAGGTGCATTTTCTCTATCTGTCGTCATTCCACTTCCGGCTAATTAGTCGATGCCGGCAGTGGTCACCGTGGTGTACAGTTTGCACCACTAGAGCCGTCAGGAGGAATTTTGGGCAGGCCTGAATAGGCTCCTTCAGTCATTCAGGGACCAACACCTCATCATGGGCGATTTCAACTGCCTGTTGTCCTTCTCCAACTTGAGTAATCCTATCTCATGCTCAGCTTTTATGATTGGGTTCCAAAATTTCATTCAATTGAACCAGATGTATTTTGTTCCGCATTGTGGCGAAGCTTTCTCTTGGTCCAATCGCCGCTCTAGCCCGTGCTAATGCCTGCTTGACTGTGTGCTTATCTCTCCGAATTTGCTGGCCTCGCTAAATGACCTCTCGTGTTGTCTTCTCCCTCCATCTATCTTTGACCATAGTCAGTTGGTTATCCAATGGGGTCAAGGATTTTCTCGCCATATCAATTTCTGATTTGAGCATTGGTGGATCAGGGAGCCAGACTTTGAGTCTGTAGTTCATCTATCTTGGTGTGGCTCATGCACCACAGCTAGGGCGAGTACTCATTGCATGGCTAAGTGTTGTCGCTTGTCTCGAGTAATTAAATTGTGTCTTATCTCAAGGCATATCAGCAAATTTTAGCATCTGGGGGATTGGGAGTGCGAGTTATCGTCGATCCATCAATCTCTCTCGGATTCGGGCTCCCTGGCGAACTCTGATATTGCCAACATGAATGCTAGATCTGCAGAGCTGACTCTGCTATTACGATCGTGGTGCCTGAAAGAGGAGATTCGATGGAGGCAGTGGTCTTGTGCTATTTGGCTTCAAGCGGGTGATGAAAATACTCATTTTTTCTATTATGTTGCCTCTCATAGGCATCAGAGGCAGGTCATTCCTTCCATCTGCATTGAAGGTATCTACCATTCTAAGGATCAGGTTCTCCCAACTGTGACCGATTTTTTCATCAAGCTTTATGTCGAAAATCCTTCGGTTGGTGGGTCGATGGGTACGAACTTTGTTCGTTGCATCAACCACGCGTTATCCAAGTCTTTGCAGATATCCTTTTCTAAAGAGAAAAGCTTTGCAACAGTAACAGCTTCGTCCGGTTGGAAAGCCCCTGGTTTTGATGGTTATTTTGTAGACTTCCATAACACCTTTTGGACGTGGGTTAAAGGTGATATTCTTAGTATGTTCGTTGAGTTATACAGTAATGGTCGGTTACCATCTATCTATCATTTGGCCATTGTATCTCTTATTCCTAAAGATGCTACGTCGGTGGACATAGCGCGGTACCGACCCATCTCTGTCTTAGGGGAAATCTAACGGATCATCGCCAAGGTATTGGCTACCAGGATGCGCTCTGTCGCTAATTAGATTTTTTTAGATGCTCAATTTGCCTTTATTCTCCATAGACGGCTGCAACATTCATTTATTCTGGCCATAGGGGTGGTTCACTCTCTCAAGTCTAGCGGGAGGTCGTTCTTTACTCTTAAGTTTGACTTCCACAAAACTTATGACTCGGTGAACTACTCTTTCCTCTTTCACATGTTGAAGAATTTTGGATTTGGTCGACGCTTCTCTAGTTGGGTGCGTAAGTTGATCACTAATGCACAATCCCAAATTCAGATTAATGGGGTCTGTGGTAAGCAGTTCAAGCTTAGACGTGGTATTCGACAAGGATTCCTCTTGTCCCCTCTGCTTTTTAACGTTGTTTTCGAAGGCATTGTGGTCTTGTTCAAGAGGGTCGTGGGGTGTGGTTTTATTAAATCACTCAAAATTCAGGAGTTCCCGAGCAATATTCTTACTTACATCGCTGACATGATTGTTTTCGACGTTGGCTCCATCCAACAAATGTTAAGAGTCAGGCTCATCATCCTCTTTTTCCTATCGATGTTGGGCCTCTCGCTGAACAATGATAAGTGATGCATTTACATGATCAATATTCTTCCGCATACGTAGGCCATCAGTCAAAAGATCTTTCAGTGCTCCACTTTGGACAAGTTTTTCTCCTACCTTGGTGTGCCGCTTCAGCTCTCACGTATTCCATCAGCTGCTTGAAACGCCACTCTCCAAAAGGTTCAAACTAAGATTTTGACCTGACAAGCCTCCTACCTTTTGAATGCCGGCAAGCTTACCCTCATCAAACATGTTTTAAATGCTATGCCAGAATTTTTTATGTATGTGTTCCTTATGCCTATGGGGGTCAATAAGAAACTCTCTTCGTTAATGGTCAGGTTTCTGTGGTCTGGGCAAGGTAACAATAAAAAGTGTCACCTTGTGGGTTGGGACAATATAAGGCTGTTATATAATAGAGGGGGGTTGGGGATTTCGAAGTCCAGGTTACCAAGTATTATTCTGGTTGTTAAGCAAAGTTGGCTTGCGCACCAATTGGGGTCCTCTTGTGCAAACTTCTTTCTGGCTAAATACGGATCAGTGGAGTCTCTATTTGGGGGTCATCGCGTGATTAGGTCACCCCTTTTGCACCTGCGTAGATCGTGGATTCAAGCTTGGTCTGCTGTGTGTGATGGCGAGGGCAACGATGTCGCTCAGAGCCAGTTTCTTTATAGAGCGATCACGTCTAACGACTCCTTCTACATCAGAGCCACCTATCTTTCTCTCTTTTTGGCAGGTGTGAATCGATTTCCTGCGAGTATTATCTAGGGCAAAGGTCCTCCTCCAAGAGCATGCTTCCTTGCTTGGCTTATTCTGTAAGATCGGGTGCAGATGGATAACTTCCTCAAGTCTACAGGTTTTTGTATTGTGAGTAAATGTGCTCTCTATGAGGTGGTCGAGGAATCTGTGTTGCACCTATTCTGGGAATGTCAGGTCTTTCAGAATATCTTTAAGGTTACTTGGAATAATTCGGTCATGTGCGTACGCCAGGAGTCTTTCGTTGTGGACCACTTATGGGGCCCCAAGCCGGTTCGTAGATGTAAAAGTTGGCGGATCATTTGGAGAACTTGGTTGCTTTCTTTCTGGTGGGTTGTTTGGATGTCGCGCAACAATGCTATTTTCAGACAAAACTCAGTTCAGTTCAATAAGTTGGTAAATTATATTTTGGCGAATGTATACGCCTCGTTACGTATTTGTCTTCCTGATCTTCAGCGCCACTTGCCGCTAAGGCCTCCCTCGGATCCGGACTGATTGCCTCTGTTTCTGTTTTGTATTTTGTGTTCTTTGTCATTCTGGGCCTTGTTTGTTTTGTTTGTCGGTTTCAACGTCTGTTGAACCTGTTGTAATGTTGATATTCTTAGTTTCTCTCTCTCTCTCTCTCTCTCTCTCTCTCTCTTTGTTTCTTGTTGGTAATCTTTGTTGGATTGCAGTACATGTTCATCATTGAGAACCAAGTATAGCATGAGCATGTGTTTTGTTCTTTTGTTAAAATATTTGGAATGATGGTATCACGAGTTTTGGCGAATGAAGCCATATTTGAGTGCATGTCATCCAGTAAGGCTCTCATGGTCAATAGCATCATAAGAGATACATGTAGAAAAGTGCAGATATGAAGTTTGGTTAATTGATCCAGCTTCCCCTTTGTTTTCTTGTAGTGTAACTTCACCTTCCTAGGTTGAGAGTTAATAATATATGGAAACTAGGAATCACAAGTGGATACAATTCATCACATTTATAAGCAGAAATACTCGACTTTATGGGATCACCGCAGGTCTCTTGTCACATCAGCTATCACCTTACACAGCATGTCCCGATTTTCGATTTCTGTTTTCCTGTATTAGCTAGTGATCATTATAAAGGCTGGAATTTGAGAACTTGGTGCGTGTGTGTGTATATATATATTATTTACAGCTCTTATAACTTAATACAGTTTGCAAATAATTAAATTGGACTAGAGTGGAACTCTTTGTTACGACCAACCCTGCTTATGGTAGTCACCTGCTTGGAACGCACACAACATATGCAAATTAGAAGAGTCAATGAACAATTTTGCCTGCAGAATGAACTAGTCATCGTGGCATGTCTCTTGGTAAAGGTTACGAAGCACAAGTAAAACTTGAATGTTATAATCTTGAAGGTTTTTAGAGAAACTTGTATGTCAACAAGAAAAGTGAGTTCGATTATAGAGTGCAATATCACCATCGGGATGCTACTTTTGTTTCTGTAACTGATCTCTGTAATTATATATTTAAACGTGTGAATTTATATTTGTAGTGAAGTTTTGAGTGAAATGTTGTGCATCCTCCACTGCAGTCTCTGCTCACCACTTGGCGTTGATGGTGCCCTTGAATATTACCGTGCAGGTAGAGAATTTTTATATTGAATATGTCAGACAATCTGTAGATGATGGAACAAAGTAATAGATTTTTTAGAGGTTTTAGATGTTTCTTTTGGCTAATCAAACTCAGTACTGTTATAACGATTGATCGGAAGATGTACAACTACTAACCTGCAGGAAAGAAATTGAACCTGAGGCAATCTGAAGCAGACCAGGTCATGCTAAACATGAGCCCTCTGCTCATACCAAAATCGTGGCCGACCGTTAAACATTTAGGATGAGCACCGCATGGCACTTAATGTCCTCATTAACTGCTGCTTTTTCATCAATGGTTGAATGAAAAAAAAAATAAAAAATAAAAATAAGCATACCGACCCCAAAAGACAGAGTCCCTCTCTCATCTCTTTCCTATGGTCAGTTAATCATTATTTGGGGGGATGGTTTTAAATACGCCAAGAGTTTTGTGCTTGAACAATGGTGGCTTCAGGAACCAGATTTTCACACTATTATTTCAGACACTTGGAACAAGCCCTTCAATGAGCAGTCGGCAGCTATCCGATGTCATGAGAAGCTGTATTGTCTCGCTAAAGATATCAAAGCTTCGCTCCATAATTGAGACGTGGTTAAATTTCAGCAAATGACTACTTGGGAGCAAGAGATTTCAGCATTATATCAAACTATGTCTTCCTCGAAGTCTCTATCTGATTCACACTTGCAGAGTTTGCATGCCAAATCTTATCAACGCTTTTGAAGAACTGGAGGGACGAAGAGGAAATTAGATGGAAGCAACGGGCAATGGTGAAATGGCTTGCGGTCGAACACGGTAATACTAAAGTTTTTCACTTATATGCTTCTCATCGTCATAGGAGGAATGTCGTCCCATCAATCACCATTGGGAGTGTTTCGTACCTTAATCAATATGTTATTTCAGTTGTCACTCAGTATTTCAAAGATTTATATTCTGTTTCACTTACTGCGAAGAGTGTCATTGGTCATGTTTCTCTTGGTTCGATTCGGCAAGATCAAGCTAGAATTATGCAAATGAAGTTCTCTGAAGATGAGATTTTTATGGCCATCAAAGGTTTGTTGGGGTGGAAAGCTCCAGGTTCTGATGGGTTTCATGTGGATTTCTTCAGAATTTTTTGATCTTATGTGAAGCCTGATGTTATTAACATGTTTGATGAGTTCTATCGCAACTCCAGATTGCCTATTCAAACCCACTTGGCAATTATTTCTTTAATTCTGAAAGATGTTGCTGCAACTGATATCTCTAGGTTTCGCCCAATTTCTGTTATGAGTGCTCTTTATCGGATGATTGCCAAGGTGTTGGCTAATAGGTTGAAGGTCGTGGCTCACCAAATTTTTTTGAACTCTCAGTTTGCCTTTATCCACAATAAGAGGATTCACCATTCATTCATCTTGGCCTCTGAAGTCATTCACTCCTTACATCTTAGTGGTCAGCCTTATTTTTCTCTTAAATTAGATTTTCATAAAGCCTTTGATTTTTTGCATTGGCCCTTCTTATTTCAAATGTTATTTAATTTTGGCATTGGTCGTCATTTTTCTGGGTGGGTGAGGGAATTGGTCTCTAATGCTCAAACCATAATTAAGATTAACGACACTAGAGGTGGCTAGATCAAATTGGGGCATGGATTAAGGCAAGGCTGCCCTCTCTCGCCTTTGTTGTTCAATGCCATTGTTGAGGGTCTCGTGGTGTTGCTCAAGCGTGCTGCGGAGAAGCACCTGATAGATCCTCTAGATGTTCCAGATTTTTCAAACCATATTCTTATTTATGCTGATGATATGATTATTTTTGGGCGAGCAAACGTGTAGCAGATGCTTAGATTTAAGCTTATTCTTTAGTTTTTTCTTTCTCTTTCTAGGCTTTCCCTAAATGATAGCAAATGCTCTCTTACTATGTTCAATGTTCAGTCTCCTATGCTTGCAGCGGGTCAACAAATTTTTAATTGTGCAATCTCTGAGTTGTCGATGACGTATTTGGGTCTACCGTTACAAGTGAAGCGCCTCTTTTCCGCTGCTTGGGCTCCAACTATTCAAAAAGTGAAAAACAAACTTTTTTCGTGGCAAGCGTCTTATCTTTCCATTGTTGTCCGTCTGACTTTAATCAAACATGTTCTTTCTTCTATCCCTGAATTCTTCATGTCAATGTCTGTGATGCCTGTGGGCGTGGAGAAACGGATTTGTCGTTTAATGACGGGTTTTCTTTGGTCTGGGTCTCAACTTAAGAGTAAGCGCCATTTGGTTGGTTGGCGAACGGTGGTGTTACCTAGGTGTATGGCTGGCTTAGGTGTTTTTGCTCCAAGAGAGAGGAGTATTGCTCTTGTGGCCAAGCAATGTTGGATGGCCCATCAACCAGGTTCTTCATGTGCTTGTTTGCTTCATACTAAATATGGTGCTCCTGATTTATCTCATTTTCGTCATGGAACCCAGGGGCTGGCGATCTCGCACTTGTGAAGCATGTGGCTGAGAGCCTTATCGTCCTTCAAAGATCAAATTGGGGATGCATAAAATTATGATAAGTGGTTGCAATGGGCGATTGCACCAAATGTGTATAGATTGTTGCTCTCCCCAGGGGCAGATTGGTTCCCTAAGTGTGCATTATGGGGTAAGGGTCCTTCCCCAAGATCTTGGGTCTTGGCTTGGTTAATTTTGCATGATAGGGTTCAGACTCAGTTATTTAAAGAAGTTGGGCTTTCAGTTTCCAAGTTGGTGTGTGTTGTGTCAAGCTGTTGAAGAAACTACTTTTCATTTATTCTGGTCCTGCCCAATCTTCGTGGCCCTATTTAATAGCATGTGGAGATCTCTGAACGTAATTGTTAAAGAGGAGTCTTTTGCGCTTGATCTGCTCCTAGGCCCTATTGAAATTAGACGATGCAAGCGGTGGAGACTGATCTGGAAGACATGGTTGTTTACTAATTGGTGGTTTGTTTGGATGGCACGCAATGATGCTACTTTTCGTCAAATTTCGGTCATCTTTAATAATCTTTTCCATAAAATCTTGGTGGATATATATGCGATTATACGTATGCATCTTAGACACCTCTCCTTCCGTCTGAACAACATTCACTCATCGGTGGTTTCTTCTAATTCAGAGGATCCTGGATGAGCTTGGCTTTGTTGTTTGTTGCTAGCTGGCTATAGTTTCTTTTCTTTAGCTTTTGTTTTTCTATATTTTAGTTTTGTTTTCTATTTTGTTCGGTTCATGGGTTCAACATTTTGTTGATATTTATGAGTGATAATGTTGATCCTCTTTCGGCTCTCTCATCTCTTTCTTGGTTTTCTTCTCTCTCTTTCCTTTCTAGTTTTTCGGTCTCTTCTCTCGCTCGCCATTAACGAAGGAAGGCGCTCTATTCTCATCTCTCTCTCTCCATTGTGTTGAAATCAGACCGCTGCTCCAGGAGATCTGCATCTTGCTGTCAAGGGCGATTCATCACAAACATTGTACCCTGAGATCTTGCATCCCTCCATTTTGCCACCTCAAATCCTTCCTCCAATTTCTTTTTTTTGACAGGACAACATAAGCAGCCCATTAGGTTGCCTGCTTGTCTTTTCTTGAGTCCTTGATGTGCTTCTCAAATGACCTGAGAAAAGGACCCATTTAATGGCGCATGTCATGAGGATCAACCTGGTAGAAAATGAGAAGGATCAAGCGACTGCACTCGATGATCGTCCTCTTTCGGTTTTCCTTTTGTTGAAGTTTTAGGTGCTTCATTGGAGTGGAAGAAGACAATCGTCCTCTATCGGTTTAGGTGCTTCATTGGAGCTATTCCATCCCGTTTTCTGCAGAAAAATAAAAGCAACTGCGTCTTTTGGGGTCTGTATGCTTAATTTTTATTTTTATTTTCATTCAACCATTGATGGAAAAACAGCAAGAGGGCGTTAAGTGCCACATGGCACTCATCCAAAACGTTTAACGGTCAGCATGACCTGATCTGCTTCTGAGGCAATCTGGTCCTTTTGTTTTGCTTTGGGAAGCAATAATGCCGGAAGTTGTCAGGAGTCAGGACCCTTGCCAGTTATTGCACAGTGGTATGCATGAAGCATAGAAAAAAGGTTGGGTTTTTTTGTGTATGTGGGGCATGGTAGGGGGGGTCTGTGGTGATCTTGTAGACAGAGCTGGCCCTTCATTGTCCAATCAAGTTTGTCTCCAAATTGTTTTAAATGATCTTAAAGGGATTTGAGTTAAGGGGACTGTGCCCCATGTTAACTGTTAAGCTCAATTCTTGGTTCAATCTGTCACCAACCATGATGAGTTCTTGATTAATATCTAGACTTTATTATATTTCTTAGTCTTCGTCTTCGACTTAGTTAAGGAGCTTGAACATGTTCTAGCTAGATTGCAGATGCATTATTCTCCATCTGATCCGAGGTCCCAGTGGATACCCTAAGGTATCTGACAAAATAATCAGGCTATATAGGTTTTAAAGCTTTGGAACGTCTAGTCTGAATAATTTTCAAGAGCAGAAGAGGTATGAATGTTCACGTCTATGCTTCTTTCCACAGGCTTCCAAACTGAACCAATCTCTTTCTACTTTTAAGACTCGCGGCAACGGTGATAACCACACCCACCTGGGTCACCCGAGTGGCAACGGACCTGGAGAGAAGAAGCTAACCCTTTCTTCCCAGGTTCGACTCTAGCAGGTTGTGCAGGTACCTTTGACTTGTGGGCTTCATAAGGGCTTGGGTGTTGGTGACCCCAACTTAATTACCTGGGTTTACCTTGCAAGGGGGCCGACCCACTGAGTGACTAGGGGTGGCAAAATCTGATGTGACCCGCCAACCCGCTTCTTAGGAGGGTTTGGGTTTGACTTAAATGGGTTCGTGTCGTAAACAGGTGACCCTTATTAAACGGACCGGGTTCGTGTTAGGGGTATGCCAACCCGGCTGACCCGTTTAGTTTAATAAACGGGTTAGGCGGACAGGTCAACCCATTTACCGGAACCTGCCCGCCAACCTGTTTACCCGACCCCTACCCGCCTGCCAACCCGCCCGCTAACCCGACCCGACCCGCCCACCAGCCCGTTTACCTGACCCGACCTGTTTATTAAACGGGTCAACCGTGTCATGTCAGGTTACCCGTTTAATAAACGGGTTAGGTTCGTGTTGAGGTATGCTGACCTGCCAACCCGTCGACACGACCCATCAACCCGACCCGATTGCCACCCCTATGAGTGACCTGGTTTTTGGCGAGGGTTCCTCATCATCAAAAAACAACGGTGATAACCTCTCCCATCAAAGAAAAAAGAAAAGAGTTAAAGCGAAACCACTAGTTATTTATGGGCATCTTATTTCTTTTCTGGGCCAGGGAGTCAAAAGCATTCACTCTTTCCCATAAGCAAGTCAAAAGAAAATTGCAGCTTGAAAATCATGACTTGAAGCTTTTTCTCTTAGGACAAGAATCAATTGCAATGAAAATCCTCTTTTAATGAGATTTTTTTTTTTATTTACACGCAAAAACTCTCTCCAGGATTATAGACCTAGCTGTGCTGACTCTGCTTGACTAACTAATGATCACTGTCCTGACAGCCTAAAAGTCAGTGAGCTTAACCCTTGCCCCAAGAGAGTTGACATGGAATTTGAACCTAGACTGCTGCTTCAGCCTTGTGACAAGAGATCCACACCCCAGCTATTGAGCTCATGGCATTCTCCTCTTGAATGTCTTAAGATGACCCATGCAGCCAGGTGTGCCGAGCCTTTGTGGGCAATGGTTGTAGCTCCATGAAATTCCAGCTAGTGGGTGCACTTATTGGGGTACCATATATTTAAATACTGACTAGAAAACAAATCATTAAACTCATAAGTAATGAAACTAGAAGACAACAGAGAGAGAGAGAGAGAGTAAACATAACAAAAAAAAATGATAATCTAGTGGTGCATCCCCCTCTTAAAAAAGAGAGATTGTACATCAGAGACTCAGAATATAGAACGGAATGCTTATGACTTATGAATCGTAGAATATTGTCATTAGATTGTGCTAACTTCATTTTCCAATAATTCTTGCATAGGATGCTTTGGGGGTGTGCCAGATAGTGTACAAAGTACGACCTAAAATGAATATGTGCTGGGACAAAACAATGATTGAAGACACGAGAATCCAATCACCAGCTTGCTTTCACCCCAAAATTCAACTTCATGTCCCCTACATCAGAATCAGACAAAGCATTGGAAACGGGTCTAAAAATTGGATCCAAACCCGACCCAATTTGATTCATCTTTGGGTTAGGGCTTGAGTATGCCTGAAATTGTAGGTTTTTATAGGTTAATGGGTTTGAGTATTAATGGTTCAAGTTTTAAATGGACCTTTTTCTTAATAAGGTCTAAAGTTTGTGCCTTGACCCTACCCAGTTTGTTTCGGAGTTGTAGATTGGGTGTAGGTATGATTGAAATTATAGACCATATAGGTTTCGGTATAAGTCAGGTAGGGTTCAAACTGATTGGATTGACATTAACGATGTTTATATAAAAAGATATGTGGAACATCAGGCCAAAGTGGGTTTGGTTAAAATTGGGTGTGATATAACTACTTTAGGCATGTATATATTCGGTTCCTTTCAGCTCGGGTACTAAATGGGTTTGAGCCAGTTGGGAGTTGGTTCCAGTCCAAAATGGTTTGGGTTTGGACGAGCGTAAAAAAGGCTTTGGGTACAAAATATGTTTGGTCTGGATCAACTCGGGAGATAATGGAGTTTGCAATTGAAAAGGTTCAAATAGCAGAGAGCACAAGCTTGCCTTTAAAAACTCAAGTCAGACCCTAATAACAAGACCACCTTTCCTAGTATAAGCCGGGGGCATGAAACGCTTGGATGATTTGCATCTTTGGATCCTAATTTCAGCACAAAAACTGAATCCAAAGCGTTGGCCAAGTTTTCCAATTTTAAGCCAAGCCTGGGTGGACTTATCTGACTCATTTTAGTGCATGACCATGATGGGACTCGATTTGATCCGAGTCCCATCGAAGGAGGGCTTCAACTCCTTGAGACATTCGATTCCTGTTTCTTTTTAGCTGACACAGGATTTAGGCTTTCACCCATTTATTAATCATGAATTAATGTCTGCATTAAGCCAGTATGAGATAATCGGGTTAATAGTTGCTGACATTTTTTTTTTTGAAAGGCAAGCTGGGATTAGGCAGACCCCTACCAGTTATACAACTATACCATTGGGTTTTGAACCTGCGATGACCCAACACAAGGTGACGTGCACTAGCTGCTCCTACCAGACAAGTGAAGCCCGCGTTGGTACCTACAATGAACTTAGCAAAACCTTTTTTTCACTTTTTTTGTTTTTTTTTTTTTGTAAATCAAACCTCATATATGTGATGTACATGCTCTGTTCAGTAGGAATATCAGCTTTTGAATCGCCGGAATCTGACATGCATACAAGTCTTTGAGCATAGCAACGGTTGCTCGACAGGGCATTCGAGCACAATAGGTCTCATGAACTGGTGTCAGTTTCACCGTGCCATAAATCAAAAGAAATAGTACAAGGAAAAAAGAAGGCAAATCATAAATCATCAGAAGTGCATGATACAGCCACATAATGTTCGAACCAATGTTGTCAGAATCAGTACCAGCACTGGATCCATTTTGGAAACAACCCAGAGAATCGGCCAATTCCGATTATGACTGAATCGAGTCGGCCAAATTTTAACCAGCAGATGACCCTTGTTACAAAATATTTAAAATATTTTAGGCCATTTAAATATATATATATATAAGCCAAATCAACTTGGTTTCACATTGACTTCTGGCCGATACGAAAGGAGCCAGCCGATTCATAACGATACTGACAACATTGATCCGAACTTTGTTCTTAGAAAAACCAACACGTTATGCTTTCTGAACACAAATGTATGAGATTTTCCTTTGTGCAGCTACACAAAACACACCAATGATTTGTAGTTTCTTTTGCTCCTTCCAGCCATAGTTTAGCAACAGGGGAAAGTTTTTCAATTTTCACAGAGAGCATTTCGGTATACCAGTTTTAGCTTTCGACCCCTTAATATTTTTTCTGCTGAAATTCAGCATTTTCGAACAGAATATAGCTCAGATTGTCTCACATAGTAGTGAACTGATGGAACAGTTATCACTGAAAAAATCAAGCCATCTATCACTTGAGAACACCACACTATGTAGTTTTAGCTTTCAGAAAACAAACATGTTGAATTAGTAGAGCATTCTTCCTTGTGCAAATCCTAAATACAAGCAAACTGTCATGTGTACACACTTAAACACGAGTCACGCAGCAGACTCATCTTACCATGTTCTGGGCATAGCAGTCCATACTGTCTACTCATCAGTTGGCCACCTATTCATGATTTGCAGGCTATCCATCTAACCTGGCATGAAGGCAAGAAGCGCAAACAGAAAAAACTGTGGGAAAACAAAACTTCCTCAAAAAAACTAGCTACTATTTTGCAGCAAACGCTGCTCTTCCAAATAAGGCCTCACAAAGGCCCTTGTCCACCAAACTTCAAATGCTTGTTGCAGATTGGGGCAATTGTTGCCGATCTTCAAGAAACTCCCCAACCAAGCAAGCAGAATGCTTTGCTGGTTCTCAAGTGGAAGTGTCAAAATGGTGCGGCCAATTCCTTCCTCCACTAATTTCCCATCGAATGATCTGCACGCATGCAGCAACCAGCAGTAGTCATTAATCAGAGGCTGCAACCATTTATCTAACAAGAGGCATCTTGTTTCCTTGGAAGCCAACACCTCACCTCTGCCTATTGCCACAAATAGCCTCGATGTAATGCAGCTGACCGGGTGACGCAATGCAATCGGGACCCTTGGATGAAGCATCACCAGATCATTTTGGCATGACCACATCAGCACAAACTCATCAGCTGCTCGCCTATCTATTAATATTTCAACCAACCAGAGTAGATTGTCAGCCTGCAGAGCCATTTGCTTTGATATTGATTCCTTACTGTTCACATACATGTCAGTGATCCCAGGCTCTGCTGCTTGAGTGAACAGAAGCAACAGCGAATCTAAGCAGCTTCTACAAGAACTATACAGATTTTCATTGCAGATATCTACTGATCCATTGTCGGGAAATTTGTTCCCTCTTAGTAATTTCAATATTAAGGATTTCATCTCACGCCGACCCTTCTCTTCATTTCCTTTAACAACAAGTTGGAGTATACCGGCAAGAATATCACTGGGAGCAGTTCTGGTTTCTGGAGAGACCCGTTTAAGCAAAGGGGTTACTCTTACAGCATCAGCCTGAAGGCCTTGAAGAGATATCACCACTTTTTCCTCTTCTTCTCCAATCCATGGCACAGCTTCCAAGAATGCTAGGCAGGACTGAACACCCGCATGGAAGCCAAGGGTTTCCGAGACCTGCACAGCAGCCACTACTCATACTGAACAACAAAGATGTAGAGAAAAGAAACATACCACCACCAAGAACTGCACAAGCAAGAAAATTTATCACTGAAACAAAACAACTTCAATCAACCTAAGTCATAATTGACACACCTTGTCCAGGCAGCTTAGATTTTGTGAACAGAAAGGCCATGATAAGCCTGTTTTACTTTTCCAAAAAGGAAAAGCTCATCAATATTAATTTAGAACATTGAACATTGTTGTGGTTATTTAAAATGCATCATAAGCTAATAAACAAGGCCCAGAACCAGACAGAACAGGATCCAAGGATACTCATGCAAGATCACAGCTAAAAAACAACTTGCAGTTCTGTTATCCCACAATGGTTCAGCATGTTTTCTTTGCTGCTTATTAGCAGGCAATAGTCAATGAACAAAAAGATTTAGTATTAGGATCTCCAGAGAAAGCAATAACTATGGATTACAATGGAGGCAATATTGAGTCCAACGGGACCAGCTCCAGGGGGGAAACCTTTAGAATGCTTTAATAATACTTGACCACAATGCCTATATACACATTTATATCGCTGGGTCATAACCATGGTTATTGCAAAAAAGACCTACTCGTGTTTGGCTCAGATGTAGTCAAGGAAATATAAATCCTGTTTCTGCTTCCAAGACCCATACTAATCCAACATGGCTCTTGATTCATACATGAAAGAAACAGCCCATTTTAATGCATATAGGGTCCTTGAGAATATCTTCTTAGAAAACCACCACGTACCTGCAGTACTCTTTCCTAAAGAGTAGTTTGGAGGTTTTTCAAACACAATGACCACAGAAATTGGACTCAACGTTTTATCTTACTTGTAATAGCATTGTAGTAGTAATCAATAATAATAATCTCTGAGATCTACACTTTCAGCAAGACAAGCAGAGGATCCAAGTCAAATCCATTAGTTTTGCAATCAAGTCGAGGATTTTCATTTCACCCTGAAAATGATAGGAAATGTTTTGAAACCTCAGACCTGCTTCATTATCATATTTGCAACTAACTTCAATATTTTACATTTTCAGGTCATAAGCTCCAATTCATTCAGACATAAACAGGAAAATAAAAAACGTAACAAGCCTTTTGAACCAAAGTTTGACATCGTCAATAGCTTGCTTTCACAGATCAAACTGTCATAAACCATAGAAATAGTTAAAATAACAAAATAACGCCTAATATTTTACAAGCAAGATCCCTGGAAAGGAAAGTAGGGTTGCAATTGTCAGATATTTGGTGGATATCCAATCTGATTTGAAGTTCTAGATTTGGATCTATCTGGAACCAAAGCCGATCAAATCAGACCAATGTCTAACCTGGATGGCAGTCCAGCGACTATTAATTAAAATATCTCACCAGATCTGGTTGAATCTGATTCAAGATGTGGCCCACAATAAAAGTTGGCATTTTTTCCATGAAATTGGATTTATTAGCAGCCTTAAGTGGAAACAACCACATCATCCTTTCCTGAATCTAATGACATCAAATTAGTGAAAAGAACTACTTGGTAGGCGTAGTAGTCTCCAGTAGCTCATCTCAAGGTGAAGACACTGCAGCTGCCTACAGTTAATTTCAAGTCAATTGTGACCGGGTACACCTGATCAAGGATACCTTTCATCGTGAAGATCTTACTGACTGATTTTGAGAGCTTCAAAATCATATCAATCATTATAATTAAATTCCACGAGTCTGTGTAGAGGCACTATGGGAAACTGCTGTTTGAACTTTTACACATTATGGTACGCTAGTTGGAGCTTCATTCTACAGTCCACTAAAAATGGTCATCAAACCACTTATATTTTGATACCTTTATTTTCAAGAGAATGACCATGACATATATAGTACCAAATTAACAGAAACACTTGATTTTTCTATTAATAGTTTTGTTGCAATATGGGCGATTGGCTTCTAGATCACTCCAAAAATCAATCTAAAGAAAATTATTTTATACACAGTTTACACTAAATAAGCAAAAAAAACACAAATCTATGGGTTCAGATTGAGCCAAAGACACCTGCAACTACGATTTTTAGAACAATTTAGGACTGATAGAAGGTTAAACCGGTTAGGAGCTACTAATATATATATATATATATATATATATATATATATATATATATATATATATATATATATATATATATAAAGAGAGAGAGAGAGAGAAGCACATTCGGACACCTCTCGCATCAAACGCGGTGGGACGTGCAAGAGGTGTCCGTCTGATTCTTTTCTCTTTTTTCCGACTTTGGGTGGCGGTCCAGGATCGCCGCTAAAAATCATAAAAAGCGGGGGAAAAGGTGCACCACTGATCGCATGCATGATCAGCGGCATGCTTTCATCAAATTGTGTGTTTGATGATACAATCTATCATATATATTATATATAGGGTTAATATTTAATGATATTGAAGACATCAAATTATATGGAACTATGGAGCTGAAATTCATAGGTTTTAGATTTTTTTTTTTGTAAATTAAATTTTATGAATGCGATCTACAATGTTTGTTTAGTGGGAAATGAGTTTTGATTCATATGATTGTGACACATAAAGAGGGTTTTTAAAAGCTTCAAAAATGAGCAGTCCACAATGCACTAAAATTTCATGACTCAAAAAATCGTATTTTTAGATCGAAATGACAGGATCCAAGGTTTGATCCTCAGCAAACGAACCTTCCTGAATACATCTATGTGGTCAGATTGAGTTGATAAATCTTGAACCTATGATTTCCGGCTCAATAGTTCCATAAAATTTGGTGCCTTCGATAATACCAAATATTAACCCATATATATAGAGTGAGGGAGAGTAAAGCGTACATGTTTGATGGGTTTTTCTGCTCTTTCGGTGTTTTGCAGTTTCGACCCCATAAATGTGTTGGGCACAGTCAATTTACGAAGAATCCACACCCGGATCATGTGTTTTTGATGAAAAAATGATATTGGAGCCTTGAAAATTTACAAAGATTTTGGACCGTTGATTTTTCAAATCTTATAAAAACCCACCCATGTGTCGGAATTGAACGCTTCAAGAAATGATCCCCATAAAATCAAGTACATAGATCACATCTTTACGGTCAGAATTTACAAATAAGATGAAAAGAACCTTAAAAACTCGTCAAGCATGGGTCACAAGTACCTACGCTCTAATATATATATATATATATATATATATATATATATATATATATATATATATATATATATATATATATATATATATATATATATTTAAAAGGAGTGTCAATGGGTCTGCCCGACCCGGACCAAACCCTATAGGGTCCGGGTATGGTGATAAATAAGAAGACCCAATTAAGACACGGGTCAGGATCTGAACGGCCAATTAATACATGGATCCAGGTATAGTTTGTAAAATTTTATACGGCCCAACCCAAGTTCCGATTAAGACCCACAATTTTTCAATGTCAAAATGATAAAAAAATATTATTTTACTGGGTCTAGTTCATGTAGTTCTTATCAGGTTGGGGTATGATTTCTCTTATAGTGGACCAGATTAGACCCCGGTCCAGACCCGATACCATACCCAAAAATCAGGTCCAAGTCTGGTTCCACCTGGGTCGAACCAAACCAGACTGGTTGACACCCCATTATATATATATATATATATATATATATATATATATATAGAGAGAGAGAGAGAGAGAGAGAGAGTACGAAAACTCTTGTTGGCCCTGTATACATTTACAGCTGCGACCAGTATCTTTAGCTGCAAGAAAAATGAAACCGCAGGTAAGGCACACTGACAACATTCATGAATGGGGGACAACAATGGGCACAAACTCAGGTCAGGAGCCAAGCTGTGCTAAACCTTTGCTTTGGCCCAATCAGCTGCGGACCATCTTTCTTTTGACTGCAAGCATGTCCCCGTGATGCGGCCATGATCAAGGCACGCCAAGGCCGAATATACCCTATAGCTATCCAGTCCAGAGAGCCAGTCAACTATATATCTATCAATATGGGATCAATAGCGGAGTCAAATGGTCAGAAGTCTCACATGTAGTGAGAGCACAGAGTGGCATGTAACAAAATTCAAAATAAATTTTTATAGAAAACATAAGCCAACTTATCCCAAAAAAAAGACAAGACAAAGATCACGACACAGAAGAAACTCTTGTACAACGCAGTTTACTTTCAATTAAAAGTAAAAATGGTAGTAGAGAGAGATTATCTGATAACATGGTCTAAGAATTCAATTTGCACCCTCTCTTCCAAAAAAATAAATACTAAAACAAAAAAGGAAATTAACATGTACCAATCTGCAAATAGCAAACATATGTGAATATGTGAATTTGTCTACATTAATACCAAAAGCATTGCCATATGAATGAAGAGAGATGCTCTTAACAAAATAATTCAACATAAACGCTTACACCCAACAAAAGAAGATAGCAGAGAAATCCAATATATAAATCAAGTTTAGTTTTAAAAAAATCCAAGATTAATTGAACCTAAAACCGATTCACAGACCAACAAATTAACAGATGATACCTTAAGAATCTGAAGAACCCGCGAGATGCTCTGCTTGATGAGCCTCTGCTTAACATCCTTGCAGTACATCAAGCCAACAACCTCCACATAAATCTCCACGTCCTCACAGTCTAGAATCTCAATGTTACGGGGAGTGACCGAACTCCGGGCGATCTTATCGCCGAAAAAAGCGCTCTTTCCGGCGAGAACGTCCGCATGGACGGCCAATTTAACAGTGAACCCCTGTTTCCCGGACAACATGATCTCACAATCCCTGGTCTCAGCCTCACCATACTCAACAGAAACAACCGACTTCTGCACCCCACGATTGTCTCCGGTCTCCGAGTTCTGAGCATCCGAAACCACCACTCTGGGCCTAATGGAAGGTAGTTTTGCCTCCGTCCTCTTCAAAGAGGCGGTTCTGAGAGATGGGTGACTATCTTTTCTTCTGGAGAGATCGCTCTTTTGGAAGGCAACGTGAGAAGGGCAGCACCAGAACCCCTGTGGGGTCACCGCAATCGGAACGTTCCTGATTTTGGTATGTGCGTGATCAACCCTCTTCACTCTCAAATCCGCCATTTTTCAGAGATTGGTCACCGTTCAAACCGTCGGAGATCGAGCAGCACTCCGGATTCTGACACAAGGGCACCCTCTAAACCGCTCGAGAAAGGCAAAGAAATCCGGATTCCACCATTTTTTCGAAATGGGTAGGCGTCAAAACGATCGTAAAGCGCACAAAATTCCGGAAACCGCCGTTTTTCGATTGTGGGTACCCTTAAACAAGGCGTAAAACGAACCTAAACTGGAAAGATAAGGGGGAAGGATGAGTTTGGTTCCTCTTAGACGAAGTCTCTCTGAACCTGTTTTAGCGGCACCAATGATTGGAGGAGGAGCGAAATAATGGCGGTTTTGCAGAGGCGTGATGGAGGGAATGATGGGAGTACGCATGGAATATATCGAAGACGCATTTAAAACGGGAAAAAAGAGGGAAAAAGTAAACGAGTCTCGGTCACAGTTTCGCACTGGACTCTAGACTAGAGACTCAGACGGAGTCCCTTCTTGACAAATGTCACGGGGACATTCCGATATGACACGATGACACTTAATCTCACACGTATGGAATATTTTAAATTTTTTAATTTTAGCTAAATTTTAAGAAAACCCACGGTTTTTAAGATTTTCGAAATTTGCGTGTTGTACTCGTGTTACATGTGATGCCGAAATTTGCGGCTAGGGCCCTTTCTAGCGGGTTGGATCTCATCAATTGATGTATCTCAGATCCAAGGCTGTCCGTGGTTCGAGCTTGTATCGGGTACCTGACCCAACCCAAACTTAAATTTTCGGGTACGGCATGAAAAATGCCAATCCGAATAATATTCGGGTCGAACCAGACCGACCTAAGCAATATGTGGCCTGAGTTTGGGACATGAGATTTGCTGAATACCTGACCCGACCTGCTGGGTACCCAACCCTGACTCGAGTATTTTTTATATGTATTATTAATAAAAGTAAATTTCTGAAATTATGTTGGTTCAGGTCTGAGATTCCATTTTAGTGACCCGACAAAACCCGAACCCAGTGATTTGTTGGTTCGGTGGGTTCATGTATACTCTAGCGGGTCGGGTACCAGACTTGTTGGCAGCAATCAGATCCTATACACGCTTCGAAGGAAAATGCACGGGTTGGGCCAGAGACCCTCAAATCCGATCTCTCCAGTTGGGGATTGGATTCAAATGCTGCCTAAAGGTGTGGACCCAACCAGACCCATGGGTCTCTAAAATCGGGTGGGTTCGGATTTGCCGGATTCAATTGGACCCCTCTAGTCTCAATCGGTCCTAATCTTTTCATACTATTATAGTCTTGATTCTTAGGTCCTTGACATGTTATTAGTCAAGAGCTAATTGTACCTTCAGAATTTATAAATAAATTTGTCTCATGTATACGGAGGTGAGAATTGAGAATTCTCACTGAGCCCCACAAATCTTTTGTTGGGGACCCGAATTTGATTCACGATAATACTATTTGAACCGATTCTTTAATACTCAAAATCAAATATAAAATTAAACTTCCTCTTTTTCACAGTAACATTCTAGCAAGTTGGTAACTATAAATTTTTTTAAGTTTTGACCCTTTTTACTCTTCCTATGCAATCATGTGAATGTGCAATGACATTTCACAATCTCACGTTTATCCAATCTACCCAAAATCCAAGTGTACCCGTCATTTTGCTAGATTAAACAAAATAAAGTAGATATTTTAGATACACTGCCTACACTTGTTTTACTCGGAGAAACCGGTACAAGCGCAGAGACCTAGTCGTGCTGTTTCAGCCTGTTGTAATTACAGTCTCTGTCCATGTCAGTGTAAAACTCTTAGGGCTTATACCCTTCAACCCCATGGAGTCGCCAAGCTTCAGCTTGAGCAAGGAGTAACGCCAATGAAATTTGAACCTAAACTGCCCGTCAAACAGTCTAGGCCTCGTCCCACCATGCCAAACCCCTTGGGTCTATTCATAGACTATATATAGTGTGTCTTTTTTACAATAAAACTACCGATGCCAAACATGAACCGGGATTGAGCTTCTCTAGAACCCCTTGGGCGAAGGGTCGTTCCCCTGTTCTCGAGTCCTGGCTTAGGTTAATTTTGTATGATAGGATCCTGACCCACAGTAATTTAAAGAAGTGGGGCATTCAACTCCCGAGTTGGTGCGTGCTTTGTCAAGCTGCAGAAGAATCTACGTTTCACTTGTTCTGGTCTTGCCCAATATTTATGGAAATCTTTAGCAGGACCTGGAGGCATCCGAAAGTATTTGTTAAGGAGGAGGGAGTCCTTTGCTCTAGATCTGATCTTGGGGCCGGTTTGTATTAGGCGCAGCAAGAGGTGGAGGTTCATCTGGCGGACGTGGTTGCTTACTTCTTGGTGGTTTGTTTGGATGGCGCGAAACGATGCTCATTTTCGTCATATTCGAGTTAACATTCAAAACCTGGTGCATAAAATCTTAGTAGATGTTTATGCGATCTTGCGTATGCATCTTAGTGATCTTTCACTCCCTCCTGCTGATGCTACCTATCCTTTGTCGCAATCTGGGCAAGCGGCTTCGGCGTGAGCCCATTTTATCTGTCTAATGTTCTTTCTCTTGTCCTTTCTTTATTTGTTTTGGCTTTTGTTCTTGTTCAGTTCATGTGTTCAACATCTTGTTGATCTTCATGAGTGGTAATGTTGAATTACTTTCGACTCTATGGTGAAGAGATAACGAAGAAAGATGGTTTGTTTTTATGTTTGGAGATGTGAATCGAAGTCACATTCACGTTTGCACCATAGGGTCTAGCAAACATGCTCTTGATTTTCTTTTCAAATCTTTTGCCGTTTGAATGGCATCTCATTTTTTGTTGATTGAGACACCCTAGCAGCACTAAGAAACATAAGAGTTTAAGAGGGGAAATTATATCATTTTTCCATCCCTAAACTAGACAGGTAGTAGCCATGAGGCCTCTGCTTATATGATAATACTCTGATAGATGCTTTAAGCATGGCAGGTCAAACCATTCTACTCAGTTTTTCTTTTTCAATTTTTAACCTGGAAAACCCCGTGCCTCCCCCGGTATGGCGACTCAATTTATCGCCATTCGGGAGCGGGCAAACGCCAGAGCTAGGACCCTCACTCCCAGGGCTCATGCCAGACTTCAACTTATGCAAAGAGAGTACCAGACTGCCGGTCTAACAGCCAAGGCCTGATCCAACTAAGCTATCCCTTTGGGGTGGCAAACAACCACCAGTTAAAGGCACACACACAACCGGTGGGAATTGTGCATGAATGTAGTAGCTAGGGGCCTAATGGTTGGGACTTGTACCGGGCTCCCTTTGTGTTGTAATGGCATGGTTGACTAATAATGTGCTAGTGAAATGAGTCGGTATTGGTTCACATATAGTTAGGGACTCGAGCCACACTAGCAATGTTCAATGGAAACCGGCCTCAATCTCAACAAAGTCTGATTTGGCAAGATACCCTATTTTAAATGACTCGGAATATGAGTTCCCGGTTCTCAGAGGGGAACCGAGTCAGTTTGCATATTTCGGGCATTAGGAACAAAAGGCAGTTTGGAAATATGAAAGGGGTTGAAGGGTTTAGGAGAAGAAAAAATCAAAATTATTTTTTTTTTTATAGGCAAGCTGGGATTAGGCAGATCCCCTACCAGTTATACAACTATACTATTGGGTTTTGAACTTGGGACGTGCCAACACAAGGTGAGGTGCAGTAGCTGCTCCTACCAGCCGAGCGGAGCCCTCGTTGGTCAAAATTATAATATTGCCCTTGCTTTATTACCGTTTCTTTTTTCATGGTTGGAACTTGAAATATTTCTTGCATATCTTTGTTTTATAGGCATAGCCGCATGTAGGGACAGGAAGGTTTCCTGAAATGATTCAGTGTCCCAACTTGTGTATAAAGTGATCCATCTGTTGCTCTTCTTTTCAAAGGCTACAGATTTTATCTTTTTCCTTTTGTTTTTTAACTTGAAATGGATGGATAAAGCAAGTTGTGAGTTGGGACTCGAGAGGGTGAAATTCAAGTTGTAGTAACACTTGAACGGATTCTCATTTAACCAGCTCTAGGGGCAAGAGTCCTTTGCTAAATTAATGATATGTCCATACCAATGTAGTTACTATCGTTGCAAATGGGCTGATTCGCATTGTATTGGCCAGAAATCAATATGAAACCAAGCTGATTCTGCTTATTTTTTAAAATATTTTGTTTAAATGGTTTAAAATATTTGTTAATATCTTGTGGCATATGTTGTCTGCTTGTTAAAAATTGGCTTTCACCAACGGGGGCACTCGGCTTGTCTGGTAGGAGCAGCTAATGCAGGCCACCTTGTGTTGGGACGTAGCAGGTTAAAAAAAACTCAATGGTATAGTTGTATAACTGGTAAGGGTCTGCCTAACCCCAGCTTGCCTTTCAAAAAAAAATGGCTGATTCAGTTCAAATTCAGAATCGACCGATGCCCCATCGAATCGTTCTGAAAATCGATTAAGGTCAGACACCTATTCTGACAACATTGATCCATACTGTCAGTGTGAGACGCACCATTCATGTTTGGTCATTCAGAAGCTACACTGTCCAAGTTCATCTGATATAGATTGTTCAGAGTCACGTTACATCACCCCTTGGAACTTCATGTAATATCTTTTGTGTATCAATGAAACCTGAGGAACAAGGAGCGGTGTTATCACATTAGGTTGCTTGGACAATATATGGCACCCTAACATGAACAGCAAAAAACCAAGTGCTTGATATGACAAATCTAATGCCTTCCTTTAACTTTTGAACCTCTCTTTGTTTCTTTCTTTGTTATAAAAGGACAGTGAGAAATGGAGGGTCTGTGAAGATCTGCACTTTAGATATCACTTTCTTTTTTGTACCACTCATCCATGTAACGTCCATAACCATCTTATTTAATGGATCCATGTAAGAAACAAACCAATGTACAAGGTCAGGTTCTGATTTGGAGTTGGGTCACCTGTACAGTACATGGATCCGAAGTGCTATTTGTGATTCCACACAGAGACATAGTTCAGTTTTGCTTGCTTAGCACTGTAGGTTTGTCACTTTTTGCTTTCTAAATTAAATGTGGTCATGATTAGTTGAACTGTGCTCTTAGGAGCTTTTAGCTTTACTGAAGCAACTTGCATAGATTTCCAAAAAAAGTGATTCACAGAGAGCTTCCAAGACTCTTCTTTAGTAGTACTTTTGAGAGAGAGAGAGAGAGAGGCCAATATGCATGATCTAGTTGGTTTCAGTATTAGAGACCAATCCCCAAGAAATGACAGTGCTTGCCTTCTCCAGAAAGTGCAGAGTAACTGTGTCTTCTAGTAGCAACTAGTATGTGTGAGCCCTTCTCTTTTAGGCAATATTGTTATTCACCTCAAGCGATATCAAATACTTTGCTCATCTTCATCTTATATTCTTATTTCACCAAATATTTAAAAAAATTGGCTACACCCTACAGTACCGTGCTCACTAGCTAAAACTCATAGATGCGAGTTCTATATATTTCATCAATCTGATCCCACATGTTGCGTTCAACATGGTTCTTTTCATAGAAAATGCACCATTGAGCAACTGGTTTGGACGTAAAAAAACATGATCTTCTTGATCATGAAATTTTCACATCCTATGGACCCATAAATTTTGAAGCCTTAAAAAATTCTGCTTATATAATGCAATCATATGATTTAAAACATGTTTTTGACTAAACATTAATCTATAAAGCTTGATCCATAGAAGCAAAAAGTGATGGAAAGTGGCTGTTTCTATTAGAGGGCGCAGTACAGTCGAGGGTACCCAATATTTTTACCCCAAATATTTCTCGAATTTGACGCTCTGTATAATTGATTCTCTGTCTGGGCAGGCTGGTATGATACAGTTTTTTATTTTACTTGAGAGCCAAGGCAACTTGATGTAAGTTTTGATATGGACTCATCAACTTGGTTTTGCATTTTCTCCTTTTTCTTTTTGAAATGGTTCATCATGTCGTTAGTATAAAAAAAATGCAAAATCGAAGGGTCGGTTGAGATAGCGTAGCCAAAGAGGTTGGATTTTATTTGAATCATTAGAATCAGGGTTTTTGGGTTTTTTAATGGGCATGCTAGGTGATATAACCTTGGATTCAACATTAAGAACCCTTGATTGTGATAACATGACCTAACCATCCAGCTATCTCATTAGCATCCAGGTCTTAATTAGGGTGCAAACAGTTCGGATTTCGGATTAAAAATAAGTTGGATCCGCAACAGCCAAAATTTGCAAAATCCCCGTCCTTAGTACCCATTTGCAATGTTGGCTAGGAGTTAAGACGTGAATAAGAAATGCAGATGCGAGTGTAATGACCAGATTGGTAAATGCCAAGTCTCGAGTCGAATCCCACGAGCGTCCATCTCCCTACCTGCTTACATAGTGACACGTTTTTTTCCCGCAAAATCTCGTTTTTCAAAAACTTTCAAGAAATGAAAAAAAAATCATAAATCTTTCATTTTTTTGGCAAAATATTGGCAATAAAAAGATTAATTAAAAACTATATAAAATATTTTTTATAAGAAAATATTAATAAAATTTATTTCAAAATAAAATGACATGGTTTTTTCGTGATAAATAACTGTTTAAAACATAAATATCACGTTTAAATTGCGGTATTTATGTTTTCTTCATAAATCTCATGATATTTTGAAAAATCTCGTGAAAATTTGCTGTTTTAAACTATCAGGCAATTTCTTGCTATATTTGTCACTATGCCTGCTTAGCAAGTTTAAAAAATAAAAAATTAGGCCAAAAAAGGGGAAAAAATGCTCTTAGGACTAGCACGCTAAAACAAATGCAAATCAACCTAACACTGCTTCAGCAAGTCGAGAGAATACAGGATCAGCCTGAGCTTTTGCTGCCATACAAGCGACTGAATGGAAGAGAATACAGGATCAGAGACAGCAGCTGCAGCACCATATAACATTGGCTATGATCCTAGAGAAACTCAGATGTGTGCTAGATCTCATCTCAACCACATTAAGAATTGGATGATCCTTAGTCGCCCCATTGGCAGCGTGTTTGGTGAGAAGTTGCTAACCCCTTAGTCCCAGGTTCGATTTTCATTGGGTGTGCAGGTGCCTTTAACTGGTGGGGTTCAAATTAAAGAGCTTAGTTGTGGGTGGCTCCATGCGGATTTTACCTTATGGGGACAGGCCCATTAAGTGATACAATTTTCGGTGAGGGTTCCTCTTTCCTTGTCATACAAAAAAAAAAGGCTGCCTATTAGATTTCAATTAACATGATTTTTTCTTACCAAATCCAGTTTTTATACCACCTTCCATCCTTTCCAGAGGGAGCAATATTTGCACTCGTTTATTCTAATCCACCTTGTGATCCCACCTTTAGGGGCTGTTTGATCGCGTGTTGTAAGGGAGGTCATGGCGATCAAATGTTGGATGTGCTGAAAAGAGTGGCCGCGTTCATAGAATGGTGAAACACACTTTCACCCTCCCCCTTGTTATGAAGAGAACATGACGAAAGGAACAACGATTTAAAAAAAAATGAGGGAAGGGGGGCTAACGCCGACCATCTTTCTTCTTCTTCGGTCCTCTTTCTTTCCATTTTATTCATTATACGCTTTCTTTGTTCCTTTCTCTTGTTAAAAATTTTACTTTACTTAGTAGGTCAGGTGAGATTGAACTAGTGAATTTGAAGGCACTCATAAACACATTATCTTTCAAGCGATAGTTATCAAACTTAGGATAAAATCCTTGGTGCAACGAGTATTCGTGCAACTATGCTCTAAAGATACAATCAAGTTTTCACCTTCTCATTATTGATCGGACCACGCTCTGCACTGTGTAAACCCAACAACCTTAACACAATCCACCTTGAACAATTACTTAGACTAAGGTTGAATCGGGTATGGATCTTGAGTTTGGATTTGGATTCTACTAATAACTGGTTTGGGATCCAAACAACAACTAGATATGGGTCTGATCAGCAATCAAATTTGAATTTTGGATAGGGATCTAAATGCAACCTGAATAGGGATTCAAACTATAATAGATCTTGATCTTAAAATTGGATATGATATTAGAATCTAGATCTAAACCACAACTAGATCTGAATCCAAACCATAACTGCATATGAATCTGAACTAGAGTTGGATCTGGGCTAAAGCAGATTTAGATCTTTATAAGAAGATCGGATCTCTACCAAAATTTAGGTCTAACCCAAGAGAGAGAAAAGCACCAAAATTAGAAAAAGAGAAAAAAAAATCTCAACTCGATAGAGAGAGGACAACATAGCTCGTGATAGAGAAGAGAAATGAGGAAGAAGAACTGGGTTTATATAGGCTCCCAGCCTCCAAACCCCATTAAAGAGTCATAAAGTAGACCAAAGGGTCCACCATAAAAGGTGAAACCGTCCAACATGTAAGGTTGAAAAACTTAAACAAAAAAAGGTATAGGTTGGGTCCAAATTGACAATGTCAAACCCTTAATTGTCCCTAGATTGGTCAAAGTCAATAGTAAACAGGTTCAAGAATAAGGGTGGTGAATTTAAGAACGTTTGGATCTTTAAGGCCATGCAAATTGGTATCCCAATATATATATATATATATATATATATATATATATATATATATATATATATATATATATATATATATATATATATATATATATATATATATATATATATATATATATATATATATATTATTTATGATCAAAATATATATTATTTATGATCAAGGATCTAAGGTTCGCTCAAACCCAAAATCTAATGCCCTTGAGGGTCATGCCTTCTAAGTCACCACCCTCCTATATAAAGATTAAGAAAGTTTCTACAACTTTCAATATACGACTAAACTTTTGTAAGAAACCCTAAACCCACATACTTAGAAAAAAATGAAAAGATGGAAAATATATTTAAGTAGTTTTGAGCCAAAAAACCAACATCTCTTGCTTCTTCTTCTTCTTCTTCACTAATTATGTTTTTTTTCTTTGATTTTCTATTATTAATGTTTTTTTAATTTTATTGATTAGGGTTTTTTCTTTGATTTTCATTGATTAGACTTTTTTCATTGAGTAGGGTTTTACTTTTATTTTCATTGATTATGGTTTTGAATCAAATATCTTTAATTAAGGTTTTTGTTATTTAATTTTATTAGTCCTTTCCTTTAATTTAATTAGGGCTTTTTTCTTTAATTTTCTTTGATAGGGTTTTGAATCAAATATCTTTATTTAGGGTTTTAGATATTTAATTTGGTTATGGGTTTTTTTATTAGAGTTTTGAATTAAAATTTTTTAATTAGGGCTTCTTATACTTAATTGATTAGGGTTTTTCTTGTATTTAATTAGGGTTTTTTATCTTCTTTCATTAGGGCTTTTTGTATTTAATTTTAAGGTTTATTTATGGTTTTTAATTATAGTTTAGGATTTTTGGTTTAGTTATGATTTATTTTCTTGCATTTCAAGGTTTTTTGGTTTATTTATGGTTTTTGAATTTTTTTTATAAAAAATATGAATTTTTAGTTTTTTCTCAAATTACCTAAAATTTAAACATTTTATCCGTACTTGGATCCAATTTGAGATCTATATTTGGGGCTAAAATCCATAATTTTTTGATAAATTTTCATAATTAGATCTAATATGATATAGATTAAAGCATATATATCAAAAATATCAATTCTTATTTTTTTTAATTACTTAAATTTTAAATATTTTTAAATTTCAAATCCAATTTGAGATCCATATCTAAAGCTAAACTCCATAATAAACATATTAAAACTCTCGTATGGTTAGGCGGATTGAATCGAACAATCCAAAATGAAATTATACTACCCATTATCCATATGTGTTAGAAGGAATGCAACTTCTTCAGTTGAAACAAACACTGAATGTACTACATTTATTACATAACATGTTTTTTTGTTCCATCCAATTTTAAAAAATAAATCATCGGGTTGTCAACAGGTTGAGTAACTGCCTAAAAAAAATCATCGGGTTCAGGTTTGGGTTTTATTGGGTCACGAAATTGGAATCTCAAACTCGGGCCTACATAATTTCAAAAAAATATATATTAAAAATACACATAAAATACTCGAGTCGGATCTAATACCCGACAATATTCATGACCTAAACCTGACCTGCATGTTGCTCAAGGTTGGGTTCGGGTCAGTGCTTTCATGCCCATACCCAAAAAATCGGGTCAGTCTGGCTTGGGTCTGTGTTTTCATGCTCATACCCAAAAATTTGGGTGACGTACCTTCTACAAACCCACCTGTTGACAGCCCTAGGTTCACGTATTTCCAAACCACTGTGAGAAAGGTTACTCGGGCTAGAGATCTATGCAGATATATATTCATTCTCTTTTTTCTCTCTCTCTAGAGTTGATCTGGATGTAAGAGCTTTGGATCACATTGGGTCAAAATTCGATTTGGTGTTAGATTCAGAGGTGGATCTTGTTCCAATTTTTATGACCATGCAGATGTGGCAATTTTTATTTTTTATTATTATTTTTGAAGGACGAGCTGGGGTTAGGCATACCCCACGCGTTATTATTCAATGGTACTGCTAGGGTTTTGAACCTGCAACGTCCCACCCTAGGTATCGAACGGGCAAAGATCCTTCAGCTTGAAAGCTTGAATTCAACCCACTTAGATGTGTGGGTGTAGGTGGGGTTGCCTCAAACAGGGTTCAAATCAGAGTTCCCTTAGATAAGCCATAATCTTACTCTTATGGATATGTATCATCTGGTCTTTGTCCACTTGCTTTAAACTTAAGGCACAGGTGAACTTGGTTTAGTTTTTAGCAATTACAAGTTTAGGCATTTGAGCCCAACAACAATGCATCATCTCCTGGATTTTCATGAATCAGATCCTTATGAGAATTAACATCAGCAATAATAACTTCAAAGATGAGGTGATGCACCCAATTTGGTGAGCTAAGATACTTTGGATGAAATTGTGTGTCGATCCTCTTGCATGGTAAGGACTTAAAATTCAACACTCAGTATCATTGATGTTTGACTGAAAAAAATGTGAAAAATTCTTGGATTCATACATGTATTTCTAATAATCATTGGTAGCGAGGCATCCATCAATGGAGTCCGGATCAGGTGCAATATGATTGCGCAAAAATGATGTATTAGGCATCTGATCGCCCTCCATCAGATCTTGGGCACAACACCCTGTCCCCAAGATGGAGGGTGATAAGGTGCTTAATGCACAAATATTTGTGTAATCATATTGCAGATCTTTTCACCCATCTATGTCAGTGACACAATTGGACCACTCATGGATTTGGGTTCTAAAACATTCAGAGTTTTTAACATTTTAGTAGTTTTTTAACAAAAACATTTTTGGGTGTTAAATATTCAAAATTATTTTTTATTGATTAATAATTAAAAAAAATTGCATCCTCATGTACAACTTAAAAAAAAAAAGAGGGTGTTTTAATGTGTTTGCATCACTTGTCGGGTCAGACACATATCTCTGTTATGCCATTTATTATGTAGAATAAAATTGTAGCTAAACTTAACTTGAAGGTCTTGCCCAACCTTAGTCTGTCCACCAAGAGAGAGATACCAATAGGGGCTCAGTTAGTGCACGTCACCTTGTGTTGGACGTTGCAAGTTCGAATCTCAATGGTATGGTTGTATAACTGGTAGGAGTCTGCCTAACCCTAGTTTTTTTTGTCGAAAAGAGAGAGAGAGAGGGGGGGGGGAATCTTTGCAGTAAAGATGGTTAGAAATTTTATTATAGAACATGAAATGGCACATTGTTTGGAAAAGGGTAAGCAACCTTTGGAATAATTAAAAGGAAATATTAAAAAGTTTTAGTTAAAATGAAAATACAAACTAATAAATAGTAGTTGAGGTGCTGCTTTGGTAGGGACCCGTGGGTATCAACTTTCCCATCACGATAAAGAGGAAAAATAAAGCCAAAATTCATTCATTTATTTTTTAAGGTGATCTGTCTGTTTAGAAAAAAAATTGTGAAGGAAAATCATTTTCTCAACGAATAGCCCTGCTATTACTGTCATATATTGCATTATTAAATTGTTTGACAAATACATACAATATTATTATATATGATCGATATTTTGACTTGTAACCACCTACAAAAAAAAATTATAGCCCACATTTTCATGCAGCTAACTTTCTTTTTCTTGTCAGAGAAAGCTGGGGTTAGGCCGACTGCTACCAATTATACAACCATACCATTGCGATTTGAACTTGCAACGTCCCAACACAACTGCTCCTACTTTGCAGCCAACTTTGCATAAACATTAAGGAACATTGGAAAAAATCATAGAGATTGGGGCCTCAAATCTATGCGGACATAAACCGTGTCACTGATGGGTGGATGGTGATAATGCTGTCAATAGGACACGCGCCTCCTCAAATTTGTTCTACAATTGGATCGTACCCATGTCACAAAGATACGTGTACGTCTAACATATAAAATTGCATTTTTATTAAAATAGTGATTAATATATGCATGTGTCATAACCATGTCTACATGTCAGAGCTTGTCCGACCCATGTCGCCCATGACACACCCCTTCAATGGCGTGTCACTGTGACATATATATGACCATACCTCCTTTGCTAAAGGATAGCTTTAAGGACTTTCTTTTTTTACAGATAACTGGGAAAAACCCGCTTAGCTCTCCAAAATTGAGGGTCTTAGGGTGTAGGTGCTACCTAAAACTATGGCCTAGTTAATTTGATCATTAGAGAAGCCGAAACGAATTAAAGTTATTTTTACTATTTTTGTATAAGTAAATTGGGGTTAAGCAGACCCCTACTAGTACACATGATACAAAAAAATTAGCTAGTTTATCCTTTCAAAGTTTGTTTTTGCATTTTTAGTTAGTTTATTTGTTTGGATGGGACCATCCTCATTAGGTTGAGGATTGTAATCCCTAATGAAGAATATAACTCCATGAGCAAAAGCTTTTGATGAACCTTGAATAGGAAAGAGTAGTGTTGAGCTATCAAAGAAGTAACAACTCCCAAAAGAAGCTAGAGCAAGACTTAATTGAAAATGAATTGAATTATTGATTGTGTCATAGAGACTTTTAGGCCCACATCCCAATCAAACCCTGAGAGAAATATGCCCCTCTAGAAGATCTTTCATATTGTGCTGAATCCTGAAATTAGTTTTATACATATGACCAGCAAAGAAAAAAATAAATGCAATAGTTAAATGATGATGGACAATATGGGTCAGTCGTACGGATGAAATTCTCCAAAAAAAAAGGGGGGGGGGGTAGAATGGCAGTTCTTGCTCTTTAGAAAGTACCCAATAAATGACTACTAGAATCAGGGTTTTGAGCATAAAGATTCCAATAAAAAGTGACCCCAATCCTTGGAGATATGCTAATACATCTAAGCATTTAGATAAAAGGGATGCTTTAGTCACATGTGGGGATGAACAATTAGAGCTGAGAAAATAAAAGTTGTGATTGTTAATTGCAAGATCAATCTTGTGCTATCCTAAGGACTTAGTTCAAGGGTTATAGGTAGAGTATTAGAGTCATGCTACGAATCTCCTCCATTCAGATTTGAACAGACCTTATTGCCAAGCTAGCTTAACAAAAGAAAGGATTTCTTATGGAATGGAGTCCAAGACCAACATAAAATTCATTTGGTTGCATGGGAAACAATATGGTTGCCGATTGATAGAGGGGGACTGGGTATAAGGAGTATGGATTTATTGAATATGGTCTTTCTATTGATGTGGTTTTGGGAGCTCTTGGTGAATGAGAATGACCCAGTTTGGAAGAGCCTCTTAGTCTAACAAATATGTGCATGGGGCCCTTTGAACTTGGACCTTTGTGCATGGTGGTGCCTATGGAAGGAAATGAATGCAAGAACATTTAGGGCGTGTTTGCCTGTCATGGAAAATGAGCATTTTCTGCAAAAACGCATCGATGGGCGTGCGTTTTCTTGGTAACCAAAATTTTGAAACAAACGTGGAAGCATGGATTTACGTCGATGGGCGTGCCAAAATGCAAGTTGGATCCCCCCTTTTTAGTAGAAAGCGTTCCTGTGGGAGGAGGGGTCGGATTTCGTTTCCACAAAAGGGGTGCCACAGTTTCCTCTTGCGTGACATGCAATCGCCCCCTTAAAGACTGTTTCTCAAATACGGCCACTATGCATCTCCAAGTTTTCTTGGATGTCTTCTTAATGGTGAGAAGTAAATGTGGATTTCAGTCCTTTGATTGGTTAGCTCCACTTTTCAAATGTAATGGGAATGGTCGACCTCTCTTAATTCGACCTTCAATGTTTGAAAGTTCTAAAGGATGAATGAAATGTTTTCTCTTTCCATCAAAAAAAAAAAGAAGGCATGCAAGAAATAAAGCCTTTGTTTTTTATACCCTTGTTTGCTGTGTAAATGTTTCAAGAAATGCCTATGAATGTAAACCAAGTTCAACACACGTGGCTGATTTTTCATCATACTTGCTTTCCAAGCGTTTGAAGAAATGCCTGTAAAAATGTAAACCAGGTTCAACATTAATGCGTGTTCTTGATTTCTTGTTTGTTACTATTTTCCAAAAATGTTAATACACCAAACATTCAGCTTTCGTTCTTAAAAATGGTATCTAAACTGCACATATTAACATGCATATATTATTCCAAATTATAAAAAAAGTGTCATAAAATTACAAAGATATATTATCTTAATTCATTGGTACTGACCTCTCAAAAGGCAAATTAATAAAAATACCACATTTGCAACATATCTATGTCTATTTGAAAACTGGTAGCTGGAGAGGCAACTATGAAATCTCCATTAATCCCAAACAGCTTGAAAATGGATTTGGTAACTTCAAGCCAGAATTTTGGTGGTGCTTCCAAACAAGCAGCTGGTTAGTACTAAATCCACAGAATTTTGTTGGGGCATCGGATATGCCCATGGAGTTTTATGCTGCCAGGACAATGACAGTAAGTACTGCAGGCAAAGACAATGCGTCTAGGTCTTTGATCCTGAGGGCAGTTTCTCCATATAAATATAAAAAAAAAACACACACACACAAAATTTGTGGATTTCATAGTCCCTTCTCCATCTACTTCCTACTGCTAGTTTTCTAACAGAACCTAAGTATTGAGATAATTCGCTTGGACTCATAAAAAAGGCTGTCATTATTCTTTAAAATTTTGTATTTTGTTTAGTGATTATATTTTAAGTTTTATTTTATATAGTTCATGACTAATACATATTTGTATTCGGAACATGATGGTGGAGTATTGATTTTAGAAGAAGACCACCCACAGCAGTCCTCAGGGAAAAAACATGAGCTTATCACACTCATCTTGCAAGGAAATTTTCGAGATCAAGATGATATAATCAGTTGAACATTTTCTAAAGATGGAAAAAATTCAGTCAAGTCATGCTACTGCGCATTTGTCCAGATGCCATTTGCTATTTTTGGAAGGATTATCAAATTTTTAAAAATCTGCATAACAGTAAATGGAGCAACTTTGAGACATTACAGGACGATGGCCTCTCCTTTTGGGATTTGCTTCTGGCATAGAACTTCCTTAGCAAATGTTTCAAATGGGAATACGTGAGAAGGTGCTGGCTCATCATGCTTGCATGGAGGATGATCTGTTTGGAAAGAAACATCCGAGTCTTTAAGCAATGGAGAAACATTGTTGTTATGATTCAATGGGAACTCCGGTAAAGATGCAAGCTTAAATGGCAGGAGTCAGATTTAGCATGGATTGGTTCTCGAAGAATCGGATGACTTCCCATATGTGCAGCACATATCCAAAATTTGATTTGTGTTCTATGTTTTTTTGTTCCCAAAAAGCAATATACTGGTTTATCTTTTTGCCAATGAATGAATGTCTTCTTAAAAAAACTAATATATTATTGTGTTGTGGAAAACAAAAGGTTTTAATTCATCTTGAGACTTTTCTAATCGAGATTTTTTTCAAAAACAATGTGACATTAGCTTGAAAAATAGCCGTTAAACTTGGTTTGCTGCATGAGTTTGGATGGCCTCATGGGTGTGTTTCTGTTTTGTGGGTAAATATTTTGTACAATGACTGCAATCGATTGCACATGCTATCTGGTCGTAAACACCATATTTTTTTTATATTTTCATGAATTTTTGTGGGTCTAACATCATGAATGTGATTTATATGGTTTGTTTAGCACAAAATGAGTTTTAGATAGTGAGATTATGCAGATTTTTCTACATGGTTGGTCCATTTCATCTTGAGACTGGCTAATGCCTGTGACAGAGTATGCTTGGTCTTGAGCTCAAACAATCAAGAATTAACCAAGCCAATTCGACTCCCTTACCGTTCTTATCGCTAGACTATGACCAAGCTGTTTAAATAAGATGGTTAGTAGTCATGTGGTATCCCATGTGGTAAGCCGGGTCCAGCTGAAGGCCCAGGATCGAATCCCTCTGCCACATGGGGCGGCCTCATATTGCCTTTCAAAAAGAAAGAAAAAAATAATGGTTAGTAGACGGCAGCTCTGCTTATCTGGTAGGAACAGCTAGTGCACGTCACGTGTCGGGACATTGCAAGTTCAAATCCCAATGGTATCGTTGTATAAATAGTAGGAGTCTACCTAACCCCATCTTGCCTTTCAAAACAAAAAGATGGTTAGTAGTCAGATGCCAAACAAAGGTCAGCATAAAACTTAGAGGGCTTACCCCTCAACCTCCCGGGAGCGGTCAAGCTTCAGCTTAGGTGTGAGGTGACGCTCATGGGATTTGAACCTAGACTGCCCACCTCATCCACTACACCAAACCCCACGGGACTCCAAAAAACCCAGCAATTATACCGTTATAAGGTAGGTGATTTCTGAGTAATCAAGACAGACCACAACGACTCGGCTATATTTTGTTGCAAATAGTTGTATCTTATGTAATAAGCAGGAGCCCGCCTCCTTATTTCACGAAGATTGTCTTCAATAATTTGGGAACATGTATGTTTTTTTTCATACGAATCACCGGTTTTTCGAAGTCATTAATCGCGGCTCATATGTATTATTTTTTCATAAGTCACTTCACCACTTTGAAGACTTGAATCAGCTTACCTTTATTTTAATAAACATATAGAAACCAATGGCGCTTGACTGGTAGGAGGTTGGTGCACGTCGACGTTGCATGTTCAAAACCCAATGGTATTTTTTTATAACTGGTAAGGGTCTGCCTAACTCCGGCTTGCCTTTAAAAAAAAAAAGATATAGATTGGTAATTGAGTATTTTTCAATTAAAAAAATAATATAATAAAAAATTGTTTGTCACAACGTCACTCAAGACGATTGATGTTTACTTTGTGTTTGAAAAAAACTGTCGCTCATTTCGAAAACTTAAATAAATTGGGTCCCTTTTAGAAATTGGAGCCAAAAGGTTGGCTACTAAATGAAATTTTCGTCAGAATAAAAACCATTACTTGGTTGACAAGGAGTCCCTCTCCTCCCTTTCATCCTCAACACCTTCACTCTGGGCAGATACTTCTCAGAAAAAGATGGCCATCTCCCACAGACCATCCTTCATCTTCTCTTCTTCCAGCCTCCTGATGGCTGCCCTCTTCGCATACTCCGCCTCTGTGCAGTTGGATGATCCAGGTATAGCACTGAACCAACGTACCCTTTGTCATTCTGTGGGAAAAGGAAACATGGGTGTTCCCTCCTGTTTGTTCTTCAAGGTCTTAGAACACCTATCTCTTTCTTTATTGTTTATTGGATTCAGATTGGTATCTGTGGCTCCCTCTCTATGCCCTTTCCTGTGCCGTGAACCTCCACCAGAGTATCAGAATCTTCGGATGGAATAGATGGGTTGCTGGGTTCACCTCCTGTGGTGCCATCCTGTTGTTCCTTAAGGTGGTCTATGAGTCATATGGGCATGGTGGGTTTGGGGAGATATGGTCTCCAGACATGAATAAGAAGCTGGTGAGGGATAAACTAGGAAGTGGGTTGGTGGCGATCTCCATGTTCTTCCATTACAAGGCAGCAGATGTTGCAGAGAGTACTGTTAGGGTGAGGAGGGAGCAAATCTGGAGGACTATTGAGTATGGTGAGCATTACATCCCATTTTTCACCTCTTCTCTGTTGCTCTGTTGAGTTTTTTCTTCATTTGGTAGAATTCAAAACGCTAAGATGTCTCAGGAGAGATGGATTTTTGCTACTACAGAGAGCACAAAACTGCAGTTGAAATTTGCCCCATTTCCCCCCTTTGAAATTTTGGTGATGACGAGGGTGATTTGGATGTTTTTCTTCTTCATCAGCGCCAGATATTTCTAGGGCTTGGACAGAAAATTGGGTTGGATATGGACCGGTTTGTGAATTCACTGCACCCATATCCAAACAAGATGGGTTAATCCCAACCTGTTTATATCTGTGTATGAAACATATTTTGCTCATGCTTTTCTATCTAATGTGTTACATGAATTACAGAATCACATCTATATGTTTACAAAGAACTTATTAGGTAATATCATTGCCTTCTATTGCATTGCATAGCAGCACATATGCTTCCATAGACCAATTTAGCGTCAACTATGATAAAAAGTCACAGGTCCATTTATCATTAAACAAAGCATATCCTGTACCTGTAGTTAGAATTGCCATGGTTGATTTTGTAGCGGAAATACTTTGTATTGATTGAAGATCTGTACTTTTAACTATGACATGGTGGTGCAATTTGGTCCACCAGTTTTTGCTAACTTGTCAGAAAAACTGTAATATGTCCAAGTTACAGCATCAAAAGCTTGTTTAATGGTAATGGCCCATTGGCATGGAGTTTGGTATGCAAGACAACTAAGTCAATGTTCACTTATATTGGGTTTTCTGCATGAAGTGTGGGGCAGTTTACCTACTCCTTATTTAACTACAAATGGCATAAAAAACAATCACAAGGGATGTGTAAGTGACCTGTTTCTAGGTCTTTTTCTTTTTCGCTGCCTTTTTGCTGGATATTAAAAGTTTAAAACCCTAAAACAATTTTCATGCTAGATCAACTCATGTGGAGTTTTAATTGGACCCAACTTCACCTACCTTGAGATGACCTATACCCACATTTATCCAATATAGACGGAGAGATGGATCAGCCGATGAGACCAATATGAACTCTAACTAAACTTGTCTTAAAATACACAGATCAAACCTTGATCTAACCTAGTTTTATTATGTATCTACAACTTCCCTAAATTCTCTGCTAGCTAAAAGATAAAAGGAACATTTAAGATTGCTTAAACCTTAGGTTGATTCTAAAATGTCTTCTATGTCAGTTCTTATACTGACACCGTTTGACAAGATTATTGAAACCTTTCCTCAACAAGTATTAGATCCAAATAGGTCCAATGGTCCAATGGCTAAGATAAGGATCTAGGTGCGCCAAGAGCAACTTGCCAGCCGAAGATATTTTATCTCAAAAGCCAATATGGTCATCAATAATAAGAGTTTTTTTTTTTTTTGTTTTTTTTTTCTTTTTCCATAAGTTTGACTATTGTTTTCTTTGTTGTGTTTGTGAATTTGTTTTAGGAATGGTGATGCTGGTGGCTATGAGCTTTGGGCTTGTGGTGACCTTCTTTGTGTTGGTTAAAGAAATTCAAAAATAATTCGAGGAGGAAAGGTAGGTACAGAAAGCTTGAAAAGAAAATTTGCACTTGGTAGTGAGTCTTCATACAGAAATTGTGCCACCAAAATTTTGTTTACATGCAGTATGTGTTGTGATTGGTTTGAGGAAAAGACAAAAGTGTGTAGATACTATGGAGTTGGAATATAGTGTTTAAGTTTTGTTTTTATATTTACACGGAGAAACTACCCCCAAGATCAAAGACTTAGCCGGCGGCTCTGTCTGCCATACCTATGGTCGCTGTCCAGGCAGTGTAAAACTCTGTGGGCTTACCCCTTGCCCCCAAGGAGTCACCACTCAGCTTGAGCATGGGGTCAGCCCGTGGGATTTGAATCTAGACCACCTGCCTAGTGGCCTAGGTCCCATCCCACTATGCCAAACCCCTTTGGGGCTAGTGTTTAAGGTTTGTTGATGGCTTTGAGAAGTTTCTTCTCTTTTTAAAGTGAAGCATATGTTTTAAATAAAATTCTCTGACTAATGTACTGACATTATGTTGAATGAGCACAGCATATTAACTAATATTTCATTCATAAAAAAAATACAATATCAGTTATAAATATCAATGTCATTCCAATTCTCTATTTGTATGTTTTCGTGCTAAAATCATTATTACTTTTAATGTGTGTCAAAATAGCATGAATGCAATTTGCTTCTCATTGCGATCATCATGGTGAAAATAACCAATTCTCCCAAAGCCTCACAATCTAGTGCAGGAGTGCGTTTACATGTCTCATTTTCTGTAGTTTTCATCTCTCACGTTCATCAAAAAGGCATCTTAGTGGCTTGCTGGGTAGAGAAGGTGCTATTTGTATGAGAGATAATATGGGACAATGTGCATTCTTTGGTTATGTACTCTATTTTTTTATGGTTGCTTAATTTTTTAGCTCTGTTCTTTGTGTCCCCTCCTCGAGTATTGGCTAAAATCTCTCTCTCTCTCTCTCTCTCTCTGTGTGTGTGTGTGTGTGTCCTAATGTATACTTGCATGCCAAAATACAAAATATTTGAATCCATGAGATCTTCCATCATTTCCATGTACATATACATGGTACGCGGTACATGGAGTCTAGGGGTGGGTAACCGGCCAGCCCGGCCTGCTAATGGACCGGGCATGCCGGGTCGGGCCTATTATATATTATATTATATTCTATGTTATATATATATATACATGGGTCACTTTGAGCCAAAACCCCGGGCCAAGATTGGTCTTAATTTATAGGCTCAAACCCTGGCCTGATGCCCACTCTTAATGGAGTCCAATGATCTTGATTTCTAGCAAGTCTTCCATCTTTGAAAATTCTTGGTGAGTGAAACAACTCATCAAGTCTATTATTCTCTCAAAAACCCATGAAGATTAGACTATTATAAAAGGTCTTTCCGGGGGAAACGATCAAGATAATTTCGGTAATTTCTAAACGTTAAAATGAACAAAGAATGGTGAAAAAAAATCAGAAAATATAGCAAAAAATAGTACATAAATAACAAAAAGCATGTTCAAATGGTGTGTTTCACAATTTTACAAGAATCTAACATACCGTATTTCTCAAAATGAACTTGCAAGAAATTCAATTTTCTTGCTGATTACCGCGATCCAGATTCAATCAAAGCTAACGTTTTTAAAGATGCACCTTCAAAGAAGCTTTCTTCAACCATAGGACGAGAACATTCAATATTTTACTGTTTTGAAAAATGATTGATATTTTTAATAATATTTTAATACAAATATATATTTTGTGTATTAAAATTAAAAATAGTTTTGTATTAGTTACGAATTAAAAAATACTTGTCCTTTATCCTTTGTTATAACATACTTCAGCCATTGTATTTTTGGGTGTCCTTCATTGCATGGATGAACCCGTCAGAGGTTGCTCTGGCCGGATTTGGGCCCAGTTTGGATCTTGGCAGGTCAATCCTGGGGTCGAGTTAATGGAATTCAAATTGAATCGTGATGGTAGTCTTGGTAGATAGTCATGATGCCAACCACATTAATATGATGGGTAGGTTCCTTTGACCCAAACAGGATCCAATTCACTGGACCAGGGCTCACTTTATTGGCTATAGTCTTCACATGTTAACATGTAAAAGGTCTGGATTTGGATCGGATGTGGCCAATACTATATTCAACTAATCAGATGTTGGCTCAATGGATTTGAATTCTGATTCGGATTCAGATGGTGAAAAGCTCAAGATCCATTTTTTTCACATGTAAATGGATTCAGATATCTGTCAAATTTGGGTATTTGTTAGATTGGATAGCAAAAAATCAAAACCATATCTGCATCCTATTATAATGGGACATGGTTTTGACTTACCAAATGCAACTAAACCAAATTGAATTCGGTCAAATATTGGATAAAATCTGATTCATTGACATCCCTATCACAGATCCACCCCAACAGGAAATTGATTGAACTAAACCAGGGTACCAGGTTTGGGTTGTCAATGGTTCGGACATATGACAAACCTGGGATAGATCAGGTCCAAGATTTTTGGGTATTTTTTTTTTTAAGTTTCCTCAAACTAGATCTTTTATTCTAATTTATCTAAATATTTTTCATAGCTGAGAAAATCCTGGTTCGGACATTTGTGCAAATTGGTCTGAACTCTAAACACACCCTCAACGTAAAGGTTAGAAAAAAATCATTCAATTCGGGTTCGGATTCGGGCCCAAGGCAGGGCCAAACATCAGGTCATAAATTTGGATCTTTGCAAATTGTCTCGGTTGCGTTCACCAGGGAAGTAATTCTGAACAAAAAGAAATAGTCAATAATGACAACGATGAATTAAAAAAACAATAGCAAACACACTGGTCCCATAAGTCATTAAAGAAGATTTGAAGCACTTCCTTTATAGAGCTCTCAATGAGCTCAAGTATGAGTAACAATGATATGGATTTTTTTTTATGACTCGAAGAAACCGCACTCGGCATGAAGGCTTAGTCGTGTTGGCTCAGCCTGCCATACCTATGGTTGTCGTGCCAGCGACGTAAAACTCTGATGCTAGGACACCTGCTCTTGGGGCTTATGCTACGTGTTGGCTTGCATAGATGGGTGACACCCATGAAAATCTAACATTGACTGCCCATCTAAAAACCAAGGCCCCACCCCCACATATATTTAGAGAGAACATGACCGCATGCGTGAAGAGAATAAGAATATCCCTCTCCTTGCTACATATCCAGATGATCCTTAGTTAAAATAGAAACTGTTGGCAACACATGCTTAAAATGAGCATGAACTCACAGGAGAAACTCTGAAGGCTAGTAGCAGCACACAAATGACATTGAAAATAATGCTTTGGGCTTAGTTTGAGGGAGTTGTACATGTATATTCCTTTTAAAGAGCCTATGTTTGAAAGATTTGTGCATGGGAACTCCTTGAAAAAGCAATGTAAGGATCAATTTGGACCATTTGACTCATCATGGTATGATTTCGGGTTGTGAGACCTCTTCTAAGTTGATATGGATCCGATTCATGAGGTTTCTTAAATCTATGCAAACTATGACTTTGCCATTGGGTTTAAGGATGGTAAAAATATTGGCTAACTATTGAGGATAGTCTATGTCTAACGAATCCTACCTTAATTATATCCTCTAGGTTGACTTTGATTTAAAGTTTTACTCATTGTTATATTTTTCTAAGTTTTTGCTTGAAAAACTTGACATTATGATGGAGAGTAAGGCGGTGTCCGACAAGTTTTAAATTTAAACTCAACATGTCTTGGTATGATTATGTGAACACATCCTTATATTAGGTTTGGAACTCAACTAAGGTTTCTCTTCCCTCTAGACTCAGTGTTGTTCCTATCTGACCACTTTGAGGGTTTTTTGGGTTGCTTAAAATGACCTCTACATTATTCTCAATAACCATCGGACAAGGGTTTTCTTGTCTTTCAAATAACTTTTTAAACTCAGTAAGCTCGGCGATATCCTCCAAAGGCTCTTCTTTATTCATGCAATGTCCATGCTCTAGACTGCCCTCATGCTTATTTTTAGAAGATACTTTAAAAATGATAGTCAGTTTTTTCAAAATTTCGATTTTTTTTTTAAATAAGAGACAAAGACATTGACAAAAGGAAGACGTTTGACACAGACACTCGAATTTCATCCTCAGATACAGAAAAGTTCTGGAGCGAGAAAGAAGTTGTGGCATCTTTAAATAGAAAAGCAAAAATATTATTGGATTTTTCAACTTTTTAATTTTTAATTTTTGTTTTTCAAATGTACAAGTTTCAAGTTAGGATCACATACATGGGGTTTGAGTATTGATACCCGGTTCATAGTTGGGCTCATGGTTTCCTTGGTTGATGAAAGTTTTATAACTTCGTAAAAAGGATTTGCTGGAGAACAAAATATTCAAATTTAAGTTTTCGAAAGTTGAGTCCAAAATCATGTCATCACCCAAGGTTTAAGGGCAGAAGGTTTATGAGTTATTATGAGGTTGCAATCCCTTTCATCAAAAGGTTTATTACTATGAGGGTCATGCTTGTTATCTTCCATGACCAAATCTATTATAGTATAAAAGTTTGTAGATAATATCTTGTTCAAGTCTAGAACTAGAGAAGTGTCACTTAGGGTTTTTGAGAAAGGTGTTTGAACGTTTGAGAAAATCTAAACTCATGATGAATCCCAAAAAATGTGTCTTTGGCATTGTAAGCTCGAAATTATATTTTTGAAAATAAAGATTTTATTTTAAAAATATTTCATTAGAAGCTAACCTATTTTCAAGAGATGTGGGATCCTCGTTGATACGAGGTGAAGCCGTTCCTCTTCAAGTGACGAGAGATAACCCAACTAAAGTTGAGTTTTTTTTTTATAAAAAGTGATCCTTCTAAGCCTCCTTGAGCACAAGTAAGCCTAGAGTGAACCCACCCAAAAGCTCAAACAAGAGAAAGCATGTGTACACAATTTAGTAACAATGAGTTGGGAAATAAATTCATAAGATAGCAATAAAGAATAAGATAATAAGAGAGAATACTTACTCGGGCACGAGTTAATGATCCCAATAAAGTCTCTCTACTCAAATCGTTTGTGAGAAGAGCATCCCCCATAGAAAAAGTTAATGTAGAAAATAAAAAGAATGGTATAAAGTAAACTATCCTAGGTAAGAAGAATGCTAGGCACTCTTTTTTATTTTTTAATCTCAATGCCAATCCAAGGAAGAAATTTATCTGAAGACCTAAGAAAACTAGTTAATAAAGCTACTCATATCAACTACCTAGCCCAGATAAAAAGTTAACAAATTTTACATAGGGAAGCAGCTTTCCAAAGCAAAGGATAAAAAGAACAGGTGGGTGCTCCCAATTCTCCACCAAGACCCTAGCACTCAAGTAGTGGGCCCTACCCAAGATCCAAGTATGTGAAAATTTAAACCAAAGGGGGCTATTTATAGGTTTTGTACCAAAATCCTACCGAGATCTACGCCAATGCTTAATGTGGGTCCGATCTGGGCCGGGTCTGGATCAGCACTGGTGCAGATCCGCCCGACACGTGCGCTATTTTTTTAGCTAATTCATGCGTGGTCTCAAGCGGGAAAATAATTACAGTTCACCGGCTCAAATGAAAGGGGTATAAATATGGAGACCGAATTCGATCGGCTGACAAAATTGCGCGGGTTTTCCCTCCCCTGTAGTTCTTGCCCTCGTGGACGAAAGGCGAACTAGGGTTTCGTTCCTTCGTCTTCCCCGTCTAGGGTTTTGGTTGTTCTCTGCTCCTACTAGGATTCGGATCATCGTCCTCGTTCCTGAGTCGGCTTGTTTGGTCTCCAGATGGAGGAGGGTCGCAGATCGGAGAGGAAGGAAGACGAAGGAAAGAAGGACGGTTGTTTGCCGTCGAGCGCCAAGGCTTACCTCGATCCGGAGTACTGGTGAGATATATACATTGTTTTTTATCAAATCAATGAATTTCGATCACCGTTTTGAGTTTCTTCTTGACCGATCGTTCTGTTTGGATGAAGAAAAGTTCAGTTTTTAGGGCGTTTTTTTTTTTCGTTTTTCGTTTCAGTGGGTTGGAGAATAGTTTAGACCTCTTTTTTTCTTTTGTGCTTTCAATCTCAAAATTGTTGTTGTTATGGATGAATTCAGCGCGATGCTGGTAAGCTTTGTTGTGAATACTGCTTGGTTAATGGCGATATCGTTGCCTTAATTTCGTGTTTTTTTTGTGGTGCGGGAAACTGTAGGAGTTTCTTGATATGTACTTCATGCATACTGCATAACGATGGTGAGTAGGAAAAGGATCGTATCCTAGGACATATGATGCTGCACATCATATGTTGATCCTAGCCGTCCTGTTGAATGCATCTGGACGGCTAGGATCATATGCACGAACGGGTGAGGATACGGATGGCCAGGATGCATTCGGTTGGAAGGCTAGGATCGACATATGATGCTGGATATGATCCTTCTTCTGGCGAGGTACCGGTGTTTTTTTGGATACATGGTGTGTTTGGATCATCGCATCATGTAACTCCTGATGCTTGTGGTTGCATTTGGATAAGAGAGGAGTCCCAACGCTTAGTGTTATGGCTGTATCCAAGCATTGTGTGCATTTCTGAATGCTGACATTGCAGATCGTCATCCAATACATATCAGTTGCAATCCTAGAGTCTGCTGTGGGAAAGCCAAGGGAATTCATAGTTCTCGGTGTTCACTCTGTGGGCCATTCAGAAAGTTGTGTAGTACATATTGTATATATTCTGGAACATGTGAATGGATTCATATTATTGTGGAACTTACTTTTCCTTGTGCTTCTTAATTTGTTTGCTAGTACTCAGCTATATGAATTTTTGTTTCAATCCCAACTCTTTTTCAGCACGGATGACAGTTATTTTTAACTGTTTTTGTTTTCAAATTGTTTGTAATAGTGTGATGGTTTTTGTTGGAATGCCCAGGAACCTGCGTTTTTCCTCAGAAGATCACTATGAATGGTTCAAAGATTACTCCCATTTCCAGCACATCATGAGACAACATGTTAAATCCACTGATACTGTGTGTATAAGTTTTTGTTTCAACTTTGCTTTGTTCTCCTTCTTCCTTGCCTTGAGTTCATAATAGATGAGAAGGTATATGGTCTTTGTTAGATAAGGTTTTTGCTATTAGGTTCACATTGACTAGGAAGGTGACCCAACTCAAAACAACCTCGGTCTCTAGCTAACTATGAGTCTTAGGGTGTCATGGTATAATTCTAGGAAAAGATTTGGTGGTTTGTTCGTCCTCTTTGTAATGAAAACACATAGTGTTCTCTTTTTCAGCCAAGATGCATCCCATGCATCAAAAGAAAGCACTTTAGTGAAGCTTTTTGGGCAAGAAACCACATGTAATGCTTTTCCCGATTGATCTATTCATGTTTAGAATAATTGTAAGTCTATCTTTCATTCAAACATGGCACACCTTGCATAACTTACTAAGCCACACACAATTTGTTTGAGGTTTATATTTATATAAAACCAAATTGAATTAAGGAAAAATCTCAAACTATTGAAAAGTTTTTTATGGTTATAAATTATACCTGGCTGGATGATGCCCTATGTCATCTGGGTGCGGGTGTAAGTATGAGTACGGAGGGTACGACATGACAATTCCCAAAAAATGTAGGTACGGGAACCCGACTATATATATATATATATATGTCACATGGGTGCGGCGCAATTTTAAAAATTTTGGACACGGGGACTCGGCTATATATATATCCCTTGTGCATATATGTGGATATTGTCCTTTAAAGTTTGGCACCAGCATGAGTGTTTTTTTTAAACTTTGCAAATTATACTTTTGCCCTTGCAGAAAAGGGGGCCTGAGGGCTCCCCCCAGCGCGGGTCCCGCTGCGCGGTCAGCGGGTGGGGGTCTAGGGGGGCGCCCCTGGCGGGGGGCAGCCCCCCCCCCCGGAATTTTTTTTCTGGGGCTTATGTTTGAGACTCATGCTATATATATATTTTTAAAAATATATATAAAAAGATCATTTTTCCCTAAAAATGGACAGTTTTTGGACTCAGTCAACGCTGACCGAGTCCAAAAAGGACGGACTCTGCCTCGACTCGTTGACCGAGTCTGTGTCCGCACCCGTGTCGGGGCGTGTCGACTCGGGTGTGGCTCCTCCCTAGCCGAGTCCGTGTGACATATATATATATATATATATATATATATATATATATATATATATATATATATATCAAGGTTGTAAGTATCATATCGTTACCTTTATCAACCGGTCCCAAAGAAATATTGTATCATATCGGAAATCTATCATAAATTTTTAATAAAAAAGTTTTTGAAATTAAAAAAAAAAAAACTAAAAAATTAGCAAAATTCTGAAAAAACATGTCACATAAAACAATGATGAATTGCACACAATACAATCATAAAATCACATACGAAGGCAACTACATAATTTAAATTAATAACAAACCATGGGATTGATAACTGATAATGTAAATAAAAGGCAACTACATAATTTAAATTTTAAATACAATTAAAGCCTTAATTAACAATATTAAGTTCACATCCAAGTCATACTAAAATGTCATAAGTCATAACTAAACTATTAAGACTAAGAATTCATGATAATTAAAAATATTACATTTAACCAACACCTTACATGCCAATCTTCATCTCTAAAGTTCTAAACTATAAAGATCTTAAAACAAAACTATCTTCTAGAGCCTATTTGCCAAACATTAGAAAAATATTTTCTCAGTGTTGCATTGATCTCTTTATCTTCGACCAATTTTTTTTGCAATTGGTTCATCATCATCATCTTCAAAATCTAGAGCCATGGTTGAGAGTCTTTCATCTTTGCATTTATGCAAAATTCTTCTTCGAATTTTTTCTAGTTTAACAATAGCATCAACACAAAAAGTGACAGGATTAGATGAAAAAGTGACAGGAATAGATGAAGAATCACACAGACATACATTTTGATCTTGATCTTGATCTGCAATATGTTGTTTAAATCTATGCAATTCACTTCTAATAATAACATCAAAAAACAAACATCTCAAATTAAATGATGACCCTAGTCGTGGTACATCATCAATGCCTCAGTAGTATTGCCATGCAGAATAATCTCTATGACATGAATGCGAAGACGACATCTAAAATAAAATATAACCAATTAAAAACTCAATAAAAAGCAAACAATAAGACACACCAAACATATCTTTCCCCCAAAACACTCAATAAGAAGCAAAGAATAGGGATTTTGTATCTTAACCCACTTCCTTGACTGAAAAAATAATGAAAATGCACTATTACTCGATAAAATCGCAAAAGCCCTCTCTCTTACCCACAAATCAACCCCCAAATCGATCTCACAAAATCTAGGGAGCGTGGGTTCTCTTCTAACAAACTCTAGACATATGGAGAACTCGGACCACAAGAAGCCTTTTAAACCCAAAATGAGAAAGACAACTTTTAGCCTTTTTTAAGTGCACCAATATTGTATTGTACGATACAAGTACGATACACACTCGTATAGCAAAACCTAAACGTAATGATACATATCGTATAATACAGTACTGTATGTACAATCATGATTAAAATAATATTAAAATACCAAAATGAAAATCAAATTCAAACAAAAATTTAACCTAAATCCGAGATGTAAAATTCATCTTTATTTATTAAATAATTATAAAGAATTCGTAGGTATTACATACTTCTCTCCTTAAAAAAAATTTGTCTGTGAAATTTGGTTACAGTTACATACCAAAGAACTCTGGGTATTTTGCTTTTATCTCTTCCTCCAGATCTCATGTATATTCTTCAATTCTGTGGTGTGGCCATCACACTTTCACCAAGAAAATCATCTTACATATATATTAACTATTGCATAAATACAAAATAAACCGAATATAATCTAAATATATATGCTATATCTAAAATATATATTATATACTGAAAATATAAAGTTATAAAATGAAAATATAGTTATAAATTATAAATTGATAACAAACTTGTATGTATGGAGGGTAAAATGGTGTGTCTCAGTGTCGACGTGTGTCGACACGGGTATGGAGGGTAAAATGGCGTGTCCCAGTATGATAGATGCTACATGCATGTATTGATCTAAAAAAAATCCGACACCATTGATGTAAGATTTTGAAGTGAAATTGGTTATATATATCACTGTCACCAATATCGGCAACATTTTGAAAATATCGTGTGAAATATCAATATTTTAAGATAGCCAATACTAAAGGGAATATCTTGCCATATTTTCAAACTATTGCATTTATATCATGATATTTTTGAGAAAAAACTCATTTTTTTATATTTTAACTTTGCATTTCTTATTTTCCTGTTTCTTTTATATTTTTAAAACCTTTAAAACATGTTTCTTTATATTTTTGGAAGAAAATAATGCAAAACTTATTATTTTTTATCTTTTTGGTTATTATTTATTTATTTTTCAATTTTTTAAAGTCTTGAGATTTTCATGGGATTTTTCAACTTTTGAAAATCTCTCCGAGAAATACCCTCACCAAGATAATACTTTGAAGTTTGAACGATATAGATGGCTATAATATATACATAAATATAAATATATTTATTTATTTATAAAAGAGATTATAGGATGTGTGATTTTATTTTTTTTTCATATATATATAAGATTATAAAATGTGTGATTTTCTTTTCTTTTTTTTCTTTCATAGTCACCTATAGTGTTCAAGGTATTTTTCTCGGAGAGATTTTCAAAAGTTGGATTTTCTTGGAAAAATCTCGGGAGTTTAAGATATTGAAAAATATAAATAAAAAAAAAGATAAGAAAATAGTAGTCTTGCATGATCTTTCTTGCAAAAATATGAACAAACAAGGTTTAAAAGGTTTTAAAATATAAAAGAAAAAATTGAAAATGTATTCTTTAAATTTAAAATTTGTTTTTTTTCCTAAAATCGTTGTGATATTTTGAAAATATCACAATATACTGCTGATAATATCAGCTGACTTGATATCGCCGATATTATCACAATATTTTCAAAACATCGGTGATATCGGTGACACTGTTTTCTTTTGTTGATGTTCACATCCATGTTTTTGTAATCACTAGTGATATCCTTTGCAAGAGAACATGCTATATATTTTTATTTATAAATCCTAACATTACATTTGCAATTGGAAAAGTGAAAATGGACTAAGATCCATCTTGTTCTTTTCAAGGCTCTGATAATCTGCATCAAATGCCACTCTAGAACTGATTTTTGAGTGGATTGGGATAGTTAAAAAAAAACTATGGGGTGAAAGGTAGAGAAACTAGTTGCTGTAAAAAAAATCCTTTTGAAAAGAAATGTTGCATATATAACATAGAATTGCTGCCATGCATGAGCCCACTAGGGATCTTGAATGGGTTGTAGGACTCTGAGGCCCCTATTTGGGGTTGAGGCACACAGAAGATTCTCGGAATTAGGAAAAAAATGAACAAAGTTGTATAAGGCTAGTGGTCATTCTAGAGTTTCGCAAAAAGTGATCACAATCCACTCTTTTCTCCATGAACCTTCTCGAACCAACAAGTAAAATAGTTAGGGTGAAACGAAGAATATTCTCTCCCCAAGACTAAAAGCTTGCATAGTATTTTCATCTAAAAATAATAGTAATAATTTGCAAAAAGCAGATCAGAGCAAAGGTATCGTGATTGTTCCATTAGTAGAGCTTCTTGAGCATCATTCTTAACGTCATCTAGAACTTCTCAGTTCCTATGATTAACCTGTCTTGTATCTTAATAGCATAGAGTACCAAAAAGTGCTGAAGTAGTAAACTAGCAAAGCTGTTTCATTAACATGATTTTATCACTGTACCAATCAGGAAACATCTATGTAGTCAAAGGTGCTAGGCAGTCCTAGTCGGTAGAACCCTAAAAAGACTAGTCGATGACTAGGTGAGACTAGTTGGTATCCCAATTAAAAAATAAAAATTATACAAAATATACATAAAAATATGTTTAATTCTTTTGGTAATAAGATGTTTTCTTCAGACAAGTACACAATTATACATGCTTTTACAAAAGATATAACCATTATATATATATATATATATATTCAATTATTCATAAATATTCAGTATAATCAACTAAATATACTTTCAGCCTTTCACCGAAAATTTGATTATAATGCACACACATTGTATTCATAGCATAATCAGTAATATATATAGGGAAGGTGGCTGTCCAACCAAAGGAAGGTCCAAAATCTACAACCGATGATAATTGACAGAATTTCTTCTCTAACAATCGAGTTTTTCATCGATTGAACTTTATATATTTGATTTTTATCATTCATTTAGTGAGCGACATGTTTTGGAATATGAATTTTTGATGTTTAGATACGTTTTTGAAAATGCTAAAAATCAACAGCCCATAATACTTTGCATTGTAAAGATTTAAATGCATTGTGAGCCGTCAGTTTCACACATTTTGAAAAACATGCCTATATGTCACATAAAGTCTTCTTGCAAAGCATTTTTGTACTAAATAAATTATAAAGAACAAATATATGAGGTCTGATCGATGAGATGCTCAAGCATTGGAGAAGGGGAGTCGTCCGATCGTTGTTGGTTGTAGATTTTGGACCTTCTTTTGGTTGGACGGTCTCTCTTTTCCTATATATATATATATATAGAGAGAGAGAGAGACACACACACATACAAAAAACTCATACTTGCGTTTTTTCACAGAAAAAAAATACAGAAGCACAGTAACACATACATATATAAATACCATATTACATAATCAGTAATACTAAAACATGCTTTCAAGCTTTTATAGGAAAATTTACAAAAACTCACACATATATATACACAACTCTCTCTCTTTCTCTCACACACACACACACACACATATCTCACTTTCAGCCTTTAACAGAAATTCATCAAAAAAAATTGACACATAATAATTTAGAATTAACCCCTCCCTTCACATTATATATATATGAATAAACTGCCCTTGTGCCTAGGTGAGAGCAGTTTAGTCGTTGACTAGGTGCCTTAGTGTAATGAAATATGCGGAAAAGAAATGTATGTCCTACAATGGACATTCACACATAGAAATCAAAGAACAAGTCCAAAAGAGGACATACACAAAAGCCAAAAATGGCTAGAAAGCATAAAATCTTATAAATGCACTAAAGGGCTTGTAGAAGCCACACACTACAAAGGGGGAGACCCCACTTATTTATAGGCAAGAGAGGAGTGAGGGAGAGTTAGAGAAAAGCAAGAGAGAGGGACCATTGGGAATCCCAACAAGGAGTCGTTGGGCTCCCAACGGTCACAATTGTGACCGTTGGGGGCCCAACGACTCTTTGTTGGGGCCCCCAATGGCTGTGCATTAAATGCACAAAAAGAAAAATAAAAAAGACAAAAAGAAATGGAAAAAAATAGAAAAGGAAAAAGGGAAAAAATAGAAAAAGAAAAAGACTAAAATGCCCCTATTGGGCGAGTTACAGAATTACCCCTTATCGGGCAGAATATATTTATATATATATATATAGATATATATATATATATTACATATATATTTTAACACCCTCCCTCAAGCTTTACGGGGATACAACGAAAAGCTTGTTGAGAAGAAACATGAACCGAGGAGTAGCAAGAGCTTTGGTGAAGAAGTCCGCCAACTGGTACTCGGATGTGACGTAGGGCAGTGTAATAGTTTCTTTTAGGTATTCATCTCGAACATAGTGGCAATCCATCTCAATATGTTTAGTACGCTCATAGAAGGTGTGGTTGCTTGCAATATAGATAGCACTCTTGTTATCACAACACATCTTCGAAGGACTTGAGATGACGATGCCCATATCACAGATGAGACTTCTAAGCCACACAAGCTCCATGGTGGTAGTGGCCATTGCACGATATTCCGCTTCAGTTGAGGACAATGATACTTTATGCTGCTTCTTGCATCTTCAAGAAATCATAGAGTCACTTAGGAAAACACAAAAACCAGTGGTTGAGACTCTATCATTGGGATTTCCTCCCCAATCAGCATCTGTATAAGCAATTAAATCAAGTGATGATGAAGAGGAAAGAAAAACTCCCTTAGTTATGGTGTTTTTAATATATCTGACAATCCTTAAGACTGCACTCATGTGCACAGTTGTAGGTGCATGTTGAAATTGACTAACGGAATGAACTGCATGAGCTATGTCTGGCCGAGTGATGGATAAGTATGTCAGAGACCCAACGAGTTGACGGTAGGGAGTAGGATTCTCGAGAAGTGTCCCATCTTCCAGCCTTAGCTTTGCATTGATAACCTCAGGGGTTTCTGTCTTTTTATCATTCGAAATTCCAGACTTAGCACAAATGTCAGCAGCAAGTTTCATCTGAGAGAGAATATACCCTCGGGGTGAATATGCAACTTCAATACCTAGAAAATATCTTAAGAAACCAAGGTCAGACATGTCAAAATTTTCTTTTAAAATTTTCTTAATATCATGGATTCCTTGCTCATCATTTCCAGTGATGATCATATCATCAACATATAGTAGTAAAATAACTACAAAGGACCCTGCACTTTTCACAAATAACGCAGTGTCAGTATAACATGAACGGAAATTTAAGCTAGTCATTACATTGCTAAATCTGTCATGCCAAGCTTTTGGAGCTTGTTTTAACCCATATAGTGCCTTTTTTAGTTTAAGAACTTGGTTTTCACCAATAGATACTCCTGGTGGAGGATCCATATAGACCTCTTCACTTAGTTCGCCATTAAGAAATGCGTTCTTAACATCCAATTGATAGATAGGCCATTTTTTAATGGATGCAACCGCAATAAGAGTCCTAACACTAGTCATTCTAGCTACGGGAGCAAAGGTTTCCTCATAGTCTATTCCGTACTCTTGGGCATATCCTTTAGCTACCAACCTAGCTTTATACCGTTCTAATGACCCATCACTTTTAGTTTTAATTTTGAAGACCCATCTACATCCAATAGACTTCTTTCCGGTGGGTAATGAAGTTATTTCCCAAGTTTTAGCCTTTTCAAGGGCACTAAGTTCTAGTTTCATGACTTCAACCCATTGAGGAATGTTTTTGGCTTCATTATAGTGTGATGGTTCATGATAAGAGTGTAATGCAATTAGACATGCCCTATACTTAGGTGTTAGGGATTCATAGGAAACAAACCTATTAGGAGGATTGGAGATTCGACTAGATCTCCTTAAAGAGGTTTCTTCTATGTTGGAACTTTGAGAATATTTTTCTAAAGCACTTATGGGAATTTCTTGACCACGCCTAGTATAGGTTTGAATTGACCTATTTTCAACATCATTACTTCTATTTTCATCATTACTAAGAGGAGTATCCTCTAAATCATTAAGAACATCCTCTACATGAGGAGTCACATCTTCTTGAGAGAGAAGATCAAATAAGAAAGCATATTCGCTTTCATCAATATCTTTATTTTTCTCAAAACCATTCTCATTTTCTAAAAAAGTAACATCTTTGGATACATATAGTTTGTTGCTTTTGGGATCGAAGCACCTAAAACCTTTTTGATTTTCTCCGTATCCTAAGAACACACATTCGATAGCTTTGGGAGATAGTTTATCTCTTTTATGTGTAATGACAAAACACTTACACCCAAAAATTCTTAATCTATTAAAATCGGGTGTTCTTTCAAAAAGTTTTTCATATGGAGATATATTTTGAAGGGATGAGGATATCATTCTATTTATCAAATAAGTGGAGGTTAAGGCGGCTTCGGCCCAATAGCATTTTGGAATTTCTTTGGAAATGAGAAGGGTCCTAGTGGTTTCCAAAATGTGTCTATGCTTTCTTTCGGCTAGACCGTTTTGTTGGGGAGTCCTAGGACATGACCTTTGATGACAAATTCCATTGGTTTCCAAATATTCTTGAAATTCATTTGATAGATATTCTCCACCGGAATCGGATCGAAGAATGGAGATATTAGTTGAAAATTGATTTTTGACAATCATATGAAATTTTTTAAAAAAGTTAAAAACTTCGGATTTTAAATTGAGAAAATAGATCCACACATATCGAGTGAAATCATCAATGAAAGCAACATAATATGAGTATCCTCCTTTTGATATGACCGGAGAAGGACCCCAAACATCCGAATGAATTAATTCAAAGGGTCTTTTTGACACAAATGTTCTTTTTGGAAAGGGGGTGGATTTCATTTTTCCAAAAATACAACTCTTGCAAACAAAATGTTTCTCATTACAAAATTTCTTTCCAAAAGGAAAGGAGTACATTTTTGGGAAGCTTGGATGTCCAAATCTTTGATGCCAAGTTTCTATATTTTTATCTTGGACATGATTACAAAAAGAGTTGGTGAAAAGTTTTAAATTGGTCATGTAGTAGAGATCTCCCCTCCTATGGCCTTGCCCAATCCGCTTCCCGGACTGGAGATCCTGTATAAAGCAATCCTTGGTTGAGAAGGAGATTTCACATCCATGATCACATATTTGAGAGACAGACAAGAGATTTAAATTAAGTTGAGGTACTACTCTTACATTTGGCACAAAAAAATCTTTTGAAAAATCTAAGGTTCCAAAGCTTTTAACTTGTAAAGAGGTACCATCGGCGGTGGAGACAAAAGAATTTTTTAGTTGCTATATACATTGGATAGTCCATTTTCAATAGGGGTCATATGAAAAGATGCTCCAGAGTCAAGAATCCAAGAAGGCCTACCTGGAGAAGAAGAAGAGGCAATGGCGGCTCCCGAAGTTGACAGCGATTTGAGTAGAATTTGAAGAGCTTTGGATAGTTGAGCAAGGGAGAAGGACTCTTTCCCTTTCATTGGCTCCTCCTTCTTTTGGGGAATTTCTTCAATAGTAGCAACTTTACCTTTTGGAGGCTCATTTATCTTTGGACAATTAGGTCTTATATGACCCGGTTCTTGACAATGATGGCAAATAGCTTTCCTATAATTGCCATTATAGTTATTTTGCCTCCCAAAGTGTGGAGGCTTATATGCTTTCATATGATTGCCGGGTCTAGACACGGCAAGAACTTCATCTCCTCCCTTAATCATGCCAAGACGAGTTTCTTCTTGGCATATTTCGGCTATGGCATCTTCCAATGGAAGCGGTTTTGATCTATGAAGAAGGGAGGACCTTACTTGTTCATATTCGGGCCTAAGCCCATGTAAAAATTGGAAAAAGTGTTCTTTCTCCATTTGTTCTCTTCTCATTTCAACATCTTCACTTGATACCCATTTGGGTTCAAGAAGGGATAGCTCATCCCATAAAGGTCCAAGAGTGCTATAGTAATCTCTTACACTCATTTCACCTTGCTTAATGGTACGAATTTTTTCTTGGATAAAGAATTGACGAGCAAGGTCTTTTTGGGTATACATACCTTTCATAAAGAACCATGCTTCATTTGCTAAGCGGAATTTGGCAATGTTGGCGCAAATCTTTAGCTCCACGTTGTTCATGAACCATGCAAGAATTTTTGCATGCTTACTTTCCCAATCTTCTACCTTGGATTGGTGATCTTCAATAGCCTTCATTCGAGCACTTCCTTCTAGAGCCTTTTCTTGATCACCATCTATTTTTGTAAGTTGAAGTTGAGGTTCCTTAATGGTGCCCATCACATATCCCCAAAGCTTTTTACCTTTGAGGTTGTTTTCCATGGCGGCGGCCCACATCATGTAGTTCGTACCGTTAAGCTTGAAGGAGAGATCAATCTTTTGTTCTCCTTCCATTATATAATCAAGAATGGAGGACAAACAAAGAGAGAGAAAAAAAACTAAACAACTAGCTATATGAAACAAGAGCACAACCAAGGCTTTGATACCATGTAATGAAATATGCGGAAAAGAAATGTATGTCCTACAATGGACATTCACACATAGAAATCAAAGAACAAGTCCAAAAGAGGACATACACAAAAGCCAAAAATGGCTAGAAAGCATAAAATCTTATAAATGCACTAAAGGGCTTGTAGAAGCCACACACTACAAAGGGGGAGACCCCACTTATTTATAGGCAAGAGAGGAGTGAGGGAGAGTTAGAGAAAAGCAAGAGAGAGGGACCATTAGGAGTCCCAACAAGGAGTCGTTGGGCTCCCAACGGTCACAATTGTGACCGTTGGGGGCCCAACGACTCTTTGTTGGGGCCCCCAATGGCTGTGCATTAAATGCACAAAAATAAAAATAAAAAAGACAAAAAGAAATGGAAAAAAATAGAAAAGGAAAAAGGAAAAAAAGAAAAAAAGAAAAAGACTAAAATGCCCTATTGGGCGAGTTACAGAATTACCCCTTATCGGGCAGAATATATATATATATATATATATATATATATATATTACATATATATTTTAACACTTAGTTGACGTTTAGGCTATAAAATTGGTAACTTTTAAGGTACCCACCTAGGAATTGCAAAGCCTAGGCATTTTGCCTACACCTAGGCCGACTAGGCGGACTAGTTGGTGTCTAGTCAGTGCTTTGGACTACATAGAGGAACATATACTAACTTGTAAAAAAAACTTTTGTTTAGTTATTTATTTTTGGTATTTGCCTTTCTTTCTTGGTTCAAGTTTCCTTTCTTAGGTAAAAGGTGCATAAACAAAAACAAGCTTCTCAACTTTCACTTTATAGCTAATTCAAAATAGTGATATTTGATCTACTGGCTGATCCGATGAGTTCGATGTTGGCAAACTCTGCTGTGTGACTACATAGAAAGCAGTAAGTGGCTTTGGAGAATGGTCGATGTTGGACTTGTACAACTCTTGTTGCTATATCTACTCAATGTGGTGGTATAGAACTAATTATCTCTGTTTTCTTGGCCTGCCCTTTTACAAGTTAGCAAACAGTAACATGTACTGGTGCAGCTTGACTGCATGTGACTTTGAATTTCTGGCATGACTTTATATGAATGATATTAATATATTATATTGTGCATATGAATCATTTATGTTGCTTAGAATCATTTGTATTTCCTACTGATTCCTATGCATTTAATCATAATGCTGACCTGTAAGATGTCTTGAACAACCAAACTACAGGTGTTGGAGTTAGGTTCTGGAAGTTCTCAATTATGTGAAGATTTGTACAAGGATGGGGTCACAAACATTACTTGTATAGATCTCTCTGCTGTGGCTGTGGAAAAGATGCAGAAGCGGTTAAAGGAAAAGGGATATGGAGGTATATGGCTCATTCTTTCTGATAGCGACATGTATAACATATGCCCATTTTCTTTTCCATGATTTTTTTTCTTAAACCCGAGGAAGAAATGGTTGTTTTTAAATGTTTTTTCATATACTTCTATGATGTATTTTCACCCATTTTGGTACATCAAAGCTTCTAGTGAATTAACCCTCTCGTATATATTTTTTGAAATCTCCTCACAGCCCCAAACCAAATTACTTTCTTCCTCCATGTTGTTCTCGTGTGTGCGCACACACACACACGGACATACACATCCACAGGCACACAAAGAAGCCGATTGAGGTTCCATTGTGATTTTTAGCTGAAGAGTTTGAGGCGGCAGATATTGCGTTTCACCTCCAAACCATACCCTCCTATATATTGTTACTAGTGATGAACTCCATGAAAATAGCCATATTTCCGTATCCATGTGTGATAGATGGGAATGTAAGCGAGTTGCACCTTGGGATTCTTGGGCAAGGTTGTATTGGTTCTTAAATGATTATTCGTCATTTTTTTTCCATAAATTCAAGCAGTTCCATTCCTAGTAACGAATGTGCATGCACACACATGCATGCACATGTGTGCATGCACGCACACACACACACACACGCACTAGGAAACTGACAGGCATATTATTTCATTTAGTTTGTTAAAAGGATGGGGATTCTACTTATCATGTGGAAATTCTACGAAGATGTTGATTGTTTTAGAGAACATCTTTTCATGCTAGAAGTGTTTATGTTTGAAGTATGTCTATAGTGCTGAGTCCTAACGAGTGCTGTAGATCTGGCTTACCTGTATGAATTATTTAGGCATTATACTTGGTCAAAATTTAAGTTGGCTTTTGTTGATCTTTCTTATTGGTAGGATCAGGCCTGCTTTTATGTTCTATGCTTCTATTTTATGAGAACATCTCTTAATAGTTAATACAGATTATTGCCAATCTGACTGGTTGCGTCTTAAATTCACCTACCTCCTTTTCATGAGCCAACTGATTCATGGTCGTCATCTTCAGGCATCCAGGTTCTTGAGGCTGACATGCTAGATCTCCCATTTGCTACCGAATCTTTTGATGTTATCATTGAGAAGGGAACCATGGTAAGTTTGTTTTCTATTCATACTAGTTGCGGCCTATAATGCTAGAATCAATTGAATTCATTTCTTAAATTGTTTAAGTATGCATTTTTTTTAATATTCACTGGGTGGAGCTTGAATTATGTTTGGAATTTGAAGGATGTACTTTTCGTCGACAGTGGTGATCCATGGAATCCGTGTCCTACAACTGTTGATAAGGTGATTACAATGCTTAGATGTGTTCACAGGGTTTTGAAACATGATGGCACCTTCATTTCAATTTCTTTTGGTCAGGTAAGTCACCCTTCTGTTGTTTGCCTAACTTGGGTTTAGCTCTTCCTTTTTTAGCTGACTGAAGTTCTAATTTTATTTTTCACAGCCTCATTTCAGACGGCCTTTGTTTGAAATGGTAGAGTTCACTTGGTCTGTTGAATGGGAAACTTTTGGTGATGGGTTCCATTATTTTTTCTACACTTTGAAGAAGGTATACAATGCTTTTTTCATTGTGCTCAGGTACCAAGTTCATAAGTTCCTTTGATCCTGGAAGTTCTCTGGGTAGTGCAGCTGCATATATTTTGGGCCATTTTCACCCTTCTGCACATTTTACATTTGAGTTCAAAACTGAGGTTGCTTTAATTGAAGTGATTTAAATCCAGTTTTCACATCATGTCTACATGTGCAGTCACAAGATGAAGGCATTTATGCCTCTGGTTTGATATCGATAATGTAGGAGTATAACGTGGCAATGAAAGTTCAGCTGCATGTGCTTTGATTTATAATTTTTTCATCTCAAGAGGAATTTCTACTGTCTGTTAAATTGGTTGGATTTGGGCCTCCCATATTGGTCCTGGATGGACAATGCAGTCCCAGGTCCAACGGCTTTCTGAGTAGTGGGTTTTGTGTCAAAATGCTTGTCAGACCCTAGGCTGGAATTCACCATTGCAGGGTATAAATCAAATTCACATTTCTGACACATTCATCTTTTTTTATTAGATTCAAATTAAGAGCCATCCTATTTGATACAAAAAATTGATGCTCCTATCGTCAAAATTTGGAAGCTTGTGAGTTAAATGATTCATATGATAATGTACCTTAACAAACAAACAAATGCTTATCTGGATATCTTAAATTTGTTGTGGTTTTCTTAACTGATTCGCATATTTCCTATTATATTTATATGTCGTGAATGTTTTTCATGAGGTTTACTGACTTAGTGATCCAATTTGGCCAGATCTGAGGCTGAACCTAACTTATTGACAACTGTACCTTGGAAACTTATAAATAAATGTGCTCATGTGAGTTGGACCATATTGACGCTTGACAGAGTTGCTTAAGCAAATGTGTTCACCTTGGGCGATGTCTTGCTTAGTTGCCTTCTTTTGCACTGTCAAACTGCATTTTAGTACTTCCAAAAAGAGCAAACAGTACATCTGTTAATTGCATGTTGAAAATATAAACAATCTATCCTTTTTCTAAATTTGGTGTTTCTATCAAATGTACTGATCTACTGATCATAGTCACCTATATCGCTCATCTTGGTGAGGGTATTTCTTGGAGAGATTTTCAAAAGTTGAAAAATCTTGGGAGTTTTAAAGATACAAAAAATATGAAAAATAATAAGAAATATAAGAAGATAATAGTTATCCTTGGAAAAATATAAGGAATATGACTTTGAAAAGCTTTTAAAATAAAAAACAAAAAAATAAAAAAATTAGGCTTAAAATATATAAAATAAGTGTTTTTTTAAATATCGCTATAATATCATGATATTTTGATAATATTGTAATATTTTACTTTTAATATCAGCTGACCTGGATTTGCTGATAGGTGACAGTGCTACTGATGTATCCCTGTTAGTCACAGCTAATACAGGGCATCATGATGGCATTTGGGTGATTGTTAATGATCAAAACAAAATTGTGAACATGTTATCCACTAAAAGCAGTGGAAGCAGCTGCCACCGGCTAAACAAGAAATGCTTGTTACATATTTTGATTCATAGTTTGTGGGATTTTCTCCTGCTATCATCTTTCTTTCATAGTTTTACATGTTTATGAACAATTTCTACAATGGTCCTTTTGTACTTCATATTGCAGGGAAAGAGATCATCACCTGTTAAGCGTAGACATGACACCTCTGATACATCCTCCATTTATCTGCTCCACGAAGAATTGGATAGCGAAGACTACCTTTTCCGAACCAATCTTTGTGAGTAGGCGTTCAGAGATCAATCATAGCCTTTCTGTGTGCAATTGTTTGTCTGGACTAGTGGCATCTCCGTCCTGCTGTCATGGTATGTTCTGTACAATCCTTGAAAGTTTATGTGATCAGGGTACTTTTTATGGTAATTGATGCCTTTCTCTTTGCATGACCTGTCCAACTGTTTGGAAATTCTCTTTTCTACTTAAGCCACTGCCAGTTCGCCTTTTTGTCAGAAAACCATATGACCATGATTCACACGAAACTATAAAAAGAGTATAAAAAAATCCAACACCAATGTACACATACGATGGATTACCAACATTATGAGCATGGAAGATTGCTTGCTGCGTACTTTTTCTGTTGGTTGATTTGGTTTATCAGGCAAAGGACACCCTGCGACGTTGTTATCTGTGAAGTTGGAAACGTATACCGCTGCCGCAGATACTTCTACATTTCCTTTTTGGCTAATTTTTTTCTAATTGCTGTCATTTCCAAAAATATGTCTAAATGTTTTATACGTTTTTAAGGTGCACTTATCTCCTTTTCAACTTCCCACCAAAGTTTTTGAGTTAAGCAAAGAACACCTAGGTTAGTTACTTTCAATAGTTTCTGTTAATTATCCATTAGAATGACCATCCTACCCTACATCTTGCCCAAATTAAAGATCTTAGCTTTTATGTAACTTGCTACGGCACAACTGTTAATCTTCCTACTCTCTCTCTCGATGATGAAAGGGTACTCTGAAGTACTCATCACCACATCAATATTACAATAAACTGAACTGTATGCCCCGCTTACGACTAGCAATCTCCATAAAAAAAAATTTGATAGGCAAGCTGGGGTTAGTCCGACCCCTACCAGATATCTCTTAAGCCCTGTGTGTCTGAGGGATTCGAACCTGGGCCTTCAGCTTGGTACAGGACTCCGCTTACCAATCTCCATAATTGCCACCTCCTAAAGAGTTACTTCATGCTATCAACACCACCACCTAAGCAATGAGAGTGTACTGCAGCCACCATCACCTAAGCAAAGCATCTTCTCCAAACAAGTTCATGAACTAAAATGAATTGGCAGCCTGAATCCTTGATAGTTCCAAACAAAAAGAAATATCTCTATTACCCAGAAAAATCACTACCCATCATTTCCAGCATTTGATTTTCTCCAGGTCCTAGCAATGTTGTCCGAATGCTGTGTCCTAAACACAGCCAAATCGGTGTTGAATTTCGATTTAGACTTGAATAAGAGAAAACAAAAACCGAATCCGAGAATGACAAAAGCCGAATCCAATCTGGAATTTGATTAAATGGATTTGGGTGGATACGCAATGTAGAGTTTATGAATAATATCATTCCATAAATTTACACAAAGTGGTGGTGTTTTGTGGTTAGATGTCACTGTTTAAAAGTGCCGAAGTCTCATGGGCAAATGTTTTTTATTTTTGAAAACATCCAAAAATTTGAACACAATTCCCATAATTCAGCCGTGCTTAGCCTTGACCTCAGACTTTTAAAGGGTCAACTAGTAATTTTACTCCTGCATGATATTCAACTTTTGTGAGGGTAAAATAGTAACTTGAGAACATGAGTTAATGTTAACCCACGACTTAACTGATGGCAAGTTATACTTTATACTTTTCGGGAATTTGATTAACAGGCGCAAGCCCTTGCGGGAAGTTGATGTGAGAAATAACGCTCGTTATTCTCTGCATGGTCCTGTCATCTGCAGAGAGAGAAGAGAGAGAGGGAGAGGGAGAGGGAGAAAGAGAAAACGATATCAAGAGAAAAGGGGGTCAGTCCATCGTGACTGCCCTCTCATTCTATTAATACAATTAGTGTGTAAAACTAGGGTACGAAAATACCCTTTAAAAGGAGTTAATATACATTCTATACTAATTGGATCTGGACCCGATCCATTATATAAATGGATCGGGTCAGACATATACAAATGACTTCTTCTTTTCACCCTCCCTCAAGTTGTGCATGGTGTTGAACCATGAACAACTTGTTCTTCAGAAACCAAAATCTATCCTTTGTCAAGCCTTTAGTGAGGATGTCAGCAACCTGTTCTTCAGTTGGCACATACACAGGCTCAATCTCCTTGTCTTCAACCTTTTTTCTAATAAAATGTTGATCTATTTCAATGTGCTTTGCTCGACTATGGTGGATGTGATTGAATGACATGTTGATGGCACTTTGATTGTCACACAACAACAGTGACCGAGCAATCGGTTCTCCCATTTCTGTCAGGAGATGTCTAATCCATGTGCCCTCGGCCGTGGCAGTGGCCATCGATCTGTATTCAGCCTCGGTGCTTGATCTAGCAACAACCTTTTGTTTTCTACTACTTCAGGATACCAAGTTTGGCCCAATGAAGCTGCAATAACCGGATACTGATCGTCGTTCGTCTGGATCACCTGCCCAATCAGCATCAGCATAAGTGACGATCTCATGGCCCTCATGGCCCCCTCCTGGATCTAATTCTCTTTTCTTGTATACCAACCCATCACCAATTGTACCCTTCAGGTAACGAAGTATACGTTTGACTGCCTCCATATGTGACATACGAGGTTCATGCATAAACTGGGATACTTGATTAACCGAATATACTATGTCAGGTCTAGTAAAGGTCAGGTATTGCAACATGCCCACTAAGCTGCGATACTTAGTGGGATCTTCATATATATCCCCTTCCTGTGACCTCAATTTCTGATGAATGACACTTGGAGTGGTTAACGGCTTACAATCTGTCATGCCTGCTCTGCCAAGAATGTCCAACGTGTATTTGTGTTGAGTAAGGATAAGGGTATCATTTCTGTTATCAACTTCTACCCCAAGAAAATATCGTAGCTCTCCCAAATCTTTCATCTTAAATCTCTGATTTAATAACTTCTTCACCTGCTCAATGTGACTTTTACAGTTCCCTGTGATGATGATGTCATCAACATATATCAACAGAAGAGTAGTGACTCCTTGTTCATTGTGAATAAATAATGAGTGATCCAAAAGAAACCGAGAGAAGCCATGCCGTTGTATTTCTAGAGAAAAACTGTCGAACCAGGAACGAGAAGATTGTTTCAAACCATAGAGTGCTCTCTTTAATTTGCATACATATTTTTTGGCGTCTCGTTCTGCATATCCAGTGGGTTGTTCCATGTAGACCTCTTCTTTTAAATCCCCGTGTAGAAAGGCATTTTTTACATCCAGCTGGCTCAATGTCCATCCATGTTTAATGGCTAGACTCAACACAATACGAATGGTCCCCATCTTAACTACAGGGCTAAAGGTTTCATCAAAGTCTTGGCCTTCCTCTTGTGTGAATCCCTTGGCTACAAGTCGAGCTTTGTACCTTTCGATGCTCCCTTCTGGTTTATATTTTATTTTGTACACCCATTTTGACCCAACGACATTTCTGTTCAGTGGTCTAGGCACAATCTCCCATGTGCCACATTCATGTAAGGCCTCCACTTCTTCATTCATTGCTTCTACCCATCTTCTAGAGCTCGCAGCTTGATAGAACATAAGAGGCTCATTCTCTTTACATATGGATGTCAAGAATAGTTGAAAGTCCAATGAAAATTTTTTATAACTTACCCACCTGTCAAGCGGATGTCGAATCCGTGAAGATCTTCTGATATCCATTTGCTACGAAACAGATGATCCAGAAGGATCCGTGTTCATACAAGGAATGGATGAGGGTTCTTTCTCTCGCCGAGTGTATACAATACCCTTATACCTTGTTGGCTGCAAGTCACATGTGACAGTTTCCTCCGTTTGGGTCTCATTGGCTGAATACTCATGTGGCTCATTCTGACTGCAATTTTCTGAACATTCTACTGTACCATTGGAGAAGAGTTCTGAATTTAACCATGGGTAGTATACCTCAATGTTGGAGCTTGAGTTATCAGTATCCACCATAGTTGAATTATTATCCTGATCAGCAAAGTTCATTTCATCGAAAATAACATTCCTTGATATTTTGACACGCTTACTCAGGGGATCATAACACCTGTACCCTTTGTAATCTTTGGCATATCCTATAAACCTGCATTTCAAAGCTTTATCTTGGAACTTGTGCCTGAGTGAGCTATCAATGTGCACATAACAAACAGACCCAAACACACGTAATTCATGATAATCAGGTTGTATGCCAAAAAGAGAGAAGTATGGTGACTTATTTTCTAAGATATTCATGGGCAAGCGATTTATCACATGAACTGTGGAGTAGAAGGCCTCAGTCCATAATGATGTAGGGAGATTGCTCCCGTGCATCATGCTCATTGCAGTCTCAACAATATGTCGATGCTTCCTCTCAGCAATCCCATTTTATTGAGGTGTATGAGGGCAAGACACTCTTCTCTTTATCCCATTATGTTGAAGAAAATTAACAAAATCACTCGAGGAGAATTCACCTCCTCCATCACACTGGAAATTAAGAATGTTGGTAGAGAAATGATTTTGAACGAAAGAGTGGAATTTCTGGAACAATCCAAAAACTTCTGATTTGTGCTTCATAAAGAATATCCAAGTATAACGTGAATAACTATCAACGAAAATAAGATAGTATTTACTGCCAGAAAAAGAAGTAATTGGAGCAGGACCCCAAACATCTGAACAAATGACCTCAAATGGCCTTGAAGCTCTTTTATTAATGGAAGCAAAAGGTAAGACATGACTCTTACATAAATGACAACTAGGACATTTTGTATCAACGACTTCTGAACTCAGACTGGACTTAGGAACAAGATTATTCATGACAAGTTTTTCAATAAAATGGCGACCACAATGGCCAAGACGACTATGCCAAAGTCTTGGCTTATTACTTTCAGAAACATTAAATAAAAAATCAGAATCAAAGACTTGGTGAGGCTTCAAGGATGAATAGTTGGGATGAATGAATGAAGGATCTTCTTGGAAGATGTACATGTTGCCCCATCGTTTTCCTTCAACGAATGTCCTCCTCGTGCGAAGATCCTTGACATAAACAGAAGAGGGAGTAAATTCAACTGAAGCATTTGCATCATCAACAAGCTTTGAGACAGAAACAATGTTCTTTTGAATATTAGGAGCATGGATGACACTTGGAAGTTTAAGAGAGGACTTTGACATGTGTATAATGGCATTTCCAGTATGTGAGATGGCATGATGTGATCCATCCCCTGTGACAATGCTATTCTTTCCAACATAAGGTGTAAGAGTCAAGAGTTTACCTACATCACCTGTAACATGAGTAGCTGCTCCAGAGTCGACATACCAAGTTCCTTTGTCATTTTGTTTCATATTCAATCCTGCCAAGGCTGCCAACAACAACTCTTTTACTTCTCCATCCTTTCTAGCCTCTGCTTGTGGAGCTTTCCCTTTGTTTTGAGGATTAAACCAACAGTTCGCTTTAATGTGCCCTTTCTTGTTGCATAGGAAACAGGTGGGAATGGGTCTTTGTCCCTGAACATTGGGTGTTGGAAGTATGCCACGACCTCCATAGTTATTTCTCCCTTGTCCTCCTTTTCCTCGAAAAGAACTTCCTCTACCTCGACCATAACTCATTCCCATAGCCAACACATCTTGTGTTCCGAAATTCCCATGAAAGGCTTCAGAGGAACCTTTCAGATTCATCTCATATTGCAACAGTTTTGCACGAAGATCTTCAAACTTTGGAAGTTCTGGTAAACATAGTAAGGTTGTCGTCATAACATGGTAATCTGGCCCCAATCCACTCAAGGTTTGTTGTACTTTATCTTTTTCACTGACAAGACACCCAACAACAGCCAACTGATCTGTGATGCCTTTCATTTTATTCAGATATTCCATAATAGACATGGAATCTTTCTTCAGCATCTGAAATTCTCGCTTAAGAAACATAATTCTTGCCTCAGAGATTTGTGAATATGTTTGAACTAACATATCCCACAGTTCCTTTGCCGAACAATCATCAGGAAGAGCAATAAGGACCTCCTGTGAAAGAGTTGAGGTAATATACGCCACTAACGATTGATTCCTCTTCATCCAAGCAACATATTCTGGATTCTTGTGAAGAACAACAGATTGTTCTCCTTTATCATCGGCCTTTTCTTGCGAAAGAAATTCTGGAGGTGGTGGAATCGATCCATCCAGATGACCAGAGAGGTCCTGACTCTTTATAAACGGGATGATCTGTCTTTTCCAGGTTAGGAAGTTACAGTTATTCAGTTTTTCAGAGACTAGTTGGCCGAGGAAACTTGAGGACAGGCATGAATTCCCATGAGTAAAATCCATTTGATTGAACTGACACTTAGGTATATAAAAGAAAAACAAAACAAACCACTGATTTGAGTACTCGACCAGTGAAAATACTCGGCTGACAGATGTCAACAGAGAGAGCAACAGAAAACAGAAACAGCAGGGATAAACAAACAACAGACACTTCTTTTCAGATCCAACGAAGACAGAAAAACAGCAAGGATTAACAAAGAGAAAACAGATTAACAAAAAGAGAATACTCGGCTGACAGATGTTGACAGAGAGAGCAACAGTGATTTGCAGACACTCCTTTTCGAGTCAACGAAAACAGAAAACAGCAGGGATTAGCAAAAGAAAAACAGATTAACAAAAAAGAAAAAAACATAGAAATCTGAAATGAAAAACAGAATCACGGTGATAGAATCTCAAAGGAAAAGGGTTTCAAAAATAGGAAAGAGGAAAGAGTTTCAGAAATAGGAAAGAGAAAACCTGTCCTTGTGGAACCGACGTCAACCAGCCTCTTTTAGATCCACACAGATCCACTCACCTGTGCCTTCCGTTCCCTGATTCACGTTGATGCCTCAGTCGAGTTTTTCAGAAATAGAAAGGAGGTAACCTGTGCCTTACGTTCCAGATTCACGCTGCCTGTGCCTTACGTTCCAGATTCACGCTGCCTTACACTCCAGATTTACGTTGATGGACAAGAAACGATGCAGCCCACGCAGATCCAGACCGAGGTCAACCAGCCTCGTTTAGGCCAACCACACTGATTCACGCACCTGATGCCTTACGTTCCCAGATGATAGCTCTGATACCATGTGAGAAATAACGCTCGTTATTCTCTGCATGGTCCTGTCATCTGCAAAGAGAGAAGAGAGAGAGGGAGAGGGAGAAAGAGAAAACGATATCAAGAGAAAAGGGGGTCAGTCCATCGTGACTGCCCTCTCATTCTATTAATACAATTAGTGTGTAAAACTAGGGTACGAAAATACCCTTTAAAAGGAGTTAATATACATTCTATACTAATTGGATCTGGACCCGATCCATTATATAAATGGATCGGGTCAGACATATACAAATGACTTCTTCTTTTCAGTTGAAAAGTTCCGGTGTACATATGAATTAGAGTCAAAAGTTTGGTGCCTATTTGAAAAATTTTCAATATAATGAAAGTGATTTTATTGTGATATTTTAAAGGCCGATAATTTTCTTAAAAATCTGATAAAATCAAATTTTATAATTTGCATAGAAATATTAAACTTATATATACTGATATTTTCCTGATTTTCCAGGGAAACAAAAATCCATTTATTGCAAGGTTTCCCAAGAATGACATTTGTGACAATGCTTCTGACAAGTTTATTTGATTTTTTTAGCAATCAAGCCTGTCTGTTAGTTAACAGTTTATGCAGCTCTTCATCTCGAGTTAATTTAACTTTAAACAAATTTTATTATTGTTAGCCATGTTCTATTCATTAAAACAATCACAACACCCAAAATTTTAAGATACGATATTTATATTTTAGGTTAGACTGAACCTTTTGTTTAGGCGAAAAACAAAAGTCAAAAACATTTTTTTTCAAAAGAAAAAATGTGTACTTTAGTAGTTTAAATTTGAAAATCAAAAGTGAAATTTTGGACCCTAAAATGTGTGTATATATATTGTTCGGAAAATGATCTTACTCTACGGAAAAAATGATGTGTTTTTAAAAAATGTTTTACAATTTACCATATCTATTAAATGGACAATTCTGTAGGTTCTCACTTTTTTAGATGCTTTTACCCTTTGATGCCAATTTTTTTATTTTTGTGGGTCATGGTGCTAAAAGTTGATGGATCCATAAAACATAACAAAATTAGATATGAAGTTGCAATATTTCAAAAAAGATTGTGAAATTTTAAAACAATTGTGAAACTTGTAATGAGTATAGCAAGACACGTTTCCAAAATGATTTGAGTGTTATGGAAGTTTGCACCTTACGAAATTTCAAGAGTATCGCATGAGGTATTGTGAAATTATAAAAAACTTGTGAAGATCTGATATTGTGAAACTGCGATTATTATCACATTGGTATTGCAATTTTTGTTTTTTCTTACAAAATTTTGTTCTATATAAATAATGCTTCGTTTGTTAACCCTTTATTTGCATTCAGATGCCCTATTTTCGCTTTTAGAGTTTTTTTTGTCTCCAACAGGTGGTCTCTAATTCTTTTGGTGACCTTTGGCAAAATTTTGGTGACATTGAGGTGAATAGTTTTTTATTGTTTTTCCTATAAGAATGGGTTGTGGGTTGTTGATTTATCATCACATGCATCAATCACCACGGCATGCCTGGTATAGCCAGCAATGTGATTGGGAGGGTATTAAGATGAAGACGCCAGATCAAACCGTGTGTCTGCAGTGTAGTCGTGCAGCCCCACGGGGTTTTTCCTCCGGTGAGAGTTCCTTGTCATTAAAAAAAATGATCACAGGCATCATGAACATGGCAGCTAAGTGCAAATTACTGCATATTTCAATCACCATATTGCTAATGTTTTCAAGCACACCCTTCCATCCCCATCCCTGCCTCCGACATGCCACATTGCACCTTCTTAGAGGATGTGAACACTCTCAAGCACACCCTTCCATCCTCATGTCTTCGTGGAACTCCAATTAAACCAAATTGAACCAGATTTTTCACACTTACTGTTGTTCCCTTGCGACTTACAGTGTACAGTTGCGCTTAGAGTCTGTTTTGCTTTTGTTGAGTCTGATGTAAGCTGCCCGGTTTAGGTGAATCAATACCCCGAAGGGGCAGCCCGTATACTTGAACTGTAATAGCCTGCGGGCAAAAATGTGAATGAAGTAAATGCGATGAGCTTTCTTTTGTTCACCCTCGTTGTGATTGCTTCTTGTGATTGCAATTTCTCTCCCTCTATTCTCTCTTGCTCTCTTGCACTCTGATTACAAGCTTCCGCGACCGACAAGCGAGCTGACGAGTAGGCTTGCGGCGGTGAGGAAGGACCGTCGCGCCGCGCTAGCCCATTGAAGGAAATAGGCCCGTGACAAGTGGTACCAGAGCCCGTTCTCGTGCTGAGGAAGGGACTCCGGAGTCGGTGTCGACAGACACGCCAACAGGCTGCGATTTGTGAGCAAGACATCGTGGCACCTTATCAACACTTGCGCAACACCAAAGGCAATGCAGTTGCCGAAGCTGAGGAGATGGGTTCACCTCAGGGCCAAGAAGAGTTGGCTGCAACTGTTAACAAGCTGGTGGAAGATGTGACTTCGCATGATGAAGTGATTTCACACGCATGTGAATCATTCAATGGATTGAATGATGTGATGGCGAGCCTGCAAGAACAGGTGAACTTACTAATGGGGCAGGTCACTTCATTGACGACTACAGTGACCGATCTTGAGTTGAGAAACCGTACGTTGCAGCGGACGGTGACCCTAAATGGCGGAAATGGTGAGAGACCATCAAGGATTGATGTACCTAGACTCGCAAAATTCAATGGTTCTCGCAACAGCAAGGCCATTGAGAACTTCTTGTTCCAAGTAGAAGAGTACTTGGATATCCAGAATGTGACCCTCGAAGATCTGAGGATCAAGGCTGCAGCCGCCTTACTTGATGGGGATGCTATCGCTTGGTGGAGGCGGAAGCGCAATGACATGGAGAGGGGTCAATGTGTGATAGACACCTTTGATGACTTTAAAGTAGAGTTGCGCAACTACTTTATGCCAAGAAATGCGCAGAGACAGGCTTACCGGATGATTCGTGAGCTCAAATACACTGGTTCGTTGCAAGACTATGTCAGAACGTTCCAGAAGCTTATGCTGGAGATACCTAACATGCCAGAAGACGACATGCTCAACTGGTTCATTATGGGACTTCAACCATGGGCACAGTCTGAAGTGGAAATAAGCAACCCCCGTATTTTGGAAGATGCATATGTGGCGGCAGAGTGCTTAGTTGACACTCAGCGCAAGCCTTTCACTCCATCAACCAAAGTTGGGAAGAAGCCTGACCACGGAGGCAAGAAGGATGAGCAGTGCAATGATAAAGGTGAGGCGTCGACACACCATCAATCCGAAAAGAAACAGAACTTCACAAAGCATAACAACAACAACAAGGGTGTGGTTGTGACATGTTGGTTCTGCGGCGATAGACATATCGTCAGGCAGTGCCCAAAACGCCTTGTAAAGGACGACGGGCAAGTCAATGCTGCACGGGAAGAATGCAACGATACTGAATGCAGTGACACTGAGACCATGCAACCAAGGATGGGGGTCATGCGATCGATTAACACAGCTAAAAGTTGCGCAACTAAGAACATGCAGGTCAGTAAGGAACTTATGTACGTAGAAGTCATTATGAATGAAAAGTCTACTTCAGCAATGGTAGACTTGGGGGCCACACACAACTTTGTCTCGCGGGAAGAGGCAGAGCGGTTGGGCTTGAAAACTGGGCCAAAGCAGAGGACTATCAAAACAGTAAACTCTGAGGTCAAGCCCATCCTTGGTGAAGCAAGAGATGTGGCTACTCAAGTGGGGAGTTGGGTCGGCAAAGCCAACTTCTCTGTGGTGCCCCTGGACGATTTCAAGGTAATTCTGGGTATGGAGTTTCTGCGAAGCCAAAATGTTATGATGCTGCCAAAGTTTAACACGTTGACGATCATGGGGTCAGACCTGTCACACACAGTGCAGTGCCTTACGCAGAAATGCAAGTCTTCCGTGTTATCGACGATGCAACTGAAGAAGGGTGTCAAGCATGGGGAACAGACATTCTTAGTTGCAGTGCGTGCAGATGAAGGGAAGGTAGAAGCAGCAGTGCCGCCGACCCTAACCCCACTATTAGAAGAGTTTCGGAGGGTGATGCCCTCGAAATTGCCAAAGCGTCTTCCGCCAAGACGCGAGGTCGATCACAAGATTGAGTTGACCCCGGGAGCGAAGCCTCCTGCAATGGTTTCATACCGTATGGGACCAGCTGAGCTGAAGAAACTGCATAGGCAGCTAGACGAGATGTTGGACGTAGGCATTGTTCGTCCATCAAAAGCCCCATTTGGTGCCCCGGTCCTTTTCCAGATGAAACATGATGGCTCTAAACGGTTATGTGTGGATTACTGTGCCTTGAACAAGATCACGGTGAAGAACAAGTACCCATTGTCATTGATAGCGGACTTGTTCGATCAGCTAGGCAGTGCCTGTATCTTTTCCAAGCTAGATATGCGATCGGGTTACTGACAGGTGAGGATTGCCGAAGGTGATGAGCCGAAAACAACTTGCGTCACCCGCTATGGTGCTTACGAATTTCTAGTAATGCCATTCGGGTTGACAAATGCTCCAGCCACGTTCACGACTTTAATGAACCAGATCTTCTACCCTTACTTAGACAAGTTTGTGGTAGTCTACCTGGATGATATCGTGATCTACAGCAGCAACATGGAGGAACATGTCGAGCACTTGCGAACAATGTTTCAGGTGCTGAAGGAGAATGACCTCTGTGTCAAATGAGAGAAGTATCTCTTCGGGCAAGAGGAGATCAACTTCCTTGGCCACGTTGTGGGGCGTGGTGTGCTGCGTATGGATGGACAGAAGATAAGGGCATCCAGGAATGGGTTCCGCCAAGCAAAGTGCCAGAATTGCGGTCATTCCTCGGTTTGGCAAACTATGATCGACGTTTCATCGAAGGTTATTCCCTCATTGTTGCGCCCCTCACAGATTTGTTAAAGAAGAATCGAGTATGGCTCTGGACAGGAGCGTACCAAGATGCCTTTGATGGCTTGAAGAAAGCCTTAGTGAGGGAGTCAGTGCTGCGACTGCCTGATCATTCGAGACCCTTTGAAGTCCACACTGATGCCTCAGACTTTGCCATTGGCGGAGTTATTATGCAAGATGGTCATCCGATCGCATATGAGAGTCGCAAGCTGAAGGATGCAGAGAGGCGTTACACAATGCACGAACGTGAGATGACTGCCATTGTGTATTGCCTCAGGACCTGGCGGCACTACTTTTTGGGTGCCGAGTTCGTCGTCAAGACGGACAATGTGGCCACGAGCTATTTTCAGACACAAAAGAAGTTGACACCTAAACAAGCTCGATGGCAGATGTTTTTGGCTGAGTTCGACTTTGCCTTGGAGTACAAGGTTGGAAAGACCAATGCTGTGGCGGATGCCCTGAGCCGTAGGGCTGAACTGACAGATGCGCGCGCGGAGTCTTCTGAAGTGCATTTGGAGGGTGCATTGTTGAGCCGCATCTGCGAGGGTACACAACAGGATCTGACCGCACAACACCTTGTTTCTCTGGCGTAGGCAGGGAAGACTCGGCGATTTTGGCTACAGGATGGCCTCCTTGTAACAAAAGGGGGACGCATCTTTGTATCACGGTGGGGAAGCCTTCACCGAGAGCTACTCAAGGAGTGCCATGATACACTATGGGCCGACCATCCTGGTCAGGAGCGGACCTTAGCACTCCTTGAGCGCGGCTACTATTGGCCGCAGATGAGAGACAACGTTGAGGGGTATGTGCGGACATGCCTCATCTGCCAGCAAGATAAGGGGACAAACCAGAAGGCTGCCGGTCTCCTTGAGCCTCTATCAATTCCTGAACGTCCTTGGGATAGCATCTCCATGGACTTTATTATTAGTCTGCCGAAGGTAGAGGGCCTCAATTCTATTTTGGTTGTGGTGGATCGTTTCTCAAAGTATGCCACCTTCATCCCAGCTTCCAAGGAGTGCCCTGCAGAGAAGACTGCAGAGTTGTTCGTAAAGCATGTGGTGAAGCACTGGGGCATACCAAAGAGCATTGTGAGTGATCGTGATGCTCGCTTCACGGGCAAGTTCTGGCGTGAAGTATTTCAGCTACTTGACTCTGAGTTGCTGTTTTCAACAAGCTTCCATCCGCAGACAGATGGACAGACAGAGCATATCAACGGGATACTGGAGCAGTACCTTAGGCACTTTGTTAGTGTCAATCAGAAAAATTGGGTGAAGCTCCTTGATGTGGCACAATTTTGTTATAATCTGTAGAAGAGCGAGTCTCCAGGCCACGGGGCAGCAGCCACTGACCCCGCACACTCTTGCCACACAAGAAAAGGGAAGGCCATCATTCGCCTATCAGTTTGTTCACGACTGACACGAGCAAAATGAGTTGGCGAAGGCATTCTTACACAAAGCGGCAAAGAGAATGAAGAAGTGGGCGGACAAACACCGTCGGCCCGCAGGGTTCCAAGTTGGAGACCAAGTGTTGGTGAAGTTATATCCTGATCGCACAGGCATCTTCCGCGGGCGGCACCGCGGATTACTCAGAAAGTATGAGGGACCCTTCACCATCACAAAGAAGGTGGGCAAGCTGACATACAAGCTGGAGTTGCTCCCAGACTTCAAGGTGCACCCAGTGTTCCACGTGTGCAACCTCAAGCAGTTCCATCTAGATGATGGAGACCCGGAACGCAGTGTGCCACAACGCGCTCCCATCATGCAGAGGGCCCCGGCAGCACAACGGGCCGAGAAGCACCTCAGTCAGATCCTTCGCCACAAGGTCAACTACTTGGGACAAGCGAAGAAATACTTGGTGCAGTGGGAGGAAACAGCGGAACCAACGTGGGAGCCTGCATTTCGAATAAACAGCCGCTACCCGGTTGAAGTCAGGGCTTACCACGAAACAGATGGCGCCAAGGACGACGCATGATTTGAAGGGGGGAGCATGTTCCCTTGCGACTTACAGTGTACATTTGCGCTTAGAGTCTGTTTTGTTTTTGTTGAGTTTGATGTAAGTTGCCCGGTTCAGGTGAATCAATACCCCGAAGGGGCAGCCCGTATACTTGAATTGTAATAGCCTGCGAGCAAAATTATGAATGAAGTAAATGCGTTGAGCTTTCTTTTGTTCACCATCGTTGTGATTGCTTCTTGTGATTGCAATTTCTCTCCCTCTATTCTCTCTTGCTCTCTTGCACTCTGATTACAAGCTTCCGCGACCGGCAAGCGAGCTGACGAGTAGGCTTGCGGCGGTGAGGAAGGACCGTCGCGCCGCGCTGGCCCATTGAAGGAAATAGGCCCGTGACACTGTGACCAGCTTAACCCACCAAGTATTTGGATGCTTAGAAACCATCCAAGCGAGCTTGGGGATAAGATAAAGGTTCATCTCATTTATGCGTCTTATACATAGGTCGCCTTCCTGAATTGGTCTACAAACATCCTCCCATGATAAAAGATGTTTACTTGAGCCACTCCAAAGAAAAATGCGGATAATATGCACTATTTTATCTTCTATTCTTTGAGGCAGCTTGATGCTCAACATCCAAAAGATCAGGAAGGAGCTCAAAACCGATTTAACCAAATGCGTACCGACTAGCTTGGGATGACAATTTAGCATTCCACACCAATTGCTTAGCCATTTTGGTCACCAATGGAGCACGCAAATCTGAATTTAGATATCAAAGCGGAAGATCATCAAATTTCCACCTATAAATTCTCCGTACGCAAGATGATCCAACTTAGAGGCAAGTTAAATGAGATCAGGTTTTTCTTTACTAATAAGAGGTTCTGAAACTAAAAGTGAGATGTTTTTAAAATTTGAAACCAAATCACAGAGAAAGAGCAAAGCATCATCAACATAAAAGTTATGGCTCCATTGAAAAGATTTGATAGAAGACAATCTCTTTCTCTTCATGATGAGAAAGAAGAGATGCAGGGATAATGCGATAGAAGACAATCTCTTTCTCTCCATTGAAAAGATTTGATAGAATACCTTTCGAGCTTCAGAACATCTCACATGGCTGGCTCCCCATTTACCAAAACTGCAAATGAAGTGGAGCAAACACAAGTCATAATGCGTTCAATCCATTACAGACTGAACAAAAAAAAAACCGTGCTTCTTAAGAAATCTCAATCTATTTGGTCATAAGTTTCAGCAGGTCAGATTTAAACAGGCTAAACTCCGAAGAATGAACCATCTCATGAGCAATCATAGTACTTTCCTAGATGTATTGACCCTTATTCCCTTTGGTTCTTCGAAATGTTATGTAAAATTCCTCGCATCACTGATAATACTTTCACAATCAGAGACCAAGGTCCACATTTCAAAAAATTGGAAAGGAATCTTAGCTTTAAATACAGACATCCCTGAGTTAATAAGGCCCACATGGTTTGAGACGCCTTTAGGAATGAATGCTAAGAAATCCAACGTGCATTACGATCAATCCGGCTAGCACGTAGGAGAGGACCTGATTGGGAGTCATTATGAAGCTCCGAGAGATGAAGACCAGCAAGAAAATCATTCAACTCATGTATAGCAATAGAATCATACGATGCTCCTTTTCTGTCATCCGGGGATCTAATCATTCCAATCCCCAATTAGTGTCCAAGGCAGCTCCCCAACCTGCATTTCCTGCAAGTGTTCATACAGTACTCTCCTACAAACATAGAAATTATGAGCGTGAACAGCAGAAACAAGAGTCACTAGATTTCCTCTCGTCACTTTAATAGTTATTGGTCAAGGCCATCAATGAACACAACAGAAGTTTTAGACTAATCCCATAAACAAAGAACCCAAACACTTAGGACTAAATTTAAGATTATCATAAAAACTGAAACCAGGAAAATTGTCCATCACCTTAGGTAATGCTGTAGCAGTGAATTTAGTTTCCAGTAAGAAAATCAGCTGTGTGGCTTCTCTTAATCTGACAATGAATTTTGCCACATGCCCACGAACGCCCAAGTCCCCTAACGATAAATGTGATCAGCTTCATTATGCAACAAAGTGGGGTTGACGGCAACCATAGCATGACTACAATGATGCTCCATCGTAGAGTTATGGCTCATCTCCGATGGGGCTTCCAATAAAACCTCAGAAATTCGATGGCACACATTGACTTGCAGTATATGTGGTTTACCTGAGTATCTTCATCAGTGATTCATTTTTTTTTTCAATAGGCATCAGTGATTCGGTTATTGGGACCTTATCGCCTGCAAGTTGCCAAGCAATATTGAATTTCTTCTTCTCCATGTTTCTGTATTCCTTCAGATGAGGTGTTAAAAGGCCAGGTCTATCTTGCTAATGCCAACACATCGCTTTGATTGAGCCATATTACAAAATTTTGTGAGAACATTCTGTGTTTCTTAGAGAGGAGCATAAAAATCAAGTGACATCACACCCTGTTCATTTTGTTTCAGATAATAAACAGCTTATTTCTCAGAGTATGTTTGGACAGGAAAGTAACTTGGACAAAGAACCATCTAATGGCATTTAATTGGCACCATACACTCTGAAGGATTAAAGAATATAAATACCTCTTTGAAGCGGAAGCGAAAAAGCGGATCGTTGATGCTCGTCTTGCTCAACAGATGCGTGCCCCCACTTGGAGAGAACGGCGAATCCACGAATCCAAGTGCTCCACGACGCACAATCACCACGAAGATGGCCTAGCCGTCTTCTTCTTCTTGTTCAGAACATGCACTCACTGTGCACAAGATCTCTCTCTCACACTGTGCACATACCTTTTTTTTCTGTGTTTATTTCTCTCTGCACTACACACAAATGAGGGATGAGCAGGAGAAAATGGGGAAAGTGGGCGGTTTCCAAACTGCCCTCTCCTCTAATGTGGGCCGGGTCCGGATCTTGCCCATCATAGATGGACCCGGTACCGAACCCAACATTCTCCCACTCGCACATGATGGAAAGAGATAAAAAAAAAACACCATATTTGTTCAAATGGTGAATGACATCGGGTATTCATACTGGCAAATGGATCGTGCGACCCGTGAGCTTAGGGAATGGAGGCATATTATGTACCGGTTAGTGTAACATAATAGCCTAAACCTGCAAAAATAAGATGACACAAGGTATATCTGCACAAGCCAAGTAAGAAGCTCACTGTGTCCTAGATCAAATACATTTTTTACATTCTAGCATACTGAATCCCTCTGCACATATTTATAGTGCCAAGCTATGCCAGACAAGGCCTTCTATTATGTCACATGTTTAATCATAAACTCAACACCCCCGGGATGTGGTAAAATAAGCTAGCTTTTTCACATGTACATAATCTGAAAATGTCAAATGATCTTCCTTTCCAACACTCATTCTTTGAATCAAGATAAGTTGTTTTCCCATACATGTTCTTTTAGACTGGATCAGACATGACCTTAAGCAACATGCTAAAGTAGCAACACTCGTCTTTCTCCTTAAAATAAGGTTAAAAGTCAATAAAGACACCAAAGTGTATATATATATATATATATCAATGACTCACACAATGAAAAAGCAGGGATCATTCTTCATTTCCTTTTGTGGTCGACTTATAGTTATGGTGCGACATACTTGGTATGACTCACGTATTACGGCAAGACTATCTCACTCTAGTGAATGTATGCATACACCATAAATTCTTTGTCGTACAGATCTTTACTAGTTCAGTTTTTTCCCGAGAAACTAACTTGAGTCCTTCAAGATGCACATTCTCATGCAATGTTTATCCAAGTCCTCAGATCTGGTCAACCAGGTTACCCTTGACATTTATATAGCAAGGTCGATCTCTCCGTATAATTAAATATACACAAAACCTCATTCTAACCCAGTTAGGGCGATGTATCCTATATACGTATATATGACGGATATCATAACTCATTGTACTCCCACTTTTTTTAGTTATTAACACATGATATCCCCAAAATCCGATATGCTTATTAATTTAGCAACCCTGTATTTTGTTACATTTCATCTCATCTCGCTCACAAGCAACGTCTGAGGCGATAAATCTGTGTGAGAAGATTTATCTCAAACCTAGTAGCATACTCATATGGATGTGCAACATGCTATACAATAATCATAGAATGAAAAATATGAATAACATTAATATATCAAATCTTACAAATACCCATAGATTTTACATGCTTAACATAAGAATCCCTGTAAATCGGCTTAGTAAAGGGATCTGCCACCATATCTTGGGTATTAACATATGCCAAGGCAACCTTGCCTTTAGATACAATGTTGCGCATATACTTGCATCTCGTGTGTATATGTTTAGTTCTACTGTGAAACTTGAGATCTTTGGCAAACGCAATTGCTGCTTGATTATCACAGAATAAAGTTACTGGCAGTTTTGCATCAGAAGTGACTCCCAAATGTTTGATGAATCTCCTTAACAAAACACATTCCTGCACTGCCAACGAGCCTGCAACAAATTCAGCTTCCATTGTGGACAAGGCCACACACGTCTGCTTCTTGCTACACCAAGATATAGTCATTGTTCATCAAGAACACATAGCCAGACGTAGACTTACACTCATCAGGGTCCCCACCCCAATCTGCATCCATATAGCCTACTACACGCATGTTACCACCATGGTAACAAAGAACTGAATCCGATGTGCCTTTAAGATATCGCATAATCATCTTAATAGCCTTCCAATGCGCTTGTCCTGGATTAGTTTGATATCTACTCACCAACCCTACTGCATAACATATGTCGAGTCAGGTGTACATCATTAGGTACATTAGGCTGCCTACTGCACTAGAGTAAGGGACTTTGGACATAACTTCTATTTCTTTTGATTCCTTTGAACACAGCTTAAGACTTAAATCATTCTCTTTTGCAATAGAAGTATCTATGGGTTTACAATCTTGTATATGAAATCGTTCTAAGACCTTCATATACGACTCTTGTGAAAGAGAAAGAAGTCTTTTTGAACGATCTCTTTTAATCTTTATGCCCAACATAAAGCATGCTTCACCCATGTCTTTCATTTCAAAATAAATAGACAATCATTCTTTAATGGTTTTCAGAAACTCTAAATGATTACTCGCCAATAAAATATCATCTATATATAGAGTTAGAATTACAAATTTTTGACCTTAACGCTTAAGATAAACACAATGGTCCTCATCAATCATAGCAAAGTCATTGCTCATGATGGTCTCATGAAACCTTAAATACCATTGTCTGAATGATTGCTTCAATCCATAAATGGATCGTTTGAGCTTGCATACTTTGCGCTCAAATCCAGCATTAACAAACCCCTCAGGTTGTTCCATGTATATTTTTTCATCCAGTTTGCCATTTAGGAATGCAGTCTTAACGTCCATTTGATGTAATTCTAAATCCATATGTGACACAATGGCTAACAAAAGGCGAATAAAGGTCAATTTGACCACAGAAGAGAATGTCTCCTCATAGTCTATCCCTATCATCTGTGTGTATCCTTTAGCAACCAAACGTGCTTGTATCGCTCAATAGATCCATCGACATTCCTCTTCATATTGAGAACCCATTTACTCCCAATAGGTTTTCTTCCTTTTGGAAGATTAACAAGATCCCAGACCTCATTGGATGCCATGGATTTCATTTTCATTGCCTTGCATCATTCATCCATTTTAAAACAAGATAGAGCATCTCTAACACTCTTAGGTATCTTATCATCTTGGGGCATGACCACAAAAGCTTCCCCTTCGATTTGGAATCTCTGGTGATTTTTTTTTCTTGAACTCTTTCGAGTTGCCAGATCTTCAGCAAAATCGATATCCACTTGAGTGTTACTCCCACTATCCAATAGTGGTATAGACACATCCTCTTGTGTCTCTAAAACATGATGATCAATCTCTTTAGACTGATCTGAATCATCCAATTCATAGAATTGGAAGTTACGCTTTATCTCTCCTCTTTTAGGAAAATCACTCTCAATAAACGTGGCATCTCTAAAATCTATCTCAGAAATACTCTCATATGTATTCTCTCCTAAGAATACATATCCTTTTGAATGTTTACAGTATCTTATAAAGATACACTTCTTTTTTCTAGGACCCAATTTTTTATGTTGATGGGAAAGATCATAGACATATGCAGCAGACCCCCAGGGTTTGAGATGAGCCAAATAAGGCTTTCTACCTGTCCATAATTCGTAGGGAGTTAAAGAAATAGATTTAGTTGGTACACAATTTAATATATGGGTTGCAGTCAACAAACAATCACCCCAAAAGGAAATGGGTAAATTTGTCTGCGCCATCATAGACTTGACCATCTCTAAGAGGGTCTTATTCCTTCTTTCTACAACACCATTTTGTTGCAGAGTTCGAAGAGTAGTCAATTGTCTATCTATTCCCTTTTTATCACACAATTCCTTGAATTGTTCGGATAGATATTCACGTCCACGATCTCTTCTCAAAGCCTTGATCCTACGATCAAGTTGATTCTCTACCATGTTCATAAAAGATCTAAAGCAATCCAATGCTTCAGATTTATGTGAAATTAAATATACATGGCTAAATCGTGTATAATCATCAATGAAAGTAATGAAATAAGAGGCTCCATGCCTCGCTGCCACATTCATTGGTCCACATATATCGAAATGAATTAATTGAAGATGATAGGTTGCTTTAACTGCCTTTTCAAAAGGCAATCAAGTCGTTTTTCCAGCGAAACAATGCTCACATATAGGCATTTCAATCTTCACATAGGATCCCAAAAGACCCTCTCGTGCGAGTCTATCCATTCTCTTTTGCCCTATATCTCTAAGTCGAGCATGTCATATAGATACATCCACATTCATATTACTAGCAGTTGAAACAAGAGAAAAACATTCATCACTAACATTCAAACTTTTAAGTTTTGTGTCTAACACATAGAAACCATTCATCAAGAAACCAAAAGCAACTAAAGTTTGTCCACAAAAGATGTCAACATTGACATTTCCAAACACAAGTTTATAGTTTAACATAGACAAAGCAGAAACTGAAATCAAATTTCGTCGTAATAAAGATCATTTTTCTCGCAAATCCAATTTGCAGGTCTCGATCCCTTTGACTTCTGCTTTAGTGTTGTTGCCTAGGAACAACCACTTCGGACAAGATGGCATCTTTCTATATTCGACGAAGTTTGTGCGGTCTTTGGTCACATGGTCGGTGACTCCTGAGTCTAAAATCCACATAGGATTAGATTCATTTTGCATTCGCCTTATTTTTTCTGCTACCACGTTTCCCAAAGCGCTGATAAGGCTTCTTTTCTTTCTCTTTGTCTTGTCTCTTCTTGTCACCCTTCTTGAACTTTCTTGGTCCATAAAATTTCTTCTTAAAAGATTTTGGCCTCTTTGAGCTTTCCGCCACATATGCCCTCATGCTAGATGGTTGAGTTGCTTCTAGGCGATCATTTTTTAGCTCTACATGACGAGCAATATCATCAAAAGTTTTAATACTTTTATTATGAGTCATATTAATTTTCATATGCTCCCAACTGTGTGGCAGAGATTGAATCACAATTTGGACCTGTTGTTCATCTGTAAGGATATATCCTGCAGTATTGAGCCCTTTCCTATTTGCGATAGTGATGGATGAGCTTACGAGATCAATTCAAGAAAATGTACCGTGGTGTATGTTGTTTGCTGATGATATTGTTTTGATTGATGAGTCTAGAGCTGGGGTTAATGCTAAGTTAGAATTATGGAGACAGACATTGGAAGCTAGAGGTTTTAAGTTGAGTAAGAGTAAGACTGAATATATGGAATGTCGGTTTAGTAAGCAACGAAGTAGTGATGGGAGTGTAGTGAAGCTTGGTGAGCAAGATATACCGGTGAATGATTATTTCAAATATTTGGGATCCATCATTCAAAAGTATGGAGAAATTGATGGAGATGTAAATCATAGGATAAAGGTTGGGTGGATGAAATGGAAAAGTGCTACTGGAGTGCTGTGCGATCGTAGAATGCCATTGCGGTTGAAGGGAAAGTTTTATAGGACGACTATTAGACCCGCTTTACTATATGGTACGGAATGTTGGGCTGCCAAGAGACATCATATTCAAAAAATGAGTGTAGCTGAGATGCGGATGCTTAGATGGATGTGTGGAAATACAATAAAAGATAAGATTCGGAACGAAGAGATACGTAAGAAGGTAGGTGTTGCACCCATTGAAAATAAGATGCGAGAGAATCGTTTACGGTGGTTTGGACATATTCGGCGAAGGCCTAATGATGCTCCAGTTAGAAGGTTGGAGAAATGGGAAAATATATTAGTTAAAAGAGGTCGGGGTAGGCCTAGGAAGACTTGGATGGAGATGATAGGAAAGGATATGAATGCTTTGAACCTCACCGAGGACATGGCGTTGGATAGAAATGATTGGAGGAAAAGGATTCATGTGGAAGACCCAAAATGAATTTCTTTTTTGGTTCATAACGCTGACCCCAATTGTTTTGGGATGAAGGCGTAGTTGTTGTTGTTGTTGTTGTTGTTGTATTGAGCTCTCTTATCATATTTGTCATCTCCCTGAGATGTTGGCTCATAGTGTGCTGAGAGGACTTCCTGTAAGAATCGAACTTGATGGTCAGCCTTCTAAGGTTTGTAGCTGATGTTCCCCCAAACTTATCTTTAAGGGTCATCCACATCTGTTGAGCAGTCTTATAATATTCAAATTGGCACATGATGTCATCCTGCATAGAACATAGCATGAGTATTCATGCACTTCCATTTCTCATAGGTTTCCATGTTCCTACGAGACTGTGCCCCATTACCAATTTCAAGTCGTTCTATAGTATGGTTGAGAGCCTCCAAAGCCTCAGCCTCCTCCAGTGTAAACTGAATCTTCCTATGCCATATATCATAGTTATCACCCTTCAGTTTCTCAATTCGTGTTAAGTCCATTATGGATTTGCTTGGTGCAGTCATGTCCTAATAAAGATATAATGCACAATTATGTTATTCATGCAAGTGATCTAATCACTAGCACATCTATATACAGTCAAAATCACACGATTAGATAATATATAATTTCACTCAGGCCATGGAATCGAAAGTTCACTACGTTCACAATCATCTCTCACTTTCCCTAAGATGATTGTGAACGTATTATAACTGTATAAATAGAGTATTAACTAATGGAGTAAGTACTTCCAAAGTACTTCAAACTCCTCAAATGCATAACATATATATGTGACAAATTATATATACTTCAACATATGTATATATATCATATCATGCATAAATATATATATATATATATATTAAAAAATAAATATAAATATAAATATAATAATAATCCCGAAACTAGCTAGGGCCCAACCAAAAAGAACGGCCGGCGGCACCAGCCACAGGCCATGACCCTTTGCCCACACCCTGGCTGAATGCCAGGATCTGGCCCTAAAAGAAAGGGCCTGCGGCCCTACCGTAGAGGGTCTGGTCGGAGGCCGGGCCTGCGCTGCAGCGCCCCACCTGGCCGAAAGCTAGGTCTGCGACCTAGCCGTTGGGCCTGGCCAGAGGCCGGTCCTATGGCTGCAGTGGCCCGCTTGGCCGAAGGCTAGGCCTACGGCTCTGCTGCTGGGCCTGGCCAAAGGCCGAGCTTGGCCCGACGCTACAGTTGGCCGATCCCTCGCCTTAGCTGTGTGGCCACTGTCGCACGGTCAAAAACAACAATTTTTTTTTATTGTTGTATGGCGGCCTCGCAGCGTGCGTTCACCATGAACGCACATGGTCCCAACCACGTGCATATGAGGGATACACCCGCAAACAAAACGACATAAAAAAATAGCTCTGATACTAGTGAAGGATTAAAATGAAGGATTAAAGAATATAAATACCTCTTTGAAGCGGAAGCGTAAAAGCAGACCGTTGATGCTCGTCTTGCTCAACAAATGTGTTCCCTCACTTGGAGAGAATAGCGAATCCACGAATCCAAGTGCTCCACGATGCACAGTCACCACGAAGATGGCCTAGCCGTCTTTTTCTTCTTGTTCAGAACGTGTACTCACTGTGCACAAGATCTCTTTCTCTCTCTCACACTGTGCACACACCTTTTTTTCTATGTTTATTTCTCTCTGCACTACACGCAAATGAGGGATGAGCAGGAGAAAATGGGGAAAGTGTGCAGTTTCCAAACCACCCTCTCCTCTAATGTGGATCGGGTCTGGATCTTGCCCATCATGGGTGGACCCGATACCCAACCCAACACACTCGTTAATGATGACCTCCGCAGAGAGGTCTAAAATGGAACCAACTATCTTTAGGTGTTACAATCTACAAACAATGCAAATCAAAGCCTATGCCCAAGCACACCATAAAACTTTGTTCATAAGGTACAAGAACGTTAAAAACTAGTGACTAATTTTACGTGTTAGCATAGATTATTAAACAACGATAAAAAAATCCATATGTTATATATCAGAAGAGCTATTACTAAAGATCATGTCATATTTTCGTCGATTGTTCCAGTTGTTAAATGGTAATCAAAGCCACCTAAAAACAAGCCAAGTGAACCCTTATGAGCAGTTTTAGCAGTTCACTGCAGTATGTTTACACAGGTGGATATTAGCAACTAATTCTAATCACTATTACAAGTGATGAAAAACTAGAACACATCGTAACATTGCGAACAGACATGTACCTGTTCTCTGATTACCAAATTTAGGATATTTTTCAAGGTTCATGAAAAGTCACACCCCATGGCTGAAAATATGTGGCATATGAATGATGCTAAGAATATCAATCTCATCTCTTGTTGACCTTGCGTATAGGAAAATCATAGTCAAAGCATCTCTTTCATTTAAAAGGAAAGTTAATTGTTTCTCCAAATAAAAAATGAACAATTTGCAGCATATCCCTGCTAATTTTTCGGTATGTTTTTGCCAACAATCTTTGCAGGTGTTATGCGCAGAAGATTTCCTTGCTTACCAGGAGCAGCACCTTTAATCATCACAACCCGAAGCTCACTATCTATTTTAACAATCTGCAATTTTCGGATTTTTGTTTTGGTCCCTCCCATCCTACCAGGCATCTTCTTCCCTTTATATACATGCCCAGGTGTGGTTCCTGCACCGATCGAACCCAATGCCCTGTGACTTTTCGAACCATGAGTCATTGGACCACGTTTAAAATTGTGTCTTTTGATTCCACCTGCACAAATCAAACAAAAATGAATAGCTAAGCTCTATGAAATGGTATCTGTGTTGTTTGTTCCACAATTTTCAATGCAAAGGAATTGGAAACGATGTTTTTCCTTGTTATTTTTTTCCTTGGCTGTATATGGATTTAACACAATTTAAGATCTGATTATACAAGAAATCCAAATGAGCATTCAATCAACCTTTAGAAAACTCAGAATGATAACTATGGGTGTAGACAAGCAGAGAGTAGCCATGTGCTAAGCTGATCAGGCTTGGTTAACACAAAAGTGCAGGCTCATGACTGGTTCAAACTTGATCCAAGCTTGTTTTGCTCAAACACAAGCTTATATAAAAAAAACCAACAAAAATCACTTTGTTTTAATAGAATTTAATAGAAATGCCTTGGCCAATTGATTTTTAACCATCTTATCAAATGAAAACAAATAAAAATCCATTTGTTTTTAATAGTTTTTCATACTTTTTACTAGAGGCACCACTAATAATTGACATTCAATAATCATCATAGATTTGCAAAATTAAAGTTCTGGTTGCGTGTTTGCAGTAGAAGGCAGAAAACTGTTTTTATCTTTTTCTTGGGCCAGAAAGCGAATGATTTTTTTTTCAATATGAAAGAATGCATGAAATTGCTCATGTGAAAGTATAAGTGATCATAGTGCCATATGCACACAGAAGCACATGAAAAACCAAAAAAATCCTGAAAACAAGTTGTCAAGAAGGCCCATGGTTCATAAATTAGTAAATATAGAAATTCAATCCCTGTGAAAATCAATCGTTGCTGAAAAAAGTATACTCCACAGATTTTTCTTGAGTTGGGGAAGCACAAACTGTCACAGAAAATAAATGTCCTACGAGGGAATTGAATGTACAGGTATATAATTAATATAATTAAGACATAGATAATTCACTTAGGCAAGTGACAATAGACAGCTCAATTAGGCACTATCAAAGCATTGACACAATAGACAATTAAGCATAGATAAGTTGACTAACATTCAACAAGATCAAACATAGACAAGTGACAATAGAATGGACTGTGATTAGGGCTGATAAACAAATGGACATAGCCTTTCAAGTGTTGAACAGGGAAATATAAATCGTACAACATAGACCATATTCCCATTGCCTAAAACGATTGTATTCTATGATCTCTAAATCACCATTATATCCTGCAGAAACCCAGGAAATAACAAGCAGTGTATAATTCCAGCCGAGACTTAATATTCTATAACTAACTTATCAAACACAAATGGAAGCCATGCTAACATACTCAGTGTTCATGCATTAGTTTGAGTTTGACAAACCCAAAATACCATGCTTCTTGAATCTGTTAATGATCAGAACATGGCCCAGATTCCAACTCCTTACACAACAACTCTAACAACTACATGGTTCTCGAAATTCCAAACCATAAGCAGATGGAAGCTCACTTCTACAGAAACTTGCTTCCTAAATGCAATGCTCAACACTAGAAATAATTTGATTCACCTCAACATTCCAACACGATTCTCATTATCCTCCCGCTAAATGCTCAGAGCATTTGCTTTTCACCCTTAATGCTTCTGCTTCCTGCTGTTGGCAACTGCGCTCGTGATAGTACACACACACACACACACACACACACACACACACACACACACACACACACACACACACACACACACACACACACAGAGAGAGAGAGAGCTAAAACTTATATCACTTTTGACAATATAACAGCCATCGCTTACGTGTATAAAAAGAGCAGAACTGCGCACAGGCTAAAATTTCTGAATCAGAGTTCAACACTCCGTTAGTAACAGTACCACATGAATTATCTTCTTCGGTATTTTCTAAGCGAAATGTAAATTGATATTTCACCTTTCAATACATCTTTTCAATACATAGAACCAATATATATATATGTATATATATATATATATAAGAATCAAACATAAAAATCCACACGATAGTAATAAACAGATCAAGTAATCCATCCAAATCAAAATTATGCGTCGAAGGAAACATGTGGACCATAGCATAAAAAAAACACAAATTTCACGAAGATGGTAATGGTGAATTTGGCACCTTGGAACCCTTTTCCGATAGATTTCCCAGAAACGTCGACGAAATCGCCTTCCTTGAAGATGTCCTCAAGGACCAACCTCTGGTTCGGCTCGAACCCTTCGACCGAAACCAGACGGAACTCCTGCAGATGCCTCATGGGGATTGCGCCCACCTTGTTGAGATGTCCCAATTCGGGCTTGGTGAGCTTCTTGTCCCTGACCCTGCGGTACCCGACCTGGACGGCATTGTAGCCGGCCGTGGCCTCCGTCTTCACTTGGGTGACGATGTTCCCTTCCCGGAAGCCCACCACCGTCACGGGGATGACCTTGCCTGCCGGCTCAAAGTACGTCATCATCCCCAATTTGGTGCCCATCACCCCAACTCCGGCCTCCATGCTCATCGCCACAATGGGCCGCCTCTCGATTGGGCACGGGGTTTTGGTTTTGGTTGTGGTTTTGTTGGTGGGGAGGGATATAGAGATGGTGGGGAGGTGGTGGTAGGGTTTAAGGCCATTGTAGGGTTTCATGAAGGGAGTTTGGGAAGGGGAATGAGAGGAAATTGGGGTATATGGGCAGCGGGCAGAGATGACAATGGCCATCCTTTTGGGGGAGAGACTACAGCGACAGAGAGCTCGCTCTCTTCTGAGATAGAGATTGGTGACGCGTTATCTGTTGAAATCTTATTGACTCAAATACTATTGAAGTTAACTGTAATTTCTGAAAATTTTGGCCGCGTTATAGACATATGGTAGGGTAGTTTAGTCATTTTATTAAGATTATTAAGGTGTTTGGTTCGTATACGAAAAAAACCCATTCCTTGGAATAAGAGTTCTACTTCGTGGCTACATGGAACGAAACGGATCCACGGTTTAGAATTTTTACCAAAGAATTTTATTCCTCCAACTTTAGTATAAACAGGGAGAGATTCCACGATTCACGGCAAACTTGGCAGTCCAAAGGGGTTTGGTGCAGTGGAGGGAGCCTTGCGGATGGTCAGGGGTTACATTCCTATGAGTGTGCATTAAACGATAAGCCCTTAATCAAAGCCAGGAGACTGTCTAAGAGTAAGGGCAAGCCACTGTTAAGTGACCGTAAGTACAGCAAAAAAAGAATAACTACCAATTGCATGAACCAAATATGTTAAAAATGACATCCACCCCTGTTTTGCGAGGTGTAGTTAGGTGATTTAGGCTCGACTACTCACTCAGGTCACACAAAACACAAAAAAATCACAAAGTGAAGCGATTTTGTGTGTAAAATATAAACACAGAAGATCGCTCCGCATGCAACAACTTTCTATGTAAAATACAAAAACACACAAGATTGTTACAGCGATTTTCTGAGTTTTGTGTGGACCAAGTACCTAGGGCTATCAATGGGTCCACTTTGTACCGGGTGTCCAGCTTGACCCGAACCTGATTTCCCGGGTATGAGTAAGGAAAGTGTCAACCCGAATAATATTTGGGTTGACCCGAACCCGACCCAAGAAATATTTCGGCCCGTTTGAGTCATGATTTTTGCTGAGTACCGGACCTGACCCAACTTTTTTGCTGGATATCCGACCCAACCCAAGTACTTTATATGTATTTTTAATGAAAACAAAGTTTTAAAATATGTGGGTCTGGGTATGGGATTCTTTTTTTGTGATCCGATAGAACCCGAACATGGTTAATACTTATATGGGCGGGTACGGGTCAACCTTGACCCGACCTGTTGATAGCCCTGCAAATGCTCAATTACATGATCTGCTTCGATGCTTTACCTTCTCATGTAAAAACTTAAAAGATGTTTAATAAATGAAAAATAATAGTACTTTACAACAAAAATGATGTATTTAAAAAAAAACTTTTAATTTTCAAAAATCTACCCGATATCTAAAAGTGCAAATGTTTGTCGTTAAAAGAACCATTTTAACCTTCATACAACGGACCTCTTGAGGTTCGCGCGATATATCAGTATGCTCATCGAGTATCACACTCTCTCGCTTAAAGGTAGATTTACACATTTTTTTTTTGCGGACCTCACAAAGTTTACAAACCTATCAAAGTTTGCAAATATTTTTATTAAATTTATATATAATGCACGAAGTTTGAATAACCAAAATTCATGAAATTCTTGTAATTGAAACATGTCATAACTTTACAAATATTTTACTAAAATCATATATATATATAGTACAAAGTTCGTATAGGGTCATACATATCTCATTTAAGTAACTCATAAGATCGGAAAATAAGTTAGGGATACATTATAAAGTTATGTGAAATTTGCATGCTCATTGAATCATATATAGTCATTTTTATTGTTCATTTTGTTTTGTTTTTCTCGCTTGTTTATGAAAAGAGCTCTTAATCGTTTTTTTCTCTAGAATCCTTAACATTTTTTTCTTTCAATAATTTTTATATTTTTACATCCTGATGAGATTGTTATATAGTTTTTAATATAAATTTTGGATAATTGTTATATAAGATTTGCGCTAAGTTTGGATTGGGTTATAATCCAATCTAAAAGATCCTCTTTAAATCAGATAAAGCTTTACGAGCTCTAGATTATTGATCCTAACTGAGTTGAATAGTCAAATGCTCCAAAAACCCATTTAACGAGGCAGGTCGATCTGCCCCTTCATCCATGCCTCCATCAGCTCCTCTACACTGATCATCTCCAGCATCCTACAAAAGAACCGAAATGTTAGTATTGATAAACAAAATATAATAAAATAAATTATATGCAATGCACCTAATCTAAGAAAATCAAAGTAACATGGTTGAATGACACATAGACTAACAATAAAGTGAAGAACATTAACAGAATTCAGATATGTGTTCTAAGGCTGACAAAAAAATTCATAGTGATTCAATCATGCAGATATGTGTTCTAAGGTTGTCAAAAAAATGTCATAGTGATTCAAGCATGCATATATGGTTTATAAGGTTGTCAAATAAATGTGTTATGTATCATAATCATGCATATATGTGTTATAAGGCAATGAAAAAACTTTTATAGTGATTCAATCATGCATATATGTGTTATAAGGCAGTCAAAAACTTTCATAGTGATGAAATCATGCTTATATGTGTTCTAAGGTTGTCAAAAAACTTTTATAGTAATTCAATCTTGTATATATGTATTATAATGCAGTCAAAAAACTTTCATAGTGATGAAATCATGCTTATATGTGTTCTAAGGTTGTCAAAAAATGTTTATAGTGATTCAATCATGCATATATGTGTTATAAGGCAGTAAAAAAACTTTCATAGTGATGAAATCATGCTTATATGTGTTCTAAGGTTGTCAAAAAACTTTCATAGTAATTCAATCATGCATATATGTGTTATAAGGCAGTAAAAAAACTTTCATAGTGATGAAATCATGCTTATATGTGTTCTAAGGTTGTCAAAAAACTTTCATAATGATTCAATCATGCATATATGTGTTATAATGCAGTAAAAAAACTTTCATAGTGATGAAATCATGTTTATATGTGTTCTAAGGTTGTCAAAAAACTTTCATAGTGATTCAATCGTGTATATATGTGTTATAAGGCAGTCAAAAAACTTTCATAGTGATGAAATCATGCTTATATGTGTTCTAAGGTTGTCAAAAAACTTTCATAGTAATTCAATCATGCATATATGTGTTATAATGCAGTAAAAAAACTTTCATAGTGATGAAATCATGCTTATATGTGTTCTAAGGTTGTCAAAAAACTTTCATAGTGATTCAATCGTGTATATATGTGTTATAAGGCAGTCAAAAAACTTTCATAGTGATGAAATAATACTTATATGTGTTCTAAGGTTGTCAAAAAACTTTCATAGTAATTCAATCATGCATATATGTGTTATAAGGCAGTCAAAAAACTTTCATAGTGATGAAATCATGCTTATATGTGTTCTAAGGTTGTAAAAAAACTTTCATAGTAATTCAATCATGCATATATGTGTTATAAGGCAGTCAAAAAACTTTCATAGTGATGAAATCATGTTTTTATGTGCTCTAAGGTTGTCAAAAAACTTCCATAGTAATTCAATCATGCATATATATGTTATAAGGCAGTCAAAAAACTTTCATAGTGATGGAATCATGTTTATATGTGTTCTAAGGTTGCCAAAAAACTTTCATAGTAATTCAATCATGCATATATGTGTTATAAGGCAGTAAAAAAACTTTCATAGTGATGGAATCATGCTTATATGTGTTCTAAGGTTGCCAAAAAACTTTTATAGTAATTCAATCATGCATATATGTGTTATAAGGTAGTCAAAAAACTTTCATAGTGATGAAATCATGCTTATATGTGTTCTAAGGTTGTCAAAAAACTTTTATAGTAATTCAATCATTCACATATGTGTTATAAGGCAGTCAAAAAACTTTCATAGTGATGAAATCATGCTTAGATGTGTTCTAAGATTGTCAAAAAACTTCAAACATGCATATATGTGTTATATGACAGTCAAAAAACTTTCATAGTGATGAAATCATGTTTTTATGTGCTCTAAGGTTGTCAAAAAACTTTCATAGTAATTTAATCATGCATATATGTGTTATAAGGCAGTCAAAAAACTTTTGTAGTGATGGAATCATGTTTATATGTGTTCTAAGGTTGTAAAAAAACTTTCATAGTGATTCAATCATGCATATATGTGTTATAATGAAGTAAAAAAACTTTCATAGTGATGAAATCATGCTTATATGTGTTCTAAGGTTGTCAAAAAACTTTCACAGTAATTCAATCATGCATATATGTGTTATAAGGCACTCAAAAAATACTCATAGTGATGAAATCATGCTTATATGTGTTATAAGGTTGTCAAAAATTTTATAGTGATTCAATCATGCATACATGTGTTCTAATGCTAGCAATAAAAATTCATAGTGATTCAATCATTCATATCTGACGGGCACCAGATCTCATGTTGAATGCAAACGAAGTTCCCCTATCCCGAAAAAAGTTGCACAACTCATTATGGACAAGGTTGAAAATGGCTTCATGTAAAAAGTCACGCATTGTGTCCTGAAGAAGCTGGTGGACACCATCCTAAGAAACAACATGGTCAATCGGATGGTGGGAGTTGATGCTGGCGGGAGAACTCTGAGAGTCTTGACTGCAGGAGGCAACAATTGGTGTGGTGTTCATGTTACTCCCAAACCCGAACACACGACCCTTTTTGGGTTCACCGGTTGCAATCACCTATGTTGCAGGACCAAAAAGAGGATGCTGAGTAGAGTCATCGCCATATCGCTCTACCATCTGCTGCTCGTATGACTTCTACAAAGTAATGATTACAATATGAATTAATAATTAATAATTATAATATTTATGATAATATAATTTATGGTAACTTATGCATTATAATATTTATTAATACAATAAATACATATCGTTGTCGCTCTCGCCTTCTCTGATACGAACTCTCTCATTCTCTTATATTTATGTGTTTCAACAAACGCATCCTTGTAAGGCACAATGCCTTCTTTTTCGGCTTTCTATAAGGTTAAATGATAAAAAAATCAATTAGAAAATATGCAAAAATACTTATAAATTTGACAATATATATATATATTGATGAGTTACCATTTTCTTCTGGTGGCTCCCAAAAGTCTTATAACCACTTGTGTGTAGATGAGCATCAGGCATCTTCACTCAGTTTTGTGAAGCATTTGCTGAGTGGTTTCAAAATTCATAGCTCGCCTATTTATCACACATTGCATCTCAATAATTTATCCTGATAGTAGAAGGGTCATGGCCCTTCCGCTGTAGTGGATCATCTATCCCACCAACGGCTTTTATTATTGCAGTCTTCATATTGTGCAACATGTCGACAAATCGATTGACAACCACTATCTGCCACACTATTATTGTGTCATGCTCCTCCTTTGCAGTCGTGAAGAGATTCGAAGTCTACAAATAATTTTAGAAAGTTAGTGCACATGACTATAACAAAAAATTATATATGAAACACATTAGCTATGATAAACGATTATATACCATGAATGAGGACCATAATGTTTCCAACACCTCCTTCGGGTACTCTTTCCATTGAGCGATCGGTCCTGGTAGATGCTGAAGTAGTGACTTCCTAATTTCTCGTATTACTTCTTGTGGCTCGAACATTGTGCTGCACATGAATTGGTACACATTAACAATCGACTATCGATATATACTATTTATAAGATAAGTATTGAACAAGTGATAATGTAATACTTACGGTCGACTATCAATATATACTATTTGAATGAGTCGTCATGTGTCAGACTGAGAAGACCCTGCATCCGACGTTGTCTCGTGATGTGTATGAGTAACTGGTGTAAGTGGGTCATGTACAGGTGAAACATCATCTACAGAACAATGAGATAAAAATTCACACAATGCACATATAAACTAATCAACTATATATTTATTTAAATGACATACCTATTGAAGGATTATGTGAAGACGAAGACTGACTATCATTGAGCTGGGATCCTATAAAGACGATTAACAAGTAACAATTTTTATATCAACATATAAGCAAAAACATAATAAATTTTTATATTTAAATATAACACAAAGATATCTACCTAATGATGTCCCACGATCTCCACTTGATCCTCGACCACTGGGTGCTCGACCACAGTGACCTCCACAAACCATATTCTAATAAATAAAAATGTTATTTGGATCAGTTACATAACTCTTGATCTTAGCATGAATATGACATATGCATGAAATGTAAATATTTAAAGGTCCTACATGAATCAGTTTTATAATTGTGCATGTACATGCTAAGTATGCATGAAATGTAACATGAAATGCAATTTCATAAACATGGATACATAATCAAATAAAAAATAACTTCATGCAAGCATGGATACAGTCATGTCAAACATTGCAATACATTTAAATCATTTATATCACAACAATGTCAAACATGTACCTGCAGCAAACACACTCCAATATCCTACTAACTACAACCATGACTAGTATGGTCTCTGTAATACAAACATAAGAGCATATGAGAAAGTGATGTGGTATGTATTACAAGATGTATTTCACTAGCTCGAGTATGCTTCATCATCACTTGTTTGACTTTCATATTCTTCTTCTTCCTCCTCCTCCTCTTTATCATCTTCATCTTCATTGGGCGCCCATCCACTTGATATATCATTTGGATCACATTCTTCTATATGTGTGTCATCAGACAATGGAGATGTGACATGCAAACCATGTGTGACATCGTGACCATAAGAGAAGTCATACATATCATATGATTGATAATAATCACCCTCTTCAGCAATCTTGTCTTCCTGTAACTGATCATACTCAGGGTATAGTTTAGACTTCACCTTGCAAACCGCTCACCATTCATTTTTATCTGACTTCATTGTATTCGGATATGAAGCATAGTATACTTGTTAAGCTTGCGAGGCTAATATGAATAGTTCATATGTTCCAAACCTTGATTTATGATTCACCTCCACAATGCCTGAGGCTTTGTCGACTCTTGTTGCTAAGTCAACTCCATTATTTCTTTAATAGCACCGTAGTAGTCAAGTTCATTTTCATCATAACTGCTACCCTTGACACACACACCACTATTCATCATTGACTTGTTTACACCGTAGTCTTTTGTATGGAATTGATAACCATTTACGATGTACCTGTTGTAACATTGCACAACTTTGGTTAGACCATTTTGTAAATCACATATTTCTTGATTATTAATATCACCATGGCAGACCTACAAGCATAAACAATTACTATAATCACGATCAATTAAGTAACATATTATTGTTTACACGAAAAGAATGCATGTCATCATCCTTACCAACCCTTTGAACCATGTCCCAAACTTATTTTCACGTTCTTTCTGTACTTTTGAATCAGTGATATGTGGAAGTTTTCTTCGCAACTCCAGATCAAATCGTCTACACTTAACAAATATTTATATTACCGAACCATGTACGCATGTATAGAACTTAGTGTTACATATTAAGTATACTTACTCGATGTAGGGGTCGATTATTGAGCAATTAAAAAGGATATAGATTTGTATTGCGTCTTGCTCTCAATCTTCTAAGAGTCTTGACCGACAATTGATAAAGACATACCTAAGTGGTTTAAATATCGATAGTTTGTCAGCCACAGTAAATTATTCTCCATCATCATTACGAGGTGGACAAGTGTAACATGTTGGAATGTGAGGTTCAAAGTACATAGATGAGAAATTTGAAATCTCTTCTAAAGTGTATGCCTCACAAATTGAACCTTCCACTCTTGCTTTGTTCTGAACATTTTTTTTGGTCAAACATGCATCTATCAACAATATACTTCTCGTAATACAATAATTTTCTAATAGCATTAGAGAGAAAAGTATAAATAAAAATATATCTTTCAAATGGGTACATCCACCGATATTGCACAGGACCACCAACCCTAAGTTTATATGGCAAATGTATGATCACATGTTCCATAATATCAAAAAATGCTAGCAGGAATATCTTTTCTAACTGACAAATAGTAGTGATGACAGAATCCTCGAGATTTTTTACCTCAGTTACTATAACTTTCAATGCACACAATATTCTAAAAAAACTACTCAACTCGGATAATACCCCCCATATAGGTTTGTCTAACATATCATGGAATGCTAGGAGAATCAATCGTTGCATAATGACATGACAATCATGACTCTTCAACCCATATAATTGTTCATCGTCTATCTTCACAGCTCGAGCAATGTTAGAGACGTATCCATCTGAAAATCTTAACTGTCTCAACCACTGACATAACTGCTTTACTTGATCTGGTCTAAGCACGTACCTTACCTTTAATTTCAATACTTTTCTATTGTATTCTTAGAGTTCCAATTCTGATCTTTTACATATTACTTTTAAATCCATACATGCCTTTAAATTATCCTTCATTTTCCTTTTGATACTTATTACCGTATTGAACACATTATCAAACATATTTTTTTCTACATGCATCACATCCAAATTATGTCGTATCAATAAGGTCGATCAATATGGTAGTTCTCAAAATATAGATTTTTTGTTCAATTGTGATCCTTCCCAAATCCAAGGAAGGGCGTCAGACTACGGTCATCTGTCAGTTCATATGGAAAGTATTGCAATCATCTTAAAATCTCTATGTCAGATAATCGTGTAGGTGGACCTTCTATTTCAGTTGTGCCTGCTCGGAACACATTCTTTTGCCGTCAGAATGGATGGTCACTGGGTAGAAATCGATGGTGACAATCAAACCAACACAGCTTCCTTCCATGCGTCAATCTAAAAGATTTTGTATCCTCCATGCAGTATGAACATGCCAACCTCCCATGTGTACTCCAACCAGATAACATATCATATGCAGGAAAGTCACTAATTGTTCATAGAACAACAACCTTCATATTAAAGTTTTGTTTTTTGTGTGTATTGTACGTGAGAACACCGTCATCTCACAGTATTTTCAGTTTATTAATCAATGTTCTTAAATATACATCAAGATTTTGGCACGGAGAGGTCAGATCAGGGATCAATAGAGACAAAAAAAGATTTTGACGCTTCATACACAAACTTGGAGAGAGGTTGTATGGGGTGACAAATATTGGCCAACACAAGTATGAGATTGATCTATCTCTAAATAGATTAAATCCATCTGTACATAAACCTAGCCTAACATTTCTCACTTCCATTGCGAAGGTCTGATGAGTACGATCAAAGTGCTTCCAAGCTTTCGCGTCAGCAGGATGCGTGATCTTGCCTTCATCATGTCAAATTTTATTTGCATGCCATCTCATGTGTTTAGCTGTCCTTGAAGACATATACAATCGTTGCAATCTAGAGGTGAGAGGAAATTAGCGAAGTAACTTGTATGACACTTCTTTTGACATTTTGCTAGCATTGCCTCTTGTCTTTGGCTTGAACCGAGGATGCCCACATAATGAACATAATCTGTTATTTTCTTAATCTTTGAAATACAACATACAGTGATTTGGACAAGCATCTATCTTTTGATATCACATACCTAGAGTATTGATCATAACCTTCACATAACAGAAATTTTGTGGCAATTTCTCATCTTTGAGCAACATAGTCTTTACAATAGAGCACAAACAGTCAAAACATGATTGACTCAAATTATACTATGACGATCGGTGGTAGTCGATGGCAACAAGGAAGAAGGAGATGGTGGTGGTGTTCGGAGGGGTGGTTGGCGACTTCGGTCTTCGGTCGTCGGCGTCTGCTCGAAGGATGGAAAGCGACAACAGTGGATCGAGCGAGGGAGGAAAAAGGGCGATGGATCGACGGAAGAGGGGGGAGAGAGAGAGCATGGGGACAATTTCGTGCCCTAGATAAGCCATTTTACATAAAAAATTAGCGATTGCTTAGCGATGGACATATTCTGTCTCAAAATCCATTGGTAATTAGCAACAGAAAAATTTTGTTGTTCATCCATCGCTAAGTTGCGACGGAGTTTGAGACCGATTTTTTCTGTCGTGAAGCCATCGTTAATCAACGATGGAGCTTGAGACCAAATTTATCCGTCGCTAAACCGTCGTTACTTAGCGACGGATTTTGAGACAAATTTTTTCTGTCGCTAATTTTACAACTAATTCCAATTTTAAGGACGACTAATTTTCTCTCGCTAATCCGTCACAAAATTGTGATGGATTATTTCTGTCATAACTTTCTGTTGCTAATTAACGTTTTTCTTGTAGTGTATGTAGAATTGGGTGGATATATATTTACAAATATATTGTGAGGTATGCTATGAATTCAGGGGTATTGAACCCATGTGATTATCGTGAAAGTGAAGTTTCATTGTTCGTAATTGATACTTGCAAATATGACAAATGGCAAATCATAAATGAGATACATGTATGTTTGTGTTCTTTCAATTGCAAAAATGATGGACATCGACTCGATGTTTTCTCGAATAGAGAAAGTTTGCTATTCGTAATTGATATTCACAGGTTTAGCGAATTATTTGTTATATGCATGGGTCACATGATTTGATAGTATGATAAATTGTGGATATTAACTCTAGTGCAACTGAGAATATCTTATTGTTTTGGCACCTATGTTCTCTATAAAATGATATGACTCGAGAAAAAGACTCTAGTAAAGAAAATGTAGTGCATTGGATTGCAATCAGGTTAAAGTTCTGTTATAGTGCACTAGTGTCAAGCAGGTAAAGGTCATGTAGTGTATTGAATGGTGGTCAGGTTAGAGTCCTGTTGTAGTTGCACTACCTGCAATAAGGTAATAGGTCTGTTAGAATGCAGTGAATTTCGATTAATTTAGAGTCCTGCTATAGCCTCAAGAGGTATGGTCAAGTAAAGTCTTGTTGTAACTGCACTAACTACGATCAGGTTAAAGTCTTGTCGTAGCCATATTCTATAATGTGGAGTGATGTTGGCTCATACTATTGAGGTCCAGCAAGTGGATCAAATGTGAACCAATGTTGTACTAACAAGATAGTAAAAGAGAAAATATGTATTAAAGTTGTGTATGTTGTGTCAGTTACAAAAATTCCTCTTTTTCTCCCTTGTTATGCAATTATTTTTCTGTATTTGAATTGGTTGTGAACTAGATGATAGCTTGCACGAGTTGCTTGCAAGTAGGGTTGTATACCTCAATGAAATGCATAATTGTATGCATGAATGATTATTGAGCCTAATGACAAGTTTGAATGAATTGCTAGATAAATATATGCATGAATTATATTTGAGCATAATTGTGTGTTCAAATGACCTGTATGTATAAGTGTGCGTTAGTATAATTTTTTTTATTGTATGTTGTATTATTTTTGCTTATCAAGGTATAAGTGAAATTGTTGTGATTGTCTTTCAGACCTAGCAAGGATCTAAGAAATCATACTAAGACATGATGTGTTAAATCCATGTACTTTACGATTTTTAGATCCACGCATATAGATGGATGTGTGCCACAACATAGGGACTTATAGCATATGAAATGAACTTCGTTGGACTCTTTTGTTGTCTTTCTGTTTTTTTTGGATTGTAAACCTTGAATTTTATTTTGTTAAATGAATGGCTTAAATATCGGTTATATATGAATTGCAATGGTTTAGTTCTAACTTATGACGTGCCCGGGTCTTGAGATTGTTTTGAGAAGTCTTTTGTTGTGTTTAAAAAAAATATCCCTTCTAGTTTTTGAAAGTTGGGCGTTACACTGAGTCATGTGTATATACTATCAGTGGTACAATTTTATGTATGTATTTATATTCATTTTTTAGTTGGTGATGAGAACAAGTTATTGATACATGAAGCATGAATTTTACGAAAAAACTTTGCTGGCAAGTGACGTAAGTGTTAGATTTGCACATTTGTTTGTTCCTTTGTTACATTTGTATGTACACTCATTTGAATGTAATAAGAATGTATCACATATTGTTCTCATGTAGCATCTAGCAAGATTCATAGAAAGACTCTGCTCCACAAGAACATGACAGATAGAATGAAACTACCAAAAATCATTTACATTACCTCATATTTCTCTATGAGTATCGAAAGCATGGTTTCTGATATTTTTTTATAGCAAATGATCAAAACTAAATGGATACAAGATGGGTTTCATTCGTGCTTAGAGACCGGCTAATTTTTGTATCTTTTCGTTGAAGCTGACAAGGTATTCGCTCTACAATTTGGCATACTTATAAAACATAAATTTGTACGTGCACAACGACTTCAAATTTGATTTATGTTGCAAGTCTTAATTGTTGTCAATTGAGGCAACCAACACCGAGTTTTTTGAGAAAAGAATATGAATGAAAGAGTTTAAATTGTGCAATTTCATGAATAGCACAACTAATACAGATAAGAACATAAAAAACATAATACGATAATATTACTTATTCAATAATGTGCTTATTCTTCTCTTGTACTCGGTAGGTTTAATGTTGGCATTGCATGTTCATTTTTTTGCAACGTGGTTTGGCTATAATTGTTGTAGATAAATACTATAAATGTGCTTAAAATCTCTCCACTGATGTGTACTTACTGACTGCCTATGACACTTAAATCTAGTAATTCGTGCCACATACTCCAACGTGATATTATCTCAATATCTTTGAATTGAAATTAGTTGGTTGTTGGATTCTATAATTGTACAACAACCTTTAAGAAATTGTGATTGATGCTCCATGGTGTGATTTCTAAGAATTTTCGAAAATGCATTCGATCAAACTGGTCATTTGCATCCTCCATTAGTGTTACAAACCACTGATATGTTTGGAACAAGTAGATCCAGTGCATGCAGCTTGTTGGATCCTCTGAATCTTGAGACTATGAATCATACAATCATAATTAATTTTGATAAAATTAATCAAATTAATCATTTAATTATACACATAAATATAACATTTTAAAGATTAAAGTGCAATATATATGACAATTTAATCATTGATTGAATGTGAAATTGTCAATGATTGCAAAAAACTTACAAACATGTATATACAAAATAATAAATGAACAAAGTACTTGTCCACGAGAATCAAAAGTCATTCCCCACTGTGACCCCCAACTAGGAGCACCAAACCTTTTTCCTGTTGCATCCAATCATGTGCACTCTTCACCACACATTAACCTTTGGTTGAGCATCTGATCCACCCACCTCCATTTCTTGAGGACTCTCACTCAACCTCATTTCCTAAGGACCCTCTGTATTAACTTCAACTTTAGGTTTGCATCCTCCCCTTGTTGAGATGTCTCGATCTTGCCACTACCACTATAGGTGGCTGCATCTCTAACTTCCTTTATCTAGAGATTGATGCTAAAAAAAATCTCAGAGTCAACCAATGAGTGAAACTTTTTCACCACTAAGTCTCCCTCCCCTTTCTTAGATGTTTTTGGGATGTGAGACATCAATGTAGCCACATACTTGTCAACAATTTTTTACATTCATCCTTAAATTTGGGCCAAACTTGAAATGTTTTTTCTTGTTTGGCCTGTTTTAAAGGTGTTAGCTACTGCGAGTTTGACTGTAGATGTTTGGGTCTCAATTTATGAAAGTTATGTTTTCGGTGAAAAATGTTGGACACTCGAACTTTTGGCCACAGAGCAGACTTCCTTTCTACCTACATGTCAAGCATACTCCGTACTTCATAATACGAACTATTATCAAGTACATATTTTTTCTTCCTTTGCCCATGTTTTCCAACAATATCATAAGTTGTGGGTGCAAACCCCCTTCGAGTAAGTATTTTCAATCACCGTATTAAACAAATTCAAAAATTTTTATAACAACAACACATTGTATATAAATAAACAGACGGACAATAGAGACAAGACATTGGCTATTGAAAAAACATTGCAAAAAACAAACAGAATATCCTATAAAAAAACTCATACCATTAAGAAAATAATCAAAAGAAACAAAAAGTATTCCCTAATCATGTTTATAATACAAGATACACAATATATAATCACACAAACACTTCTACACAAATGATTTAATTAAAGAAAAAAATAGAATAGGTTATTGAACATGCAAAAATATCAAAAACCATGCAATTTTTTCACAACATAACCAACTCATGCCAATGTTTCAAAAAAATAACTAATTCAAACTGTTGTTTTAAAAAAATAAAAGGTTAAGCTGTTAAAGATGTGATTATCGAAAAATACCCTGATTTTTTATTTTTCGCCGATGAAGTATCGCCGATGAATCACCATCGATGATTCACCAAAAATTATTACAAGAGGAAATCATGTTTGGGACTATTAGTTGGAGACCACAAAAAACCCTAGTTTATGCAAAAATGGCCCTGGGGTGCGACATTCATTTTTTGTATAAACGAAAAAAATTGTATTTAAGGATCATATAGAAATTCACAAATAAGCATATTTGGAATGACATGATTTGCGAAGTCAGTACCTAATTTGCACACTTCTTGAGGATCATAGGAAGTTCACACTATATCCAACGAATTTAGTACAATATTTGTGAAGTTATGATATATTAACATGATGTTCACACTATATCTCGAGAATTTCATGTTATATATATATATATATATATATATATATATATATATATATATATATATATATATATATATATATATATATATATATATATATATGTGTGTGTGTGTGTGTGTGTGTGTGAATTTAGTATGATATTTGCGATGTTTCGAGGTATCAGTTTAACAAGAGGTTAACAAGTATATTTATGCAAACTTCATGAGGTCTGCAAAAAAAATTGTATGAATCTACCTTTAGGGCACGTTTGAAAGCGAGAAACTCTAAGAAAGTTTTTCTAAAAGGTACACTTTTTTATAGGAAACAATCCTAAAAAAGGGTGGGGTGGAGGAATTTTTTCTACTAAGAAAAAATTGTTTTTTACACTCCACCACCCATCCCACCACCACCACCCACCACCATCACCACCACCATCACCATAACCATTCATCTCACCACCACCGTAATCATAACCATCCATCACCACCACCACCACCTCTACCACCACCATCACCATAACCATCCATCTTACCACCACCATCCACAACTACCACAATAACCATCCATCTCACCACCACCACCACCACCACCACCCACCACCCTCCTCTATCCTTTTTTCATATATTTCTACTTTGTTTTTCTCATGCTACACAAACAAGTGAAAACTTTCCATTTTTGAAAAGTTGTCATATCAAAACTTATCATAGGCAACATTTTCTCTTCAGAGTTTTTTTCACTTCCAAATGTGCCCTTAAGTAAAAAAGTGTGATACCCGGAGAACGTATTGATATATCACGTGAACCTCAGAAAGTTCACTCTGTGAAGGTTAAAATAATCCTTTTAACGACAAACATTTGCAGGTTTTGAACATCGGACTCATTTTTCAAAAACTGTAGGGTTTGATAAACTCATCTCTAGTGTCACTCAGACCCAGCAGCAGCTGGTGCAGTTAACAAGACTAACGAAGAGATGACATGTTTTATTAGCAATCATATAATTTCATTTGATTGGATGATACCATTCATCTGGTAGGTGCAACTCATGTACATCAACAAGCTTGAGAGGTGTCACCAGTTCCAAACTCACAGGTGCAAGTCCTTGGTTGTGACGCCGAAGCTAAAGGTACTCTCTTGTGGGCAAGAGGACATGAGGTTTTTGCATCAATGAGCTTGCCAACGAGTGAGGTAGCTTTGCCCAATATGAGCCACAGGCATTTGTCTTAGAGAGCTTTTCACAAAGATAGGCAAAGGAAAAAGAAGCCTGACAAAAATGTGTAAGGGTCGTGTTATGATAGTACCAGACATACCACCACATTTATCAAAAGCAGATACTTTTAATGGGAATCAAATGGTTTGATGATAGGTAAATTAATTATTACTTGCTTAGTAAAACAAAGTCAAGCAAATCGACGAAGCACCCTGAATTGTATTGGAGATATATAAACATTTAATGGGAATCACATGGCTTCCATTCTCAGTAACAAAATATGTATCTTACTTCCTGAACACTTCCCTTTTCTTACACTACCTTATACAGTAACTTCGATGTCTCGTTAAAGAACCAAGAAGTGTTGAATGCTAATAATGCATTTGAATTTATCCCCATGGAAGAAAATTTGAGGACAAAGTCGGTAGAAAATCAAAAAATTTATCCACGTTTTTTTTTCGCATTCTGTAATTTACACATTGCAGCCATGGCGTCCGCATTGCATCACAACAATATGCCCTCATGTTCATGTTGCAGTTTCTCCTTGAGGCTGGGGCATCCCTCCCCATGTTCTAATGCGCTCTTCAGCTCGCAATGCCTACATCAAGTCATCCAAAATAACCAATTCATTCCTCTCTTCAAAATTGCGAATGGTTTTATGTATCAGTTAGCAGCAACCATGTGTGTGTTTGTAATGCTAATGGACTTAGATAAGCATGAGTGGAAGTCCTACAATCTCTTTAAGAAAATGATGAAAAGATCAATGTGGGGCTAGGTGCAACCATACCTCTTTCTGCCAGTTCGTACGAATAATGATTATTACCAGAATTACTGTCTGCAACAGAATTCCTGCTATCAATCCAGACCAGATACCCTACAAAATGATGGCAAGAACCATTGTGTTATTCCTACAGATTTAGATGACAAATTATTTAGCTTGTTTGTATGATTTTTCTTACCATTACACCAAACTTGAACTTAAAACCTAGTAAGGCACCAATAGGCAATCCGAACATATAATAGCACCCTATATTTATATATGCAACTAGGGCCTGCCATCCTGCACCGACAGCTACACCTGCATGCTCAAAAGAAGCACTAGTCATTAACTGAGAGCAGTGCATCAAATAGATACTAATACGATGAGAATCTCTACTACCCATTTTCAATGGGATCTAAAAGAAGATACCTGAAAGAACAGGTTGGATGCTATTGAGCACCATTGTTATAGAAAGGAGGTTTGCGAGCTTGGATGCCTCTTTTATGACATCAGACTGTGTGGTGAACATTTTAGGGAACATATTCTTTGTGATGAAAACTACAATCATAAAGATAATTCCAATAGAGAGAGATGTTGCAGTAGCTACTGTTACAGAAAACTTGGCAGCTTTGGGATGCAATGCACCAAGCTCATTGGAGACCCTCACGCTGCACCAATACAAAAGAGCATTAGATTGTTAGATCAAACACATCTTAATGATTGTTATGAGCAACTAAATGGGAAAAAAGTATAAAGACATAAAAATTGAATCGACCTGATAGCTGCATTGAACCCCAAAGCTACCGTCAATGTCCACAACTCCACGTTCATGCTGCCAGATTTTAATAACAACTGAGAAATTAGAATGCACATAAGATTATCCTAAGACCATTAATAACTTCAATTTGCAATAATGCACAAGGAGAGAGCATGAATAGAAAAAATGGAAGCATGCCAGAAATCTAATTAAATACAATAAATGAAGACACAATCAGAAACTGGACCCTGCTTTTCCTGGCTTTGCAGATCAATTAAACTGTCATGCAACCCAGGAAGCAAAGGCTGATCCATCCAGTACCATCCAGTATATGGAGATAAAAAAGGAGATGACAATGGTAGAAGAAACATTATTTATGTTGATACAGAGGAAAACTGCTCACCAAACAGAAATGGCATCGACTGCAAGTTCTGGGTTCTTTAACAAACCAACCAAAATCAGAACTGCTGTAAAATACCAAAGTTCCAAGCTGCCACAAGAAAGTTCAGACATAAGAAACAATGCAAACCTAAAATTAAAGCCTAACAAAAGTTTCAATAAATTTTCATCTGGGGACTAACCATAACATTATGGCTGATGCCAGTGACAGCTTTATAAAAGAGCCCAAGGAGTGAAATGCAGCCCAAGAAAACCCGGTCCATGAATCAGGGAATTTACCAGACACTAGATAGAGAAACTGAGCCAAATTTATCATCCACCATGTAATATTACCTACATTTGCTGCTCCAACCAATCCATAATGAAGTTTTGACACAAAAATCCAATTCAACAGAGCATGCAAGCCCAAACCACCCCCAGCAATCACAGTGATGATAATCACTCTGCTCTGAGACTGGTAAAATTTCTGCATAGGGAAGTTCACAGCATATGCAAACAGTTGAGGAATGACCCAGATAGTGTATTTGCCAGCCATCTCAGCTATGTCATGGGACTGATGAAGGGCTTTCAGAATTGGTGATGTGAAAATGTATAATGGTGAGATAATCAATGCAGTTATTAGCGTTATAATCCATGATCTTTGCATATAGATTCCGAGCATATCCAGCTGCCCAGCTCCAAAAGCTTGTCCGCAAAGAGTCTCGAGTGCACTACCCATTCCAAGCTGTGAATAAACAAAACACATAGATATTTAACATAAGTATAGGAAATCTCAGGTAGAAGGACCATAAATCATATCAAGCTTATGTACATCAAAGCAATGCAATTATGCTCATCAGTAACAGAAGACAACAGAGAAATCTGTTCGTTCTCCTATTTCTGTCTATTTTTACTTGTTAGGCACAGACTGAGAAAGCCACTGTCATCTATCAATGTAAACAAGATTTCAGCACAGCATTAAAAGGTTGCAACCAATTGATAATTTTATCCTTCTGAGAAAAATCAGCACCTAAGGGAGCAAATCTGACAGAAGGAACATTGAGAGTTTTGCTTCACAAAGTTTGTTCATAACAAATGAAACCCCTCATTTTTTTCACCAAAGGATAAAGCAAAACCGTGCTAAGAAATACCAAGTACCATCTGCTGAAGCAATCAATATCTTTTATCCTCCAGATCGGTCTCTAATGTCAGTAACATAATCTTATGCTTATCCTGATGCCACATATGTAAAAAAATGATTATGAACCTAGTGCGATGATCATCTTTATCTACACGTTCATCTATCAGTTATTGCAGCATGAATAGATTATTTGGAATACTTATCACAAGTATAGATTTAAAATTGATGTTTAAAGCAAACTAACACCATAACCAGAGATCATCAACTTTACTAAATCACGATTCTCGGCTATGCAACTCTCAACTTGATTTAAGTGGAAACCAGTCTACTTTTCACCAAGAAATAATAAAACAGGAAAAGAAAATTCATATCATATGTTAGATTTCCTCTGTGTCAGATTCTGAATTTAGATTCCTAAATAAAATCTCAGAAACAGAGCAACTCTCTTCCCACCGACATAATCCATGGAAGAAGAGAATCTCTGCAGAGCCAACAGAATTCCGGAATTATAAGAAAATGGATTTTGAACATCTTATTTCATGTATGTGGGTTCTAGAACACACACACACGTGCACATATTTTCCCTATACATATATAAAGTGATGAAATTAGAAGCGAGAAAGGAACATGGATTCTTGAAAAGAGCAAATAAGCAACAAGCTTTCTACAATATACCAAATTGATCAAGGACTAAAAAACTTAGCTTCCATTGCTAACAACTTTAGCCAAATTATGGAAAAGTAAAGGGAGAATCTATATGCTTGAATGGTACAAAAGGTTCCCCATCAAGAAGGGCTAAACGGTGTTCGTGAAACTTTCAAAAAACACTTGCGGTTCATCATGTTATTTCCAATACTCATTCAAGAACACAAATGAAAACTTCACCAAATAAATGGACAACCACCACCGCTATATATATCTAGATATCTATATATATAGAGAGAGAGAGCAGTTGCAGTGTTGCACCAGCGAAATCTCACCATAAGCCCAAAGGCAAATCCCTCAATGACAAGCTGGCCGATGGTGACGGCGGCAAGCTCCACCTTTCCAAGATGGCCGATGAAGGCCACCGTCACAAGCCCCACCGAGAACTGGAACACCGTCGTCAGGATCGCCGGCCCTGCTATGTACCACAGCTTCTTGGATTCCTCCCACACCCTATCCAACGGTCTTGATTTCAGCACGGCAGGTGCGGCTCCATCCCCAACCTCACCACCATGGCTCACCTCCATTGCACCCTCCATATTCTCCAAACCTCGGCACCCGGCTTAACAGAGAGCCTTACGAATTAAAACATAGAAGGAGAACTGCCACCAACCATGAAGCTTTCTTATACTTTTTTCTGCCTCGGCTGCTGCTGCTGCTTTAGGTCACCATCAGGCAGAGCAAATCGTGGACACGAGAGCAGTCAAAGTTGGGCAACTCATTTCTTTGGTTTTTGGCAATCTTCACGAGGGTTTCACACATAGAAATTGGGGAAATTTAAAAAAAAAAAATCACCTAATCTTTTGGCAATAATCAAAATCACATCTAAGTTTAGAAGTTTGTCAAAACGTTTTTTTTTTAAAATAATATCAGGGTCTTCCCTCACCAACCAATTCTTTTGTTTGCTGGTTCTTTATGTTGCTAACCCACTTTTGGGACTGGGGGCACTAGGTGTTTGAAATTCGTGTCCATCCAACCCTCTTTTTTTTTTTGTATAAGGATATTCTTGGCAGCCCCAAAGAAGGTTAAGTGGAACTAGGGAAGGCAGTGAATCGGGGAAAATGGGGCTTCGCCCCGCCTCGCCCTGTTTGGACCAAGGATGGAGGACATGAGGCGGGGATGGAGGTTAAAATCAAAACCTGTGCGGGATGGAGTTATGCTTTCCCCATCCTGCCTCATCCCCGTCTTGGTTCCCACTTTGTCCTGTCTCGTCCCCAATCCTTCTTTAGGAATGACAATGGATCGAGGAAAAATGGGGCTTGATCTTGACTCGCCCCATTTGAATCGAGGATAAAGGACATGAAACAGGGATAGAGGTTAAAATCAAAACCCGTACAAGGATGAAGGGCAAGATTTTGATATGGGGGCAAGGGTGAAGACCTTATCCCCCCCCCCCCCCCCCCCCAAATCCACTGCCGTCCTAAAGTGAAACTCAGTGCTACACGTCTCCATGCTCCTAAAGTGTGTGGTTCTCATCAGTACACTTTCATTAACTTAGACACTAAGAAAACCAATCACACATCTGACTGGTAGAATCCTTGAGGAGGTCCCCTTGTCCACAAATTAAGTACACCCAACTTTCACCCTGTGACAAGGGACATCCCTGTGAGTTTCAAAGCATGATGGTCCCATGTCAGATTACAAACCTGGGTCACCACAGACCAGTAAGGTAGATCCCTTGTTGGCAATTGTGGTAAGTACCATTTTAGTAAGAATATTACTTTTCTATGAAAGGACACACTGACATTGTTACAGGATAACTCTAAAATTGAAGTTGAAATATTTATATAAAGTACAGTAGTGCGAGGGCAATTGGTAACTAGTTTTTTCTCTTTTTTTCATTGATCATAACAGTCAACACAAAAGGTTCATTTTAGAAATTCATAGTTTTTTTTATGTCCAAACCATTTAAGAAAAGGAGGGGGGAATGGTTGGTGTCATGTTGACTTGAGTGTGATCATCAAAGTTGAGTTCCATTTCTCATTTTTCTTCTTCGTAGTCGTGGTGGGGCCCAGTACCACACTCGTTTTCAAAGATCGGTTTGTCGTGTACCCTGACTCATGATCCATAATTCCAGAAGATCAAACGCTCGTGCGATATTGAGTAGGGTAGGTGAGGAAGGATAGGTATGACTGGTGGTCAAATTTTCAATTATTTTGTAAAGAAGGTGAGCATATCAATGAGTGTACGATTCAATGTAGTGCACTTAAAGAGAGGGAAAGCTATTGTAGTGGGTCCCACTTCCCCCTTCCTCTTCACCCCCTCTGCCATCCATCATAAAGATCGATGGTGCTCAATGCATCAGGAGGTTGCGTGTAATTGGGAACTGCATGCTAGATGCTAGCATGGAGGGGTTTACATCATGGTGATAGCTTGATACAGGTATCATGCATGATGTCATCATGATTGACTCTTCTACGTGAACATATCATGTGGCATGGGGGTATCATCAGGCTGAATTCCTTTGGTTTTGGTTAAATGCTAGGCAACTCAATTGGAGTAAAGTGGGACCCAGTGTCAATGACTTTGATTAGGTGTTTAGGTCAACTGGGTTCAGCTTGACTTAGCATCCAATCTTTTTAAGGCTTGGTTCCGTTTCAAGAATTACCGCTGAAGTTAAGCAGTGAGTTTGGCCAATATGGAGAAGTCAAAACCCCGCCATCAGTTTGACAAAAGTTTTTTTTTTATGAGGAATGGAAAAACCGCCTTTAGGATCAGAGACCTAGTCGTGCTGGCTAAGCCTATCATAGTTAGCGTTGCTTTTTCCATTGTGGAAGACTCCCACCCCCCACCACACACACACACACACATATAGACACACACACCCTTCACTTTTTTGTGTTCTAAAAGAGGATGAAAAATTAGAGTTTGTAAAATTGCCAATTGTGTGGCAAACAAAAGCCTAATTTCATGAAACATATTAGCCCACGAGGGTTCCACCTTCCTAGTTATGGGTTGTTTGTCATGTGACATAGAATGACCACGGTTCGAAACCCACATGGAGCGTCCCTTGCAGCAAGGTTGAAGCGGGGTGCACTCCTTGGTGGGCAGAAGGACATCAAGTTTTTTTTTTACAAAAGGCAAGCTGGGGTTAGGCAGACCCCTACCAGTTATACAACTATACCATTGGGTTTTGAACCTGCAATATCCCAACACAAGGTGACATGCACTAGCTGCTCCTACCAGACAAGCCGAGCCTGTGTTGGTTTTTTTTGCTGTTTTTTAAACGTGTCTGCGATTGCCTTTGATTTTTGTTTATATTTGAATTTGTTTGGTTTTATGAGGTCGGTTATGGGGGTTTCCTCTTTAACCATGCCAAAAAAAAAATCATGAAATTTGTCAAAAACATGAAAGGAAATTTTCTTTGCAACGTTGGAGCAGCTAGTGCACGTCACCTTGTTTTGGGACGTTACAAGTTCAAATCCCAATGGTATCGTTGCACAATTGGTAAAGGTCTGCCTAACCCCAGCTTGCCTTTAAAAAAAAAAAAAGTAGCCATTGGAAAGAAAAGAAAAAGGAAAACATGCTAGGAAGAAAGGATTTCTCAATGCACCAATGGACCACCCGACATCACTGTCCCAAACATAGAAGTACATGAATACCCAAAATCAATGACTCGGTCTACCTAACCCTGTCCATACACCTAACACGAAGCTTGGTAACCGACCCAATAATTTATTGGCAGTGGAGCTCTGTAAAGGGAACTCACCTTTTACAAAAAAGTGTTTTTTATCGGTTAAAAACACGATATTTAAAAAAAAAAACAAAAATTTAAAAATGTCACTATAATTTGTTATACTTCTTTTACTTTGAAACTTTGCAATAAAATCATGGTATTTTGAAAATATTAGTAATATATATATTTGTAACGATGATTGAAATATGCAGTGCTCAAAGACTTGGCATTGCACTTGGCTACCATGTTCATGATGTCTGTCTGTGATGATTTTTTTTTTTAATGACAAGGAACCTTCGCAGAAGTGATGTAAACCCTGATGGAGCCACACGACCACACTGCCTTACGTGGCCCACCTATGAAAGCGCAGGGTTTGATCTGGTGTCTTCATCTCAACCTCACAACCACCCCGCTGGCCATGTCGGCACCCGCGGTGGTTGACATCTGTGATGATAACATGTGCCATTTTTCGGAAGCTGATCAGGCTCATACTAAAATCGTGACCGTCCCTTACACTTTTTGGATGAATGCCATGGGGGCAATTAACGGAGCTGCTTTTTCGCCGATTTTGAATGAAAAAAATAAAAATGTACAAGTCTTCTTCCCCTCTCTCCAAGCTCTCTTTGAATGCTGGGTTGGGATATTTGAAATATTTTTCAACAGCAGCATGGTTTATTTGCTAAGGATCAATCTTGGATCTGATATAAAAATACTATTTTTTAAACCGCGAAACTTTATTATATTGTGGAACATCAAAGCCCTTGAAAAACCTATTTATATCAAAACCCATTTCCTGCTAAAGAAACTCTATATATCACATCCATAAGATTTTAATCTAAGAAAAAAAATCTAAAAAAATGAAAATAAGGTAATTTCTGCTCAATAGTTCCGTACCCTACCTTCTTAAGTACCAAATATTTAGCTGAAAAGAAAATTAAAAAAAGAATGCCAGAAAAAAAGAAAAGAAAAGAAGAACATGGTGCCATCTCCTTGTGACCACAGCTTTAGCTTTAGTAGAATGTGGATCCAATATGTACGCGTATTACCCACATTTCTATAAGGGTCTCATCCAATATGGGTCCCAACCAAATGAATAAGCTCTGATATAATTTTCTTCTACAGTTATGTTTAGAGGAAGGTTCTGGTTCATATGCTTCCATGTGGTAGCCGACTTCCTGGTTGTGAGATATGATAATGGATGAGATCCATTTTTTTATGTTTCGGGTCCCCTCATTTAAGACTCGTGAGCAAAGGTCGCTTTTGTCCAGTCTTCCACCAAGGGTCTCTCTCTGTTCACACTTTTGCTGATTCCCGTTGTCCTGCACTGCTCTTTGGCAGCCAACGGGTAGTTTTGGATTAGGTCCGCAAATGGATCAGACGTACACAGGAGCTTGCTTGATCTGGATCTGAATTATATGTTGTCCGGTCGGGGCAGAAAATCGATACCCTTCACCCTTGAATCGGTTATTTTGTAATAAATATAAAAAATACATAAACTTAATTTTTAATATTATTTTAATTGCTTTAAAACATGTCAACGATTCTGATTGACACATAATATTTTTTGGCTGATTGAAAACGATTCACTTGAGTATCCGTATTGGCCGATTCACCTGAATGGTTGGCCAAACCAAGGTTGTTAAATTGATGAGGCTAAGTGAGGCCTTGAGCCTGCCCTTCCCCTCTGAGGCATACGCCTCCCACCGCTTCACTGGTATGAAAGTGAAGCGGTGGGAGGGGAGGCAGTAGGAGAAGGACCACGCGCCCAGCTGGTACGGAAGTGAGGAATATGTCGGTCGTCCGGTGGTCGGAGAAGACTGAGCAGCACAGCAACTCCGGTGGTCGGTGGTCACAAGGCCTACGCCTCTCACAACACTGGGCCAAACCATACAGTGCCGGATACCGATACTGACAACACCGAAATTATGTACATGAATAAGATGGTTGATGTACGTTTGTTTTTAGGATAAAAAATATATGTGACGGTGGATCCAATTAAAAAAAAGACCTAAATCAAGGCTTTTACACGTAAAATATGCAATGGATCAGATTGAGTCTAAATCCAAAAGAGAAAGTTTCTCTTGAATCAGCCAATAATAGTAGGTCTTTGCACAACGAGATTTATCCATACAGTATTTAATTATAAAGGTTGGATACTAAGCTGACCCTGTCACTTGTCATAACATCAAGCACCACAAAATTCAAATCATGGAGCCCCAAAGGGGTTGGGCCTTAGCTGTCATACAGGCGGTCAAGGTTCCATTGCGGACGATACCCTCTTGCACAAGCTAATTAAGAGAGCGGATCCAGTCAAACGCTGGGTGAGACTATCAGTGAACCCCTCCCCTCCCTTTATTTACTGTAGCTCAGTACAAGTGGGATCTATAGAAGGTGGGTTTTGTGGTTGTAAACGCTGTGTCATTTTCTTTTCTTTGTCTTTGGGTTAATCCAAGGAAAAAACCCCACCATCACGAGCCCCCAGTTGGTAAAATCCTTGAAGTCTTTTAGTTTTTTTTTTAAAAGGCAAGCTAGGGTTAGTCCAACACCTACCATATCATTGGGTTTTGAACCTGCAACGTCCTAACACAAGGTGGCATGCACTAGTTGCTCCTACCAGGCAAGTGGAGCCGGTTCTCATAAGTACACCCATCTTTGACCTTTATCGACAAGAGATGGCCTCCGTGTGTTTTGAACATGTGACATCCTAGTCAACTTAGTGACATTCATGTCAATGGGAGCTCTGCTTGTCAGCCAAGAGCAGATAGTGTACCTCACCTTGTATTGGGATGTTGCAAGTTGGAACCCTAAATGCAGGGCAGCTGAAGAGAAGTTGAGGCTTTAGGCATATTTCATTGGATGCTCATATTTCTTGATTTATTTTTTTCATTGGAGGCCCTTGTCATGAGGCGCATGCATGTGCTATGTTTTGTTGGAGGCCCTCAGCATGTGAAATACAAGCATTATATTTTTTTGTTCATTTGATTCCTTAAGGAGTGGCCTCAAATATCAAAGCTGCCACCATACCTGTGTTTTATGGGGCCTCAGGGCTGAGGGAAAAAATGGACCCCCTATTAATAGTAGGAGTTCGGGGGCAGGGCTTCGAAAATTTTTGAGCCTCTATTAAAAATAGGCTCCCTAAAAATAGGCCCTCTGTTAATAGTAAGAGTTCGAGAACAACGCCTCGGAATTTGTTGAGCCCCCTATTAATTAATAGTAGGAGTTCGAGTGCAGTGCCTTCAATTTTTTTAGTGCCCCTATTGAAAATGCAATCCCTATTAAAAATAAACCCCTAAATTTTTTTTTGGCATATGAGGCCCAAGTCTCATTGGCCTCATGATAGGTTCGGCTCTGGCTGCCAGCCATGCCTAAATGGAATGGCTGTATAATTGGTAAGAGTCTGCCTAACCCCAGCTTTCTATGAAAAATAGTGACATTCACAAGTTGCCCCTACCAGATGAGCTAGGAACACTGGAGGGCTGTTATTTTCTTTGTTGTTTCAATACTTGGTAAATTTGGATCTAAACCGGTTAACAGCCTATCTATAAATGTCTACTGCAGTATGCGCATTTACTGACCTACGGCAAGAAAAACCAGACCCAGGGCTTATAAAGATTTCATGAACCAGGTCCATACCAGATAAAATAATATATTATTTAAAATCTGTTTACATTAAAAAAATTGCAGATCCTAATTGGAACCCAGGTTCGACCTGGCTATGGTTTTTTTTCCATATAATATCAGACACTTTGGATCTGACATGGATTCTAATCGAACTTACTTCTTTATCACCAAACCCTGACCCTATAGAATTTGATACAGGTCAGGAGTCAGACCCGTTGACAGCCTTACTTGGATCGAATAATATAAGACCCCAAGATTAAGGGTGTCAACGGGTCTGGTTTAGCCGGACCTGAACCAAACCCTATATGGTCCGGGTATGGTGATAAATAAGAAGACACTATTCAGACCCGGGTTCAGATCCAAAAAGTGCAATTAATACATGAACCTGGGTATAGTTTGCAAAATTTTATACCAGACCCGGACCCGACCCAAGTTCCGATTAAGACCTGCAAATTTTCAATGTAAAAATTACAAAAAATATAGTTTTACTGGGCATGGTCCGGGTTTGGTTCATGCAGTTCTTATTGAGTCCGGGTATGGTTTTTATTATAGTGGATCCAATTAGACTTGGGTCCTGACCCGATACCATACCAAAAAATTTAGTACAAGTCTGGTTCCACCTGAGTCTGAACCAAACCCGACCCATTGACACCCTTACACAAGATGCATTCTAAGTTTCTAACCCATGTATACAAGTAAGGTAATATGGGTGGATACGATCCTTGAAAGTAATGCATGTTCTCTAAAAGGAAGAACTCGGAACAAGCGATATTAGGTTTACTGAGATTCGGGCCGGAATCAGATAAATAAATAGATATGGAACCAGGGCACATCACGTAGGAAAACCAATATACCTGGCCCGTTATTAGTGGATCCCATGTCAGAGTAAGGTCAGACCAGATTCAGATCCATAACTGTACCAAGTGTCTCGGTCGGATCCGGAACAGGAAGTTCCGGATCCGGACCCACTCATTAAAAGGAATATAATATCGGATCCAATCCTGACCCGACCTAGATCTAGACATTCGTCTGAGCGAGACCGGATAAGGGCAAAATCTCCCGCTTCGGAGATAGAGTGTGGCTCTCGTCGTCTTCCTCACCCAACTCTTCTTCCTCAGACGTTCTGAGCGCGCCTGTGCTCGAAGAGTCGAACCGTAACAGACGATGGCCGTCGCTTCGTCGTCCCTTTCATCTTCCTTCTCCGCCATCTCCCTCTCTTCCTCCTCCGACTCCAGATCCCTCTTCCTGAGGGGGACGCCCCTCAGGGTCTACCTTCCGAGAACGATGACGCCCCTCTCCCTCAAGGGATCGCCTCTGAAGCACCTCCCCAGAAACCCTCCGGTCGTCTCTGCCGCTTCCGCTGCTGCTTCAGCGGAGGCACCGGATCTCGTGGCCTACGTCAAGTCCCGGCTGCCAGGCGGGTTCGCCGCGCAGTCGCTCATCGGCACCGGCCGGCGGAAGTGCGCCATCGCCCGCGTCGTTATCCAGGAAGGGACGGGGAATTTCATCATCAATTACCGCGATGCCAAGGTGATGATCGTTTCTTTTTGGAGGGTATTGCTCACAATTTAAGGGCTTTTTGAATCCTTTATTCGGATTAGGGTTTTGGATTGCCGCGAACGTGGTCGTTGTTTTGGGGGGTTCATTTGAGGATTGGCTGCACTCTGAATCCTGGGATTGGGGGGTTCCAATGTGCATTAGAATTAGAGCGTGTTTGGGTTTATAGAACTCAGTGGAATTGGAATCCAATTGCTCTGTGTAGCTGGGAAAGTGCCAAAGGATTTAGTGGAAGTGGGTTCCGATTCCACCAAAGCTCCCATACTCCACACGCTCCAATGTGGGAATTCTGAGGCCGTTTCCTTTGGTCGATTGAGCATTAGAGTACTGACCTCTTTTCTGTAGTGATTTTGAGAATATGCATCGTTTTGAGTTTGCTAAAGTTTTATAACCCTTGCTTTCTGATGATCTGAACTTTTTAAGTCTTGTAATTTGCTCTTTTATTGCTAGATAGGAGTTGTGCAACGACAGTTTATGGTATGTACATATTCGTTCCTATGTTGTTGTATAGAGCTTCATATCATCACATTGGTCTGATGTGAACATGTTCTTCGTATTTGTGTGTGGTTCTTTGTAATGTATGGTTGTTTGGTGTTCAGCCAGTAGAAGGTTTATCTTTTCTTTTTCACCCGCTACGGGTAATGTTTACCTGTTTCTTTTGCTCGGGTTGCAGCCTAGAAATCACGGTCTATTGTACACCAATCCTGATAATCGTGCTCTAGTCTCTGTAGTGATCCAAGAAACTGTGAAATGAAGCTCATGACCTTGCTGAATGTTTGTTTGCTGTATTGGCAAACTGCACTTGAAGCGCTCTAATACCAGTTCTTTAGGTTTTGATCTGACCTGCTAGGTATCCATCAACACTTAGGGCTTTACTACTACTAGCTGTATTCAAGTTGACTTTAATCAATACCCTACTGTCTCTAACTGAAATTACAAAGCAAAGAATAGAAACCAATACAAGTGTGCTAATCCAATTGCCATTGGTGGATCCATATTTTTAATTCATACTAAAAACACTTGCTAAAGCTTATCCTAGCAAAAGGGAAGAACCTGATCCATTACTCATGAATAAATAATTGCATAACATGCACGGTCACGTATACATTGGCAAACATACCACATAACAAAATAACAATTAAAAATAATTCCATGAAAAGAAGGTTGACTATAAGTTGGTATTGGTTCTAACATTTAACTGAAGTCAAATGCTTGCCTTCTTAGTATCTGAAAGTTCACCTGATGTTATTTTCTGCTTATAGGCATCAAATCTATTTTACCTACTTTTTTTTTTAACACAGCAATGTGAAATCTTTAAACTTCTCCAATGCTTTAGATATTTCTTTCATAATGTAGATAGGCATTTGGTGGATACAACCAAAAGTATGATGAATGCCAATATACCTAGCAAGTTTTGGATTGAGTTTTTTTTCATGATTATGAGTTTTCTGTATCCTGTTTAATGTACATTCCCAGTGACAATGCCTTCTGCGGGTGCGCAGGCTCATTGTCCATGTGGTTTATTTCTGTACAGATGATTAATAGTATGTGGGTAATTTACAAATAACCCCAATTTGAACTATGATCATATCAGCTAATGATAAGCTGACAATTAGCACCTAAACAACATGGTTGGGTTGGACTAGCTGATGTGATCCAGGTATCAATATTTGCACTGGAACTAGGTGAAAGCAGAAAATGACCGCTGCTGAGGAACTTGAAAAGTTTCTTGTTTATCTGTCGGTTGACATTCCATAGGTTTGCTTTTCTGGATATTTCTCGGTAATCTGAACGTGTTAAGATGCCCTCCAGAGCATTGAATTAAGGTGGTGGGGGATCAGGGAATGGCAAAGCTTTGGATAAAAGAAGAGCTGGTGGACTTGGTTATGAAGGCTGGTGGCTAATATTTATGTTAATATTGTTGATTTGTGGTAGTAGTACGGCCACCTTGAAACGGTAGACTTATGATGCACACATGCTTGTCTTGGCTTAGAACTGCTATAGGTTCCTGTTTGCCTGTGGATAATCATGCATTGTTGAAGTTTTATGCCGTAATTTTGGTAAATTGACTTGTATCAGTATTTTGTGCATATATGGTTCTGTAGTGTTTCAAACATTTCTCCATATGCAGGAGTATCTTCAAGGCAACCCGCTATGGCTGCAGTACATCAAAGTCCCATTGTTAACGTTGGGGTATGAAAGTTCCTATGACGTTTTTGTGAAGGCTCATGGGGGAGGGCTGTCTGGTCAGGCTCAGGCAATCTCTCTTGGGATTGCGCGCGCCCTGCTCAAGGTGAGTGAGAACCACCGAGGGCCACTGAGACGGGAAGGCCTTCTAACGAGAGACTCGAGGGTTGTTGAGAGGAAGAAGGCTGGCCTCAAGAAGGCCCGGAAAGCTCCCCAGTTTTCTAAGCGTTGAGGTTTGTTGATTCTTGTCATTCTTTTTGTTTTCTTAAAGTCATTGCCTTGCAGCTGTTCATCAGTAAATGTATCTAACGCCTTTGAATTTCTGTTTTATTGTTCAAGTTTTTTTTTGGGGTTTCTCATTTCTTCGGTACCCAGTGCTTCTTTCTATATATCCATGGATTTGCTTGAAAATTCTAATGAGATGGGAATTATGGATATGTGTGTGCCGACCCAACCAAATCTGAATACTATGAGCATAAACAATGTTGACTCAAATATTATTTTGGTCGACCCAAACCCGACCGACCCGAGTATGGGGGTTGGATTTGGGTTATGATTTTTGTCGGATATCCAATGCTACCCAGCTTGTCCTGAGTATTTTGTATGTATTTTTTAATAAATATACAAACTGTTTAAGGTATATGAGTGGAGTTTGAAATTTCATTTTCTTCACCCAAACCCAAAAAGCTAGGTGTTATTTGGGCGGGTTTGAGTGCATCCTGATGAGTTGGATACCTGACCCGTTCAGAGAGAGAGAGAGAGAGAGAGAGAGAGAGAGAGAGAGAGAGAGAGAGAGATTTCTAAATAAAATGGATCTTGAGACTATGATCTGTTGGGTTTATTGGGACATATGAAGTGAGATGAAACCTGGTCCTGGTTTTAGATCCTGCAACCTAAATCTGGATCAGGCCTGAAATCTAATCTGGGCTTGATACTTTGTAAATTTGCAGAGAAACTGGATAATGGATGTGTTGTGAGCGCCGCATATGAGTTAACCCATATCATATTCAATTGGGAGTGGATCAAGATTGGACTGAAGTGAAGCTCTGCACCATGTTCCGATTGGGCTGTGATCAATTGGAATCCTGCCCTGCTTGGATGTAGTTTGGATCTTTTCGTGCCTGAGTTCCTAAAATAGATCCAAGCCCGAGAACCAACTGACTGGATTATGGGAATTTGTATCTGATAAGGTCAAATGCAATCATATAGGATGTGTGGGTCCATGTATCCGACCCATTTATATACCCACTTGTTTGTAGTATTCATTTTGATAAGGAATAATCTTCGTTGTGAAGACGGCTCGGTTTGAACCCACCATATTATTCAATTGACCCAGGTTTGGCTTTGAGGTTTATATCAGACCCAAATCCTATCTGGTTTCAGATATTGTCCCGGTGATGTTACGTGTAAAAATATTTAAAAGAAGGTTTTACCCAATTAATTGGATGTTGTTGTTTCTGGATTTTGCTCTGGTTGGATATCAATTGTGAATCTAACATGTTAATTTTGGATTCCGATCTTTAAAATAAGATCCTAATGCGCATTCAGATTTGCCTACTGGTATTATTTTTGGATTTGAATCAGTGTTTTAAGTCCGGATTTAATTTTCAAATTTGGATGAAAATTCAGTAAAAAAAATTTTTTTACATGTAAAGAACTTGTTTTTCAGTGTTGCCACATGTTTCTGATGTGCGTTTAACCCTTCTCATTGAATATTATTCGGGTCCAGATTCAGATTCAGATTTACTATTTGCATTTCAGATTTGGATTTAGGTCTGTCATGATTCGACCCATATCTGATCTGTTTGCACCCCAAGTTCGTGCTGGGCCTGGATTCTGTCCTGCCTAAAGTGAACAAGATCCAGTACAAGCTCCTCAAAGCTTAATAAGCTAGATTGGATCCAAGTCCGAGCTATTGACAGTCCTGCCATTTGGACCGATACCAGGTGACTGGCTGCTGCTATGCCCAACACACCAGAAACCCATGTTAAAAATAACCCTGCTTGGGGTCATAGCTCAAGCTCAACCTTGAGCTCGTAGCTGGGCTGAATTGCTGCACATGACGGGCCTGAACCAATGAGCCTAAGTTTAGTGATGGCAACTTAATATTAACAATGCTTGATTGATTGAAATGATAAAAGGGAAAATTTTGAAACATGTCAAACTTTTGGGTCCAATTAAAATGTACACCAAACTTTTGAAGGTTTTCAATTACCCTTCAAAGGTTTTGCTATGTTAAGCAAATATCACCTAGATCAGATACCATCCATAACCTCCCTTAGTTACCAAGAAGAATGATCAATCTATTCATAAGATGGTGATGAACTTTTCTCAAACAAGAAAGGTCTAATTATTCGTAAACATACCCTCCCTCTGCCCTAATTTATTGACATCTCTCTCTAAAGGGTTCTATCTGCTATGCCAGAATTTTTTATGTCTATGTTCCTGATGCCTACGGAGGTTGATAATAAGATAACTCAGGTAGTGACACACTTCCTGTGATCTGGGCGAGGTCTCAACAACAAGCGCCACCTAATAGGGTGGGACACACGTCGACTACTCCCAAATAGGGGGGGTTTGAGAATCAAGGATCCCCGGCTGAGGAGTATGATTCTTGTCGTGAAGCAGAGCTGGCTTGCACACCAACCTGGGTTTCCGTGTGCAAGCGTGCTTCTAGCTAAATACGGTGGTGTGGAATCGTTGGTGGGGGCCACAAGCGTGCGTCAGCGAACAATGTCAAAGCTTCGTCGATCATGCATCCAAGCATGGTCTTCAGTTCTGTCTCATAATGGAAATGTTGACTCACAGTCTCAGTTCTTTGGACGCAACTTTGCTCCGAACGGATCTTTCCGCTCAAAAGAAGGCTACCTCGCTCTCCTTCCGTCGGGGGTGGATCGATTCCCGACGAGCCTGATCTGAGGCAAGGGTCCCACTCCGAGATCATGTTTCGTGGCTTGACTAATCTTACACGATCGGGTGCAGACTGACAACTTCCTCAAATCCATCGGATTTCATCTGCCGAGTAAATGTGTGTTGTGCGAGGCAACTGAAGAATCTGCGTTTCACCTTTTTTGGGAGTGCTTTATTTTTCAAAACATCTTTAAGGTGACTTGGAATAAGCCGGGGGTCAGCGTGCGCCAGGAATCGTTCGTCAACGATTTGCTGTGGGGTCCTCAGCCAGCTCGTCATTGCAACAAATGACGATTTATTTGGCGAACTTGGCTTCTCTCGTCATGGTGGGCCGTATGAATGACTCGCAACAACGCTATTTTTCAGCATATTCCGGCAGTGTTCAACAAAATGGTGAACCTTATTTTGGCGGACGTATACATCATTCTTCGCATCAGCATCCATGATCTGCAACACCATCTGCCTCTAGGGACCATTCATGATCCAGGGTGATGCTCGTCTCCTAACTGTATTTGTTTCTTGTTTCTTTTTTTCCTTTTCCCCTTTCATCTCTCCTTTTCTTTTTTTTCCTTATTTTTGGGGCTCCTTGGCATGTCTTGAGCCCGTGTTTGGTTATCCAGTAAATTCAATGTTGGTTGAACCTGTTTTCGCATCGTAATGTTGATGGTTATAGTCTCTCTCTCTCTCTCACACACACACACACACGCACAAGTGTGGGCATCGTTTTTTTCATTACCATTTAGCACCTCCATATATTAACATTTATCCCAAAGCCAAAGTAACATTTATGTGAAAAATATTTTTCAGCCAATGGCAAAATAATTAATTGAAAAAGCAAATATGCCAAACTGTACCCTTATTGTTTGATCTGGAAACATTATTTGGGTATGAAAAGGAAGAGGTTTCACCAATTTTTGGTGGATCTTGAACAACTGAAGTTTGGATCCTGTACAAATCCATGACTTTCATCCGACATTTGAGTTAGATATGGATCCAAATCTAGACTTGTTTTCAAGAATATGAATGTAGTTTTGGGTCAAGGTCTGACTAAGACCCTACCCAACACGGCAACACGGTAGGGCTATCAATAGGTTGTGCTTGTATTCACGACCCTGACCTGACCCGAACCCAAATTCTCAGGTATGGGACCGAAATGCTACCTCAACCCGACCTGAGTATTACACAATCAGGTTTTGATTATGGAGTGTTTTAATTGTATTTTTACTAAAAGTAAACTCTTTAAATTATGAAGATTCTGGTTTGTGATTTTATTTCATTTACCCAAAAACAGAATTCCTGAAAATGGGTCCGAAGTTGGATCTTGAACCAACTCAAACATCACAAAGAACTTATGGATTCATGTGGTATCTAAGCCCATATTCAATCTGTTTTTATTCCTTGTGAAAGTCTTGCATGCATTTGCTGTAAGGGTAAGATAATAATTTTGAATTATGAGCGGACAAACTTACTTTAAAGAAGGTATTGGTGATTGGTGATTGGACTTTCAAGCTAAAGGTGAAACAGTAATTTTAGTCAAGCATGAAGAGACGCCCCCCAGCGTCCAGTTCAGTTGTTGCAAGGGTAAAATAATAAATTTCAACAATGATTAGAGTTAACTCAAGGACAAACTAACAGCAGGTCATGAACAAGGGACATTTGATTCACAGTGATAAACTTTTGGTGCATAATTGAAAACAGAAAAGTTTGGTGTTACATATGAATTAGACCCAAAAGTTTGTTGTGTGAAGCTTTTTGAAAAAAATGTAATGTTAATTAAAACAAGCCTTTTATTTTAAAATACAAAAAGTAAAAAAACAGTTTTTGAGAAATAAAAGTATTTTTGCAAATTTATCCTAAAAAAGTAAAAATAGCTCTAAAAGTGACTTGTTTGACGTTAAGAAGTCAAATTCATAATCACAAAAATAACCATTGGTTTTATAAGCCCAAACAAGCACCAGCCGAACCAACCCAAGCCACAAGCAACTCGGTTAATTTCCCAAATCTAAACTGAGAGTCGACCTCAGACCAAAGACTGAGACAGACTGAGTCCACGACTGAGCTCAGTCAGGCCTAGAGGGCAGGTATCTCGGAGAGGACCCATGAGAGAGAGAGAGAGAGAGAGAGAGAGAGAGAGAGAGAGAGAGAGAGAGTAAAATTGCCATCCGTGCATTTCGACCGCAGGATCCGGGAGAGCGGATTGATCGGGCGATCCCAACGCCCAGGAATCCAAAATCCTTAGTCACTCACTCTATTCCGCCTCGCGACGTAATCGACGCGTTTCGAGTCCGCGATCTCTCTGAGTTTCCGTCTTTGCTTGGAAGGAAGGCAAAAGAAGGGAAAGGGGGAATTGTTATTTGTGTCAGAGATCGATCGCCGGAATCGCATGAGATCGTCACCGGATTCCGGCCGTCTCCGATCGAGAGATTAGCTTTCCGATGGAGGAGTTGCTGAGCAGCGATGACGAGTACTACTGCGACCGCGACTCCCTCGACGGGATCGAGCAGGAGGTCGACGACTCCGCCTGGCCCTCCACCAGCGTCTCCAACATCAAGGTACGCCCTGTATCTACCGACCATCGGCGGTCGATCATCGATGATCGATTCTTGGTGTTATCTCTCTGTTACGTTTGTTTTCTTGATCGGCTCGATTGTTTGTTGTGTTTAGGGTTTAGGGATTGCGTGAATTTGGTGGTCATGGTCAGTGGTTTGATCAAATTTAGGGTTTTGACGGTGCGATCGGTGTGGGTGCTGTGCGTAGGCTTGGATTTTGTGCGTTTGATGGCAATGCGGTTTTGAGGTTATCGATGCGCGTGTTTTTCGCTTCATTTATTTGTGATTATTGCCTGGTATTTTGTTTTTGTCGTGATCATGTTGCTTCATTGATCGAGATGATTTTTTGACGAAGAGGGTGGGAGAGAACTGGCTGAATTTGTTGGGAAATTAAGGTTTTCTTTTGGGTTCTAATGTGGGTTGGAGGTCGATCGTTTCGTCCTTGGTTTCTTAATCTTGATAATAGTTTATCCTTTGTTCGTTCGTGGAGTTTTTCATATTCGTGGGTTTTGCTCTGTGTCCGTGTTGTTAAAGAGGGACGGAATAGGCTGGATATGTGAAATTAAGGGGTTTCTTTTAAAGTTTGTGGGCGTTTCTGCTTTTTAGTCTACGAAAAAGTTGATGGATTGCATTTTCCTTTGTGTTTGCATCTTGTGTTATTGGTTTGAATTGCTGAAGATTGTGCTGTTCTTTTTCTTTCATCTCCAATTCAGTGTTCTTTTGCATATTACAAAATTTTAGCTCCAGGGAGGTTTTCAAATGTAAGATTATCACAAATCCTTCGCTTTTAGTTGCTATTTGATCGTCCCACCATAGGCTCTAGAGGCATACAAATTGGTTTAATGAGGCCAATGTACTCCATCTGATTCATTGAAGCTGTTTGGTAGTAGGTTGGAGCATAGTGCACATCAAGCCCAATGGTGCCTGAGTTACACGTAGGCAGTTCTCATAGTGGTCCAATCTATGTGGATGCATGCTGTATGCAGGTGGAATAAATTAAATGTAGATGATTAGGGATGCACAAGAGCCGAGCTTGGGCTGGATTGTCTCTGCTTGTTAGGAAAAATTGGCTGTTCAAGCTCGGCTTGAGCTCCACCTGAGCTTGCACAGCCTTTGTGAGTGATTGGTTAGAGTAGCTCGGCTTGAACCAAACATTTTTTGGTTTAAAAAGTTTTTGAAATCAATGTAAAAATCTTTTGAAATTAATAGTGTGGTGGGATTCGAACTCACCAGTCACCACCTCCTCTACAGGTGATCAATGTCTTACCCATCATGGTAAGACCTTTTTTTGTTCATTTAGTTAACAAAAGGAATACATATATGAAAAGAATATCCTTATTTTACTATTTGATCTGAGCTTAATCAAGCTTATCTGAGCTTGATTTCCTGTTCAAGCTCCGCTAGTTTATGTATCAGACTGAACCCCTCAAGTTTGACTCATTTATTTTCTTGACAAGTTCAGGCTGAGCTTAAACGGGCTGTGAACCCAAGCCAGGCCTGAGCTACCTCAGGTCATTGTGAATTCCTATAGACTCCTGTCATACCAAACTTGGACGATACAAGCAAGTGGGATAAATCTTGATCAAGCCTAGATTTTTCATGGTTGGTTGTTAAATTGAACCATGTTAATTCATTTTGCTTTTGATTAAACCCAAATAAATCAAGGTGAACGTAGATGTATAATTTTAAAAAGCAATAGGTGACGCTTAAGCAACCATCATCCATGGCTGGGAATTGAAGTGAACCACCTTGTGAGTCACCTATTTCAGCTTGTAGAAAGCTTTTTTTGGGCTCTTAAAGCAGGATTGGCAAGCTGAATACACCATTTTCATTAGTGAGATTGTTGGTCAAATGTCAAAATGAAAATTTGGTATAGCTCAATGATGTGTCTGCATTGATTTAGAGCTCTATGCAATCTTGTTTTGTTCGTGCCACATTTCATGGAGGTAAGTGGGTAACATCACATAGACACCAGGTGGTAAAGAAAACTTGATTTGGACGTGCAGATATGTAGAACCATTCTGGTTCTATAATTTTGCTGTTGCTTCAACATTGCCTGGTTTGGGTTTCAATTAAGATCTATGTCACACCATATCGGTGGTGTGGCCCTGGTGACATGAGCGGACATGTGGACACGGACACGGACACGACACACAGTGAATAATTTATTATTATTTTAATGTTTTAAGTTTTATGTCAATAAATGTATTTTTTTAATATTAAAATATAAAAAAATTAGTTTTTTATTGAATAAAAAATCCTATCTCCTCGTGTCCTATGTTTCAAAAGATTTTTAAACTTTCAAGTCGAATCCGCTTCACATGTCCATGTGTCTTTTGTGACGTAGATTAAGATCTGGAAATTTTAATGTAAAATATATAAATGATTATATGTTTTACCTGGTCTGCTTTTTGCTAACCCAGAGCCTGTCTGCTCCTGCCTAAGCTAGGTCCAGTGAGACTTGGACTAGACTGGTGGTATCAGTACCTGAGCCTCAAAGTCAGATTTGTATCTAGATCCGCACGGATCTATCTCAGGCCTGACCCAGTGGCAGCCTAATATTTATATTTGTGGATAGTGGAATTAGTGCATCCTTCTTGAACATAGGTCAATGCTTGTGCATGTTTTATGAAGAAAGCTTCTGAGAACTGTAGACAAAAATCTCTCCTGCTTTCTATAGTGTAAAAATGCTTCTACGGGCATCCTTTTGATTATAGAATTATTTATTTAAGTGGCTTGTCAGTGCCATGCTTTCTAAAGTCTTGGCATCTTCTTGAAACTTGTACTTCTCGTTAGCATAACAATCCAAGTCCTTTTTCCCTTCCTCTTGATAAGGTGTTGGACCTTGGAACGATTTTCGTTGGCCTACTGTTTTGCATGCAGATCAGGAAGTTTTTAGTTAGATATAGTTTCACACTTCTTTCTAATCATTGGCTCAATGTGATCTTTACAACATCTTTTGACTTTTTCAGGTTATTACAAGAGCCTCCCTTTTGGCAGCACAGGTATATGATGTACTTCATAGCAGTTCATGTCAAGTATTATATATTAATAGGGATGAACATTTTAGTTTTGTTAGAGTTTACCCAAATATAGTAATTGGGAACTTTGTTATACAAAATTTTTCTTGGCTTTAATGCTTTCAAATTGTTCCAACATTTATCTTTCCAAAAAAAAATGATTGTTTCTAGAAGACACTTGTTTTATCAAAGTGACCTTGTTCTCTCACATTTCCCCAAATATAGTGGCACACACTTCCTTTCCCCTTTTTCTAAATGATCTCCATGTATTATTCTCCAAGTCATTCAATTGCTTCTAAACAATTCAACCAAAGTCTTGATTCCCAAACTGCTGATTTCTAAATTATTAAATTTCTTCTTCAACTTCCATTCCTATGTCTCCAAAGATATCTTGTGGTTTTTATACGTTGTTTTTATCTATGGATATCTGAACTGATTTATATTGATCAACAGAAAGAAGATTTGCGGAGAGTGATGGATTTACTAACTTTGAAGGAACATCATGCAAGAACTCTGCTAATTTATCACCGGTGGGATGTTCAGAGGCTATTAGCAGTGCTCGTAGAAAAGGGAAAAGATCGATTATTTAGTGAGGCAGGGATTACGTTGTGGGAGTCAAATAACCAAACTTCCTTACATTCAAAAACGAGCATCACATGTGATATCTGTATTGAAGAGGTGTCTTTAGATGAAGCTACAGCTATGGACTGTGGCCACTGCTTCTGCAATAACTGTAAGAATGAGATTCACTTCTAATAGTACAATTTAATTAGGAATATTTTTGTGGAATTTCTAGTATTTTCTTATGCTTTCCGTTGTCAGGTTGGACAGAGAATTTTATTATTAAGATAAATGAGGGACAAAGTAGGCGCATAACATGCATGGCACACAAGTGCAACGCTATATGTGATGAAGCCATTGTCAGAAGTCTGGTCAGTGCTAGGCATCCTGATGTTGCAGATCGGTTTGAAAGATTTCTTTTAGAGTCATATATTGAGGACAATAACAAGGTTAAGTGGTGCCCAAGCGTTCCACACTGTGGAAATGCAATTCGTGTCGAAGATGATTCTTGTTGTGAGGTAGAATGTACGTGTGGATTGCAGTTTTGCTTTAGTTGCTCATCAGAAGCACATTCACCTTGCTCATGCCTGATGTGGGATCTTTGGACCAAGAAATGTAAGGATGAGTCAGAAACTATCAATTGGATGACTGTTCACACAAAGCCCTGCCCAAAGTGTCACAAGCCTGTGGAAAAGAATGGTGGATGCAACCTAGTTAGCTGTCTCTGTGGACAGGCATTCTGGTACGATTTGTTCATCTCACATTGTGCTGCAACAATTACCTGAGCAGTAAATAGGCTTTGCTACTTAACTCTTATTTGGATGGTTTTCATGTGGCATGGCATTCCAACTATAATATTTTTGCAGGCTAGCCTTTTCTTTTCTTTACCTTTGTTTAGTGAGAAAATGGGATACACTCTGTCCTGCAAGAAAAATGTCCAGAAAGTAGCAGGTGGTTCCTCTAATGTACTTTTCTTGTTTCTAGAACTTTGGCAGAAAGTCTCTTTTATTCCAGAAAGAGATTTTTTTATTTGAAATGAAAGTGACCCTCTCTTTTCTGAATTGTTAGTGGAGAAAACCCTCTTCAGTACAAAGTCAAGGGCTTTCTGCTTTTCATGTATTTTGTGTAATTATTTATTTTTATGATTTTAATTCTGCAATTCTAGTAGTATAATTTTCAAGAAAATCCAAGAGTCCCAACTGATAGTTTGTCAGTGGAGAGCACACTTTCCAATTGATTTGCTGCAGGTTTTTATGGTTTGATTTATGATTACTGGCATATTCCTTTCATTTACAATTTCTAGTTTGTAGTCCACTCAATTTTGTTGTGTTTTCTACTTATTTGATTTGTGATTATTAGTATCTTGTTTAATGATAAAGTGTTCTCTTTTATAACCGAAGAAGGAAGAAACCCAACCATTCTGATTGAGTTTCATCATCAAGGGGGAAGCAAACAATGTTCTGAGGTTGATGTTGCGAGGAGGCAGCTGGTGGGATAGATCTTTGTCATTCAATTACTGAGGCTTGTCTGTAAGACAAGATGGAAGGTCCTTCATGGACTGATTCTGGCCAAAATAATCTTAACCAAGTTTTATTAGATCTGAGTTCTTTTTACTTTTTTGTGAGGAAGTAAAATTCTATTTTACTAATGTAATGAGATTTCATAACAAAACTGATAAAAGGTACAGCTAAAGCTGGGTGATGAGGAATTGCCTCAACATATCTACATCCAATCCAATACTATGACATAGGTTCAGAAATGATGATGCCTTTTTCATTTAAGAAGATTTGCAATTGTTGTAACATTTTGTTGTACTGACAGTTGGTTGTGTGGTGCTGCTACTCGTCGTGAGCATACTTGGACAAGTATTGAAGGCCATAGTTGTGGACGTTACAAAGAAGACCGTGAGAAAAAAGCTGAACGGGCAAAGCGGGAATTAGATCGATATGTGCATTATCATTCACGGTATAAAGCTCATTTAGATTCTTTCAAGCTTGAGACCAAGTTGAAGGAGGCTGTGCAGGATAAGATTTCAACTTCAGAAAATAAAGAAACAGGAGTCAGGGATTATTCTTGGGTCACAAATGGACTTCATAGACTGTTCAGATCTAGGCGTGTGCTTTCTTACTCATATCCCTTTGCTTTTTACATGTTTGGTGAGCTTTTTAAGGATGAATTGTCAGAGAAAGAAAGAGACCTGAAACAGCACCTTTTTGAGGATCAGCAACAACAGCTTGAGGGAACTGTAGAGAAGCTCTCTAAACTTATTGAAGAACCTTTTGATGAGCTGCCTGAGATTAGGGTTTTGGATATAAGGATGCATATCATCAATCTGACTGTCCTCATAGACAAGCTTTGCCAAAAAATGTAAACTAAGATTCTGGTTTTCAATTTTATGTGTGTTTATACTTGCCATTTATTTCCCTGGATCTGACGTGTTACATGTAGGTACGAATGCATTGAGAATGATTTGTTAGGATCTCTGGGGTCATCGAGTCACAGCATTGCACCATACAACTCAAAGGGTGTGGAAAGAGCTTCAGAGCTTGCTATTTCTTGTGATTCAGATCAAAGTTTCGGCAGTACCAAAGCCAGTACTGACAGCTGCTTTCAGGCTGCTTCAGATTCAAGCATGACAGGAACCGGTCAGTGTGTCGATGCCTTTGGTTGCTTATCTCTTCATTGCTTTGCCTAATATTTATCATTATTATTATTTTAAAGTTCTGAGAAAACATTAAGCAACATTAGGACTTGGGTGATTGTTCCATTACCTATCTACTCCTTTTTGACACTCAAGTCCAGGTCCACAGTAGTCGTTTTTTTTTTTGCTTATGCATGGCAACATGTTTACATCTGATTTTTGAACGCATACCATTTTGAACTGCATTTACTATGCAAAAGATTGATTTTTCCATCAACCTTTTGCTGATTACTTTTCCTTCTCTCGTCATTTTTGTAAAACCTTGCTCTCACAATTAGTGTAAATGGAACGGAATATGGAGATAAATTAAGACAGCTCATGTCTTTCAAAAGCTACTGACAGTGAGTTATGGTCATGCAATTCCGGTTTACACAGGGGAAACTGAGTCTGGCAGACCTGGTCCAGATGGGATTGGGTGTTCTAACCGTAAGCGGGCTCGTGATGACCTACTCTTTGATCTGAACCTTCCGGCAGAGGCAGCAGAGAAGAGTTAAAGTCACAGATAGAGATTGCACTTCTTGACATTGCAAGTGTACAGCTAATACATTAGTGATTCAACTTCCGGGGAAAGAGTATTTTGCAGCAAACTTTTCTTTTCTTTCTGTTTCAAGATTTCTGGAACTGATGTTATGGGCTCTTCATGAAAACGTGTATATAGGCTACAAGTGTTCGCTATTCTATGTGCATATATGTATAGCTTGTTAAACGGACAAATGACTGGAACTTTTCCAACAAATAGAATTTTGCTGTCATTCTCAGCAAGGCTTTTTGCGTCTCCAGGGGAGTACTTTTCTTAACGAGGTCTTGAAAATGCCATATGCAATGAAGAGTTTTTCAGATAATGAGCCGGGGATGTTCAGTTGATATCCAAAACTCAGCTGTCCTAGTTATGCTCTACTACCAAAGTGACAGGCAATGCAGTTTCACATGATTAAGCACATCTGTCCAGACCGATGTGGCTATGCATTGGTAATTTAATCACTTCAAAAAGTTAGTTCCGAGAGTTTTTTTGCTTAACCTGATTCTGTAGATCGATTTGTTCTTTGCGTGTTTACTAAAAAACATGTTTTGGTTTCAATGAATTAAAATTGGTTTGAATCGGCCGATTCAATTCATTTTTTTAAATAATTTTTAAGGGTGTTAAAAAATTGTTTAATATTTTTATTGTTCAATGACACCTATCATCTGACGGTAAAAAGTTTCGATTCACAAACGATTCACCTAGTGAACAGATTTTAACATTTGTTTTGATTTTTTATGAAAAAATCAAAAATTTTATTTCTAAGTTTAGATTTATATTATAGCTGTTGATTTTTTTACCCACGAGTCCACCCACACTTTTTCTGCATCATTCAGCATCGCCCTGGCCATTGATATTGATGCATCCAACTAAATGATCAGACGGTCAAAGAACCTTGTAGATGTGATCTATGTAGTTTGTTTAGGGAAAATCTGGTTTTGGATCATGTAAGTCAAAATTAAATAAGGATTTTCAACGTATTCGACGATGCCTCATAATATGCCACATTTTGACAACTCAAAAAAATCATGACTTAAAAACACCAAGTGTTACAATGTTTTAAAGCAAAAAACACTTTTAGGGCAGTTTTTGACTGCTGCTAACCGGCGGTCAAAGACCACCACTAATTCCCTAAGAATAATGGACACATGTCCAGCATTTCGTCTGTCCACTCATACTCTCATATATATATATATATAAAATGAAATCCCGCAACAGTGGACAGGATAAGCATTGAATAGCGGTCAGACGTGCATAAAAAAACAGGCATTTTTAGCACGGTCGTGACCGCTGCTAAAACTGTTTTCAGCACAAAAAAATTTGCACCACTGATTGCCCGCACAATTATGTCAGACAAAATACATGTTTTTAGATACGGGTGAATATATGTATATAAAGGTCATTGGTATGACTTTATGTAGTGGTCAATCCTAGGCGCACGGTATTTTTGCTCAATCTAACAGCGTCAGTGCATTCAACCTAGTTCGATCAGGATGCACCTCAGATAAAGTTATTTCACATCAAACCCCAAAAAATTCTCACAAACTTCCAGCACATTGTGGGTCGTCAATTTTTTAAGCTATTGAAGAAATTGTTTGCACATCACAATCCCTGTTGAACAAGTTTTCCAGGGTATATTTATAAAGCTTGATCCATGGTTGTAACACACACACACACAAGAGCGTGAGAGCACGCCAGACATCCTTCAATAGTAGCAAGCTTGGAAAGAGTAGCAGCCCCATTCCCACAAATGGCACTGGAAACAGGAGGTTTGTTTTCAATATGCCTAACCTTGTCAGGGAGAAGGTTCTTAAAATTATGTTTTGCGGCCTTGAGAGTCTGATACTTGTTACAGAAGCCAACAACACTACTCATAGATCTAGAGGAATGTGCCTCTAAAACAGAATATGGAGAAATTTATGGTCTGATGTTCAATTTTGAACATCTGAAAGCGAGTTTTCCTCACTGGGTAACAAAAGGGAGAAAAAAGAAGACCAGATACTCAACTCTAAAGAAGGTTCAGCTCTTCAATGTAAGAGAAACTTGTATATTGAAGAACTTGGAATGTACATCTTGAGTTAATGTTACAAATGAGGTGAGAGATGAGCATAATTTTTACCAACCCAAGGGCAAAATTCATACCGAATATGGCTTAAATTATGAATAGAAGCTTTAAATGTAAAAATCATTACCTCAGCTGGTTTTTACCATCCGCATGAATAATCTGCACTTCATTTGTTCTGGCAAACTCTGTGCAATGCAATGCCAAAACCATATAGAGTTAGAAACATAGCTATAGGTGCCTGCAGTGGGCATCTGGTGAAGTTCATGAGGGTCACCATAAATCATGCCTAAAAAATGACCATGGTAGAACATGCTTCAGTAGAGACGACCACGGCAGTTCACAGCATCACAGTGGCAAGGGCATCCTCTTCCAGGTAGTAGCCTGTATCGGTAGTCATAAGCTAGTTCTTCCCCTGCAGCTATCTGCTCATCAAGTTACGTTTGTTAGATATCAGCCATGTCTTTCAGAGCGTGTGCATGCATGCACATGCACACACGTATACAGTGTTCAAGGCATAAAAACTCATACATCTCGACTGGCATAGAGACCAATATGTGCAAGCCGGCAATCCATGCTTTCCACTAGAACTTGGTAATTGACAAGGTTTGGTGAACAACTAGCAAGAAAGGAAAACAAGAGCCTTTGTCAGGCCTCCATCAGTCGCAGCAAAAAACCAGATTGAAGGTAAATAACACCCACACTTTACACAATATGAGATAAGACAAACAGTTACCTATGATTGATAAAACGAGCAACATTACCATACTTCGTTGCATCAATAACATAAGGAACTGCACCTTCACTCAAACCATTTTCTTCAATATGGGCATCAATGTTATAAAGATAACTACATCCTTCGCTATCATACCTAAAAATTTCAAAAGCTCAGCAGGCATACTTTTTCACTTTAAATAGAAGAAAATATTAATATGCAAAATCTTACGTTTCTCCCCTTTTGTTTGCATTTTGGTCATCCAAAACCTCACCAAGGTACTCACACACAAATGTCCCACAGGGGATTGTCTCCCCAGAACGGACTGCCCAACCCTGTAAAACTGAGAGCATGGTCACTGCAAATTCTCATGCAACATATAAAACAAATACATTTTCAGCAAGCAACTTGAATCACCTTGTTCTGTGTTTTGTAGACCTCTAGTTTTACTTGCACGCCCTTCTGGAGAACTCTGTTCTGACAAGACTTATCACAGCTACACAATGAATTGCACTCATAGACCAGGAACCCTTCCTATAAAATCTCATCAATGAAACCAACCACAAAACCATAAACTAAATGAATCATGACAGGCACCTCTTACCTCCAAAATTATCCGGCCTTTTCCATCATAAGGAAATCTACCACACATTGACTTCCCATGAATATCAACAGCATTTTCATAGTCATTGTTGAAAAGATAGACATGATCACACATATCAGGGCAGCATGTTGCACGTGGGCAAGTGCATCCCAATTGAGAACTCTGCATGTCATAAACAGACTATGTTTTCATTCAAACTAATCGCTTCACAATGTTCACATCTAGTTCACATATATGCTTAAATGGGCAATTCAAAAACTAGATTAACAAAAGATATGATAACCAAAAATACATCACTACAATTTACCTTTGTATCAAGACCAAGGGATGGATCCAGCAATCTTGTGGTAATATAAGTAAAATCCTTCCAGGGCATGGAAGGGTCAGGACCACCACCACCATCAGTATACATGTGGAGGGAATCCATCAAGTACTCATCAACTACACAAGGCACTGTAACTGACTCTTTCCCAAAACTCAAGTCTTCACATAAAACAATGGATTTAAGAGGTGGTTTAGGTTTGGACACAACTCTAAGTATGCAATGACTTTCATCCATCTCCCATGTTGTATCATTAGCATCTGTTAGAAGAACCTGCGAATCTGACAGTAGTGGTAGTGATTGAATGAAATTATCTGGGAGAGGCACCAGAGAAACTGAATGGTCTGCAAGGGGTTTGCAACCTTTTGGGCAAATATAACCATCTTGGTGCCATTCAACTTGGATGTTCAACTCACTGCAAAGCTTAGCTGCCTTCAGATACAACCTTTCTGGCAGAGAGCCATATTTCACTTCCAGTGTGGCATGAAGGTTTGCTTTGCAGCATGTAGTCCGTGCAATGGCTAATATCTCAAGACTACTAGGTCGAGGTTTTGTTCTCTGAATTGCAGAAAACAAGGTATTTGCTACATCTGAACAATACAAATCTAAGGACTTATCATCGCCTCGCTCATAAATTTGAGCTTGTGGTCCTATAATAGATCTCTGAAAATCTGGCCTGTCCATAAGCTCCGTTACACCAAACAAAGATGATTTTTGTATGTTAATTTCTTCAAGTCTGTTCTTCAGTCTATGTTGTGAATGCTGATCAAGGTTGTGCTTGGAAGCAGTAACATGGTTAGCTTTCTTAGGAGACAAAGGGGTGGAATTGGGGCTCATGTGTGCAGCTTGATGATGTCTGCCAAGATCCGGCAGCAGGTCAAACTTCAATCCACAAAATCGACAAAAGAATTTCCGAGCACCATCACACTCACTATTAGAATGCATCTCTGAGGCTTTCTTAAATTTCTTTGAGTACCGTTTACGACTAAATTCCATCTTTGGATGTCCATCAAAATTGCCTTGTGCACTTGAATTGAAAGTTTTTTTATTCTGCTGGATATCTGGTGTACTTAGATCAGCTGAATGCACCGCAATTACGTGGAGCCATAATTGTTCAAAACTGATGAAATGGTTATTACAAGTCATACAAAGAAATAGTATACTCTGTTCAACAAGTTGTCCAGCATGTCTCTCTTCCAGATGTCCAACAAGAACTTTTCTGTTAGTAAATGAGACCTTACATATACCACATGCATATCCTCTAAACAGCCACTGAGCTTCCTTCTTGTGGCTTTTTATCCAGTGTAGACCAAGTGATTGATCATCAGAGAAAGCCTCTGTACAAAACTTGCATCGCTTCATCTGTTCAACCAATGAACCACTGTTATGTTCATGTGATACGGGCACAAGAGGTTGCTCCGGAACCAAGGAAAAATGTGGTGTGCAGTTTGTTTCCTTATTCTCATCAAAGCCCCAAGTACTTCTGATTTTTTCTCGTTCACCGGAAACCAACTTCAGTAAGTTCTCTGCTACACTACGATCACCAGAGACTTCAGATAAAATCTTTTCCATGAATCTCTCTCTAGCGGTATCTTGTTCAATACCCTCGGAAAGGCTACCTTTCATAAACTCATAGAGAAGTTCAGAAGCTCTATACAGATGTGCTTTCTGTTTCCCTGAACTGGTTCTGCTGACAAGATCATTGAAGATCTCGGAGGATATAAACTGATTGTCACATTTAAGCCAGCTTGGTGTGTGTTTCTCACAGAAGGAAGAGTTCTGCTTTGGCTTGCGTAAGCACTGATCATCATTTTTTCGACACCATCCATTGCAGCGCCGAATATCTTGGCTATAACCTTTCACAGAAGTGGATGAACTAGCTAAATGCTCAGAATTCTCTACCATGAAAATATTCTGGTAAATATTTCGGCTCCCAATGACTGATGTTGAATTTTCTTGCAAAGGGATATGATCTACTCCTACCAAAACAATTTCCCTACCAGTAGCATTTTCTAAGCCAGCATTCTTATGCTTCCTCCGATGTTTTCTTCTAAGTTTATTTGCAGATGAACCTGAAGGCCCAGCAATCTGAAGAGTTCCATGGTTATCATGGAGTTTATGTTTTAAGCAATAACCAGATCCATCTCGAGATCGGTGCTTGCATCTTTTCCCATTGGTGGTGGTGCCTCCACAGAGTGATAAATATGAAGGGGATATAGATTGTTTCGGCTTAGAAACATTGCCAGGAGAAAGAAAATTAAGATGCTTGGCACAATAGATGCCCCCAACATTTGCCCACCTACCACATTGTCTTCCTTTAGATTCAACAAAGGCAACACATTGCCGGTCCTTTTTCCCAGAAGAAGATACAGTGTGGAGAACCGTTTGTAGATTATTGGAAGTAGCTCCACTGATGGGTGTAGTTGCATTTTCTACAGTCAGAGGACAGACCTCTTGGATATCTTTAACAACAATCCCACCTGATTGGTCCACTTTATTTGCAGAGAGCTCTGCCGGTATGCTTTCCTTCCCAAATGTTTCCACTTTGAGCTTCTGAGCAATCAATGAATCCTTCACACAACCACTGTCATTGGTCAGTCCAGTATAAGTTTCTCCTTTGACAGCCTGTGACAGAGGCTTATTACTGTATGATATTGGAGAGTCATGCACCTCTGCACGCCGCACTTCAAGCTTCTGTCTTTTCCTACTGACTGGAAGACCTGATCTCACTGTGTCAATGCTGTTTTTCTGATCTCCGTCAATAATACTGGCCATAGGATGAGACATAGAAAACCATTTCATAACTTCTTGCTTGCAAGTTTTCCATTCCGATCCCAAATCTGGCTGTACTGGTGCATCCCAAAGGTCAGAAACTTTATCCCAGAGTACAGAATCCATAAGTTCCTGCACAGAAAAGGCACCAAAGTAAATAAATCATTGTAAACTGTGGACCTTACAAGTTAGTAGTATGGAATATTTACAGAAGTTGGCACTGCAAGATAGAATGCAGGATTCCTGCAGTCAAAACTGATGTTGCAAAGCCAATTATTAGATAAATCTCAATTGATTGAGGCATATTACCATGGCTTTGAGATGTTAACTGTTGATGGTGATTACACAATTATTGGCAAAAATATCCTTTTATATATTGAAACTTATTTTAGAAGTCAACCATGGTGTAATTTATGGATTTTGTCAATCGAAGTGGGTTCTTAAATAATATTGATAGCATCCACATCTTAATCACTGGGTCTTCCCTCCTTGAATTATTTATTTTCGTTCGATAACCACAATATACTACACTGGAAAAAGAAAATCTGGCCAATTTTGACTGACATTCTTTAAATCATACGAGAAACAGATATTTTAAAATGTAGAAGAGTTGACAAGGAACAGCAGTGAGAAATGCGTTATAGAAAACTACACAAATGAAACATGCTAGTCTATGCACTTGCATCAAACTTGAGATGTAGCAGATGAAACAGAGCTTGAGGAGAAAAATACTAAAAGTGGGATGCCATCTGTGGTTCTGTACATTAGTGAGTTGGCGAGCCCTTCCTCAAAAGAATGAAAGGAGAGGAAAATACTAAAAGAGGGCAGAGTTCTGTAGATCTGTATTTTAGTGAGTCGGAAAGGCATTCCTCAAAGGAGTAAAAGGAAGAAGAAAATACTAAAAGAGGTTTGCCTTCATTAGATCTGTACTTAAGTGAGAGTCGGCAAGCCATCCCACAAAAGAGTGAATGGAAGAGGCAGTAACAAGGTATTCAACAAAGAGGACAGAAAGGGATCAACCAACAATATGGGAAGATCAGGAGTAGGGCTGTCAACAGGTCAGACCTGACCAGACCCAGGTCCAACTTTGGGTTGCTGGTTCTGGGCTTGATCTGGGTCTGACTGGACCTAGCATAGGCAGAACTAAAGCCAAATCCAGATAAAGATAGCACAAGACAGACCAGGTGCAACTTTACTTTTTCTGTACAAATTTACAGCGAAAAATGGAGAACCTTATTCAAAACAGTCAGACACAGGTCCGGTATGAAATTTCATAAACCATTTCTTGAATCCATATACTACTCAGACCCTGAGGGTCTGACTCTGACCTGAATATCTAATCAAACATATCTCGTTATGTCTGACTCAGTCCTATTGAATCTGATTTGGGTCAGTGTTGAGTCAGATAGGCCTAGTCAAATACATGAATAGTAGCCTACAGCAGAACAACGGTGCAGCACATTATAGCTCCATTAACACCTTCAAGGTGTAGCGATACGGAAAAATTATAAGAGCAGAATGCACTTAACCAATTCCTGCATCTATCACATAATGTGATGCATAACAACTGTTGAGATTAAGAGGTTTAAGTTTAAGTTTTCTTAAACATAGGTTATTTTGATATTTCTTGTTTAATAAGGGACTTGTATGTAATTTGTTAGTTTGGCCTCTCTCTATTTAACATAGAGATTAGCCCTAATGAAGAAAATGAGTCTCTCAGCCGATATGTTTTCTCTCTCTCTCTCTCTCTCTCTCTCTTTCTCTCTCCTGCCTCGGTTCTCGTGTTCCTTCGTCCAGTAGCTACATGGTATCAAAGCTGCTGGATCTCTGGAGCCTGATATCGTAAACAGGAGCCTCATAGCGTGAACAGGCGGTGTAAACAGGTGTGGTCAAATTTTTTTTATTGTTCTATCCATTGAAGTGCATAGATCTGATCACAGATCTAATGTCTGACTAAAGTCAGGACATAGATCTGTAATCAGATCTACAGATCGATGAGAGTGTTGCATCTGGATCGACTGCAGCGTGGTTGGGTGTTACGGCAGAGTGGTTCTTCTTATTGCCATGCTGAGAAAAAAAAATTATTCTTCGTGGAAGCTGCGGTGAATATTCTGTTTCGTAGTTGCTAAAACCTGATCAGAAAAAAGAAAGTCGTGTTTGACGTGTTGACGTTCTGCTTTGCTTGAATTTAAATCTGATCATGTACCAGGAAGTCGTGATTGACGTAATCTGTTTTTTTTAATGTATGTTTATGATCTGATTTTCCCATTGTGTCTGATGAGGGTTAAAAAGTCATGCGTGGTCGTGGAATCTGTTGACGCATGATCGCATGCTGTTTTCTGCATCAGCTATTGTGATTTGGGTTGGAAAATTGTGCGTGGTCATGGAATCTGTTGATGCATGATCGTGGAACATGTTGTCGTGATCTTTGTTGACGTGTGCTCGTAAAACATGCTGTCCAAGAGTTTAAATCTGATTATTTTTTCCCTTGCAGTCATATTAGCATCAAATATTTCATATCCTGTTAAGCTCTATTCAGTATGGGTGAAGCTTCGAAATTTGACTCTAAAATTGAGGCTATTGGAGAGTATAAGGCTTTTGCGAACCCCGTCTCGTACGGTTCGTCTGTGAGGTTGAATGACACAAATTATGCCAGGTGGTCCAGAACTTTTATGATGTCGGTATCTGGACATCGTAGAAAACATATTTTACTGAAAACTGAACCTAATGAAAAGGTGGGAAAATACAGTACTTGGGACGAAGATAATGACATCGTTATGTCATGGATCATGAATAGTGTAGAACCACATATTGCAGATGGTCTAATTTACTACAATACAACAAAACAGATGTGGGATAATCTTCGAGATACGTATTCTCAAGAAACTAATGTGAGTCGTATCCTGCAAGTCGAACAGGAGATATATAATCTACAACAAGGAGATCAGACCTTGGCTCAGTATTATGCTTGTCAAAGCAGCGTTCGAAAGACTCAATGCCTACAAGCCTCTGTGTTGTTCGCAGCAAAAGGATCATCAAGAACAGACCATGGTAGCTCGATTTCTCACAGGTTTATCTTCAAAATTTTCGGTTGCAAAAGTACAAATGTTGATTGGATCCGATGTACCTACTCTTGCTGATGCATACAATCGTCTGAGTAGACTTGCGATCTCTCTTCCACAATCTCACCCTGTGTCCCAGTCATCTGCTTTAGCTGTCCCATCTGGTTATGGGCATGAAAATATTCAGAATATCAGAGGATGAGGTCGTGGCAGAGGTATGAGAGGCAGAGAAAAACTTCAATGTACATTCTGTAGAAAATCTGAACATTTAGAAGATCGTTGCTAGGATAAGCATGGCCGGCCAACTCCTTCTTCATCAAAGTCAAATGCTCCAAAAGCAAATGTTACTACACTAGCAAATGCACATGATAATACCTCTGCAAGTGATAGTATCACCCTCAGTCGAGCAGAATATGATGAACTGATAGCTCTTCGCCCTTCGAGCTCCTCCTCTCCTGTAGCTGGTGTGGCCTACTCAATTGGGAATCATCTTCATCTGAATGATAGTAAGTGGATTATTGACTCTGGTGTATCCAGACACTTGTGTGAAAATTCGCTTTATTTTTCAGATCTAAAGGATATTACTGGTCATCGAGGAGTCTCATTAGCTGATGGGAGTTCCTCACCAGTTGTTGGTCAGGGAAATATTTCTATATCTTCCTCCTTACAGTTGAAAAATGTTCTTCATGCTCCCTCATTTCCTCAAAGTTTACTCTCTGTTAGTCGTCTTACCAAAGAACTAAACTGTAGATTGATATTTGATCCGATGAGTTGTCATTTTCAGGATTTGCTAACAGGGAAGAAGATTGGTGTAGGCTATGAAGAAAATGGAATCTACTACCTACATCATCCAGTGGGTAATGTTTATGCTGCAGTGGAACACTCATCCAGTCATGTTCAGTGGCATCGTCGTCTCGGTCATCCTTCATTGTCAAAGCTTTGTTATGTTTTTCCTCAAATTCCTTCTACTACATCGTTTTAGTGTGAAACATGTCAGTATGGCAAGCATCATCGAAGTTCGTTTCCTTCGAGTCAGAGTCAGTCCAGTCATAAAAATTTTGAACTTCTTCATGCAGATGTATGGGGTCCTAGTAAGATTCCCACTAGGATTCAGTGTCGATATTATCTTGTTATTGTTGATGATTTTTCTAAGTTGTCGTGGGTGTTTTTAATAAAAGAAAGATTTGAAGTTCCAAGTATTATCAAATCCTTAATTCTTGAAATAAAAACTCAGTTTGAATCTGTTGTCAAGATTGTTCGCACTGATAATGCTCTTGAGTTTAAATCAAAAGCCCTATTACAATTCTACCAAGATCATGGCATTCAACCCAAAACTACCTGTGCCTATTCATCTCAACAAAATGGTGTGGCTAAGCGAAAACACAGGCACCTGCTTGATGTCGCACGTACCCTTATGATACAATCCAATGTTCCTGCGGTATATTGAGGTGATGCGGTTATCACTGCTTGTTACCTGATCAACCACATGCCTTCATCCTCTGTGGGAGATTAAATTCCATTACATATCTTAAAACCTAATGCCCCACTCTTCTCTTTCTCACCTAAAATATTTGGATGTGTTTGTTTTGTACACAAACTTGACCCTGATCGTGATAAATTAGCTGCTCAAGCTACAAAATGCATATTTATAGGTTATCCAAAAAATCAAAAGGGATATCGATGTTATGATCCAATTTCTTGCCGAGAGTATGTCAGTGCGGATGTATCTTTCTTGGAATCCATTCCATATTACTCTAGTACCGGTTCTCAGATGCAAGTTGATTCAGCTAAGTCTTTTCCATTACCTATACCTCCTTTTCCGTTGGAATCTGTGCCCTCTTTACCGAACCAAACCTCATCTTCTTCATGATTTCATAATCCTCCATTGGCATATGTGCATAGAGCTCCACCACCTCTAGTGCCTTCATCTTCTTCTTCTCCTGAGGTAAGTACTACTGACAATAGTGATCTTCATGATGATGATAACAGGCCAATCCCTCTACGGAAGGGGAAACGACAATGTACCTTATATCCCATATCTAACTTTGTGTCTGATGTCAGAATTGAAAATCAGATAAAAGCTTTTATGTCAGCCTTATCTGCTGAAACTATTCCTCTGAACTATCAACAGGCAGAGCTAGATAACAGGTGGAAGCTGGCTATGCAAGAAGAAATGGATGCTTTATTGTCTCAGCATACATGGGATCTAGTTGATTCCCCAATGGATGCTGACATTGTTGGATGTAAATAGTTATATACAATAAAGTACAAATCGGATGGTTCTATTGAAAGGTACAAGGCCAGATTAGTAGCAAAAGGGTATACTCAGACTTATGGTATTAATTTCTTTGAAACTTTTTCTCCTGTTGCACGGATAGGCACCATTCGTCTTGTTCTCTCAGTAGTTGTTCATCATGATTGAGATTGTGTCAATTAGATGTAAAAAATGCATTTCTATATGGGGATCTCTTTGAAACAATTTACATGCAACAACCTCCTGGTTTCGAGGTTGAGGGGGAGTGTCAGAAGGTATATAGATTGAGAAAGGCGATATATGGCTTGAAACAAAGTCCGCGTGCATGGTTTCAAAAGTTGTTTAAAGTAATGTCAAATTTTGGCTTTAATAGGTCGGTGGCAGATCATACATTATTTATCAAGAAAACTAACTCAGACATAGTTGTGATGGTGGTATATGTGGATGACATCATTCTTATAGGAGATGATGTGAAAGATATTGAAGCTACAAAGGCTCATCTTCAAAAACACTTTGTTACAAAAGACCTTGATTCACTTAGATATTTTTTGGGTATAGAAGTTGCCAGGAGCCGTGAAGGGATGGTTTTGTCTCAACGAAAGTATGTTCTTGACTTATTAAAGGAAACTGGAATGTTGGGAGCTAAACCAGCAAATATTCCCATGGACCATAAAGTTCAGTTGTTTGAAGAAGGGTCGAAACCGGTTGATAGCAAAAGCTATCGCTCTCTAGTAGGGAAGCTACTATATGTAACTGTGACTAGGCCCGACATTGCTTTAGTAGTAAGCAAAGTTAGTCAATTTATGGCCAAACCAACTGAGGTACACTGGGATGCAACTATAATGATTCTTAGGTATTTAAAATCCTCTCCAGGAAAAGGGTTATTATTCAAGAAAGGTGGAACCCTGGAGATAGTGACTTATTCTGATGCTGATTATGCAGGATCTGTAGTGGATATAAAATCTACCACAGGATTCTGTGTGTTTTTGAGAAATAACCTAATTTGATGGAGAAGTAAGAAGCAAAATGTGGTTGCTAGGTCGAGTGCAGAATCAGAATATAGGGCTATGGCCCAAACAACTACTGAATTAATGTGGGTTCGTACTACTCTAAATGATCTTCAGGTGAAGGTTTCCTCTCCTATGACCATGATGTGTGATAACAAGGCTGGCACATATATAGCGAACAATCCGGTCTTTCATGAGAGGACAAAGCATATTGAGGTTGATTGCCACTATGTAAGAGATATGATTCAAGCTGGTTATATCACTACCAAATATCTAAAGTCGGAGGACCAAGTTGCAGATATATTTACTAAGCCTCTTGCTAGACCAAATTTCTCAAAATGCTGTGACAAGCAGAGCATGATTGATATCTATGCGCCAGCTTGAGGGGGAGTGTTGAGATTAAGAGGTTTAAGTTTAAGTTTTATTAAACATGGGTTAATTTGATATTTCTTGTTTAATAAGGGACTTGTATGTAATTTGTTAGTTTGGCCTCTCTCTGTTTAACATAGAGATTAGCCCTAATGAAGAAAACGAGTCTCTCAGCCGACATCCTCTCTCTCTCTCTCGGTTCTCGTGTTCCTTCGTCCAGTTGCTCCAACAACAAAGTAGGAAGAGTGAAAACTACTCAATGGGCGCATAACATGGGAAATATCGGGCCTAAATAGTGAGCTTGATGAAAGCAAACTGAATGTAAAGGTTTAGCAATAAAAACCTCTAGACTATCCTTGATGAGAACGAACTGAATGTAAAGGTTTAGCAATAAAAACCTCTAGACTATCATATGTATTTTGTCTAGAGTTACCAGAAACTTCTTAGATAAGTGGAACTCATTGCTTCTGAAACTTGATGGAAATCTCGATTCTCCCACTCATCTTTTATGCTTCTGATATCACTCCTAGTGATGGAGGCTATCAACATGATTGGTAGCATGGGTGAAGTAGATGATTGGGTGCATGCACGTGGGTCAAGAGGCTCATGAGTGGATGGAGAGCGCACCCAAGGGTCCTTGAGGCACACTAGGTGTGCATCCTCGGTGGTGTTGAGAGAGAGAGAGAGAGAGAGAGAGAGAGAGAGAGAGAGAGAGAAGAGAGAGAGAGAGGTGAACAAGGGTGTTGCTTCACTTCAAGGGGAAGTGCCTCCTAACTCCCAAGCGGGAGGAATTCTCATTCATTGATCCTGAAGGCTCATTACATGGGGGTACATGGGGTATATATATCCTTTCCCAACTAAACACATCGAGTTGGGCTACTGTGGCCCACAGAATCCTAGACCTTCAATAAAGTCCTCCCAGGACCTTGTTGGAGGCTTATTTTGCCTTGTTACATATATTTTCTTCCAATTGAACCCACTTTGGACTGGCTCGTCTGAGCCTACTTGATCTCTTACATGCTTCTTATACGCTTTGTTTCATGTTTTCCATGTGCTTCTTTTTATGCTTCCCACTCACCTTCCATAGGCTTTATCTAAATTGATATCCATTATTTTTTAGATTTTGAGAAAAATTTAATCCTTAAACAAAAATTCAAGAACTTTAAGTATGAAATAATTTTATTTTAGCTTTTATTTGCTTCCTATTTGATTCCTATATTGCTTCCTTTTCAATTCTCATTTCACTTTCAAATTGATTTTTCGCTTCTTGCTTCTTATAAATTTCAAAATGTCGTGCTTCTTACTTCTGCTTCCTAGTTTAGCAACGTTGATTTTGCCAACAATGTGACACCTAGTTATAATATTATCCATATACTCTGTCAAATAAAAGAGGATACATGGAGTTCATACTGTGTTCATGGTCACAACTGTTAAGGAATGCCATATTACATGTACATGTGCTACCAGCATTTCTGTGTACATATGTTTATTATTGAAGGGTATTTCTGTAACATAGCATTACGGGTTTTAGTCAACCATTTTTGTCCTCTTGCGTAGCAAAGAGGGACACCCCTTATATGTGGTATTTCCTCATTCTTTTGAGCTAATGAAGTTTTCTACCTTCTCCATTGTTGCCTCTTCTCTTGAGCCTCTTTTCTTTGAGTTTGATATGGTATTAGAGCCATATCTCACGAGAGGAGGCTGTTGCTGAGTGAAGAAGACTGAAAGAGCTTCATCTCTGCTGGTTGAGGTTCTGTATTGGAGGTCAGTGCACAAAACAGCTGATGTCAGCAGGCTCTAAAATCAAAGTTGGAATTTCATTGATTCAAGTTGGGGGTTTCCTAGAACTTGATTTTAGGAGCCACACGAATCAAGAATCGGCTTCATCAAAGGTTAATTTGTAGTTTGGAGGTTGGTAGTATGAGTATGGAGAAGGGAGACCCTATTCAACTTGCTCCAGTGAAATTGGATGGGACCAACTATGGATTTTGGTCAGACTTCATGACGGATAGAAAGGGCTTAGGAGGGTATCTTGATGGTACCAGTGTGAAGCCCAAGGAGGGTGAACCAAATTATGAAGCCACGATAAATAAATGAAAAATAAATAATGCAAAAGTAAAGTCATGGATACTTGGTTCTATAGAACAAAAGATAGATATGAATATTTTTAAGTTCCAATAATCCAAAGATGCATGGGGATATCTAAAGCAAGTTTACATGCAAGAAAATTGGGCAAGGCAGTACCAACTTATAAAAGATCTGAGGTCTCTGAGACAGAGAGACAAGTTTATTCAAGACTTCTATTCTGAAATGCAACAACTATGGGATTCTCTTGCCTTGACAGAGAGTAGGAACTAGGAAGTGTTAAAATGTATCATTCAATCTTTGTAATCTTATATATATTTTATATATATAAAGGATGATACATATACATATATGGTATATATGCATATGTATCTTCCTAATTATATATATAAAATATATAATTCTCTATTATTAGGCATAAGGGTAGTTTAGTCATTTCCCCTTTTTACGTATATTCCATTTGGAATATGTTTGTAATTTTATTTTTATTTTTATTTTTTGTTTTTTTCATTCTTGTGGTTTGCGCCACCTAGGGAGGCTCCCCAAAGAGTCGTTGGGGGAGCCCCCAACGGTCACAAATGTGACCGTTGGGGGCTCCCAACGACTCCTTTGGGAGCCCCCTATTTGGCTCCTCTCTTGTGTTATAAATAGGGGTCTCCCCCTTGTAATTTAAGCACTCCTTTGGAGGAGCCTTTGCTCCATGTAATGGGTGTTACACCCTTTCTCTTTTCAATAATATCAACTTATGCCTTATAGGCATTTTTGCCCCTTTGTGGGTTTATGTGTTAGCACATTATGTGCTTGTGTTTTCCCCTTTAGTGGGTATATTCGCACTTCATGTGCATGTGTATTGGTTCATTATTGAACCTAATATATTCAAAGTCGTTTCCTTTCATGGTATCATGAGCAAGGTTGGGATCGAGTTGCTCTTTGTTGCATTGGGAAGCGTGCTATTCAAGAAATTTTAAAGAAGAATGGTGAAGTTCTCGTTTCTCTCTTTTACTTCTTAAAATTATTTGATATGCATTATATTTCTTTAAGTATTATGCATTATGAAGAATTATATGTTTTTTCATATGTGTTTCTCTCTTTTGCTTCTTAAAAATGTTTGGTATGCATTATATTTCTTTAAGTATTGAGCATTATAAAGAATTAGATATGCTTTTGTATTTGTGTTCTCCATGTCATTATGAGTTTGGATTCTTAACAATTCCATTGAACTTTTTATATTATTCTCTTTCGTATGTCTTTTCTTGAAAAATAAGTTTTTTAAAGAAAGTTATGTTAGAAGTAAAATGTTTGCGAGAGATGTAGCATTGCTCACATACTCTCATCATAATTATTTCATATTAAAGGTTTACCCTCTAAAATGTCCTATATGAGGTTTTTTCATAATAACATGTGTCTTTGAAAAATGATGTTTTATTTTCCTACCTAATGAGTTCTTTTTCATACGAGCAATGTTTGATTAAGAAGGCATTTTTATAATATCAGTTGAATTAAGTTTTAAAAATGATCTCATAAAATATGGTTATCCTCTTTTCATTCTTCAATTCAATTTCAAGAATATGTTTTATTATAAGATTTATGGTCTTCATTAATGTTGCATACTTATTACATATGTTTTAAATATTTCATGTTGTGTTTATTTAAAACATATTCATGACATTGGTTATAATCTATTAAGTCATATAATATTATAAATTTTTGTTTATAGATTTATGCCATAACGCAATCATAGTGTTCTCTTTGGGGATTTTCTCCACTTTAATAAAGTTTTCCCTCTTCCTTTCGTATGTATCCTCATTTGAGAATTTTGTTTGTTGGATCTCTCTTTGAGAGGCCTTTTTATCCTTGTGAATCTTCTTATGAGTCTATACTCTTTGAGAAGATTTCATGATTGTTATAAGCTTCTTTTTAATATTGTTTTTTTATGAGATTTTTTTAATATTACCATCTTTGTGAAAGCTTGAGAGTCTCAAGCATTTGCTCCTTTTTATACATGCATTATTGCATGTTTGCTATTATTATGCTTTTTGCGTATTTTGTTCAAGTGTTGTGAGAGTGTCTTTGTACACTTCTTTTATAAAGTATTCATGCTTGTATGCGTATTGTCTATTCATAGACATTTTCACATGGTACTCTCTTTTCAATAAAGAGATGATACATATTGCCTTCCTTAGGGCTTGTTTTGTCCCTTAGTGGACTTGAGAGATTGTTCCTTTTATCATTATAAGTGCTTTCGCAATTTCTTGTTACATGTCCTAAATTTGCTCATTTAAGATTATTGTCATTCTACATCTTAGTATGCATATAATTGCAATTTATAGAAGCTTGATTTGATTCTTGGATTATTCCAAATCCGTCCTCACAACATGACATTGCTTAAATATTTCATGTTATGTTTATTGAGTCTTTTGATAATGATCATGATTGAACATAATTTCGTATTTATGCAAAATTATTATAAGGCATATTGTTGTGATTAATTATGTTGGACCTTTGAATCGGCCCTCTTTGTAAAATCACATATTTGGAAAATGATTTCCCTAAGTGTTCATTGCCTTTTTATGACATTTATTTTTATCCATCACAAGTTATATGATGCATCAATCATTTTTGTATGGCCTTATTGTTATATTAGAGATAATTGTTAAGGTGAGTTAAGGGCACCTTGTGTTATGTCATTTTAGATTGTCCAATTACCATATGCTTTTGTGCACAAGTGTTCCAAGTGTATGGCCTTATTGTTATATTAGAGATGGTTGTTGAGGTGAGTTATGGGCACCTTAGGACTCTAGAATGATTTGTTATATGATCTCTAATTATGAGTGTGTCACTCGTTTTTTTTTTGCCATTGATCTTATGGATGTTCTTATTTATATATAAATGTGATGGATATATGGTGTCTTGGAACCTTAAATGTTTTAAGGTATATTTAATTCAAGGGTGTTGGGGATTATTGCCCAATCTTTTATTGCTTATGAATCTTATGAGTGCATTTGCACATTTGTGATCTCGTGTTTTATGCTTTTGTGCACAAGTGTTCCAAGTGTTCTTGGTATATGTATGTTCTTACATTTATATCGTTCCATCGATTATAGTATCTTGTTAAAAATACTTTTACATGCTTTTGTGCACAAGTGTTCCAAGTGTTCTTGTTGTGCGTATGTGCACATTTATTTTCAAAATATTGTCCAAGGTTTTATTTATATGTTTGTCATTACAAAGTTTTATTGCCTCAAAAGTCTTCTCCTCTTATACCTCTTATCTAAGTGTCATCATATGTAGACAAGACATATTATTACACCATTGTGTGTTGGTAGCCCTTTGTTGGCTTTGCTCTCTTGGTCTAGTAGTTGAACACACTTGTCTTGAGTGTTATTATATGTAGACAAGGCACGTTGATTGACACCATGGTGTGTGATCTTTAGTTCATGTTGGCATTTGTGCTTCTAGTCGCTGAGATGTATGCCCATGGTTGGCTTCTTTCACTCATTTCAAGTGTCATTTTATGTAGACAAGAGATGTATTGTGTTTTAGCTCATGGTTGGCTTAATACTCTTGCTCTAGTAGCTGAACATACTTGGTCTTGAGTGTATTTTTACGTAGACAAGAGATGTTTTTGGTCCATGTTGGCGTGTATTCTCTTGTTCTTATCGTTGATGCACTCATTTCAAGTATTATTACATGTAGACAAGAGGTTCTTTTACACACCGTTGTGTGTGTCCTTGGCCTTTAATGGCATTATATTTATGTTCTTGATCTAGTAGCTTACACACTTGATTTGTGGGTTTTGGAGGACTAATGAGGTAGTTCTTTGTAATGGATGAATTATTGTTGAAATTTATGAAATTTCATTCATATTTTGTCTTTTTAAGATACAAGTGAATCATATCATTAATATGCATATTTTAAAATCAAATTGATTTTTTGGTCACCTTTTATATTTGATATGCAAAATGAGGTTTTGTAATTGCAATCATTTGAGTGAGATGTTCCTAAATGTGTAAGGTTCTCTACTCAACTAACTCTCATTATTTTGCCTCTTAAGTGGACTTAAAACATTTTTGAACTCTTGTGTTTTATACACACTTTTGAGTATTTCCCTCTTGAAATCGCTTTCAAAGGACTTGCTAAAAATCAAAAAACACTTGTCTTTCTATCTTATCGGTTCATATTACTTGACTAAAGTATGATTGGAGCATGATCATTAATGACTCTTTTAGGTGTTGATTCATTTCATGATATTTTATGCATATGCTAATTATGGCCTTTTGGCCCTCATTCAATAAATTATGTGCAACTTATGCCTCTTCGTAGGCTTCTTGTGGTGTCCCTTGTGGACCATTATGTTATTCCTCGTTATGAGGTTGTGTTTGTCCAATGTTGGACTTTATGAATGCATTATGCATTCTTGTAATTTGTTTCCGCTCCTTCTTCAACATAGTATATGATTATGAAAAATTGGTTTTCTAAAATCATTTTGCATACATAAGTAATTATCTTGTTCCATCAAATCCTGTGATGAATTATGCATAAAATATCTTTTTGCACCATTACTTTTGGATGAATTATATGATATAAATTTTTTTTGGTTAATTCATCTTATTTGGAATATTTCACTTGATTAAAGTGCAAAGATATCTTTTACTTGGACCTCTTTTTGATTTGTTCCACAGGATCTTGAAGATGAGAGGAAAAGAAGTACCTTGGATAGATCATGAAAGGTGTTCATCGTTAAAGACTTAAGAGGAAGACATTTGCAAATTTCAATGGCATTCGGACTGAAGGCTCGTGAAGCCTTGAGATTCTTCCTCTTGCATTCTTCAATCTTTTCGTTCCCCCACGCAAAGTTTGAGGGGGGGTGTTAAAATGTATCATTCAATCTTTGTAATCTTATATATATTTTATATATATAAAGGATGATACATATACATATATGGTATACATGCATATGTATCTTCCTAATTATATATATAAAATATATATTTCTCGATTATTAGGCATAAGGGTAGTTTAGTCATTTTCCTTTTTTACACATATTCCATTTGGAATATGTTTGTAATTTTATTTTTATTTTTATTTTTATTTTTTATTTTTTTCATTCTTGTGGTTTGCGCCACCTAGGGAGGCTCCCCAAAGAGTCGTTGGGGAGCCCCTGTGACCGTTGGGGGCTCCCAACGACTCCTTTGGGAGCCCCCTATGTGGCTCCTCTCTTGTGTTATAAATAGGGGTCTCCCCCTTGTAATTTAAGCACTCCTTTGGAAAAGCCTTTGCTCCATGTAATGGGTGTTACACCCTTCCTCTTTTCAATAATATCAACTTATGCCTTATAGGCATTTTTGCCCCTTTGTGGGTTTATGTGTTGGCACATTATGTGCTTGTGTTTTCCCCTTTAGTGGGTATATTCACACTTCATGTGCATGTGTATTGGTTCATTATTGAACCTAATATATTCAAAGCTGTTTCCTTTCAGGAAGAAGGGCAAAAAAATGTCGAGAATCAATCTAAAGAGACATTGAGGTTGACTTAGCTTCTTATGGGGACTACGTCTTGAGTATGATAATGTGAGAAGTGTGATTATTCATAGGACATTCTAAAAGGAAACAAGATCTTCCGAAGAAGTTCACTAAGAACAACAACATGAACACTCAAAAGAGTTCCACCAAAGCACCAAAAGAACACACACAAGCCACAAGATGGGCTTACACACAAACACCGACTAAAGTAACAAACAAAAAGAGATAAAAAATAATATTTTATTGATCAATGCTCATGCAAGAAATATACATAATGTGGGGGTTTTGCCCCTTATTTATACACAAAGTAGAAACTCAAAAAGGGAGAGTCGTTGGACCCCCAATGACTCTATGCATTGACTAATCAACCTCTATTGACTAGTCTCATCCCAACTAAAAAACAAAAAAAAAATCTCAATTAACTTAACCTAGTTACTATCCTAGTTATATACAAATATATATATATATATATATATATATATATATATATATATTTATATATATATATATTTATATTTTTAACACTCCCTCTCAAACTTACTGGGAGGATTAATGGTGTAACGCCACAAAATCGTGGACTTAAAACTTTTTATGAAAAAGGTTGAAAGCTTTGAAATCAATCATCTATCAGAGTTTAAAACAGAAGTTCAGCGGAAGATCAGGTTCAAAACAGCAAGTCCCTAGACCATGGGCGCATTACAACATAAATGCAGACTTTTCCTTACAAACCGATTTGCAACTCAAATATATATTTTATTGAAATGAAAAGAAGAACCACGTTTTGGTAATACAGTTTTAGAAATCCAGAGTTCTAATAAAAAAATATGCTTTCAAAGAAACTTTATACCACATCTATCAAAAGGGTCCTCAGGAGCGCAACGTCAGGAAAGGGCCTTGCCTTGAACGCATCGCGTCATCGTGCCATCGCAAGCTGTATAACCTGTTTACTACCTGCCTATGAAATGGGTCAGTCCCACAACAGACTAGTAGGGGTGCAAAAGACAAGAAAGAACAAAGGCTGCAATAAGCAAGATAAACGCTAGCTCAAGCAGGAACAAGCAAGACTAGCAGATCTAACCAAATGTGTTGTGAAATAAGCAAAGCTTTAATAAGGCAAACAACTACATACAAAAAGAGGAAGGATCATAGTGCTAAACAAGCAACTATAGCGATCCCACAAATACTATAGGTGAAAAGTAACTACCTCTATTCATCAGGCAAGCAAAGGAATTGAATAAGACAAACATTCAAAATGATGCTCGCAAAACATACAAGTACCATTGGATGGCTCAGTCTATCGACAAGTAGCTACATTAATTATAAAGCACAAGCTATTGCATCGCAAGCAATTCATAAGCTACACAGGATAAGCAATCAACTAGTATGAGAAGCTAGTTATTACTAAGCAAGGAACTGCGTAAGTAGTTTAACTAACAAGGGTAACGCCTCGACAGGCGTACATAGCTCAACGAGTAGCGTACCGAACTACCGAACTAACAAGCAAGCAAGCAATGCACGTCATAACATGCATATCTCATGATCATGTGTATAAGTTATATCGTGTCTCATTATTGAGCAGGCCGTTGTGGGTACGCACAAGGCAAAACGTAGAAACAACCGAGATCGATTCAGGGGTCCATTATGCTATGTAATTTATTATACCCCGAATGACTGACTGAGTCCGCTCCTAAGGGGATGGTCAGTGACCAAGAGAGTAAATCCTCAAAGGCCAAAACAAAGGCCCAATGGATGCGCATCCGAACTTCTGCAGAAGTGGCCTGAAGGATTTCCCCTAACCTCCGATGACTGGGGAAGGTCGGATCTTTGTCTGAGATTACCATTAATGACTGTCCATCGGAGTTTTGTACCATCCATCCTCTCTCTTGATGAACCGTCCCGAATAAGCACGACGGAGGGTTTCTTAACCGCCGCCCCATTCTATATGCTCTGGTCTTTCAACCTAATCGAGCATCTTGCCTATGAAGGCACATGATTATTATTTAGGTGAATTATACGCGCCATTGCGCGTTCGAGGCAACCACACACTTCTCATCCTACTCACCGCAGTACGCAACGTACCTATTCAAATGTACAACCACGATGAAAAGGGTAATTCCGTAGTGAGGGTAGAAACATCACTCTTGTGCTCTCAAACACAACACATGACATTGCATGTTCGAGGCAGACATAGACCTCTCATCCCACTCATCGTAGTACGCAACGTACCTGTTTAAAAGTATAACTACGATGAGAGGGGTATGGATCTCTCGCAGGAAATCCCAACACTTCTGTTTTACAGAAGTCTACAGTGAACTCATTCAAGTTCCAACTTATCGTGCTCGGGTCCTTTAGACAATCGCAAGCATTCTGCCTATTAGGCGAAAACAATATAACATGATTTAGCCTAATGTGTTAATACACGCTTAGAGGTTATTACAGACCTTTCGTCCTGCTCTTCGTAGTCCGAACATATCGTACGTGACTAAGGGTACAACTACAAGAGGAGAAACATGGATTTATCGTAAGAAATCCAACAATACCTTCACGAAGGAAGGAAGGCGCTACAATCTTGGTTGAACCAGAAAGCCTAGAAACTAGGTCTCGCATCAGAGGCGAGGTAACGCCGATCTAGCGATGGCGCAAGTACCTCGCTAGGATCCCCGCCACACTCGTGCACAGGCTTCTAAACAAGGGTATCTGAGTCGTATCAGATAGGTGAACTAAGGTTATAACACACCTATCCCAAATACATCGATTTGGGAGATCCGACCGCTATCTCTGCTTTACAAGTTATACATCTTGAAAATATGTTTGCACCTAAGACGATGTCTTTGGAGAACCGAAGTGCATAAGTGTGTGTCGTGGCTTGTAAGACAAGTGAAACGATATACACTATACACTCGAAGCTGCACTCAGGGAGTGCAAGTTGATAAGGGACAACCCGTGCACATACTAATACAATGGCAAATCGAGTGGCAAGACTCGATGGGCGAAGCTGCACCGCGAGGGTAGAACGCTAGAGCTACACACGAGGTATGAGATCATACCTCAATCATCGTAACGCACAAGCAGACAACTACATAAGCAACTCGTGATGTATGAGATCCTATACTGTCTAGGCAAGTGTAGAGGACGACTTACGAGGCATGGGGTTGCACCTCGATTAAACGATAAGCGTAAGAAAGAAAAGAAGCATGCGACAGAGATAAAATACATGCATGAGCAAGGCATATGCACGAAGTGCGACAACAAGGTAAAGACAAACACATACAAAAGGTAAGTGCAAGAGCAAGCACGACAGCACAGAAAAGTAAAGTACGGAGAGTAAAACAGAAGCAAAGCCATGGCGCATAAAGCGCGGGGCAACAAGTAAATGCAGGAAGTAAAGTGCAAGAACGTAAAGGAGGACCAAGATTTGCATCCTAGAGAACAAAGCAGACATAAGCAAGTAAATGTCAGGGCGCAAAGCGCGGGGCAACAAGAAAGTAAAGTGCGGGAAAGTAAAGAGGATAAGGATCGCGAAACCGCGTCCTTGAGTTAAAAGACATGAAATGTAAAGACAGGAATGGAAAGCCTAGGCACATATAGTGCGGCGACAATAAAAAGGAAAGTGCGAGAAAGTAAAGAGGACAAGGATCGCGAAACCGCGTCCTTGAAGGTAAAGACATACGTATATATATATCATCCTCTTTTAGTTATCTTTTCTTATTTTAGCATTTATCAGTTCATTGTCCTTTCACGCAAGAATCCCCTACCTTGAGGGGTTGCGGGTCCTCGTATGCATGCAGCGTAGGCAAACAAGAGCTCGAGCCACAGAGGGCGAGCTAGATCCACCGTTCAACCTGGAAAGCTTAGAACATTAGTATATGCCGTAAGATAAACAAGAAGCAACAGACGCAGCAAGGCCCCCTGCCTGCAGGAGGCAGGAGCTTCTGCATCCTGCAGACAAGGGTGCCAGAGGCAGGGCCCTCAGCCTTGCTTGGCAACAGCACCAAATGCAGGAAGCAGGAGCTCCGTGTCTGCCGGCACAAAGAAAGGCAGGGGAGGGAGCATAGGCTCCCCGCCACAACTGCCGCAACAAAGCAGGGGGAAACACTCCCTGTCAGAACAGGATCACGGACAAGGACACCGCCCTTCTAGGAACGCAAACAGGCCCCTGCCGGCAACAAGAACAAGGCAATGGGCAAAGCCCCTTACAGGAGAACAACAGAGATGCAGGGGGCAAGCCCCTGCTCGAAAACAGGAAAGCAGGGGGGGCTTCGCCCCCTGCCAACAAAACACAGAAGGCAGGGAGATACAACAGAGAGGGGGGTGAAGAGGTGGCCGACAACGAGTGGCTGACGTCGGTGGCCGAGGGGGGGGGGGATCGCTGGTCGCCGGAACTCAGAGGTCGTCGTCGGCGTCGATCGACGACATCGAGGACGAAGAGGGGAGTGCTCGACGACATCGAGGACTTCGGACGGAGTTGCTCGCCGGCGTCTCCAGTCGCCGGCGGCAGTGCGAGGGAGACGGGGCAGAGGAGATCGGGCAAGGAGAGAGAAGGGGCGAGGGTTTTGAACCCTCACCCGAGACGCCTGCGTCTTTTAAAAGACGTAGGTTCTCGAGGATTCGAGAACCCGGGTCCGGGTTAAGCTCGGGTTCGGTTCAGACTCGGACCCGACAAAGCGGCCCAGACCCCGACACGTGTCCGACACGTCCAGGGCACGTGTCTGACACGAGTCAGACGTGATTTTTTTTTTCACGGGCGTTACAAATGGTGCCATGTACGTACTCCTCTCGTATATAGTAACAGTCTATGTCACATAGGTGCGGGTGCGGCGATGCGGCACTTTAAAAAAACTTGGGTGCGGGAGGGTATATATATATATATATATTATACATATATATATATATATAAATTTTAACAATCAACAATAACACTAATGAAATAAAAAACAATTATCATAATATCATCAAAACCAATTTTCATGTTTCTATAAAAATGGCAATAATAGATATTTCAGGATTTAAATGTTGGATCATAGCATGATTGAAAGGAAAACATAAATGTAGTTGTATGTAATTTGCAAAATATCACACTATCCCAGTTACTATTTTCAGTTAATGCATGCAGCACTATCTAATCACACTTTCTAGTCTCACTATATTGCCTGAAATATCAGTGTCATGCACTATATTGTGCCAACTCCTATGCAGGTAGAACTTCAGTTAACTCACTACAGTCATGGAATTTTATCTGTACCCAAAAACTAAACATGGATTAGTAAGTGACGCTTTTGCAAGGAAGCAACTGAAAGCTGCAACAGAAAGTATTCGATCTTTTCTTTTTCATTCTTTATATTCTTTTACCGGTAAGAGATGCTAAACCTCACTAACTGTCAAAGATACAAATTTCTCCCCGTTTTCTTTCTTTTCTCTTTCTAGCCTCTTTTCATCCTTCCTTTTCCTTTTTTGTTTTGTTTTGTTTTTGTTCTCTCTTTTTCATCTGTCCTATGCTGTTGGAATCACACAGTAAAACCTCCCTACTGTTTGTTTATCATCATCTCTCTTCCTTTTGACATTCAACTTTTTTTCTTAAATTTCTGATCTCATCTTATTCTAGCTAAGGTGCTTCCAACATTGTGCCTCCTTTTTCTCCTTTTTTCCTTTTCTATCTTTCTTCTTACCACAACGGTGCTGAGAATATGTTATCACTTATCAGGTCCTTCCATAAATCTGTTTTTTTATGCGTCCTCACCATACTTCTTCAATGGTGCACAGGGGAGGGAGAAATACTAAGAGGGGAGAGAGAGGTACGCAGAGAGAGAGAGAGAGAGAGGCTGGGTGGGGGTTTAGCTGAGAAGAGTGAGAGAGACGGGGGGAGAGAGATTAAAGGAGATATACCTGGAGTCGCCTCACCCGAGTCGTTGCGTCGGAGATGGCTCAGAGAAGAAGAGGAGGCGTCAGGGTTGGGGGGGGGTACCCTAATCCCCCTCATAGCCTCATTTCATCAGGCTTCTAGAATTGGATTGTTAAGACCCTTGGTGCGTTGACCGTACCCAGGGTCGGTTTGACTGCACTGGCTGCCGCACGGTCACCCACGTTGCGTCACGTCGACATGGGTGCGACACCCTTTTTGCCGAATCCCTGTGACTTAGGTGACAGTCTATCTCAATGTGTTTGGTTCGTTCGTGAAAGGTCTGATTGTTGATTATATAGATGAAACTTTTATTGTCACAGTATAGTCGTGATGCTCCTTGAATCTAAACGCCCATGTCAGCCAACAATCTTCTCAGCCAGACCACTTCCATAATGGTTATAGCTATAGCTCGGTATTCAACTTTAGTTGAAGAGAGAAACTTTTTGCTGCTTCTTACACCTCTAAGAAATCAACGAGTCACCTAAAAATACACAAAAGCCAGACCACTTCCATAATGGTTATAGTCATAGCTCGGTATTCAACTTCAGTTGAAGAGAAAAACTTTTTGCTGCTTCTTACACCTTCAAGAAATCAACAAGTCACCTAAAAATACACAAAAGCCAGTGGTTGAGTGTCGGTTATTAGAGTCACCTTCCCAGTCTACATCAGTATAAGCAAGTAAATCTAAGGAGAAAGAAGCAGACAAGAAAAGTCCTCAAAAAATAAAAGTTTTGATATATCTAATAATGCACAAAATTGCTCTCATATGAACAATGGTGGGAGCATGTTGAAACTGACTCGTTATGTAAATTGCATGTGCAATGTCAAGTCTTGTAATTGAGAGATATGACAAAGTCTCGATAAGTTGTTTGTAAGGTGTTGGGTTTTCGAGTGGTTACCCATCATCAATCTTCATTTTGACATTGATAAATTCAGAAGTGTCGACTTTCTTATCATCTGAAATAACTGACCTGACAACAATATCTAAAACAAATTTAGATTGAGTCCGGAAATATCTTCTAGAAGAATAAGCAACTTCTATACTAAGAAAAAATTTCAGAAACCCTAAACCAGTCATTTTAAAATGAGTTTTAAGAACCCTTTTAATATGTTCAACTCCATGTCATCCACGTAGAGAAGAAGAATAACAATACCGGCATAAAAAATCTTAACAAGCAAAGTTGTGTTAGTTAAACAAGATTGAATCCAACATCAAGTATAACTTGACTAAATCTGTAATACCAAGCCTTTAGAGCTTGTTTAAGGCCATACAAAGCCTTATCCAACCAAAGAGCTTTTACTTCATGAATGATTATACCAAGTGGTACTTCCATATATATACTTCAACTAATTTTCCATTTAAAAATGCATTCTTAACATTCATTTGATATATAGGTCATTTCTTTATAGAAACAAGGGCTACTACAGTTCTAACTGTAGTCATCCTAGCAACAAGAGCAACATTTTTTCATAATTTATTCTATACTCTTGAAAGTATTTCCTGGCAACTAACCGAGCTTTATATCTTTCAAGAGTTTCATCACTCTTGGTTTTTATCTTATATACTCATCGACAACCTATGAGTTTCTTTCCTATGAGAATATCTTGGATAGTTCAAGTATTCACCTTTTCTAAAGCATCCAATTCTACCCTCATGGCTTCTACCTACTCAGAATGTTTCTTTGCTTCAACGTAGTTTGAGGGTTCTATATAGGAATGTATTAATGCAATGTAAGCTTGGTATTTAGGTGAAAAGGACTCATAGGTCACAAATTTTCTAGAGGGTTTAGATACTCTAGATGACCTTCTAGTTTATATTTCTCTATAGTTTTCATCTTAAGTATACTTTTCTAGTGCACAAGGATGTTTAAAAATACCTCGCCTAGAATATTGGATATAGTCTTGAGATTGTTCTTTTCTCATTTCATTACCATGACATTCTTCTTTACTTACCAGATCATTATTGATATCTTGATCTTCATCACTATCACCAATAAAACATCAAATTTTGGAATTAGGTCCAATAGAAAAGAATACTCAGTGGGTTCTTTAGGATTTTCAGATTCAAAGATTTTTTTTAAGAAAGATATATTTCTTGAAACATATAATTTCTTATTTTTAAAGTTAAAGTATCTATAGCCTTTTTGGTTATTTGCATATCCCAAGAAATAACGCGAGAAGGTTTATCATTTTTATCAGTAAAAACAAAACATTTGCATAAAAAAACTCTTAATCTCGAATAATCAAGAGTGAGTTTAAAAAGTTTTCAACTGGTGATATAGTTATTAGGGATACATATGGCATTCTGTTAATAAGACAAACTGCAGTTAATGTGGTTATGGCAAAAAATTCTTTAGGTACTTGGTTTGAGATAAGCAAGGTTCTTGTGGTTTCGATGATGTGCCTATGTTTTCTTTCAGCTAAGTCATCTTGTCGAGGAATATAGGGACAAGATCTTTGGTGTGATTTGATTCCAGATAATCTTTAAAATCTTTTGATAAAAAATCTCCCCCTGAATCAGTGCGAAAGATAAAAATATCGTGTTTAAATTTATTTTTAACTAATTTGTCAAATATTTGAAAATATGAAAAAACTTTGAGAAAGTAGATTCATGTGTGTAGTAAAATCATCAACAAATATGAGATAATACACAAACCCACCCTTAGATATAACAAGTGCCGGACCCCAAACATCCTAATATACTAACTCAAGCAAACGTGTAAAGACAAAAGTTCTATTATGAATGGTAATCTTTTCATTTTGCCAAGAATACAATCTTCACAAGTAAAATTTTCAATATTTCAAAAAATTTCCATATTTGAAAAGTGTTGGATTTTGAATACATTAGGATGGCCAAGTCTTTTATGCTATAAATCCAAATCAAACTTCTGAATATTATAACAAAAAGTATTCTTGGGTATTTTCAAAAAATCCATGTAGTATAAACCTCTTTCTATATAGCCTTCCTCAATCAGCTTCTCTGACTGACAATCCTGCACCCAACAACCAATAGAAGAGAAGCAAACATTATACCCATGGTCGGATAATTGAGAAATAGACAAAAGATTTAGGTTTAGTTTAAAAATATATTTATTTTTTGAAATAGAAAACCTTTTTTAAACATTTTCGAAATTTTCTATTCTCTTAATCTCAAGGGATGTCCCAACTGCATTAAAAACATTTGACCCGATTGAGTTATGACATTTAGATAAAATATTACCATTTATTGTTTTATGGAAAGAGGCACCTGAGTCAAGAAGCCAAAGACACTTACCGAGGTTAGAGATGCCAACTGAAAAGACTGCGTCTCTGGTTGATGGAGCTCCTTTGAGTAAAGATTGAAGGGCTTCAACAAGTTGACTTGAGGACTGCTCCAGATGTTTGATTCTTGTGAAGCTTTGGACTCACTTGTCTCTTGTGTAATCGAGGCTACTTTCTTCTCATAGGGTCTCTTCAATTTAGGATAATATGTCTTGACATGTTTCGGTTCACAACAATAGTAACAAATAATTTTCTTGTTCTCAAACTTATTGCCTTGTCTTCCATGTTGCTCATTATTTAGTCTTCTATAATGTGATAGTTTGTAGGCATGAACATAGTTTCCTAGTCTAGACACAGCTAGGACTGAGTCATCATCATATTTAGATGTCTTCTTTTTTAATCTATTTTCCTTCATACTTAGTTCTTTAATAGTATCTTCAACAGAGAGAACTTTCCCTCTATGAAGAAGAGCCGATTTAGTAGATTCAAACTCTTGCCTTAAACCATTGATGAATTGATAGAAATGTCCCGCATTAATTTACCCTTAGTGGATTTCTATATCTTCAGGATAATGCCATTGTTTCGCATCAACTCATTCCAAAGACCGAACAACTCACTAAAGTATTTTCTAATACTTTTTCTTCCTTGAGTCATAGTACACACTTTGTCTTCCAAATTGCAAACATGAGCAATATTTTTAAGAAAGTACATTCTCTTAAGATAGTCCCATGCTTTATTTGCATGTTCAAATTTAGCAACTCGAGCATTTTTTGATATCAACATTATTAATGAGCCAAGACATAATCTTGGCGTGCCCCATTCTCTACTCTTTCTATTTTTTTTTAATAGGAGGCTATAGCCTAGGTCTTTTCTGCCTTCGTAAGAGGTACTTTTTTTCCTTCTATCTTAGTAAGAATTAGTTTGGGTTCTAAATCCGACTCATCCACTAATCCCTACAACCTATGTCATAGAGATTTGGCCAACTGGGTGCAACACCCGCATCGACACAACGTGACTTAGGTGCGGGTGAGCACCCAGTGCGGTCAATACACCCAGGGTCATAACAGTCCAAATCTGGACTTGAAAAAAAAATCACGATGAATGGGGAGTGGGCGGGCGATTAGGGCAAAAAAATTTATCCCCTCCCTGTAACGACCCCAACTCATAACCCTTGAAAATACAGATTTTTTTTTTAAAGAATTATGAAAATCTTCCCAAAGACCTAGGGTCCTTACAGTTCCAATTTCAGCTGGATAATCACACACCACAAATGAACTTACATTTATCATCCATAACTAAACAACCAAATTCTTTATTAATGAATCAATAACAGTCTCGTACTCATGTCAAAAGTGGAGTAACAACTGCAGAAAGTAAAAAGAACTAAAAGAAACAAAAATAGAGCCACTATGTCCGTAAGTGAAGCGATTTGAAGCAAATGTGGCCCTCGTATTCCCTCAAAAGCGAGTCAACTTCACTGATCACCTGCGACTGCGAAAAACCATAAAAGTAGAGTGTCAGAATCCGAAGAATCCTGCGTATAGGTCCCTCTAGTGAATCAAATAAGAATAAAAGACATAAATATGATTCATGTAATATTTTAGAGGGATACAATTATAACCAATTCATAAGACAATTAATTATTCATGCAAAAAGAAAATAAACATTAAGCATGACAGAACCTTAACTAAGAAACATGGATTACAATTTAAGCAATAAGGGTATTTGACATGCATTAGGGAACAACATCATGCATTCATCAACAGATAACGACTAAGGGAACAAGTAAATATGCATGATCTAATGCATAACATGAATATGCATGATTTATGTGCAATGCATGAACCCTTTATTATCTTTCATTTATGTTTTCATTTTTCTATATGCATGCCCTATTAAATGCACACAATTTAAGTTTCTTTTTTAATTACCGTTGCCCGAGAATACACCAAACAGGTAAAAATCCCTGAAGTCAAGTAGGGTTCCCAGGGTAACTTAGCACACAATTTGTATTTTATTACTGGGTTTCAGACTTAGCCCTCGACCGATATCAAGAAACAACATCATCCATCGGAACATTAGAAAACAACATCCAATGTCAGAGGCACTATGAAAAACATCAATTGATGTCACTTTCTTAGTATACCAAAACAACAACAACTGTGTCAAACACATCACTCACAGGCAAAGTGACATACTCCTCAATATCGGGTTCAGGGGCAACAACAACACACACAAAATTTTTGTATCCTTATGGTTTCTCCCAAATCGCAACCTCCAAGATTCTCACACTAAAGAAGAGACATCAAAGAAACATAAATTACACTGTTCTTTACTTTCTTTTATCTTGCTATTAATTTATCTATTTTACATTTGCAAATCAACATGCAAAATTAATAACATAAGCTTGCAAAACAGCATGCCAAGCTCTTCACGGGACCACAGCTCGTGGCAACAGAGAACAGTGCGGTAAAACAATAATATAACATTTGATTTGTTGCAATGCATTAAAACAACTAAAACATAGAACAACCTGTTCTCGAGGCTCACCCAGCCCCCTGATGATCCATTTGGCCATCAATGCACTCATAAGAAAAAATCATCAATCACATGCCTCTATGCATTATTTTCTACATGCCTCATGTATGCAAACTTTGAGATGTGCATGAAACATAAGTTCATAAAACATATGCATTTTTTTCCTATCATATGCATGTGCTTATGTATAGTTATTCACAATTAGGCTTTCATTCATGAGCTTTAAATTTTTAAAGAATGCGCACATGCATATATCTGCAAAACATACATCATCTCCATTTGAAACATATGAATATTCATGCAATAACGCCCCTGTGAAACACACAAACTCTTGGTGAGCACGTGCCATATCTTTTAGGATAACACCCTGAATAAGCATAACACAACCAATAGGCATATGGAACATACATAACACAAGTAGAGGTATACATAGCCAAAACATGAGACTTTTCATTCGTAACATATATTGAAAGACAATTTACCTGCCCACAACTAGGGTCTGGGAATTTAGAACACACACTATAAGTCAAATTCCAGATTTAAACTAACATAAAGTGTTATATAAGATTTTCCTTGAAATTGGCTATTCAAGCTTAGCCGACTTAATTGACTAGGGTTCGACCTCGATACAACCGAAACCAAATAGGCACCCACCTGTCAAACAAGTCTTTCTTTAAATCTATAACTCTTGTTTCAAAAATTTATATTTCATACTTTAAAAAAAAAAACCTTTTCCTTTGCAGAACTTACATCCAGTTACAGGCAACTAGCCCAGCCGAACTCAGTCGGCTGGGTCTGTCCACTGCCAAAGCACACCGAAAGTAATATGTATATAATATTTTTTTTTCTTTAAATCCATGCCCAGCCGGGCACTCGGCTGGGGCTCCACAGTCACCAGGCTCGGCCTGTCAGGTCTATACCCATTCAGCAGCAGGCTATACTGGGCCTGACAGGGCACAGTTTACCCAATTCCACTGGTTCCGCCTACGACTTAGTGCTTGTTATAAATATTTTTTTTTCTTTTAAACAAACCAACACATACATGTTGGGCCTGGCAGTTGCTTGCACCTACCCAGCCGGCTACTCGGCTGGGCCTAGCAGGGGATGGTTATGCCCAGCCGAGCCGAGCTGGGCTGCCAGCCAACCCAGCAACGTAGCACATAAATAACTCGAACAGATTCAAATGTGCAGGGACGAACCATGGTTTATTCTATACCTGGTATACCTAAATACAAATGTATATGGTTGGTTTCTTACAAGGTCAGATGTCATGTTCATATATACATACATGAACACTAAGTTACATGCATGTATATACTGATTCTGGGCATCCCAAATTTGCTATGAGTCTTTCAAGAATAAATTGACATGATGCATTCAACGGTATGTGCTATTCTCGTATAAACAATAAGAAAAACATTAGAATAAAATTCTGGTTTAACATGCCAAAGAATATGCCTAGAAAATGCCTTGTGTAAAATGTCTGCCATAGGCAGCCAAGCTTATCAGCCGATTGGCTGGCCTGGCAGACCTGCAAAAGGTCTGCCCATGGTTGGCCTGGCAGGGCCGACAGCTGCCCCAACCGAGCCCAGCTCGGTTGGGCTGCCAGGCACCCCCCCACTGCGGCCAACAGCCCGCATTATAAATATGTTTTTTTTTTTCTTTTATTGCTGACAGCATACCAAAATCCCTAAAAAAAAAAAAATCAGAACAGCATGTATGCTTGCATAACTCAAACATACTCAGGTTTATAAAGTTCATAACCGGGTCATGAAACAAATATTAGTCATAACATACGTTCAACCATGTTTTTGGCTTTATTTCCAGATTTACAAGCACTAATAATCCCTAATATGGTTTTTTCATAAGGATCGGAAATACTAGCCTGCACATACATAAGAAAATCTATTTTTTTTTTAATTTTTTTATGGATCAAACCTTCTGTTTTAATGTAAAAACACCACTACATGAGTATTATTCCGCAATAGCATACAAAAAAAATGAATACACATGGATTTCATCCATGGATCCTAGAGTAAATGCTTGGATTTACTCACCCACATGCTTTTACACTAAAATACTTCATGGAAATCGAATCCATGTTCTTTTTCCTCACTTAACTCAAAAGAAAAACCCGTACCCTGCAAGAAAACAAGAAAAATCAATAGAGGAAAAGATTGGAGCTGGAGCTTCAATGGCTTCCTCCTCCTCTTCCTCTTCTTCTTCCCCCTTCTCTCTCTCTCTTTCCTTCCTTTCTTCCTCTTTCTTTCTTTCTTTTCTTTTATAAAGTGAGGGAGAGGGGGTCACGTTACTCCTTCTCCAGCCCTCTCTCTTGAGAGAGTTTCCAAAAAAAAGGGACTCTATCTCTATGTAGTAGGTTTCTAAATTTTTTTTTTGAAAGTCTTCCATTATGTTGACTTTTTCTCTTTTATGAATTTCAACTTTCGTAAAACTCTCTTAGGTAAGCATAGGGACTCTTTTCGAGAGTCCCACTCAGCCCAACAATTAAATTTCGGAATTGTATTTAATTAAATAATTTTTAATTTTAAATTTTTAATTAATAAAAATTATTTATAACCTTCCAAAAATAACCAAACTTACCCTAGAGGCTTTATAACTATAATTAACCTCAAAATAACACTTTAAATTGAATTTAAATCTAGGAAAGACATTGGGCATGGATTTGAATCCGGATCCAAGATCCAAACCCATACCCAAAACAAAAATGGATTAAGGCTTGGATCAAACCCAGATTTAAGTAGGACCTACATAGGATCCAAACCCATGAAAATTCGGATCATAGGCCTCAGATCTAGTCTGATCCAATCCCGGATCCATTTTGACAAACTGTTCCTTTTTCAGAAAAACGAAATTTTTGGGCCAACCGTAGCCTGGATTGAGGAAAATAAAGTACTGTTGCGCTCAGAATTCCGAGACGCATCCAACAACATATAATACACACATGAAATTCTGAATTCTGTCCGAAATAAACCCGAATTTCGCTTGAATTTTGCTTGAATTTAAAGGTAAAAAATAAAACTCTCTATCACGTTTTGATTGGCTCGCCTCGACCTTGTCGATGAGACCTGAGTCAAACCCGGATTCAAAGGTATCAGTCTAAAAATCGAGCCTCAAATGATTTTTCTCCCAAACAGACAATTTTTTGAAACTCTCAAGAAATATCTAAGTACCAAAAGTACACGATCTTACACTCCCCCCCCCCCCCCAACGCCTCCCCTTCTCCTCTGAGCCCTCTCCAACCCAGCCCTTCTCCTTTGACGCTCCTTCGATGACTCTGAGCGGCGACTGAAGGTATGTCTCGCTCTCTCTCCCCTTGTCTCTCTCGCTCTTCTCGGCTAAACCCCTGCCCCTCCTCTCTCTCCCTAACCTCCTCTTCTTAATGCATGCCGAAAGGGGGTGGTTGAGGCCACTCCCCTGCCGTCGCCCTCTTTTCTTCCTCTTTGCCTCTGTCGAAGGCAAAGCTTTTGGAGGGCAAGGCGATGCCACCTACGCCGCCGTCACCCTCCCTTTCTAATGTATTGATTTTTTTTCCAGCCACCCTGACGGTGGTGGCCGGTATTCTCAAACCCGAGTTGGGCTTAGGTTCTGCCTCTCGGCCATGCCACCAATGGCAGGCAGGGGTTTCGGCCTTTGCTCAGCACCCTCTCCCCTTTCCCCTGCTCTTTCGGCTGGCCGGGGCAGCCACTGCCTCTGACAGTGGCCTGGCCACTGGCCCTCTCCCCTTCCCCTTGTTGGTGGACCGAGCCAACTCAATCCTGTCACGGTTTGAGACCGAGTATCACTCGGCTTGACTGCCAAAACACCCCATCCCCTTGTTGTTAGGCTGAACCAAGATGGGCCCGGCTAAGGCCGAGCTTAGCACCTCGAGCCGTCTCGGGTGCGCCAAGTCTGACTCGGGGTGGAGCCAACTCGATCGGACCCTGCCAGCCCTCCCTCTGCTCGCTCTGTCAGGCACAACCGAGCTGAGCTTTGCTAGCACCGAGCCCAACTCAGTTCTCCTTGCCTCGACCTGGCTAGCCGTCAAGATCGGCTCGATTGAACCCAACCTTATTAGGCTGGGTTCGGCTCTTATCTCTGGGCTGTCAAACCAGCCCTTCTGATATGAATTTTATTTTAATATAATAATTTTTTGTTTTAAGAACAAAAATGATAGATAAAGGGGAATGACTAAAGTCATCTTCATCCCCAGATGTAAGTTATGATGCTACTGTTGCTAGTAGTGGTAGTGGGAGTGTTGATTCAAGTTTGTTAGCTGCGTCATTTTTAAGCCAGCAAGAAGATGCAAAAAAAGGGTGGATGTAAGAGGTACTGGAAAAGGAACAATGCAAGCATCATTCAATACATATGGAAGGAAAAAGATGCATATAAAAGTAGGAAGGTATTTTTATTCTAGTTAACTTCTATTTAATGCAACTAGAAATTCTTATTAGAAGGATTTAGTTACTTCACTGACAAATTGTGACTTGAGTAGCGATGTACCTCCAAGCTAAAAAAAACTGCGAACAACAATTCTTGCGGAAGAGAGGACAAATGTTGAGAGATTGCTAGAGATTAAAAAAAATTCATGGAAACAAAATGGAGTTTCCATTGTTTCTGATGGGTAGATAGATATTCAAAAGCGTTCATTGATTAATTTCATTGCTTTTTCGCTTAGTAACCCAGTATTCTTGAGAGCAGTAGATGCATATGAAAAATATAAAAATGTTGAGTATTTGAAGGGGTTGTTTATAGAAGTAATAAAAGAAGTGGATGATTAAAAAGTAGTGCAAATTATCACAGAGTTTGTAAAAGTACAACATTGATTTTAGAGAGTGAGTATCCTCATATTTTTTGGACTCTCTGTGCAGCACAGAGCTTGAATCTGGCCCTCAAGAGCATCTGCAACACCAAAGAAAAAAAATTATCTGCATAGGCTCTATGTTCATAGATTGAGAAATTAAAAAAAAAATGTCAAAAGCATTAGGAATTTTGTTGTCAACCACCATCATTCTAATGCCATATTAAATAGGCATTCTGATATGAAATTGTTGAAGGTTGCTGAAACACGTTTTGAGTTCATCATTGTGATGGTGAAAAAGATTATGTCAAGAATACCAACTGTTGGCTTTAACATGACCTGACTTTTTATAGATGTAGCATGTGGGAATTCTCCTACCTTGATGAAAAATAGGAGTGTTTAGAAGTGGAAGCAGTCTGTTGTCTCCTTGATTTCCTTCTCGTCCTCCTCGCATGCCTCCTCTTCTTCTCCCATACTAGGTATTCAACATGAGCACATTGTGACTGTCTATTGCCGCTGAGGAACTTTCAATTGTACATATCAAATTCATTTCAAACTGAAGGAGTTTTGGACGCAAAGTTTCAAACTATGACAGTTCATCAAAACATGATAAGGTAATATAAAGAACATTATAATCAGGACCTAATCCATTGAGAGCCTCTTGCACCTTATCCTTATCGGGGATGTCGTATCTAACCATCGCAAGTTGGTCTGTAATTTCTTTCATCTTATTAAGGTACTCCATGATTGACATAGAGCCCTTTTTAAGATTCAGAAATTCCTTCTTCAAAAACATAATTCTTTCCTCTGAAACCTGTGAGTATGTCTACACAAAGCCTAGCCCATAGCTCCATAGTTGTGCAATCATCAGGAATACTCACCAAAATCTCTTGTGATAGTGTCGACATGATATAAGTAACCAATGATTAATCGCGTTTCATCCAGAAAACATAATCCGGATTCCGAACAAATGCTTTAGTGGTGACAACCCCTTTCTCATCTTTTCTTCCAGCAAAATGAATTCTTGTGGGACCTTAATCAACCCATCCAGGTGTCGAGAAAGATCCTGACTATGGATGAAAGGAAGGATTTGTCTTTTCTAGGTAAGAGTTTGAGAGAGTCAATTTTTCAGAATGTAGCTGGTTGAGAAAGCTAGCTGAGAGAGCCGAAGACGAATAAAAATCCATATCAGATGAGATGTAAGAGATATAATAAAGACTTTATGAGAATCTGCTGCGGTAAAGGAAATGAACTTAATTTAACACACAAATCTGTCTGCGTTTTTTTTTTTTTGCAGAACAGATATGATTATCAGGTAATAATATATGCAAATAGCAGATCTCGAAAACTGCTAGTGTGAATCTAGAAATCTCAATAAAGAAGAATGAGAGAATAGAAGAAAGGGATTAACGTGAATTCAGAAATCTCGATGGAAGCAAGAAATACAGTAGATCTAGGTCAAAAAATGAGTAGATACTCTAGAAACCCAAAATGATTTTCGGAATGCAAATCGATAAAAAATGATATGAACCAAAACGATTTTTTGTTTTATTTTTGGGAATCCAAATCAATATCAACTTTCGGAAACCCAAATCAATTAAAGATTCAAATATCGATTTTTAGAAGCCCAAATCGATTAGCGTGAATCCAAATCGATTTTTTTTAGGAATCCAAATCAAATATCGACTTTCAAAATGAGAAAAAAAAATAAAAAAATTTTAGATAAACAATTGAGAATAAGAGGGAGAAGAAGCCAACGATAAAGAAGAAGAAGAATAAGAAAAGGGAGGAGAAGTCAACCATCTTTCCAGACTTACCTGAATAAAGGGATCAAGGTTCAACCGTGGTTCTGATACCATGTAAATTCAGGTCAGGTCACGTCACCAGATCTTCACAAGAGAAAAGACAAGGGAAAAGAGAAGAAAAGAGGCTGCAAAACAATATTCTCCACACTCTATTCTCATGGGTCATGGGTTACTTTTATATTAAGAATAAAATACATGCCAAGAATGCCCTTGATTATAATACAAACTAAAAAACACAACAGAGGGGTAAAATAGGAACATGAAATGCATAAATGAAAATCTAGATCTGGATCACGTTCGAATCTAGATTTACATCCAGATCCGGAACGTCACGTGTCAATAGTAGGGACCTTTTTTGAACTTTTTTATGCAGCAGTCATTCAATGATGACTTGGCATTTAATGATACATGGCATGCAACATTTAATGTTGTATGGTAGGCAGCATTCAATGCCACCCACTCATGGCGAATGCTTATTACAATAAACAATAGTAGGGAGGCACCCTCTTTTATAACAGGTGAGAGGGCCCTCCCTCCCCTTCTCCCTTTGATATGGAACTATTCAAAGTAGCCCATTAAAGTGTAAACATGTAATGTTATATGCTATATATAATTTTCTTTAAACACCCTTCACCTCATTGCCCAAACCGTCCTGTTATATAGTATATTTTAATAAACCCCTTTAACCTTATTGCCCAAACCACCCTATGTTATATAGTATTTTTGTAAACACCCCTCACCCCATTGCCCAAACCATAAGCCACCCTCTCTCTCTCTCTCTATATATATATATATATATATATTCAACTTGCCAAGATTTTTTTCAATTTTTTTTTCGAGAAAACTCATTTTTTTAAAATCACCAGAGATATTCCTTTGCCGAGAATATCTCAAGAACGAGATTTGTGACTATGTTTTGAACATGAAAAGCCCATAGAGAGAGAGAGAGAGAGCAAACAAAAGGTAGTTTACTTTACCTTTTCACCATAGTCACAGATATAGGCAACATTTTCAAAATATCACAATATTATTGCTGTAAAATCAAAAAACAATTTGACAAGCAAACTCTCGCAATATTTTGAAAATATTGAGAATTTAAATTATCAAATAATAAAAAAAACTTGGGAAACTATATTTATGTTTTATGTTCATGTTTTATTGCTTCTTTGCTTAACATATATTTTTTCTTCTTTATATTAATGCTTCATTCTTTGCTGAAAATGTACTTTTTCTTATTTTCCAACTTTTTTTAAATTGTTATATTTACCAAGATTTTCCTGATATATATCGAAAAACGATAAATATCCCAAACATTTTTCCTTGCTAAGATATAGCCAAGACTGAAATTTGTGACTGCTTTTCACTAGCCATTTTGTATTTTGAGGATTGGAGAAAAAATGGAATAAACCTTAAATTAGAGTTCGTCATTGCTGTTGTATGATGATTATGGAATTCCAATGAGAAAAGAATATGAGAAGAGGAAGAGGATGCCTGGATTTTAAAGAGAAAATCTCTCTCTCTCTCTCCATGCTTTTTAGCCAAACAAAAATTTGGATTGCACCACTGGCTGATCTGCAAGATCCAAATTCACCTGTTGGCCATATCTGGTTTATTTTAACACTGCCACCAAGCTTCAGAATATCAACTGGAATATGCTGAGCAAGAATTTCCTTGTATTGTTACAAGGAACATTGTAATTAACACAGTTGTTGGGTTAATCGCACAAACCAGCATTTAAAAACTCGCCATGTCAACTTATGACTTGGGAAATCAGCTATTCACCGGGTCAAATTATTCAATGACCTGGAACTTAACAAAACACAGCAAGTCATAGAATGAATTATCAGTCATACATATCATATGTAACAATTAGTTATGAAATATATACAAACAACATATTATATACATGCTTTTTATATAAATATAAAGTCATCATGTCTCAGCCGAGTCACCGAGTTGACTCGGAGAGTCACGAGTCAACCCATGCGGAGTGTCACTGGGGTTTAAAACTATGGCACAAACCACCTACAGTTATCATCATTTTCATGCAAGTGTTGATAAAAGCAACTTGACTTAATAATGGATACCTACACCAAATAGTTAGATGATGGGCACAGATTATGTATCTATCATTTTTCAAAAAAGTGTAGCAAAAGGATCAAGATTGCTTACCTTCATGAGGATTTCAACAGATTCAACGTTCCTTGCATTCTGACATCGGCATGCCCAAGAGTTGAAAGAATATTCAAGCCAATAAGAAGATATATAGTTGGATAGAATCATCTGTCCAATAGTTCAATTTTAATAATGAATAAAATTATAAGATTGTCTATCAAATGCTTCTACAGAAGCATAAAACTTTTTCCTTTTTTAGGAAGGCAGAGACACATAGACTGAAAAATTATTAAAAAAAAGAGAATAAGAAAACTGAAAAATTATTAAAAAAAAGACTATAAGAAAACTATGTCATTCGACAACAAACATAATATTGAAACATGTAAAAATCCACAGTCATGAATAATGCTGTTTTTTTTTTAATGATATAGATGTAAAAGTCTGATTGCTGCATTTCCGCCAACCAACACATGGACCTCAAGTTGATCAATATTCCAAGAATGATGGAAGATAAACATTCCCAATGCCATCAGTAGTAAAGATTATCTAAGAAAGAATCAAATGTGTAATAAGAACAATATCTCCTAATTCACTTTGCAGAATTCCAACTTCCAGTTTGTTTACATATATGGCAAGATTAGAATTTTTAGAACTTTACAATAAGTTCGGCAGACAGAAATATCCCCCTTTTAGGTGAAACTGAAGCAAAAAACATTACTTAAATAGATAATAAATTGGGATAATTTTTATTTCAAAATTAGCAAAATGGATAAAAATCATAAACTCACTTTCGAGCAGAAGTTGTAAGCTAAAAGTTGTTAAAAAATCAAGAAGCATGCATGCCTATCTGCCATACTACCATCAAGGATATAGAATTACACTTTGAAGCTTTAACAACATCCTCCCAAGATCAGAATAAGATTCACACTTGTATGCCATTGCAAATTCTTTCCATGCAGTAGCCTTGCGAACACTCTCTATCACAGCCTGACAAAATTAAGCACGATAGAACAATTTGTTGGTGTTAAATAGAAAAAGTGGAAAGGATGGATCATATAATGGAATAAAGTCCATACTTCAATGTGCAGCTTGTCACTCATATCGAGCATGGAAACTGCAAGTTTCTGCATAATATAACGCCGGGGGGTGTTCAAGTCCTTCACAAGTTCCATACCATTATAATGAGTTCCATAAGCAAGAGGTTCTGGTTTCTCACTGATGGGACATACTAGTGATGTATCTGCCCAACAATGTATGCGTGAATGGGGGAAAAATACAACAATATACTTTTTTCTCTCGTGAGTAGGTTTAGCTTTCAACGTTGACAAAGGACAATCCATCCTTGAACACCGGATCCCAGCCTGCCACTTCCCTCTCCACTATATCAAGTAAAAAGAACAAAACAGGAAAGGGTCAAGTACTGTTTCAAGCAACGAGGGTCTGCCAAGTCCAATAATAGGATGAGATATCCTGTAAAACTTCAAGCTAAATGAAACGGGAACTTTATAAAACAACAAGATCACATCTTCTTGAAGGATTTCCTAAGAAAGACTAATCAGTTCCATGCAACATTCCATGAAGAAATCAAGTAAATAAACAACAAAAATGGAAAAAATGTATTTCATAAGTTGATATGAAGAAACAAAGCTTAAGAACACATATTTCTACATTCCGCACAAGCACCCTAACCCAAAGGGAAAACTAAATGATATTTAACCAACCGTTTATCGTTTCCAAATTTTTTTTAAAGAAAACTGAATTTGCACCAGACTACCACCACTTCAGCTTTAAAAGGTTTATAGTTTTTTGTACATCTCCATTTTCCTTTTTGAAAATCAAGAACTATATACAATTCACATTGACTTGGGTATATTATCTAACAAGCTTATGAAATACAAAAGACCCAGTCAGGAGATTATATTAATGAAAAATATAAGTGAATAACACTTCAGAGAGAGCTTTCACAATGTTGAAACGTTTACCAGGCATTGAGGATAATAAATAAATGGAGATTATGGGATTTGGTTCACAAAACACATATACCCAGGGCAGGAGCCATGTTCTGGGTCAGGGTGGGGACGCGCCCACCCTGACCCAGAAAAAAAACCCCAAAGGGGTACCTGGACAGTAGGTGGGCAGTACCCACCCTGACCTGGACTGCAGGTAGGCAGTGCACCGGGTCAGGGTGGGCACCACTCATGCCCAACCCCCAAGCCAAGTGGCGAGTACATACCCACCTCTCTCTCTCTCTCTCTCTCTCTCTCTCTCTCTCTCTCTCTCTCTCTCTCTCTCTCTCTTCCTTTGATTTCGGATAGACAACTAGCTTTTTTTTCAGTTAGCATAAATTTAGGATTTTTCCAAATGACATAAATGTTTAATTAAGGGTTTAAGTTTTTTCTTGTGTTATTTTTCTTTGGATTTATCTGATAATAGCATGACTGTTTTGATTTTAGGGGTTTTATTTGCTTTTTTTACCATGTATGATAGGGTTTTTATTTTTTATTTATTTTATTTTTAAATAGCATAAATGTTTAATTAGAGTTTTAATGTTTTTTAATTAGCATTAGGCATGTAATGAGTGCTTGATTTTAGTTAGAATATTAGTGTTTTTTTTTTCAATGAACGTAAATCCATAATTTTTTAGAGATTACGGTAATGGTTTGCATTTTTTCAAATAATGCAAATGTTTAATTAGAATTTTTAGGTTTTTTTGTGTTATTTTTTATTTTTATTAATGAATGTTTGATTTTGGTTATTATTTATCAAATCCCTAAATCTTTGATTTTTTTAGAATTTAAGTTTTGTATTTGGTTTCTTAAATGCCATGAATATTTAATTAGGCATTTTTGTCTTTTTTCAATTAACATTAAACATGATTCCATGAATGCATGTTTGATTTTGGTTAAAATTTTAGAGGTTTTACATTTCTTTTTCAATTAACATATTGATGAATCATGTTAGAATTTTGGGTTTTGATTTTTTTTTAATGTGCATTTGTGCCCACCCTAGTTTAAATTCCTGGCTCCACCCATGCATATATCCAAAGCTAGACCATACTCACTAAGAAATAAAAATCTGCTGGAGGGTAAAGAAAAATTACATTGTTTGCCAGGCATCGAGGATAAATAGATTATTGGATCTGATTCAGTTAGACTATATTCCACGAAATAAAAATCCACTTGTCATTGACATGGGGATTTTTTTTTTCTGCGGGGGGGGGGGGGGGGGGGGGGCGGGGGCAGTCCTTGGCCTAATCTAAGCATTCCACATGTCATGAAAAGAAAAGGAACAAAAAACACAAGTGGATTGAGATACATTTCAGATCTCCACGGAGGAAAAATATCACACACCTTGACCCACAATGCCACAGTATCATCTTGTTCAATCTTTTCTGCATCCTGTCGATAACTATCTCCATCTTGGATGCTACTTGGAGATCTGTCACCCATAATTTGCCCACTATTATTGCTTTCAGAAGCTGAGACAATCTCCATCCTTTGCTTTTGCACGGCAGAAATATCTCCTAGTGCATCACTAGCTTGATGCCTAACATTTGGTAACCCCTGTTGAGCATCCAAATCCATACTGTTAAGAGCTTCCAAAGTATAGAGGGATTCATCTCTTCTTTCTGCATCGTGTACACCATTTTGAGCAACTTCCAATTTTTGCTCACATCCATCCATCTCAAAGAATTCACCTTGGTTCATCTGTTCATGAAACGGGACGTATGAAACTGACAACAGTACCTTGTTTTCAAGTTGACTCTCTTGCTCTTTTTTCAAATCCATTTTGGTCAATGAGCGCTCCTCCTCGTGGAGATCTTTAGCTAATTCCTCTACAATGTTCCGACAGTCCAGACCTAGATTAGGCAAAGCACCTTTCTCACGGGTTCCATTTGATGGTCCGCCATCTAGTCTAGTCTGAGACATATCCACTTGTGAGGCACCTTCTCCTTTACATATGACATTCGGAAGGTCATCCTCATGGCAAATTTGAAGGCAATCAACTTCCATAAAGCTTTTTCCTTGACCACATACACCATTAGATGAAACTTGCCCAGGCATTAGTTGAGAAGAATCAAATCTCATCAGGTTGTCTTCTGCTTCGCAGGTACCATCTGATGGTTGTGCTTCTGAGCCCAGTTGGTGACTGTTTGTCTCGCCGACATACTCGATCTCTGAACATGGCAAGACTTACATAGCTTATTTCTATGCATTTCTCTCTCCTCAAATACCTGAACTGTTTCCAACTCCTTCCAAACTCATGGTAGAATTTAATGCAGAACCCGATCATGCAAACACAGGTACCACAGATAAAGAATGGTTACCTGCAAAAGGATTTAATAGCAATCAAGCGAAGAAATCCATTATAGCGACATTGCATGCATGAAAATATTTCGAGGCGCACATAGTATGATGGTCCATTATTCATCCCCGTTTGTTTCTCAGATTTGCACAACTTTTCGCACTGCTCCTGCCAGACAAGCGGAGCCCCCGTTGGTAGAATTCAATACTATTATTAACCTTACTAAGTGCAGCAAACTCGTAGATGTAGACCTACTACTCTGTGTTTTATGCTTCAGTTAAGGACCAAAAACAACCCCTACAACAAGTAAACAGATTCATAAAGTTCACAAAATACAGTATAAATAGTTCAAGATAGATTCGAGTAGTTTACTTCTTTTCCCATTCAGGCATAAATTACTATCTTTGCTTTCGCCCGTCTGACAACGACCGTATTTGATACAAAGACCTTGCATGGATTAAGGGCGGTACTCAACATTAATGGAGGCCCCAATCCTTAAAAACGGAAAATATCTATACACAAGAGAGACCACCCACATCATAAAGCACGAAAAAACGGCACATTCACGCAATTTTAGGATCTCAAGAGACCAAACTACATAACGGTGAGCGACAAGAGAGATCTAAAATCATTCCAACAAGAAAAGAAGCCCATCATAGATCCATTAAACTCCAAACCAACGTCGACATTCACGCATGCATATTCTCATTCCCCACCCTTCTAACCGATACCACCAAGAAATAAAGATGGTTCAAAGCAACATAGACGTTACAGAACTACAAATTTCGAATGAAAAACATCAATATCCACAAACCACAGTCCAAGGTTCAAAAAACAAGTATAAAATTTTCAGAGTTCCCCCAACATTACCAATATTTGTAAAAAATACACCCACCAAGGATACCTCAGTGATGTGGGTGTTTAGGCCTTGCTAATGAGGAAGGCTTACCTTGGGTTATGAAGGTAAGAGGCATGGGTATGTGTCAACCAACGCTAGGAAAACGGTACCGACAAGAGTGAAGACGATCAAATCAAAGGGGTGTCTTCTCACCAGAAATATGGGCCATCAGATTGTGCAGATTCGCTTGTAATCCCAGGAGGCCCTTTGCCCACTAGGCTACCATTCCCTAGTTTTCTATGGTTCAGGACTGTAGGGACATGGGGCTTAGTCTATTCTTATTTTTACCCTTCTTAGCACACCCTTGTTGGCACATGCGTGTGGTGATTTATAATTGTAAGCCCCTGTAACAAAAAGTTGAGAGGTGAGGATTTTGTGTGCCCCCTGTTAAAGAAACGGTCAAATGGCATGGTTGAAACTTGGAAAGGCCCCTCCCTCCGGCCCTTGTAAGGATTTGCTTGGCCAAGTCAAAACTCATGGTGGGTGATGGTTAGTTGATCGTTGCATGTAGGGACTTGAGTTGACTAGACTTGAGCGGTTGACGGATTTGAATCTCCTTGGCCACCATGTAGTGCCAACTGCCTTTGACTCGAGTCCACAAGCGGCTGCCAAGCCCAGCCTGGTTGAATCTTGACCAATCTTGGCGAACCCAACTTGTGAGCCAACCTAGTTCTACAAGTATAGGGTTGGTGGTAGTTACATGTCAACCACCATCATCTTGGAGGCCGTCCATCTCAAAGATGAACGATGCTGATGGAACCATTCCTAGCACGGGCAGCGTACAGGGTTGAATGAATCTATCTTTATCAGGGACAAACTTGTCAGTTTGGATAGCAAGTGGTTGCAAAGTTGCAACTAAAATCAAGGGGATTAGCCACACCAATATTGGATATTACCACAGAGACAGGATGGTCGTTTTCCAGTTTCTATAATGGCATTTGGGGAACGTTCAAAGGGGGAAAAAGGATTCCCCCCATCGAGATCCCTAGCGCTCTGTTTCTCTCTCATCCCACAAAGTCGAATAGGGGTTCGTTTTCATTTATTGCTCCCATTTTCTATATGCAAAAATAAAAAATAATAATAATAAGGGACTTAAGAAGAACAAAATAGAGGGATACCCATCATTGGATCTTGGTCTTTTACAAGAATATCTGCCTAAAATCAAAATGAGAATCGCAAAAACGAATACAAAATGATAGATAGCATACATAAGATGAAGTCCCTCTTATCTTTTGTGGGTATCCCAAATGTATGGTTCTTTTGCTTGTTTCATGTTCCTCCTACCATGCAATTGAATAATTTTGAACACCAACAAACACAATCTCAATAATAAGACTATTTAGAAAACATGGTTCCGCCAAAACTCAATATCAACACCCAAATTGCTGCACACCACAAAAAGAGATTGGTTGCCAAGATGTTGGGGTCGTGAGATGATTAATCAAATACAGATCAAAGACTAAAGCACTTATAAGCACAAGCCCTAACCGATACAAACCCTAAACGAGCCACCCCCATTTATGATTATTAGGCTAAGAGAGGTTTCCTTTTCCTTCCAATTTGTGCCTTGTGTGTGGTTAGCCCATGACTGTAGTTTAAGGGACGACCTGACGCATAGAATGTGCCAAAGTTTAAAACAAACCTGAATTTTAAAAGAATGAAATAAATATATGTTAAGAGATTTGGGGGAAAGAATGTACCTTGGTTTAGGAAGGGAAAGAGAGATTGGATGAGGCCCAAAGAGCCCGTTGCCCGTCAAGAGGTGAGGAGAGGGAGAGGTAGTGATGGGATTTGTAGGGCTTATTGGGAGGGGATGGTCCAACCCAACTTCCCAAAGCCGTTTAAAGGTATTACAAGGGTTGCGATTTGTAAGGCTTTAGGTCAGGGGAAAGAGGGATCCGATACCTACCAAATTCTTCATTGTCCTTGAAAGCTATATGGGATGGGAATTTGTGGTATTAGGTTAGGTAAAGGAAGAGAGCCCGAGCCAAAATTATCCCATGACGCCCTTTTGGTCGTCTAATGAACGGCCGGCCAATGAGCCTGGCCACGCCACGCTGCTTCGAAAGACCCACAAATCTCTCTCTCTCTCTCTCTCTCTCTCTCTCTCTCTCCATTTAAGTGGGTAGCCTCGGCCTTACCATAAGACTCCTCTCTCTCTCTCTCTCTCTCTCTCTCTCTCTCTCTCTCTCTCTCTCTCTCTGGATGTAAACGGTTAGGATTCAGGCTGGAGTCTGACCCGTTTACATTTTTCTCTCTCGTTTATTTATCGTCCTCATCACTAAGTTCTTCATAATTTCGTAATGCACAAATTGGAAAACAATTTTGCAGGTGTATTTCCACATTTTGGAGTTTGGACCACAAGTTGATAAGAGAGGTATTGTTGTAGAATCTTAAGAGAAGGGATTGGATTTCATCCTGATCAGAATGCAGGACTGGTCCGATTATGTGGTTCTTGCGTGAAATGAATATCCAATTTTGCGATGTTTCTAAGTGTGAAATGGATCTAATCTGACCCAGATCTGAGATGATCCATTACGATAGCGGCCGATCAGAATTGAATGTGTAGCATTCGGATTCAGTCCAAATCCAGACACATTATATTACTATGATGTATTGATAGTAGCGGAGATGATAGTGGTGGCAATATGACTAGTAGTTATGATAAAGATTAAAATCGGTCCTAGACATATTTGTATCTGGTCTAGCAGTAGTGCACTAAAAAGTTGATCAGGTTCAGATTGACATTGGACCAACCCATTGTACTGTGGACCTAATGTTACATTGGTTATGTCCTAACCATCGATCTACGAGTTTTTTATATGGAGTTTTGATTGCTATGATGCCCATTTTGCAGGACAGTGTCCTGTTCACTGTAGACATGCCCCACATATTCGGTTTGGGACCTTGTCTTATGGTCAATGCATTCTTACAGTGTATGGTGTAAATCACAACTTTAGCATGTGACTCCTGCTTTGGGTAAGTGTAGGCTTTAATCAGTGAGGGTGCTTCACGCGGGTGTTTTGGTACACGGTAGGGCCTAATCAAGTTCCTACATGCATCATTTACTGTCAGTTTGTAGCACAAGGACTCATGCAGCTTGTCTACATATATAAAATATAAACCTCATTCTTAGAGCCCTTCATCTTGTGATACTATTAATTCTAACTATATATGACCAACCATTCAGTCTGGGTCCTTGTCCTATAGACAATTCAATTCTACAGTACGACAGTGTGGAGAATGTGATGTGACTTTCTGCCTAAGTTGAAGAACAAGCTCCAATTAACAAATTTGCTAAATGAGAGTTTGAAAATGAACGCTACACTGATAAAAGTGAACAGATAGGTCCAATGTGATACAACAGACCCGTGTTATAGAGGTTGTAACATAGTTCCACATATAGCGGATATTTTGAAAATATTGTGATTTAATCACAACAAACTCAAAGGCGAATGTTGTACCAAAAATAATAATATTTCACATATTTTCAATTTGGAAATTGACATAATGCGATAAAAGCACTTTTTGCAGTTGTTTGTGTTGTTATTTTTATTTACTCTTTAATATAATATAAATGTTTTCACATGATACTGATATTTTCCTAAGATTTCATCAAGAAAACCTGGTTTTTTCAAACTATTGCGAGTTTTTTCCTCACCAATACTTTTTCCCAGAATAAGATTTGTGGCAATGGATTGTAACGCTCAAAAAGGTTTAATGAAAGTTTCTTATTATGACATATACTTGCTAAAGTGGATCAAACGACACTCCTTTTTTGCGGATGAACTTATGTTTATTGAATTCTGAAATTACCAATGTCTCTTTCTTTTTATCATCACTCAATTTATTGTGCCAAAAACACTAGAGCCAAACACATTTGCCAATGGTATGATGTTGAGGCCATAGAAAGTATCTCATGATATTTTGATCTTTTTGTGTCTCACATTTTTCTCTTTTGTGGCTAAGACAAGGGAAACCACAGTTCTCATGGGTAGCGATCTGCATTGGTGTGAATCCAAGCTGCCTCTCACATTTTTACTGGGAGAATCTCCACAAAAATAACATACCTAAATATATAAATTATAAGAAAATGGACACATAAGAAAATCAAAATTTTATTCCAAGGTTATGTCAATAACAACATAAGCCTTGCAATAGAATTGCGATGTTCCCATTTAAACAATATATGATATTTTGAACATACCATGATAAACTTCTACATGGGCTGAGATTAACTATCTCCTTTCTTCATGATATTTCCAAATATCAACAAAGTTTATCGCATAGATTGAGATATTTCATTGGACTGAGCTGACTTGCCTTTGAACAAAACATCTGCTACTGAGCATGTTTAGAGTTTAGATTTTGTTCAAGAATGATTTTACTAATATCCACAGTAAGCAGCTGACAAGGGCATCATTTAAATCACTAGTTTCAGCATATGATTTCACCTGTACCTGTCATAATCTCTCAATAAGTTGATGGGTTTTCGTGGAAAACTGCTTTAAGAGAAAAAAAAACAATATAGATACTCTAAAACTATCCAGTCATCTACTCTAGCTTTTGGATTTTCTTTAAGCCACCAGAAACTCCTTTCAAGTTCCGGTTCCAGAAAGCCTTTTCACAGCTAACGTACTTTTTGTTTATTAATTAAACGGTTGTTTCACATCCAGAGCTAGTTATTGACCAGCATCCAATATCAGGTGTAGCAACAAATTAATACCAATGATGTTAGGCCATGATAATGAAAATGTCAGATTTCTCTTTCAATGTGAGAGGTATTGTTATGGTTTATGGGTTTTCAGATATTCTGAAAATACTATGCTAATATCTCAATGGGAGGATTTCTTCCTCTATTTCCTTTTACTGTGTAGTAAAATTTGCTTTTATTTTGTTTACCAATCATTGTGCCTCAGCATGGACCTTGTCTAGCTTGTCGGACAACAGAAAAATGGCATAAAGACAAACAATCAAAGAGGACAAATATATAATGCTTTTCTTAAACGTGATTGTTAGCTTAAGTGTTGTGTACTCTGAGATCAGGCAAATATTTACCCAGTGGGATAATAGACACAAAAAGGTCTAATAAACGGACTGAAGAGAAAATTATGATTATTAAATTTTGTAATAAAAAGAAAATGAAATGCAATTGCCAGCCTTTTATTTTGCAATATCCAATTTCCATGTCTTGCTGCTAGGAAACTTCATGTTACCTGCATCTAATTCCATTAAGCTCAAGATCTGAGGATGCCAACCTTCAAAGAATAATCGCTGTTAGTTGGAATTTCATTAAATTTAGTCCTAATTTGCATGAATGCATCAAACAATTCATGTGTACATTTAAAATAAGTTTAAAAACATGGGAATTGTTAAGTACAAATCCAATTTCTGGATGCAAACACAATTGCTAACAATAGGGAGCACCCATATAACGCATTGCATTTTATTAGTCTGAACTTTCACGGCTTAAAAATTCTTTAGGTCCACTCAGAAATGTTTGTCTGAGGAACATTTCCTTTGAGATGTACTTGGTCACTAACTGACGTGACCAAACTGCAATTTTAGGATGCCATGATAATGTGCAAAAGGTCCAAGGTTGGTTAGAATAAACATGCAATACTGATCCTGGCTCCAATCACTGACGTAGCTAAGCAGGTGCCACTGGCTGCAAGCTTTTTCAAGGCAATTATCTCCAATAAGATTACAACTGGGAGTTACTGGATAAACAAGCGTTTAAACCATTTGTCTTCCAATGAAATGATATATCAATCGACTATATATGGGTCTAACAGTGAAACTTTCTGACATGAAACAATCGAGTCATTAGATCATTTGTCCAAGAAAATATTGCACCATTGGGGTCCATTTCCTAACCTTTGATAGGTCAAGCAGTGTCTCTCAAATTTGAATAATTAGATTGGAAATTGATCCATGAATTATTAGCGAACGTATATGCCGATTTCACTAGTAATCAGGACAAGAACATGCCCCATCTTTGAATTGATGCAACTGGTTGCGATCTCTCAATACTGTATCCTGCTCAGTGATCCTGGAAATGAACTTCACTGCAGAATGGCAATCCCCACACAATCTGAGGGTTTTCATGGTATGAATTGGCATGCCATAAGGCACCTTAAGATCCAAAAGCTACAGCCAATTTCTCACAGTGATAACCCAAGGTATGCGCTTTTGGTTCATCATCTGCATCATTGATGGAGCACACACCATCCATCTGGACAATACCCTGCCTCTCTCAACATCCCATTCAGCTTCTCCAGCAACCAGATAATTATCACATACTGAGGCGCTGCTTCTGTCCATCACCACCAGCAAGTACATACATTCTCTTCTCGACTTCAATCCAATTACATATAGGCACCTTATGCAGATTTATTTCCATTGATCACTTTCCTCAGTGGCCAACATCTTCCCCTCTCCCTTTAGTGTAAACATGTTAGACAGCAACACATATGCTTCTGCTTTATGTGCGGAGTTTGCATTAGATTTCTAGCAGCTACTTCTGGCATTTTTGAGTTAGAATGTCCTGAAACCCATACGGCAGCATCAGACTCAACAGGCATCTCTTTAATCAGTTCCAGCGTTCTATCTAAACATCTATCAAAGCTGAACTTGTCAACCATGCATGCATCATGCTCTTCTTTAACTCGATTTCATAATCATGTGTCAATGATTTGAACACCTGACAACTTTCCATGGACATCCCTGTGCAGCTCCATGCAGACAGACCCCAACGAATGTGACATCATCCAGAATCATGCCTAGTGCAAATGATTCATTATGAACTTGCAGTGCTTCCTCCACAAGAACATGCTGGCAGTGATCTTTGAATTCAAAATGGCAATGTCTCAGTGATCTGCTTAATTGGATACTTGGACTTTGTCAAGTTTTCCATGTTGGGGTCATCCGGGATCGCCTCCCCTGTGACAGGGCAAAACCAGAGAAAATGTTATGTAAAACAGTAAAACACAGGGGGAGTGCTGCGTACCTGAGGCAGCCATGGGTACTGCGCTTCCGAAAATCGGAGGTCGTTGGAGCAGAGGAAAAACACTGAGCAGAGGGTGGTGATCGATCAGGCAAAGGGGGGATTTTCTGGTCAGCCGAGCTGCAGCCACCACGAGCGCAAACTCTCTTAGGCAGCCGGTGAGTAGACCTCTTCCCGTTAATTTTTATGAAAGTTATGGAAAACAAACAATCTACACACTGGATAGAAGCCATGAAAGAAGAGTTAGACTCTATGGCTAAAAATCAAGTGTGAGATCTTGTCGAGTTACCTAAGGGAGTAAAGCCCGTAGGGTGTAAATGACTTTTTAAGACCAAGAAGGACTCCAAAGGTAACATAGAGAGACATAAAGCAAGATTGGTTGCTAAAGAATTCACCCAGATGGAGGGCATTGACTACAATGAGACATTTTCTCCTGTCTCAACTAAAGAGTCGATGAGAATAATTTTGTCCCTTGTAGCTCATTATGACTTGGAGCTACACCAGATGAATGTGAAAACATCGTTTCTCAACGAGGATCTGAATGAAGAGGTATATATGGATCAACCTCTTAGTTTCTCTGAAAATGATCGTCTAGTTTGCAAACTCAATAAATCAATATATGGACTTAAACATGCCTCCCGACAGTGGTATATTAAATTTTCTCAAGTCATTGTGACTTTCGGGTTTACAGAAAACATTATTGATCAATGTATATACCTTAAGGAAAGTGGGAGTAAGTTCATTATATTGATGTTGTATGTGGATGACATTTTACTTGCAACTAAAGATATAAAGTTGTTTTTACAGACAAAACAGTTTCTTACATCACATTTTGATATGAAAGATATGGGTGAAGCTGTTTATTTTTTTGGCATTGAGATCCGTCGAGACAAAGCAAAAGGTTTTCTAAGCCTCTCCCAGAGATCCTATATAGATAAGGTGTTAAAGCGATATGGGATGGCGAATTATTTTCTTAGTTCAACACTCATATCAAAAGGTGACAAGCTGAGCCTAAAGGATTGTCCACAGGACGATATTGACAAAGCACTATCCATATACATCAGTTGTTGGCAGCTTACAGTACACTTTGACATGTTCTCGACCAAATATTTCTTTTGTAGTAGGGGTGCTTGGTAGATTTCAGTCTAACCCAGACATACCTCATTGAAAAGCTGCCAAGAAAGTCTTGCGGTACTTGCAAGGGACAAAAGATTATATGTTGATGTATCATAAAGTTGATCACCTCGAGGTCATTGGCTACTCAGATGCGGACTTAGGAGGATGCCTTGATAGTAGAAAGTCTACTACTGAGTACGTCTTCTTACTTGCTGGGGGCGCGATCTCTTGGAGGAGTGGGAAGCAGATGACCACTGCTGCCCACACCATGGAGGCAAAATTCATAGCATTGTACGAGACTACCTCGCAGGCTATATGGTTAGAGAACTTTATATCACAGTTAAAGGTGATTGATTCCATTGAGAAGCCACTGAATGTCTACTGTGATAATGAAGCTGCGGTGTCCTTTTCGAACAACAACAAAATTTTTACTTCATGTAAGCATATGGAATTGAAGTATTTTGTTGTTAAAGAAAGGACGGAGAATCATTTAGTGCATATTGTTAATATTGGTATCAAAGAGATGATCGATGATCCTCTTACTAAAAGGCTAGCACCAGGATTATATTCCGAACATGTAATGAGGATGAGCTTGTTAAACTCTTTTTGACATATGCATATAAATAAAGTAATCACTTTCAGTTCTTTGATTCTCATTTTTTTTTTGTTAATCTCATAAGGATTAGAGATTTAACTAAGGACCTATAGAATAGAATAAAAAGGTCATTCTATTCATCAAGTTATTCTCATAAGGTTTTCTGGTTAAAAGGTTTATCGTCGGATCAAGTGGGAGAATGTTGGATTAACCACCACGATTTACGTGGTGGTTATCCACGACGTGGATTCATCCCCACATCATGGATGATCTCTTCCGATAAGCCTATATAGGATCAAGGGGGAACGGTTACACAAACCATTCCCTACCCTATATAAGAGGGTATCTTGAGCAACCCTCATTAAGGGAAATACAGGAAAATCGAGAGAGAGGGTTTTCTTCCAAGTTCTTACCTCTTCATACAGTCAATTTCCATCAAGAAGGAAGAGGTCTACTCACCGGCTGCTTAAGGGAGTCTGCGCTCGTGGTGGCTGCAGCCCGGCTGAGCAGAGATAACCCCTTTGACCTGAACGACCATCATCCTCCGGCAACGATCTCCTCTGCTCCAGTCGAACCCCACCTCCGTCAATAGCAGCCGGCAATGGCTGCCTCAGGTACGCAGCACTCGCCCTGTCAGAGGGGAGGCGATCCCGGACGACCCTAACATTCCACACTTGATCCGGAATATACATTGATGACCAAAGAAGAAGCAATGATCACAACCAAGCCCATCTGAGACTCAAGTATTGAAGCATGGGTCTGTCTTCCAGGATCAAGTTTGGCAAGACCAGCTGTTGCACCTAAAATACTAATGATTTGGTTGAGTTCCTCATTCTATCATCTCAGTAGACAGATCAACAGTCTCTAATTGAGTTCAATGTGTGCATTCTTTGATCATTGCACCCAAAGCATCTCGTATTTCCGCTCTGCCTCTTTTGATCGATCCATGGACCATAACAACCACTCAGAATCATCTTTCTCATTCATCCTACCAAACGACTTATGTACCCAGAGAAGCTTCTGATTCTGTCCATAATCCAGGAAATCGCTTTTATCAGTCGTGTGGCCTCAAACAGCTTTCAAATAATCAACTGTGCCATTCTGCCATTAACCGGAGATCATCATGCTCTTTCATCACACCACATCAGGTCTCAGCATTTCATCAATTCTTGAGCTTCCCCAACTCTTTCACACTAGGACTAACCAGACAAGCAGGTTGGTCCAAGGGACGACATCCTTCTCAGGCATTTTACCAAACAGCTTTCAAATAATCAACTGTGCCATTCTGCCATTAACCGGAGATCATCATGCTCTTTCATCACACCACATCAGGTCTCAGCATTTCATCAATTCTTGAGCTTCCCCAACTCTTTCACACTAGGACTAACCAGACAAGCAGGTTGGTCCAAGGGACGACATCCTTCTCAGGCATTTTACCAAACAGTTGGAGAGCATAACCGATCCAGTCATCCTGATTAAGATTCCTCATTAACACTGCAAGATGGACGTTAATCATCCCTGATAGAGCGTCTCTCCATGAGACCGACTATATTCCGTTCAGACATTTCAGCAAAACAGCTTGCAGGCATCACTGGTTCGCCAGGTTTGTTGTGTACCTGGAGAGACGCAGGCATCGCTGGTTCGCCAAACAGCTCCCATGATCATAGGCTCATATCTTTCCATAAGACTGTGCCTCGCCTCTCTCAGGCATTAGCAAGGAATTATTGGGCGTGGTTTTTTTTTTTCCGGCAAGTACTGAAAGTGGGTTTAACGTAACCATAGTCAGAAACGTCACCGATATTTTTGGAACTTTATCGTGGTATTTCCAAAGGCCACTATTATACCGGAAAAAAACATGATGTTTTTAAAATATCACCTATCTTGAAAATTTCATGTCCTTATCACGAGTTTTTATTGTTATTTCATATTTTATTTTCATATTATTATATATCTGATGTTTTCTCAAGAATTTTCAAGAAAAACTAGATTTTTTGAAATATCATTCTTCTCTCCGACATTTTCCCAAGAAAGAGAAATTATTGACTATGAAGGTACTGAACGTTGAGGGCAATCCGGTACGTGCAAACAGATCAAATTTGGTAGTTCATTTGAATGACTTGGATCCTGTAGGCCATAAAAACCCAGTAGGCATTAGGCACCAGACCCAACCATTTACCCAATTGAATCCAGGAGGAGCTTACTGCAACTGCGTCATCTCCAAGATCGTTGAAACTTGACATTCCTAAGATTGTTAGCCATGATAAGATGCTGGATCCAGCAATACCCAAAACTATTTCATGGAGAAACATGTCTTTTATTTGAAAATTTGTATTTATATTTTTATTTTAAATGTGTCCTTTCATATTCTTATCTTTTTATTTTTTGAAAACATCTTTTTATTGTATTCCAGCAAAAAGCATATTTTTAATATTTTATATTCTTTCTATATCTATTATTGTTTTAAATGCTAAGATTTTCTCAAGATTTTCCCAACATTTATCAAAAATTTATAACATCTTGAGATTTTGCTTGCCAATTATAGCCGAGATGCCGTAATAAGTGACTATGAGAATGAAACATAATCACCAATCTCTTGTAAATGTTATGATGTTGAAGTACCACTAAAAAAAGTCACTATTTTCTGTTTATCATGATTTGTTTTGCTGTCTGGTAAAAATAATCCAGATAGAACTGCTGTTTCGTTCTAAAATGGAAACAGTGATGAGAAAGAAGTGCTATCTTACATTACACAATTCCAAATTTACATTCTGCGGACTTTCTCATAAATTCGTCTGCTAAGAGGGAAAAGAAAAGGCAGGCTAACAAATACAATGCCAATCAGCTTACAACCAACCACTTGTGTACAAAAGAAAATTGAGAAAGGGCTTACAATTACAATGTGAATTTGCATATTATCTTCACAATCAGCTACTGCTGCATTCCGCAATGGGAACCTAAAGGGGAGTGCTGCCTATGCTCTTGTCAGTTCTTTTGCCAGTAAATATCTGTGCGTAAAGTTGTGGGGTAGCCACTCAACACACTTGCGCAGCTTACTCTGCAAGCATCTCTGCACGGCCATACGCTGATTTTCAGGCAGACAGTTCTGAACCATGAGCAATAGACCTTCTGTACTTAAGCATGAATCCCTTGCAAAAGTCTCCAGAATCCTGGGGAGTATAATTTTCTCTTCATTGCGTATGCCTATACTTGCTTGAATGAACTCCTGCTTTGCAGCTTCAAGCTCTTGGAATACCTTTTTTGGTGTGTACATCCTAACCTTAAACCATAAAAAGAAAACACATTCTCAATAAAGTTTTAAACCCTGACATAAACTCTATATGCAACTCTAATATAAGCCATACAATTGGAAGCAGTTGCCAAATAAAACATGTATTCCAATAGAAAATTTGATGTTTCAAAAGGTTGTGTGATTCAATATGTAGAAATAACGGCATTTGCAGTTTGATGGCAATGAAAGCCAATGCTGCCCTATGATGCTTGGTTACACAATGTCACTGGGTAGGATATGCCTACTTGCCTGGACATGCCAGGCAAGAAAAATAGATATCTTGGTCATTACCTTATGCTTGAGAGAGCACAAGATATAAATGAACTCGTAGCTATAGATTCGTTCATTGAATGAAAAGGTTGAAATACATGAAAACAGATTTCAGAGGATTCCAAGATTTGGTGAAGAGCATACCGCAGGATCTGAATAGCACCCTGAACAAAGAGCAAAGCAGAGAAGAGGTTCTGGATGATGAATTGCATAAGCTTGCCGATCATCTCCAACTTTGAACTTTGTTTTCGGGGACAGTAGTGTCCGAAGCCACTGCAACAGGTGGTTAACTTTGTTATGCATTGGAATTAAAACCCTGCTTTCTTAAACAAAAAAAGCAAATTAAATCTTTTCTGGAAAGATGAGATATTGATATCAGTGCCACAAGGTGCAAGAGTTACAATCAAGGAAGCTCAAGTATCACATTAAAAAAGAACCATCAAATGGAAAAAACCAAAGAAATACTGAAAGTCTCAGTTGCTGGCAAAAGGCCAAGTACTATAGACGTTCTCAGTCACCAATCTCATCATAAAAAGCTATTTTCAGTTTTTAAGAATCGGAAAACTTACTCTTTTGCTTTCTTAAAGTTTTTAATAGGTCTATTCCAACAGAGTATAAAATACCAACTTCACTATAATTTTGTGGATTTTTTTATTATCTAATTATCTATAATTATCTTACTAGTATATTAGATGATAAGAACATTCAGTTAATTGGAACCAAACCAGTTGAACTCACTTTTCTTTGCCACCATATCCCAAACCCTAAGGCCTCGTTTGTTTCATTCCCATGTAAAGGAAAGGCTCTACATGGGAGTGGGCACAGATTTCTAAAAAATCCTGCCAGCTCAGCTTTCCCATTTGAAAGCTTTCATAGGGGGAGGTATAAAAGCATTTGCACATAAAGAGTAGTAGGTGGTTGGAAAAACTGGGGCCCACTTGCGCCAGCATGGTACTTTCCCACCATGATGATTTGATGTTTGTTTTATTCATGGTAGGAAAAGATTACAATAGGGTTGCCAGCTCAGCACTTTCCCATGTAAGTTGAATGAAACAAACGAGGCCTAAAGAAAAGTTGTCTGATTTTGAAAGAAACCTAATTCACTGCTACAACCTTTCAACTTATTTGAATTTGCAACTGATCACCATCCCTCTTCTTTTCTTCTTCTGTTACCCTATTGATGTTGCTTCCCTTTAGTTTCTTCTCTTTTTCACCATTGTAATTACTTCACCATCTTTGCTTGGTTGGATTTCATGTCTCCATTCGCTTTCATTTTGCTTGTTAAATATTTATGCACTGTCTTTGCACCTTCACCTATTATGTGAAATATGCCTGTGTTTACTCATCAACCATGTCACAGACACGGACATGGGTATAGGACATGTGAGTACACTTGGTATTACACAGGAGTGTTGCAAAACTAGGACACTACAGGAGTACACTTGGCATGCATGTGTGATTTAATAAAAACTAATAATAAATCCACGTTGAAGATTCTCACAATTAATGATAAATTCTGTAAAAATTCAATATACAGCAAATGATCAAGATCACAAAGAAGATACATGAACACATTGCTGGCCATGTCTAACACAGGTTTAGTTGTGTCTATGAGGCATCTGGTGCCTCCAATATCAGTTTCTGGTGTTGTGTCATGTCAAAATGAGAGAACAGTGAAGTGTAGGTGTGACACAGCTGCTCATCATGCAGCAAAAGTTGGTGGCTGGACAAATGAGAACAGCAATCACAGTTATGGTTAGTATAATGAGCCCTCAAATTTCATAGTCCAGTTTAAGTGGACACAAGTATGGTGAAAGACGACAACAAAAAATGCAGTGATATTTTCACTTCAACTCTACCATAAGTTAGTCTGATGCATGCCTCAGACCAAGGAATTTCCTGGTGAGAGGCGTGCACTGTGCACTTTATAGCCTATAAGGAGTGCACCTCACAGCATTTGGGCCTCAGTTATCAAGCTGCCTGTATTGACAGGCGGCACACTTTGCGTGCCTTGTGGCATGCATTTTACTAACTGGCACACTTTTTATGCCTTGTGGAATGCATTTTACTAACAACAGTTCAGTATTTTGATCTTATAACTACCTGTTTGAAAGTAGAATGATAGACTAAATGTTCAGTGTCACCACTCACCGGAAGACCAAAAATATGCACTTTATAGATTCTGAATGCATCAAAGCAAGAAGCATTAGAGAGTTAATAGCTACCAGAACAAGTGGCACATCACAATAGCCATAGAAAATACAGACATTCCAATCCTTGCTATGAAAAGAATTTGTGGAAAATGTTGGTTGAAGGAAACAAAATAGGCACCTCAGGAAGCATACCTGAGCAGGTCGATGCATACGGCACTTCAAAATTGAACACTGTATTGTGTCCGCATTTATGGTTTGACCTCCCACATTATAAGCAGACTGGATAACATAAAGAATATCTGATGACTACTAGAGAAGCATTTGAATTAATAGCCCTAAACCATTCTTATTATAAAATGCCCCTCTACCTTGACAAGTAAAGATGCTCTCTTAAGATTATTTTGAGAGATTCCGCATGTTAAATATGCCTGCACATAAAAGGCAACTATTATTAATAGCCTCAGAATAATCAGAACTTTGTCAGAAGGTACAGTATGGGGAGTAGTTGAATGGGCAGTTCAAGGATTGCATGAAATGACTGTGAATCCTGATGTGGATTATAAACTTACATGCATCACCAGTGCATTGTGTATGTTGATCCAGAATGCAAGCTTCTCTTCATTCTTCAACTTTCTAGGATCAACCTTTTCTAATCGACGCACAAGGGACCTGAAACAAAGTCACTAGACTCACTACACTTTGAGAGAGACATTTAGAAAAATCTGTTCAACATTTTTAGAACAAACTACTACTTATGGCAGTAAATGGATGGGGATGACCGGATTGAGAGCTTCTGTATTATTTATGGTACTGGTACCATATCAAGTAGCATGACTCATCTGGTGTATTTTGACATGTGTTGTTTTCACATCTTAGCTACCATACATATTTGATCAACTGACCAATATGCACTGCTCTATTTTTTTTTTTAGTCTTTACCAGTATTTTCTCCACAAAATTGAATCTAAGGTTTACAGTTTTACATCCATAAAATTTTCTGCACTTTGAAATGCAATTACCCTAGTTACAAGTTTGTCACTGAATAAACATAATACACTGTCTGGAATATGGCTTATGTTCTACAGGATTTCTTACAGTTTATAGATGGCTGTATTTCTATCAGGAAGAGAAACTTCCGTTTGGATAAAGAGTTCATGAATCTTAATTTGGCTTTCAGCTTAGTACCTTTATGTTTCCAAAATGGGCATGAGATTCTGAAAACTTCCACAGCTTAGCTTATCTAAGTAGCATGAGCAGAGTCTATCCAGGTCACTAGAGCAGGTAGATTATGTTGTAGAATATGTTGCATGTAAATCTAGAGTTGGCTATGCAAGTTAATTTTAAGAAAATAAGACCAACTGAGAGTTGAGTAATGGAATTTATTGGACTTGACAAGTCAGCCATGTCATGCCTAATTGGAGCAGCCCTTGAGAAGGAGGAATTCCAGTTAGAGATCATTTGCTAGACAAAGAGGTGAACTTGATTAAGTGGGAATCATTTTTGGACATGATTTCATTAATTCTTGGTTGGTTTGGTACATTTACATTGTGAAACCATGTAACAGATTTTTTCATTCAAGAAATAATGGATTTACGTCTAGAATCAAGGATGACTCTTCCGGAGAAACTAAAGTAACTAAACTGCATAGAGGAGGCAGCATATCGACATTGGAATTCCTAGACAGACTCATACCTGTAAGTTTGTAACATGCTTTCAACAGATTTTAACCTTGGACCATCCGTACATATCCAGGGGACCTCCACCATTGTGCTGTAAGGTCCATCAGGTTCAACTGCACATTCGATCTGGAAAGGGTTTTCTAATCTTATATCACAAGTAGTCTCTTGCTTGCCATGAGGACTCCACATATCACATGGGTCCTGTGGTGAGAATGTGCTTATTGACGACAAGGATGAAGTTGGTGAAGAAGAAACACCAAGATGTGGAAGAGGAGGTTCTGCAAGCTTGCAATATATAAAAGCTACACATCTAATCATATCTTCTGAGAGCCTATTAGGTGTCTCGGGAACATGATCTGCAATGGACGTTCCAAGATGATCTGCCAGACTGATCACTCCTGAGTTACTGTTCTGCTATCATAGCAACATAACGACCAGAAACATGATCAATAGCATTAAGACATGAATGCCAAAGAATCATACATTTGGGAGAGCTATAGAATTGATCAGGATTAGTAACTTGAACACTAAAAGCAAATGCTCAATCAGTTTTATATAAAAATAATCCACCTTATTGGGTATGTTTCATGATGACTTAGACAAGCAAACGGGATCTGTAAATGTATAAATAGGCCATGACAGACCTTCCCAAACAATTTCCTGAGGTGGTCTACAGTAATTTCTGTCTTGCAGCATCTTGACAAAAGGTCTAAATAAAATTGTTGTCAACAAATGAAAAAAACAGAATTGAGAAAGTTTTACCTCTATTGAATATAAAGGTTGTGAATGACAGTTCCTGAATGTTTTCCCCATATTTTCCATAGGAGGAGAATTCCTAGCTGAACATATCGAGCTTTGTGATAGAGACGAATGACAGCGTTGAACACCAGGGTCTGCTTGCCTGTCAATGCTGCCAAGATTGTTGGTATAGTTCATATGATCAAGCAAGGAATTTTCAGGGAACAGTACTGAATTTGATGGCATAGCGTGACTATGAGAATTAGCTTTTCTGGGTGTGATCTCAAGCCCTGGAACTTGTGGTAGTAAACCTTCCCGAGAGTAGCTTAAACTTTCGCCCACAGAAGTTGAGTGTGATGCAGGAATGTGTTGGTTGAAGACTTGCCGATACAGTGAAAGAAGATACTGCTCCAAATAAACAACTTCCAATTCAAGTATAGCTATTTCCTTGATTAGTTCCTCTGTAGGCTGCACTCATGTAAAATCAGATCCAACAGAAAGGTTATAGAAGTTGGAGGAAAGCAAGAATTTCAAGGGAAGAACAAAAAAAAACAGAAATTGTACATGCAATCAGAGCATAGAATTGACTCCAATTTTTCATTGACACCAATCTGCAACTTATGTTCTAAATGCAAAGCTAGAATAAGTTCAAATCTTGTAACTGGCAAGAATAGCTAGAATTTCAAAAATTAACGCAGAGATGTATACAAAAAGGCCAATTTCTGCTGAAAAAACCTGATATAATTGCTGAAAGGAGATCATTTTAAAGGAGATTTTCTTGTGATTTTCCTCATTGAACTGATTGAGCAAAGAAAAAAATTCCAATCCATTTCCCTTCCATCTGTAGCCCTTAGTTTTACTGTCCAAAGACAAGTTCAAACTCAAATTATGACATTAACCTGCAAACTTTTGTCAAACCTGTCGGGCCCATGTGACAACAGTCATAACATGCACATCCAAGAGGTGGGTTATGCGCAGATAGTAAATCTTGGCGAGTTCCATTCAAATTTGAACAGGGAGCCTCATATTAAGAGCATTCATGATATGAAGTCCCCCTTTAGGTGCATCCGGTGACATAATGAATAACCCCTTCAAATCACTAAATATGTAATGAATGAGGGAATTCAGAAGGTACCTTTGTCATTGATTTTCCATTAGGAGTATCTCGGCAGATATGTCTATAGCCCAATGCCTTCTCTAAAGCTTGACGTACCAACAGTTGGTCTTTTAATCTCTTCTCCAATTGTAAAATCTGCATTGAACACATGCGCAACACCCACTCAATGAAATTTTCGTTTTTGTGCCTAGTAACCTATACATTAAATAAGCATAATCCTATTGCCATGAGGACCACCATGGTTCAAGTTTCTTACCTCTTGCTTCAAAGTAGTCTGGAGCTCAGCATTAAGGGATTGTTTCTTCCTCACATCTATATCACACTTGATTTGCTCCAAGTCCTAATAAACATATATACATTTGACAAGCAAATGATTAACAGACTTATACTAAATGGGAGTTGAATATCCTAGAGAAGGATGTGAAAAGATAGTCTCACTAGCTTTATATGACGAGGATGTGACTGTTGGCATGAGATGTCTATAATGTCTTCACTCCTTCTGAATTGAGGAGCACTGACATTGCATATATTCTTGTCAGTGTGAGCAGCAGAAAAAGAAGAAGAAGAAGACCATATTTGGGATTTTTCCTGATAATGTCATTTACATTTGAACAAGCAGGAAAGCCACAGTGGGGAGAGCTAAGGGTACCTCTTAGAACGCTCATATCTCAAGGAGGAATCCTTGGTAGTGGACGCTTTTGACGGTTGTTCTAAGCATTCCAGAACTTCCATCGCTGTTGAGTGTTCCCCCTGCTCATTGTCCATTGAGAGAGAGAGAGAGAGGGAGAGAAGAAAGCCAAGAAAGCTAAAAAGGCAAGCAAGAAGTGAAATCAAGAAAAGAAAAAGTTGGAAATCATGATGTGGGGTGTCAGGTTTCTGCTGATAGTGCACAATGGGAGAGCTTGTACCAGAAGCCTGTCCTTACTGTCCTATGAAGACATGGCAATCCCATCGAAATACAAACCCGATACATTGACGATTGACCAGATGCAGGCAAAACCATCCAACCAAAGTTTTTCCTCCTCTCTCTTTAATATGCGTATATGATGAGAGAGAGAGAGAGACGATCAACTAGTTTTGTCATTTAAAGCAAGAGGAAATTACCTAAAAGTCCCTCTGTTCATGGTTAGCGCCAAAGCCTTGGATTTTAGCATTTAACAATCCAAATAATTTAAATCTGGTACACAGGAACGTTGTCTTGTTACCATAATGTAGTTGAAAAATCACTGGTGCAAGTCATATTCACTCAATCTGACATTATAGATGCTTTTAACATGGTTCGTTTGCTAAGATTTGCACTTTGCTTTATCCTTTTTCAATGAAAAATGTGGTTTTTTTATTTACAAAACTTTGTTACATTATAGGCGGTTGTTTTTGAAAGTTGAAAACCTGGCTTACATGTTGCAAAAACATTATTGGAAACCCGTTTTCCACTAAAAAGCCCTTTCTTAATGCAATTAATTGTTTTCTTTTTGGATAATCCAAGGGAAAAACCCCAACACCTACCGCACCTTGGCTGGCCTCCGGTTGGTAAAACCCTTAAGGGTTTTACCCCCTTGCCTAAAAAAAAAGGACTTGTGAATGTCACCAAGGAGCATCAAAACACAACTCAAAACCTTTATCCTAAAGTTAGTTTTTTTTTTTATATATATTTATACAAAGAAACCACCCTCAAGATCAGAGACCTAGCAGCGCTATGTTACTTAAAGTCATTTTGGCCATTTCAATAAGCAATCCGTCAACAGAAAAGTCGTGCTAAACGTCAACCAGGCGAAACAAACGTATCTCGAGTGGTCGCCCTACCCCGTTTTTTTTTTTTTTTTTGTCCTGAGGGTCGTCCCCTGTCCCGTGGCCTTAACTATTTTATTTTTGTCCATGGAATCCTCCTCGTAATCCTTTTTAAAATTCATACACACACACACACGCGGCTGACTTTTATCAACCCGATGAGCGATACGGTTTTGTTGCGGTGCTCCTGTTTCCTTTTGTCCTCACCCTCACACCATGACAAAAAGGGGGCTCACCCATTAAATTAAAAAACACTTTCAATCTGGAATTAGTTTAAATAATTACCGTCCGTTGGATAAAGAGGATGAAGGGATCGAAGTTGTTGTCAGACGGGGAAACCCTAATCCCATACTACGAGGCATTGACTTCACCCATCCCCAAAGCCCCAAAACGCGTTACTTTTCCGGGTCGGATCCATCCAGACCCGGATATGTTTTCAGGGAACTCCACATCGGGTTAGGATCTGAACCAATCCGGTTCAGATCCGTGTTTGACAAAATAAACAGTGGATTTTGATAGCATCCCGCGTGGAATCTACGCTATTGGGTCCGATCTAAATCTTATAGGACCAGATTCGGGTCGGTATCCGATCATAGTACCCGAACCATTGACAGGCGGTTTGTGGCCGTCTGGTAGTAGTTTTCGAGGTAAATTTGGGGGTTTATTTTTTGGGAAGGGCGTTAGGAAGACGACGAGGAAGAAGGTGTGATCGAGAAAATGACAGACATGCCCCTCAATTTTGGCAAATGACATGGACGCCCCGGCCCGTCTGTCGAGGAATGGACGGGAATCTCTTGGAAATGACCTAAATGTCCTACATTCATTTTGGGTCCTAGGGATAAAGGAGAATGGATTAGATGTCCTTGGTGTCTGAGAAAAGGACTTATTAGTCCAAGAAGTTTTTAAAAAGAGTTTGATGGGGACCATCTTTTGGAGTCCCTTTTCCACGAACATAGACCAATTTGAATTTTTGGGTCGTGAACGTCCTAGTATAGTCATAACTTTGGGATCTATATCCGGATCCAATTTAAGCTTTGTGGCAGCAGTTTCGGTAAAACCTGGAGACACCCAGTTCGTTTGGATCTGGCTCCGACTCAGACTGGATCTGAGGAGACCCATCATGCATGTCATGGATCCCACATAGATTCAGACGTGAGCTGGCCATAACCAAGAACATGGGTCGGTTCCAAGTCCTACCTGTACCCACTTAACATGGCCTGACTTAATGTGGGTAGCAATTAGCATCCGCATCGAGAGAGAAACCAAGTTGGATCTTGAAAATGATATGCTGGACTCAATCCATGTTGATTATGGATCCAAGCCCAGTCAATGCCTCCATCTATGACACTTGTCCCACTTATAGTTGCTACTTACCAAGAACCATAATGGCAGTATAATAGGAAGGCAGAATAATGGAATTAGAATGTTTGTTTGGTTCTCAATTCTCATCACAATTCATATGTGTGAATGCCATATGCCATGTAGCTGCCAAACACTAGGAACACACATATATAGAAAGAAAACACAGAAAAATCAATTTTAGTTCATTTATAACATGTCAATATATATATATATATATAGAAAACACAGAAAAATCAATTTTAGTTCATTTATAACATGTCACCAAGTTCGCACTTTCCAAAACTACTATTGATTCATTATTTCCAAATAATTAACAACTTTGGTAAAGATTTCCTATACAAGTTGGATTCTTACTACTACAAGAAATTGTAAAATCCTTGAAAAATGATGTTCCGGATGATGACCCCATGTCAATTTCCAACAAAATGTCAGAAACCCCATCTTGAAAAACAAATCCATTTGGCAAAAAAAAAAAAGAAGAAAAAGATAAAAAGAAGAAACTCTTTGCAGCAGGTCACACTACCTTCCTTTTCATCCTTTTCCTTTTTTTAGTGTCTTTTGAGAGAGAGAGAGAGAGAGAGAGAGAGAGAGAGAGAGAGAGAGAGCAACAAGAGTGGTGGTGGTGGTGCATGGTGGAGTGGACCAGAACGGCGCTGAAGCGACAAACGAAGGTTCGAACCCGGAAGGAACAAAGCAGGCAGGGAATGGGAGAAGTGGACAAGAGTCAAAACGCCAATCATATGGGAAAAAGGCATCTCAGGTCACGCCCACAAAACCCCCACCCAAGCCCACCATCATACGCCCCATTTGCACCCTCCTTTCTCCTTTTCCAACTTTTGCTTTTCCCATGCCATCCTGCTGTTTAATAATAATTTGCATGGAGAAAAAGAATATGAAAACCCTCCTGCAGGGCCCACATAATATTACACTAATTAGTTAATATTTGTGAGGCCTTCGGATCGGACCAGTGCCGAGTGGCCAGCTGGGCATCATACTTTTGTTGTGCAATGTATAATTGCAATTGATCCGCTCCCCCACAAATGTTTGTTATTTGGTTCAAAATTATGGTTTTTTGGGGTCGCCTCTTTTGAACCTTTGTCCTTTTGGCAAAGTTTTTTGGGAAATTATTTTTGAAAGAAAACCCTACTACATTGAAAATATTTAGGCTTGTATTGATCATTTTTTAGGAGCTCAAATGACTTATATTGCCTAGAGTTGGCCTTAAGAGCAAGGCTTGTCAATTTGAATTTTGAACATTGGATTTTTTTACTGTTTTGAACTTATAAAAACGGGTATTTAAAATTATTAAATGTATTTTATTTTTCAACAGGTGCATCTTTCTGTTTTCAACGTTTGGGAACCTTGACCATTCAGTCTAAGGTATTTTTTGTCATGTTTGTTTAGTACCCTTGTTCCAATGTGTATCCTAACTTGTTGAGTAATGAAGAGACACACTAGCTGTTTGGGAGTACATAGATGGGGGGACTAATGTGTCTATTCAAGCCTCAAACACCTTTTTTTTTTTTTTGGTTTTTTGTCCATTGCTGTTCGCTTTTTCTTCTTCCTCTTCTTTCTCTCAGGGTTGCTCAGTGATCGTGTGGTGCTGATCGTCTTGCCTAGTAAGATTTAGGCGCAGGCTTGGTTGTATTCTAACGATGGGAGTGACTGTCGTTCTTAGGGTAGTGCATCACACTGTGCCTCCAAGCCACCGGTTTGCATCAACTCTTCTACAGGTCGCCTATTCAGAACTAATATTCCAACAAAATGTTGATGATTTTTTGAAAAAAATCATGAGAAAAAATGATATTTTAACGGTTGTTTAAATGTGTCAAGTATTACAACACTTTCAAAATATGATGATATAGAGAATATCATAATTTTTGCAATGTAATGGGTAAAGTGTTAGGGGAAATGTTTATTTGATCTTTTCACATTTTTTAATGTTTATTTCTTTTTCTTATACTTTTATATTTTAATTACCTTTTTGCTGAGACTTTCACAATTTCCATGGACCCAAAAGGAGAGTAGCAAGGAAGAAGGTAAAGTAAAGAAAAAGGAAGAATGTAAAGAAGATAAGGACACCAACAAGAACTTTCAAATTTTGAAAAAGTAGACTTGAGAACAGTGGAGAAACAAATAATATAGTAATATAAAAATTAGCCAACAACATGTGGAATGATTTATCCGACGAAAGAGAGACCATAACTTGGGAGTTGGTTATTTAAATTTAAAAGAAATGTGGGTTTTACAAGGTATGCCCTTATTCCCCTACCTGTAAATGGTCATGAGCTCGTGATATTGCTTTGTGTCTTAAATCATGAATTACTAGGGCAGCATCTGATTTAGATACCAACTTTGAGGTTTACTTTTAACTGAAAGTTAGGATATATGGATTTTGTTTTACAAGTTAGGGATTTCACAAGTTGATGATCTCTCCTTTTTTTGAAAGGCAAGCTGGGGTTGGGCAGACCCTACCAGATTCATTCAGTTTAGTAAAATTGCTACAAAATTATGCAAGGTCTGCCCGTCCAGTCTCTAAACTGATATTAAACCCAAGTTCAGTTAATTTCAAAATTTCAGGCCACCCACTCCCGGCTTGAAAAAACAACCTGCACTACAATAAAATCTGGAGTTGGGGTCGAATGGTACCTCCATACTAGGTGATGTATCCTGCAAATGCTTATCTGAGTCCAGCCCGGTTTAGGTGGGGAACCAACATTCCAACAAACAGTCATGGAAGAGTTGCGTTTGACTGAGAAGTCTTTGAGCTTTTCCCAGCTGTCTTTGAACTTGGTAGGTAACCATGATCGGATGTAGCAGTTGAGATTCACCCTTGGATGTCGTTTGACACTGTATAAATTTATTGTCCACTTTCATTGGCTCACTGCAACCGGACTATTAGTTGTTTCAGATAAATCGTTGATAACGATTTACCATCTACATTTATGTCATCTAAAGGTGAATATGGTTAACCACAATATCTAATTAAGATGGGTATCGTTAACTACATTTGAGGCTCGTCAAATCTGCAGGCACAACTTCATCAGGAAGATCGTTTGGGCTCATCTACAAGGATAATGGCTAACTGCATTTGAGATGTATTATCGTCATTTGGGGAGGCAATAACCAACTCTGGATAATGATTTATCTGGTTAGCCGTTACCTACATTTGAGGTGTAATATAATCGTCCAACATAGAAACTGTATTTAAGTACTTAACCATTGTAAAAATGTTGTATCGAGAAAGACTTTATAAAATTCCTTATCTCAGATTTTTTCTCCAATCCTTTAGTTTTCTTCATGGTATCAAAGCAGGGGCTTTGATCCTATGCATTTCATCTTGCCAGATCTTCAGTTTGGTTATCGCACATTACCAGGCTATTGCTAGTGATTATCGTCTTCAGCATCTTCAATTTTGTTTAATGGTTTTTATAGTATTAGCAACTGTGCCAGTCTATCTGAGAATGCTCAAAAATCAACAGTCAATCCTTTCTTTCTCCATCATTCAGATAATTCAAGGATATTGGAGATAACTACTCGATGTGGAGTAGAGACATGGTTATGGCACTAAGTGCTAAGAATAAATTGGGTTTCGTCGATGGATCAATCATGAAACTCGAATATGCATCACCAAATGTTGCTATATAGGAGTAGTGCAACAATATGGTGTTATCTTGGTTACTCAACTTCATTCACAAGGATCTAGTAGCCAACATTATCTATGCTCAAACAGCAGTTGAGGTATGGGCAGAGCTTCGTGAGAGGTTCTCTCAATCAAATGCTATCAGAATATATCAAATCCAACAAGAAATAATCAATCTCAAGAAAGGACAATCTTCAGTAACAGTGTATTTCACTAAACTGAAGGGGTTATGGGATAAAATGCCCACATATATTGAAATTTTGCCTTATTCGTGTGGAGCCATGAAGGTCATTCATGACCTCCAACAATGAAAAATGCTTGTTCAATTTTTGATGGGCCTTAATGATAGTTTTAGTGTCATCCAGAGTCAATTACTCCTCATAACACCCTTACCAAACATATTCAAGGCATATTCATTGATAATTCAAGAAGAACGACAACGTGACCTTTGTCTCATGCCATCTCATAAACCGGTCATCGAGGCAATCTGCCCATCAAAACTGACACACTGAAGATAGGCCAGACGCATCCCAGACCAAAATGCCACCATTATAGGCGTCTGGGTCACATCAAAATAAGATGCTACTATCTTCATGGTTTTCCTAACCGATCAAGGGGTTCTTCTAATGCTCTCTTCACCAGCTAGGCTAATGTCAATGCATGTTCCTCCACAACCGAACCCGAAAAACCAAATTTCAGTCCCTTTCTTCCCAAACTTACTCAACAGCAACATGATAAGATCATGACCATTGTCAATCTAGATAACCAAAATACTCCATCTATAACCAACCTTGCAGGTAATATACCCAAACCATTAATTTGTTTATTTACCTCTCAATGTTGGATTATAGATTCAGAGGCCACAAATTACATCACAAACTCAATATCCAACCTTTCATAGTCGGTGTTGATTTTCTCTCCACCCATCGGTCTCCCTGATGGGACATTCGCCCATGTCACTCACACTGGCACTATCATATTGACTTGTCATAACCTTACACAATGTCTTATGTGTTCCTCATTTCAAATTTAATCTCATTTGAGTTAGTAAGTTAATTCATGATTTGAAATATGATGTGTTTAAAGAATATCATTGTGCTTTTTAGGACCCACACTCGAAGATGATGATTGAAACAGGTAGGCTGCAAGAAAACTTGTACATCCTTGAGACCGGTGGTAATCATGCTTTGAATGCTTTATCCCCTCCCATTTGGCACCTTAGACTTGGACATTTATCGAATTCTTGATTTCAAATTATTATTAATTCCAATAAAGTTAATGAAAAAGTTTTTCATGAACATTGTTCCATTTATCACAAGGCCAAATAAATCAGATTGTTGTTTTTTCATGAGACCATATCATCTTTCAAATCATTTTAATTACTATATTGTGACATATGGGGTGCATATCAAACTCTCTATGTCAGGAGCACATTTCTTCTTGACTATAGTAGATGACTACAATAGATGCACGTGTATATATCTAAGGTATAAGTCAGAGGCATTCAATATTATCAAAAAATTTATCATGTTGATCCAAAATAAATTTCAAACCAACGTTTTGAGCATTAGATTTGATAATGGAATCAAATATTTTTTAAATAACATGCAACTTTATCTTAAAAAAATGGAATCAACTACCATCATAGTTGCGTAGCAACCCCGCAACAAAATAGAGTTGTTGAACGCAAACATAGAGATTTATTGAATATGGCTTGGGCCCTCCGATTTCAATCAAATTTATCGATCAAGTTTTGAGAGGAATGTGTTCTCAGTGCTACATACTTTATCAACCGACTCTCCTCAAAACCCTTGATAGATAAAACTCTTTATGAAGTGTTATGTAACTAAGCACCTAAATATGATCATTTACGAATATTTGGATGCTTATGTTATGTGCGTTTCACATCAATCATACCCATAAATTTGACACACATGCTAAATAATGCATTTTTTAGGATATCCATATGGTTAAGTTGGTTATAAAGTTTATGATCTTGAATCTCAAAAGATATTTGTTAGCCGAGATGTTAAATTTTATCAAAATATTTTTCCTTTTCAAGATTATCTAGCTCCTCCTTTTGATGCTAATCATGCTATACACATTCCCATATTTGAACTCCAAGACTTTTTACCCCAGCATCAAGCTCTTGAGCCTTTGCCCACCCTCCTGAATGCCTCAAATGATACCGCATTATCGCCTCCTTCTGACCACTCGCCCAATCCTAATACCACTCATAGCACCCAAGCCATCTCTCACTTTTGCATATATGATCATTTTCGCCAACCACCCTCAATTTCAAGTGTTACTCTGCAATCCCTATACTTCAATCGGATGACTCGTGTGACGTGGCTCCAAATATCCACCATCCTCTTAACCATTACCTTGCATACCAACGCTTCTCTCCTTCATATAGACTTTTCTTAGCCGCTATCACCCAAAATCCAATTGGCCGTTACATTAATTAGACATCAATAACATTTTTCTTCATGGCGACCTTGATGAAGAGATCTATATGAAATTATCACCCGGCTTCGTGCGTGAGGAGGAGACTCGAGTTTGTCGCTTAAATAAATCTCTATATAGATTGAAGCAAGCATCAAAGCAATGGTTTGCTAAAATTTTAAATGCTTTAAAGAAAGCAAACCTCAAACAATCTCTAGCAAATTATTCTTTATTTTTTGTTAATATCAATAGATAAGCGAACATATATTCTTGTGTACATTGATGATGTGATCATCACGGGAAATAATTCAAAAATGGTGACACGGCTCAAAGTGTTCTTAGATAGATCTTTTCATATCAAAGATCTTGAAAAATTATAATTCTTTCTTGGAATTGAGGTAGCTTGATCCAAGAAAGATATTTTCTTAAATCAAAGAAAATATACTCTTGAGTTGTTGAAAGAAGTTGGGCTACAAGGATCCAAACCAATCGACGTGCCCATAGAACCAAATCATAAATTGTATCACTCTAGCGAAGTTATCAAAGATCTAACATCTTATAGAAGGTTTATTAGAAGGCTCATATACTTGACCATAACTCGACCATATATAACATATGTGGTCCACATTTTCAGCCAATTCACAAGAACCAAGGCAATTATATTGGGAAGTGACTATAAAACCCATAAGGTACTTAAAATCGACATCGAAACAAGGAATTTTACTAGTCATAAGGAGATTTTAATTTATCCTACTATGTGGATTCAAATTGGGCCGGTCAACTACAGGTTATTGTACCTTGTGGTGTCATCAATTTTTTATAAAACTAGGAAACAAAGCAAAGTAGAGTATCGAGCTCGTGTCTGCTGAAGCCGAATATCGTGCCTTGGCAGCAGGTACGTGTGAAGTAACATGGTTGTTAACTTAACGGTATGAGAATTCTACAAAATAAGGCTGCAAAGATCTTTTGTGATAATCAACCATAGATGCATATAACAGCCAACCCAGTTTTTCATGAACGGACAAAGCACATCAAGTTGGATTGTCACTTTGTGAGCGAAAAAATTACAGCAAGCAGTCATTTGCAGTAAATTCGTCCCCAGTAAAAATAAAAAAGCAAATATATTTACAAAAGTTGTGGGACCTAATCAGTTTATTCATTTAGTAAGCAAGATGGGCATAATTAATCCTGAAAAGCCCATATTAAGGGAGAGTGTTGAAGATTGTGTATCCAACAAAAAATAAAAAAAATGTTAGCTACAAATCAGGAAATGAAAGCCATTGGGCAAAATAAGAAAATTTAAAACAGCGTGAATTGATTGTCTGGCTGGAGAAAGATGTTATAACAGTTTTTGAATCCCTACTATCAAGGGATCATTTTTTCTTTCTTTTGTACATTTTCTGTTTAACAACAGTGTAATACGAATTGAATATAAGTTACCAAATTCATTTTACCTCTTTACTTTTATGGGCACACACGTATCCCGTCTCTCACAGCTCAACAAAGGACATTGACAAAAAGGACAGGAGACACATAATTTTTGTAAAACCAATATATTAAAAATAGTATACAAGAGGACATACAGGGCAGGAGAGCCAATTGAAGCATCCTGTGAGTCTGTGACATAGCTTATGGTGCAAAATAGAAATATATTCTCTATGTCTAAACAAAGATAACCTAGGCAGTTTTTACAAAAGGAATTGGAGAATCAATTTTCTTGGCAACCTTAATTAACCTCTCTACACCGAGTACATTTTTGGCATAGGGCAACTATGACTAATTTCTTCAACTCAAGTTCTAAATGAATTTTGCACTTAACCTCTTTATAAAAAGACTATGTTTGGCATCACCCAGGACGGTGACCAAGTTCATGAACTTCAAAATTTCCAATACACTACTCTAGCAGTAGAAACCTTGAAGTTCATGAACATAATTCACATTTTCACATGATGCAATGATCATAAGGCCTCCATGGCAGCTTCCTCCTGGGCATATCTCATTACAGGTGCTGTACCGGCTTCGATCATGCCAAATTCGTCATTGGACTCACCGGAGATCTCCTCGAGAGATCGGCCTGAGGTCTCGGGCAGCAACAAGCTGAAGAAAAAGCCGAAGAAGTTGGCCATGGAGAGGGCTATCAGTGTTCTCTGGACATGGTTTCCTGTGCTGCCCACACCGGTGATGTTGATCATGTGCGCAGCCTGGCTAGTGTATAGAATGGCGAAGGAGCCAAAAATGGCGCCCATCCTACCAAAGGAAGCACATATTCCGTGGCATGTTGACCGAAACCGAGCTGGGAAGAGCTCGGCTGCGATGATGAAGGTGGTGCAACTGGGTCCGAATGTGGCGAAGAAGAAGGTCAAAGAGTACAGGAACACAAACCAGATATGGTGACCCCCACACAGCTCGGTCCCGCATGCCTTGCCCCGCCAGTGCTTGTATGGGATGGACAAGACCAACAGGAACACAGTCATGCCGCCAAACCCAACCAGCTGGTTGAACTGCCTGCCTGGAAAAGAATGAGCCAACCAAGTCAAACATCTTTATCTTTGTTCTATTGGCCACCATCTGTGAGATGGACGGTGATTGTCCACCTAACTTTGGATACTAGACCAGGGTTTTGAGTTGTAGTGTTGCCAAGGTGTGAGTTAAGGTCATGTTGGCTAGGCTTAGACCTGGTTGAGTGAACAAGTCAAAGGCTGGCATAGCACCCAGTATTGCCTTGAGTGCTGATCAAGTGGACTCAGTCAAGGATTGGTTTAACAAAAGGAATGTGGCATCTGACTAATGGCTTAGAGGAGGCTTTGTTTTCGCACCAAGTCTCACGAGTCATGGCTAGGTCTAAGGCTTGGTTGGTTCCTCACATTTTCAATTGGGTCCTCTTCAAGTCTATCTTAGCATTGAGATACAATTATTGAAAATAATAATAATTCAATAATTGTATCTCAATCCTTCCCAAGATACAATTATTGAATATTCATTCAAAAAAGAGAGAGACAGTTCATGAATATCGATATAAAATATTCATAAGTCCATCTTGGTGATCAATGCACCCAGCTGGTGCAATCTTGCATCTTTTCCTAGTCTATCTATGTTTTGAAGGTGAAGGTCATAAAGGGTTCTGATCCAAGTGTAGGATCCGTAATGTCTCCAAGCATGTCTATTCAATCATGGTATAGACAGTTCCCTAGGTTCATTTTCAGGTTCATCTGGGCAACAAGTCTGTCAATATGCATTCTGGTTCAGACTGGTACAATTGGGTTTACCGGATTATCAAGTGGGATTGGTGGTGTCAGGGTCCTATAAGTCTTCCGGAAGCAGGCCCATCTCTGACACCCCCTCCTTTTAATATATATTTTTTTATCTTTTTAATGAAGAGCTTACCTTTATTGGGCTTAAACATGCTAGGTTTAAAACCAAATGTGGACCCTGGATCTGGTCTGTCCATAACCCAAATTCGTAAGCTGGAGAGACCCAGTCTATATCCAGTTAAGCCAAGACTCCAATACAGAGTCACAAGCTCACCCGGATGGAATCCCCTGCCTAACATCTTGAAGATGAACAGCAATGACTGGCACAAACATTTGAATTTTTGGGTTCATCTTTGGTACCGGTGAGGGTACCATAACACTTCAGTGGAAAGTTTAGTAAGAAACATATAGATGTGTGTCATATTCTTTTAATAAGAAACATGCTTTGGATCTAATTGTAATGATAATAAAAAAAACAACTTTTTGGTATAAGTGAGCTACTAATTTTTATGTTATTTTAAAAAGGGTAAATGTTTGCTACCCTTGCAGGTTAAGGAACCCTTAGTAAAAAAAAAAACTGTAATATTCTTAATTTTTGAGGTTTTTTATATATCTGACCCTCCAGATGTGAAATACATGTTTGGGTTAGTAGAAATGGGTGCTTGGATCATGTTATTCCAATGTGTATGTAAAGTTTTTCAGCGGTTGAAAAATCAATTTACGTCAAAAAAAAAATGATCCAAGAGTCAATTCCTACTAATTTGACTCTGCTGAACACATCTGCATTCATGGGGTTAGATTTGATCAAAACAACATCAAACTATGAGAGAACCAACTTGGGGTTTACTTCTCCACGAGAGTACCAAATACTTTCCCATTTAAAACTCTGCCTACAGTCTAGGTATGAAAAATCTTTTAGTTTGATGCATTTTCTCACTGAAAGAACCACTATGAAGACCGCATCCATATGAATATGAGCACACAACAAAACCATTCAAATGAAAAAAACATTGGAAATCGGAGAGGCTACTAGAAAGTACGGTACCATTGAAGGTACCAAATGCAAGCCCTTAGTAAAACGAGGAAAATATAAGAAGAAGAAAGACATACCCAAACGGTCAATTAACAAGACGGCGCACCAATATCCAGGGAAGATGGAGACGGAGGCGAGAATCACCTGACCCTTGGCCATCTTAAACACCTCCTCAATACCGTTAATCTTTCTCGCATCAGGAAGCCACCCAATTGCTGTAAAGATATCCTTATTGAACAGTATCTGGCTGTAGTAGCATATGTCAAAGAAGAACCATGCACCAGCTGCACCAACAAGGTGACTACCATGGCGTACCATGAACTTTCTCGAGAACAAACCATATTCCTGGTTCTCCATGAAATCGAAACTCTCAGCTCCATCGTCCATTTCTATGCTCAGGACCGACTTCATCTCCGATACCGCCTTCTGCTTGTCCTTGAGGACCAGAATGGTGAACCGAGCGGTCTCAGGCATCCGCTTTCGCCAGTAGTATGTTAGCAATGCCGGTACCGCACCGAACATGAGAATGAACCGCCACAAGTAGTCGGCCTCCGGTACGGTGAAGTATACCGGCATGTTGGCCGATTCGACGGACTGCTGATACTTCTTGTTGAAGAAATGGGCTAGGACGGTCGCGAACACACTCGAGGCTAGGATACCGAACCCTTGCATGCCAAAGATGGCTGCCATGAAGGCGCCACGGGTTTTCTTATTGGCGAATTCAGCCATGATTGTTGCCGAGAGTGGGTAGTCACCGCCGATGCCAAAACCGAGCCAGAATCTGAAGAAGCAGAGGGTTGTCATGACTGATTTGGCACTGTGGCCGAAGGATAGGCCGCTGCAGAGGGAGCTCACCTGCTGTGCAAGACGAAACACTGTAAAAAAAAGCAGGCTTTTTTTATGCTTAATAGCCGAGGTGAAATATGAGGATTTTTCTATTCATCAAATGGTACAATTGGTTGACACATGCTTTGTTCATGGTGTGTCAAGGGAGGATCAGATGTAATGTGATTGCACACTTTAAGTGTGCTGCTACACCTGATCACTTCTAAAAGTGTACAACCACATTGCACCTAATCCACCCTTGTTTGTTGGCACAAGGTATCTTTAGTCACTGGGGAGTGCATCCAGCTTTGGCCTTGCAGAGGGACACATACCCCAGGTCTTAAGGACGGTGGATCAGGTGAAATCACATTGCACACTTTGAGTGTTCCACTGCACCTGACTGCCCTCCATCTCTGGGATACAGGCCCGATCAGGTCCAGCGGCGGACTAAGGTGTACAATGTGATTGCACCTGATCGAAAGTCGGCTTTAAACTTGTGAAGTCCCTTCAACTTGGGATGCTGCTAGCCAACCCTTACACAGATGAGCTAAGCTCTGATGGGCATGGTGTAAGAAATCATAGCAATAAGAAGAAGAAGATGACTTTGATCAAGTCATGAGACCTGCAAGATGACTTGGTTTGTGTTTGGATTAATGTTATCAGAATCGGTCGAATATATCGGCCACCTTCACTTGTTCAATTGAAAATCGGCTCGAGTTTTTTTTTTGTTAATTGACATTTGTTATACTGTTTAAGCACTGAATGAATATTTTAGAATTTGATTAAACCCTATAAATCATCATTTACTTCATCTTTGTATTTTTCTTGTTTTAAATAAATTTTTTGAAATTTGTTATTTTTAATGGTTTTTGAATTTTATAGAAAATTAATTTCTTAAACAGAGATTCAAAATGATTTGAATTCAGGCTGTTCTTTCTGAATCTTTTTGAAAAAAATGATTTGGGAAATTGAACACCTGGAACATGTTTGGGCTCCATTCATCCAACCTGAGCACTCTTGAACCCAAACCCAAGCCGAGCAACACCTTAATGGATCTGATATCTGACCCATGGCCAGCACTATTTCTTTGCTTTATCACAAGGGTAAGTAGAATGTAAATTCTAAACCGTGCAGGGGAGGGACAATATTTTGTAATAATATTTGAAGGCACAGGCGAATGTTTGGTATTCTTACGGCCTTAGGTCCTGTTTGTATGACAGCAAAACCTGGTTTTGACAAACCAGATTTTTAGCAAACTTGGATTGCCAAAAATTTATTTAAATTGATAAAAATCATGGAAAATATATATATTAAAATATAGGTGATGTCAGCAGGTTCTGTGTGTGGCCCAGAGCTCTCTGACATAAGCTATTTGAGTTAGTTATAATTTGAGAATTTTTTTGTTTTTTACTTTTAAATTTAAGCAAAAATCAAGCAAAATTCAGATTAAATTCAGACAAAATTTAGAGGCAAAAATAAGATTAGATCCACCTCAAAATGTAAATTGCATTGGGGACCTGTTTTTTCCAAAAATAGAATTACAGTTGGCCCAAAAAATGCATTTTTTCAAAAATGGCTGACCTTTATTTTTGACATTTTTGTGGATTGGATCAGATTGCATCATGTGATTATTGCATACACGTAGGTTTTTTAAGATCTTTAAAAATCAATGGCTCATAATGTATCACGATTTCATGACTTATAACAACTTGTTTTATGTTGAAAAAACATGACCCAAAACAAGATTTCTATCAAATATACTATGTTAGTACATCTTTAAGGTCTGACTGAGAAGTTTCTGGTAAGTGGGAGTAGGTGCTCCCATTACCATATATATATATATATATATATATATATATATAAGCAAAACGGAGACTCACCGCCATGATGAGGATAGTCATGCCATAGGACTTCTTTCGACCGAGCCGGTCTCCGAGCATACCGAAGAAGATCTGGCCGATCATGGCGCCCCACAGGGGAGTGCCATAGAGTGTTGCAGTGATGGGGGTAGGAAGAAGGCCAGGCTTGTTAACGGATGGATTGTAATAGTAGAGCCGGCCAAGTAGGTTTATGATGCTGGAGACACAGAATATGTCATAGGCATGAGTGAAGAATCCGATGCCCGCAATGATGACTGCATTGAAATGGTATAACTGGATCCTGGCCTTGTCTAGAGCTGATAGGAGGATATGACCATTACTTTCAGACATCTTTTTTTTTTCTGTTTCTCTGAAGATCCTCTTCTGAAGGAGGGAAGGGAAATATGAGGAAGATGGTGGTGGGCTTTGAGTGACGATGCAAGAAGCAATGTGCATTTGCGGATGAGAGGGAGAGTCGGTGAGTAGAAAATGTAGAGACGAAGGAGAGAGTGAGAGAGAGAGAGGTGGAGGGGTGTGGAGTGATTGCAGGAATGCAAGCTGAAAATAGTGCTCCTGCCTGATGGGTCGAGGGTGGTGTATGTTCCCCTGGAACACGGGGCCGCGTGTTTAGGGGTCCGAATGAGTGCCAGCTGGTTATGTACGGAGGAAGATCTTGGGTTTTGCAATATTCCTTCCTTCGTACACAACCAGCCGAATGAGTGCCACGTGGCACTCATTCGGACCCCTGAACACGCGGCCCCGTGTTCAGGGGGTAACATACAACATACAACCTGCTCGGGATGTAGAAGCTTTGAATTTGGATGATGTGGCCAATACCAGATACAATTAATTGGATGTTCCCTAATAAGGTTCGAATTCGGTTTTGGATGGTGAAAAGCTAATACCAAATTAATCTGATTTGGATATCCATCAAAGCTGCATATCCTTTGGATTTAATAGCAAAAACCCGAAACCTTAGAACCTGCATCAGGCTATAATTGGATATGGTTCCGGCTTACCAAATCTTGAGTAAATTAAGTTAGGTTCGGTTGGAAATTGGATAAAATCCGAGCTATTGACATCCCTACTTGGCATGAACGCATAGCCATGAACACGACCAAGTTAGCTGGTCGTTGAGCGTAAGGATAGTGGTGAGGAAATTTAGGCTAAGTGGTTGACTTCATCCATTAAATCTTCTCTCTCTCTCTCTCTCTCTCTCTCTATATATATATATATATATATATATATATATCACTACAAGAAAAATGTTAATTAAAGACGAAATATTGCGACGGATTTTTTCTGTCGCAAATTTACGACAGATTAGCTAGAAAAAAATTTCATCATGAATTCGTCGCTAAGTAGCGCCGGATTAGCGATGAAAAACTTTTACCACTAATTTGTCACTACTGAGCGACGAATTAGCGACGACAAATTTTTCGTCGCTAGTTCTCAATACAAGAAAAATAATTTAGCGATAGATTTAGCGAGGGAAATTTTCTGTTGATAATTCATCGCTAATTAGCGACAAAAAAATTCCCTTGCTAAATCCGTCATTAATTTTCGATTTAAACCGACACATCAAGAGCGCAAATTTTTTCCTCTCTCCCCATTCAAAATTTAAACCGATCGAGCAATTTAAACAGACTTCATAAGCCGAAGGGATGATATCGGAGGACGGTGACGAGGCAGAATGGCCGGTTGTTGGAGGACGGCGACGCCGGAGAGCGCGCCGGTTCACGGAGGACAGCGATGAGGCAGAGTGGCCGGTTGCTGTAGGACGGTGATGCCGGAGAGCTCGCTGGTTCATGCAGGACGACGACGAGGCAGAGTGTCCTGTTGCTGGAGGATAGCGACGCTGGAGAGTGCGCTGATTCATGGAGGACGGCGACGAGGCAGAGTGTCCGGTTGCTGGAGGACGGCGATGCCAGAGAGCACACTGATTCTGTGCAGAAGACCCGCAGTGGCGGGTCGGTCCGTTCGGGTCTAAGACCCTTTGCAACGCCTGTCATGTGTGGTACAAGTCCGGCATTGCTGCCGGAATACCGCCCGACAGGGAGCAATTTTTTTATTTTTTTATTAAATTTAGTGACGGATAATTTTTGTCGCAAAAATGTAACGGCGGATATCGTCCATCGCTAATCCATGATTTTCTTGTAGTATATATATATACATATATATATATATACACACACACACACATGAGTCACTAGAATATGAAAACTAGAAATATGGGCATTTTCAACCAACAATTTTTTTTGCAAAACCAACCATGTGAATGAGCTTTGCATGTTGAATTTGCTAGGAATCAACCATTAGTTAGTGTATTTTTGATAAAATTTTATAATTTTTGAATGTATGAATATTTATTAAGATTATGAGCCATTGATTTTAAAGCCTTAAAATAATCTTGTTTATGCATCAAAATCGGATGATCCAAGAGTGGGTTCTTATAAAATCAAGCATGTAGATCACATCCCTATGATTAGATTCAAGAGAAAATAATAAAAAAACTATGAAAATTGTAGCTCACACATTAGTTTTCATATTTCCAGTTATCATATATTGGTGACTATAAATATATATGTCCATGCTAAATGAGATTTTTGGCCTTTTCTGTGTTTTTTTGTGGTTTTGACAACGCATAAACGTATTGGGCATGATCAATTTACTAGGAATCCACACTTGAATCATGTGTTTTCGATGAAAAAATGATATTTGGAGCCTCAAAATTTTACAAAGATTTTGGACAGTTGATTTTTTGAACCTTATAAAAACCTACCCGACATATTTCATTTAGCATGGATATATATATATAAGTCACCACAATATGAGAACTACCATGTGAACCATGATTTTTATGAATTTTTTATTCTTTTCTCTTGAATCTCACCATATAGATGTAATCTACACACTTGGTTTATAAGGACCCACTCTTGAATCATCTAATCGGCTTATAATCTTCATAAATATTCATGCATTAAAAAATCATATTTTTCATCAAAAATACATGATCCAATATTTGATTCTTACCAAATTTACCATGTCAAACACATCTACATGGTTGGATTTGCAAAAAATGCATCGAAAAATGCCCATATTTCTAGTTCTCATATTCTAGTGACTCTCTCTCTCTCTCTCTCTCTCTCTCTCTCTCTATATATATATATATATATATATATATATATATATATATATATATATATATATATATATTTATATTTATATTGGTCTGGTTTGCATAGATCTAACCACCATATGTTATATGTAATACATGTGTTTAGAATGATTTACTTTATTAGCGTCTTTATTGGTATCCGATATACCATAAGGTTTGATATTCAAGGTGTCAAAAAGTAAAGCTAACAATTCATGAGTTTCAAATTGTGGTAGTCCCATTCATATTCGCCGGAAGCTTCTTGTTACATGGGAAAAATTGCTCTTCTGGAAGCTCGCTTAGGAAGCGGTAAACACTTAGCTTTCCCAAAAAGAGGAGAAGCTTTGAAAATTTTACTTCTGAAATATAGGAATCTTGATTCCCTTTAGCAAATTTAATTAATGTTCCCTCACGCTTCTTATCACTTCCACTTGCTTTCTTCTCAATTTTTATGTGAACCTTCCATAGAAATAATATTTTCTTTAAAAACGCAAGGACAATCTCTCTCTCTCTCTCTCTCTCTCTCTCTCTCTCTCTCTCTCTCTCTCTCTCTCCGAGGAAAGGGTAAAAGGTTGGTAACCATCCAACGTAATACAAGTATAGTAGGGATTCTGTTGCTTGCTATTAACACGCCAAAGAGATCAACTATCTCATCAAAGAGATGAACATTCCCAACTATCTCATCTTTATCGCTTCATCAATTAATCATGAATATCACCAATGGGGGCTCGCTTGTTTGACAGGAGCAGTTAGTGCACACCTTGTGTCGGGACGTTGCAAGTTCGAACCTCAAATGGTATGGTTGTATAGCTGGTAGGGGTTCTTTCTCTGTAAAAAAAAAAAGGAAATCATGAATATGCAATTTTCAACCCCCCCCCCCCCCCCCAAACAAAAAAAAAAAAACCGAAAAAGAATAACAAAACAAAACCACCCTCCTCATGAATCTCTCAATCCAATTTTCATGCTTGTGCGTACATGAGCTTAGCACACTTGGCTAGGTGCGTCAGCTTAAGACATTCAAGCTGAAGGACATTGTGAGTTCGATACTGGGTGTGTGCCCCTTTCACAAGACTGGAGCAAGAGACTCCCTGGTGAGTAAGTGGCCGGCCGGCCTTGGGGTTTTACGCCGTCGAGCATGGCGACCATAGTTCCACAAGACTTTTCATTATTGCAGAACGTCAAGTTTTCCTGTTTAATAAACAAGAAACCAAATTACCAAATTCACACTTATTTGTCACCATACTTAAAATATGAGTCCCTATTATACATCTGCATCAACGAAACCCAAGGTCTATTTTGCACTACTTCTAGCCCACTGAAGTTCATTGCTGGTTGATCAATCACCTTGTTTATTATCTCATTAATATATAGCTACAGCAAAGGCTTATATGAAAAATGATAACAATAATAATAATGGTAATAATAAACTCAACGTCTTAGCAGGAAAATGCTCAACTCCTGGCCTATGCAACCAGCCGGATTGATCATATGGAATGACTCGGAATCAGCCGAACCGGTCACCCTGGAAAAACTGGCCCGGAGGTAGATGACGCGCCCGTCTTCGCCCTCAGCCTTGCTGGGCAGAAGCCCGGCCCCGGTTGAAACCAACTCCATCGACTTGAGCACCGCCAAGTCATCGTCCAACGCCTTCCTTATTGACGCGAACCCCGCGTTCCGGCCATTGCAAAAGACAGTCCAAACTGGGACCTCCCAGAGGTGGCACTCCGATCCGGTCCGGCCGCACTCGAGGGCGAGTCGGACCATCCCGTCCTGCATCTCACTGGCCAAGTAGTTGGTCAGCATTGGGAGCTCAAGGAGCAGCAGGGGGAGGCTCTTGGGATCTTCCTGGATGCAGAACATGATGCGCTTGTTCCGGTGGCCGTAGAAAGTGCCGGTGACTGGAGATGCGGCCGTCGAGGCCACCTCGCCATTGGGGACGGGCGGCACGGCCTCGCAGACGCACGGTGGCACCATGAGCTCGACCAAGAAGCGAAGGGCGCGGTGCCACCGAAGCTCTTTGTTTGCGTTTGCAGAAGCTGAGCGCCGGCTCGAGACTTGCTCGACCATTGCTGCTGGTCCGAGTCTCCAGTGTCTCACGTTTGGAGAGTCGCTTGGAGAAGGAATGAAATGTAGGGAACGTCCCCGTTTACCCTACTATATATCTTTCATCTTTGTACTTTTTTAAGTATAATTTACCCGATATTTTCAGCTTATAAGTTTTTTTTTTAATTACAATTCCTCTTTTTCTATGAGTCTATCTAATTCATGGATGGCATCAAATATTAGGAGAGATTTGTTCACTAGGTTTGAGGTCATATATTGGGTATGGGTCCAGAGTATGCTGAGTCCGTTGACAGTGATTTGGGACTAGCTAGGGATGTCAACGAGTTGGTCATACATTTCACTTGGGATGTGTTCGAACCTGGATCCAACTCTGAGGTGAGGATGCGGGGTCTGGATCCTTGTCTTACCAGATCTACCAAAAGGCAAAACTATACCTATAGGTTGTCCCACATAAAGATGTAAACGGTTTCCATTGGATTTTTTCCAATACCATATTGGACGAATCGGATGTTGGCTAAACGGATTCCAATTCGAATGGTGAAAAAGCTCATATACCTGCTCTACTTTTTTACATGTAAACGAATTTAAATATCCATCAAATTTGGATATTTGTTGGATTCGGTCTTAAAAAGTGAAAACCATGTCTGCATCCAGTCATAATTAATTGGATATGGTTTTGGCTTACCAAATGCAACTAAATGGAATCGAATTGGGCAGGATATCCGATAAAAAATCTGATTCATTGACATCCCCAGTCCCACAAAGGTCACACAAACCAAACCTAGACCAGCACCACATCAAAGCAGTGGATTAACGACGATCACATTCTGTCGTTAATCCGTCGCTAATAGGCTTAGCGACGGATTAGCGACGATGAGGCGACGGTATGCTTACGTCGCGAATTTTTCGACGCTAATTGGCGACAGAATAAATTTGTCGCCCGGTCCGTCGCTAATTGCGACGGAATAATGAGCGATGTATTCCGTCGCCAATCCGTCGGTACTAAACGACGACCTCAGTTGGCGACGGATTTACATCCGTCGCTAAGTCGTCGCTAGATTTATATGCATAGCGACGGAAACATCCGTCGCTAATCCGTCGCAAACACGAAAAAAATAAAAAAATAATTTGAAAATTAAATACCGAGAACGGTACAATTTATATTTCTTGTACAATTTATATTTACTGTAAATAAAAAACAAACTACATATAAAAGGAATCTACAACAATTAATCATTCCACCTTAAAATTAACAAGTTTAATTATTTATAATTCAACAATTACAATTTGAAAACAAAAAAAATAGAACTTCTTCAACACAGTTCTCTAATCATCACCAAGATTTTGTGTGTCTTCTTGTTCATTGCCTTTATCTGTCCCTTCAGCTCCTCTACGCTGATTATCGCTAGCAGCCTACACAAGAAAAGAACAGTCAATATTGATAAACAAAATATAATGAAATAAATTACACACTATATGTGATTCTATCATGTGCTCATATGTGTTCTAAGGCAATAAAAAAACTTTATATGTGATTTTATCATGCTCATATGTGCTCTAAGGCAGGCAAAAAACTCTATATGTGATTCTATCATGAATTATATGTGTTTTAAGGCATTAAAATTTAACTAAACAACTAACCTAACATTGTTATTTAATCAAAATCTATAGTGAAATTCAGTAAAACACTTAGTAAAATTCAGTTAACAAACAACAACATTTCATTACAGGATTCAAAAATCTGATGACCATGTAATCTGGCATTGATCAAAGATGCTCTATTAACAATCGGCGAAAAGCTTAAACAGAGCTCTGATTAAACAATCAGTGAAAATCTTTGATATCAGGAATCTTTGAAATATCCACCATAACTTAGATATCAGGCATCGAGCAAACCAAGCATTCACTGGATTCACACAAACAATCGAATTTTAAATGCTTTCTGGAACTCTATCGAGTAGTCACCAGAAACAGTGAAGTTCGCCAAAAATAGAACAATGAAATTCACTGTCAGATTGCCGAATTTTCAATCACGATTAACACCGTTTACACAGGAATTTTTGGCAGCTTCACAGTGAATAGTGATAGAAAATCACGATTCCACAACTTATACAAAGAATTCTGGCAGCTAGATGTTGGATCAAGAATTCATCAAAAATTATCAGTAGTGACCTGGAACAGAACTACAATTTGCCAAAAAAATGACAGTGAACCAGAGGCCGCCGATAGCTGCTGGAGATTTCAGAGAAAAAAAAACATTCACCGAAAAATATTTTTATCGATATAGATGATCAATCCTTCTTTAGAAACCTTTATTAATTGATGTACAAAATTATCTGGCAGTCTCCTTTACAGCAGATTCAGTTCAAACCACGCACATTGCTCAGAAATTATTTCAAAAGATCTTCACTGGAAATTCATGCATCAACATCATTTAGAGAAAATTCTGACAGAGCTTCCGTCGATCGCTGGAACTACTTTGATCAGCAATCTGATGTTGTCAAATTGAAGTTCAAAATATTTTAAACTAGTAATCAATTGAATATACTTGATTCGGACAGCTGATCAATGATCGATTTTTTTATCTTTTCCAAATTGTGATTGATCATTAGAAAAACAAACAGTAAATTGAAATAACAAAAAATCACATTAAATGCAATAGATCAGAGGCACTGGAATACGTAGTAAAATTGCAGAAAAAACTTAAATGATGCAATCTGAAAAATATAGTAAATCAAAACAGGAAATCTTAATTCTAAAGCATGATTTTAAATGAAAATTCTGAGAGGAGAAAGAAGAAGAAGAAAAAGAAGAAGAAGAAGAAGAGAGAAAGAAGAGTACATGTGCCTTGGTTGAGAAAAGCGATTGACTGCCACGCTTGCTGCCGCCGGGCTGAGTGTCTTCACCAGAGAGAAGGAAGAGGAAAGATGAGAGAAAGAGGGAGAAGAGGAAGAAGAGGTGGAGAGGAAGGGGAAGAAGCGAGGGAAAACATGCAATTCGTGAAAAGGCCCTTTTCTCAAACCCTACGTATGAGATTTAAAGAAAAAATTGTTTCATGAGAGTCCTATTCTTTTCTAAAAATTTCATTTAAAACCTCTCCTACAAAAAGTTATTTACAAAACACCTCATTTTCACTATATTTTGAAAAAATCTAAACTAACTCTAGTTTAACTCTAATTTTTTTTTTTAAAAAAACTAAAACTACTACAGACAATCACTAAAATATACACTAAATTGCAAAATAAAACTAATTTTCAAGCATTTTCTATTTTTAATCATTTTAGCATATTTACTCAAAACTAGCATAAAATTGGGTTTTTAATACATTTTCGCATGAAATCATGCATATTTTAATATGAAATAAACCCTAAAATATATGCATGATCACCTACCCCCAAGGTTTTATGGTTTATGATACACCCTACATGTGTCTTGAGGGCAATGTTTTAACCCCTAAGGGTCACCTAGAAACTTCTGAGCAAATCTCATGGTATGAACGAGGTAGACACCTCAAACAATGCCTTAGATCATGTCTTACCTAGTAGAGTTACTTGTCATGCTCTGTGTGGTTATCCTATATGCATCATTCTTTTAACTTTCATTTCTTAAAGTTAGTCCTATACAATCATCGATGTATGTCTACTAACAACTTTTAACATGTATACACATATCGTATATTTAAGGATAACGACTCACCACAGAGTCAAGTCATTAAATCACAACACTTACAATGCCCCTCCCAAGGCATAAGCATGACATTCTCAGGACATATCCTATCTCAAAACTCTAGAACTCTACACTCATTTCTCAAAATCATACATCAATTTTTTATATGCAGTAATGTCATAATTTTCTTCACACATAATACATTCATAATTTAAATCATGTCATAAACCAACAAACATATAACATCTATAAGCATCATACTGAACATCAATGTTATAGATTCCTAAGCATACTAAATAGTTGTTCTATTCAAAATAAGATAAAACTAGAGTACTTAAAACACATGTAATCACATAGAAGGATGCCTAAACTAACTAGCATGTATTTTATTTAACTAAGGATAAATTTGAAAATATTCACTTACCTGTAATGCTTAAATTTTAATTCTAAGGAATAACATTAGTCTTCTCGCAAGGTCTAATCTGAAATGGACAAATCTCTCGTATCATCATTTAAAGTTTTGTCTTTATAAAAAAATATGAAATACCCCTAAGCTTTACCGCCAAACTCTGAATTTGTTTACTCAGAGTTTGTCATCATATCCTCTGATAATGAATCATACTTGAAGAGAAGAATCCAAGGATCCAAAAATTACTTGAATATGATATCAAGGTGAAAAGTTATGCCTTATTTACTAATTGAGCATATTGAGAGAAAAATGATCTTTTTACTTTTCGATCATCCCTGTTCATATAATTTTTTTTTTATTTGTTTTGTCTTTACACCATACCTAATTCGCATTCACTACAATTCAAATTTATTTTAACTAGATCTTTCGATTGAATTATGGATCCAAATCTACTCTTATTTCAAAGCGGATTATTTAAGTTTTCAACTATAAACCTGATTGAATCTTAGATCAGGTACACCCGATCCAAACCTTCTTATGATGGTTTGACATGATCAACAATGTAAAGGACTTAGATTTAGACTAAACCAAACTAAATTCAATTTGTTTTAGATCCACTTTATGTACACAAGATCTTATCTCAGTTTGGATCCAATTTAAATTCAAACCCAGATCTGACTTATTGGAGAAATTGAGGTCTTCACCATCTCGATTTTTTATCCTGCTCTATATACATGTCCACATCTGCTTGCACGCATAAATATATTCTCAAATATTATATATTTATCTAAAAATTCTCCTTTTTTTTTCTAACACATGGTCAACCTAGTCTAAACTGAGACAGTCTAACCCAATCGCTAGCCTGACTCGATCTGGACCGAGCAATCTGCCAACAGTAGACCCGACTTGGTCTAAACAGCATCGATCTGCCGAAAGCAGACCCGACTCGGTCTTTTCTGATTATGGATCCGGCTCGGTCTGTCCATACCAAGCTGGTCTGCCCAGAAAATAGACCTGACTCAGTCTGTCCAGACAGAATCGGTCTGCCAAAAGCAAATCAGACCCAACTCGATCTGTTCGGACCGAGTAGGTCTGTCCCATTAAGTCAGATTTGAGTTGATCTGTTCAGACCGAGTTTGTTTACCGAAAATACTCAAACCCAACTCAGTCTGTTCAGACCAAGTTAGTATGTCTATCAAAAGTATTTTCTTTTTTGCTAACTAGGTCTGGGCACGCCCAGAGCAAGTCATCCCGGTCTTTTGCTGACCTGGCTCGGTCTGGGTCATGCCCAGACCGAGCGGCATGGTTGACTCGGTCTGTCGTTAAGTGCAGACTGACTCTGCCCATTGCTCGGATCGACTTTGTCTCCCTCCTGTTTCGCTATGCAGCTGCCTTTGACAACATCATGGTTGCCGACGGTTGTTGCAGGGCGCCCCCTTATTGTCCATCTCAATGAAGTGGCACTACCACGTTCTGCATTTTCTTTTTTCTTTTTAAACCTCCGATCATCGACAACTAGCCGACAATGAGGGAAGAGGGATGAACTCTTTGCCTCCTCACCGCGAACGGGAGGCAGCAGGATTCACCTCCTGCCTCTGTCATTTCTTTCTTTTTTTCCTTCCTGTCACTGACAACCTGTCGCTTGCCGCTTGTGAGGACAGAAGGAAACCCCCTTGCTTTCACCACTGATATGAGCAACAGGGACAAGGTCCTCCCTGTCCCTGTGCCTCTGCAAATCATTGAAAAATGCACGATTGTCGGCCCTTGTGATTTCTTTTTCAAAAGAATGGGATAGAGGTGGTGGTGTCCTCACTGTGTTGTGCTGCACTTTTTCTTTTTCTCCTCTTTCCTCTCAAACTATGAATCCCTCTTTCTCTTTGGGTGTCCCCTCTCTATCTCCTCTTTGCCAAAATCGATAGGGGGAAGGGAGAGGAGACCCATGACTTTTATAACCATAGGTGAGGGGCAGATGTTACCCCTCACCCCATCTTTCTTTATTGAGGGATATGTTTTTCCCCTCCCTCTCCCCACTTTTCATTCGTGGGAGAGGGAGAGGGGGTAACGTCTCTCTCCTCCCGTAACCCACCTAGGCGGCATTACAATAATATACTTCAGGAGAACTTGCTCGGAGGTAAATTGAATTACTCTTTTTCCCTTGATAAGATGCTTCTGATTAATGATGTTCCATCTTTTTTTTCAGGATTTCTTTGATCTAGGTTAATGCCACTTGAAATGTAATTCCCAAGATTGAGAACAAGGCCAAGAACAATACCTTCTCTCCCGTTTGTTAAAGCAATTATTGCCATCTCCAATTTGAGAAGAATAATAAGGTTCAGTTCTATAGTTCCCATGTGTTGAATTCAGTCCTCTACGTGAAGGTTTTACAAATTATTCATCCTTGCTTGTTTCTTGGTAACAGAGTTAAGAGTGTTTAACAAAGGGTTTCACCTATTCTTTTTTATTTTGCCTGAAATTTTGGGTGGACAGATGGACCTCAAGATTGCTCTCCCTCCCTTTGGGCTAGCCACCTACAAGCTCTGTGACAAATATGGTGAGATTTATAAAAATCTTGCGGATATATCAGAAGAAATTGCCTGAAAGTTTAAAATGGCAATTTCTCACAAGATTTTCAAACCATGACAAATATCATGATATTTATATTATTAAAAGATATTTATCTTGAAAACCCTTGAGATTTTTATTTTTAAATGTGTTTTATCTATATTTTCTTATAAAAATTATTTTTGATATTTTTAAATTTATTTTTTATTTTTGAGATTTTGCCAAAAAAATGCAAGATTTATGAAAAATTTCAAAATCTTCCAAGCTTTTCGCCTGCCGAGATTTTGCCATTTCTAACTTTTGTCACTATGCCTTCAAGATGCAAGGGATCCTATGGTTGAACTGGGGTTTCTGCGTTGTTGGTAGGAGCTATCAGTGTTCATCTCCTTGTGGTGGGACGTTGCAGGTTCAAACCCCAGTGGTACGTTGAATAATAACTGGTCGGGTCTGCCTAGCTAACCTCAGCTTGCCTTTAAAAAAGAAAAAGATGCAGATATGTGTGTTCATCATGATGATCCAATTGTGAACTGAATCTGATCCAACAAGTCCAGGATTCCAGAATAATGAAACAAGTTTGATTAACTGCTTGGGTCAGACCCACTAGATCAAAGAAATAATCGGCCTAGGTGTGGTTTATGAATTTTAGACTGGAATCCATGTCTAACATTTGCCTGGATTAAAAAGTTGTATCCAATTTAGATCGGGCTTTTATCATATTGTGAGATCCAGCAAAGGCATGGCTACTCAAAATAGCAGCCATAAGCATCAAATGGTCATTAGAGATTCGGATCAGTTTGGGTCCGAAACAGCCAGCATCTTGTCCCCAGGCCCTCTGCCACTCAGTCAACCGGGCTGGTGTAGGATCCTACTACTAGTTGAGAAGAAGAAATAGTTATGTAATTAGTAGGTTACATATATGAATTACTTGAATCCATATCTGTAATTCTGTATAGAGCTTATTGATTACATCAATCATAAATCATGTTCCAACTCTTCTTGAATAAGGAAATAACCCCGATAAAAATTGTCTATATATGGTAACTAAAAGTTAAACAAGCCCATTTGACCCACTAATTAACAGATCGGATGGCCCTCAAAATGGTGGCAATCTAAGCAGACAAACTATATTAGTTTGCCAAGGATAGCTAACGATATAGGTTTTCCGATGACGTAAAAATCATTGAATTCCAATATCGATAGCCAAAGTTATTTTGGTTTGTTATTCTTTATATTGATAAAGTTAGTCCAAATTAATTACACTTGGATCTACTTGAATCACTCGAGCATTATAATCTTTCAAAAAAAAAAAATTGAAAGAAAAGCAATGAATTTTATTAACGTATTGATCGGGTATAGTTTCTCAAAGTTTCACCAACTTTTTCTCACAATTCTTAGACATCCTTTGGGGTCAGCAGATCAGCATTCTGATCTTAATATGCTCATGTAATATCATCCTAAACTTTACACGTTACCGAGTTGGATCTCATAAGCTTAAATCCAATTGGTTTGTTTCAAAACTGGGCACAGTTTGTATGGGATGAGTCAGACCCAACATATTAACCCTAACGCCAACTTGCACATGAAGTCCTTTTTTATCATTCACGAAGGACGGGGAAACCACCCTTGGGATCAGAGACCTAGTTGCGCTGGCTAAGCCTGCAGTACTTAAGATCACTTTCCTGATGGTGTAAACCCGTGGCACACCATTTGCCCCCAGGGAGTCGCGCGGCTTTGGCTCAATGCACAGGACGTCCTTGACAACAAGTTTCTTGGACAATTCAGTGAGACCTTATTGCTGTGCTGTGGGGTAAATGCTTACAGTGTCAAAGTGCATTTTCTTAAAACATAAAACTAGATTTAATAAAAAAAATGGGAAAGAAAAAGGATCTTGCCACTGTTGTATTGATTTTGGATACAAATCTCTATTTGGGGTTGATCCTAGTTATCCATGTTGGACCCTAAGTTTTTAATCATAATTAAAATATGCACCTCATGTTTTAGAATTTTTCAGAAAATGCAAATAGACATTGTTATGGTTAATAAAAAGAAGCCCAAGATTCGTTTTGGTATTAAATTTATAGTGAAATCACAGATATGACCTTTAAAAATGTGTTCATCAATCACTTTTTCTCACTTCTCCTTCAAACTCTTTTTTACCATAAATTGAATCAATTTGTTGTGACATGAAGACAATGATGATCTATATCAACACATTTTGAGGACATCCAAAAACCATAAAAAATAAAAAAATTGAGAGAAAAAATATCAAATCAAAACCCCTTCTGGGAGTACAGAAATATTAACTACTTCAAGCCTGAATGAAGATGCGAATCTGGTGGTTTGTCCTTCCGCAGGACCTGATCCTGATTAGATGTGATACAATTCAGTAATGAACAAACTGTTAATTCATATCTCTCAAACCTAAGCTGGCACATAAATTCCAAAAGCATATTTTAGTTGTTGGAGAATAAAATGGTAATGTCCATATACTAACCTAACCTAAGTTAATATTTGCTCTAGCTGATCTGCATAAACAAAACTTTGGTACTTTTAGAAATATTCCAACCACAGGTGCATTTTGATCATGACAAAAAGTTAGGTGACGTTTTGAAACTCTCTTTTCTTTTTAAATTAAAAAATAATCGTATCACTGAAAGTGGAAGATAAAGTTTACACTAAAGCGCAATCGAAAGGAACGACCATTGGATATTGGCTTGTTGTCTCATGCGTCATATCTGATAAGCAAAAGCTCATGGTTCACCTTTAATACTACTGCTCAAACATTTAAAAGGCCACTACAATATGCTCGAGGAGGAGATTTTGGTTGTCTATATCAAGGTTGGTAGAGCTACAAAAGAATAACAAATAATACTCTACACTAAAGACAGAAATCAGTACCATGAAAGGAAATCATTTGGTATGACGTAGAGCATCCTATCCATATCATAACTGCACTAACAAAGTTCCAGCATCAACCACCATCAACTAGGCCACTGGCATACCCTAGAAGATCAGAACACGGATTCCATCGTTTGAAATAGGATGGGTTTCATCATGCATTCAATCTTAACCATCCAATCAATGGCTAAATGGTTCTGCTGGATGGCTAGGAATGAATTTATGATGAAACCCATCATATTTCAAATGATGGGATCCATTTCCAGGACATCAAATCATGTGAAAAGATACAGTTGGATTAGGACTTGGTAAAGAAGGAGGCCTGTTATGCCAAAAGCGAGAGAAGCCTCATCCCTCTCTTTCTTTTTTTGTTTGCGCCCTCGTATTGTCATCGGAGAAGGACATGAAAACGTAAAAAAGCGGATCCTATCAACTTCTTCCAACCTAAGATAATAAGCTCATGAACTTGGTCTTAAGACTTTTATCTCTAAGCTTAGTTTAGACGTGGCTTGCTCTTCTTTTTTAGTGTAAAGCAGTGTCAAACCTGTTAGGTGCAAGAAAGGAGGGGAGAGAAAATTCCAAGAAGAAACGTGGGGTATTTTTTCTTTTTGAAAAAAGTTTGGTTTTAACGAAGAGTCATACCTTTTGGAACTGATGACCCTTGGCAGAGTCACACCCGTTCAGAACTGGTGACCCTTGACAGAGTCACATTTGTGCAAATCTGGTAACTCTTTGCAAGGGTCATGTCTATTCAAAATGGGCAACTCTTCAAGAGTCATGTCCTTTCATACAGATCTCTTCCACGTCTATATAAACGTGGTTAGAGAGGTTCCAAGGGGATGGATGTACACTCTATCATCTCTCTCTCTCTTGCTTTACTAAAACTGTGAGGTCTGCAGTAGTAGTTTCTGAGGTTGTTTTCGAAGGGTGATCTACCATCGACGTGCACCAATCCAGATCGTCGAGGCTATTGTATCCTGGGGGAAAGATGTCGGACCCTGTTTGCACTGTATGTGGGGGCGAATCTTCTCTAAGGGAATTTCTTTAGTACGCCTTAGCCGTTTATACTATATTAACATGCTTCTGTTGTTTATATTATGTTTTATGCATATGTTTGTTTATTTGCATATGTCTGGATTTTGGTATATGGTGGAACCCGACATGTTTGCTCCCTGTTATTGTTTCGATCGTTTGTTGATCATGATGTCTACACTGTTATATTTTCTTATTTGTATCATGTTTTATATCATGATGATGATTGTGAAACTGTGTGATCTGATAATCGATCCAACAGTCTTAGAGAATATTCTAAGCATGTTGTCCTCTTCCGCTTTTGTACCAAAAGTGGACATGTCCGGGATGCGGGAAAAGTTTGTCGGTCAGAATTTTAAGTGTTGGCAGCAACGCATGAAAATCTGGTTCACTATGATAGGGTTGTTGTAGGTTCTGAAACTCGACTGCCCTTCGGTTTCTGATACTGACCCTGACCCTGCTGCAGTCTCTGCGGCTGTAGAGTGGAAAGAAAAGGACAATATATGTCATGGTTGCATACTATTGGCTATGTCCAACACGTTGTTCGATGTGTATTGTTCCTCGTCTACCACTGCTAAGGGCCTATGGGATCAACTTGACAAGAAGTACAATACCGAAGACCAAGGTCTTGAAAAATACTCCGTTGCCAAATTTCTGAAATATCAGATGGTAGAGGGAAAGTCGGTCACTGAGCAGGCACACGAGTTTCTGTTGTTGCTCCACAGTTTGGCTAAGGCTGAGATGAAACTTCCTGAGAAGTTTCAAGTTATGACCATCGTGGAGAAATTTCCTAAGGCTTTGGTAGACTTTGGTATGTCTCTCAAGCACCGTAGAGGGAAGATCTTTCTGGATGATCTTATGGTAGCCATTGCCATTGAAGAAGAGCATAGAAGCCAAAAACATATCGTGATGCCAACTGAACAGCCTAAAGTGAACATGATGACCAGATCTTATAAGGGCAAGGGACAAAAACCGAAATCTGCAATAAAAAATCAGTTTAAACCTAAGGCCAAAATCCATAAAAAGGCAAAGAACAAACCTTGCTGGAACTGTGGGCAGGTTGAGCACTGGGCTAAGGAATGTCCTTCCAAGAAGGCCAAAGCTCATGGGACCACAGATGGAATGCCTCAAGTCAACATGGTGACTGAGGTCGTTGGGACCAGTACTGGGTATGTTTCTGTTAACCCACAAATCTATCACATTTATGAGCCAACTGAGTGATTGGTTGACATTGGGGTTAATATGCACGTTTGTGCTGATAAGTCCGTCTTTGTCTCATACCAAGCTGTTGCAGGCAAATCCGTGACTATGGACAATTCAACGGCTGCAAAGGTGTTAAGGATTGGACACGTGAATCTGAAGTTTCCTTCAGAACGAGTTCTATCTTTACACAGAGTGCACCATGTGTCTGTAGTTAGAAGGAACATTCTACGTGGTTCATGTCTAGTTAGAGAGGGTTATGAATTTAACTTTAAATGTAATAAAGTTGTTATTTTACATTCTGGAACCTTTATTGACAAGGGGTATTTAGATAATGGTTTGTTTAAACTTCGTGTTGAACATGTTTGCAGTGATAAATTAGAAAATGATGTTTCTTTTGATTCATTGTCTAATATTGCATATAACATAGAATCATCTGATTTATGGCATAATAGATTAGGTCATGTGAATTTCAATTCTGTGAAACGCATGATGAACTTGAAAATGATTCATGAGCATTTCATTGATAAAACTAAAAAATGTGAAATTTGTATGCAAGCAAAACAATGGAGGAAATCATTCCATACGATTGTTAGAGATTCTAAAATATTGGATCTGGTGCACACAGATATTTGTGAGTTTAATGAAGTCTTAACCAGAAATCATAAAAAGTATTTTATCACTTTTATAGATGATGACACTAAATACTGTTATGTGTATCTGTTAAAATTGTTATGTGTATCTGTTAAAATCAAAGGATGAAGCTTTTGATAAGTTTCTTATTTTTAAGAATGAAGCAGAAACACAAACTGATAGAAAACTTAAAGATTGAGGTCTGACAGAGGGGGAGAATTACCTCTAATAAACTCGATGAATATTGCAAATCTATTGGCATAGTTCATGAGTTTACTGCTCCATATTCTCCTCAATATAATGGGATTGCAGAAAGGAAGAATAAAACCCTAACTGACATGATAAATACTCTACTTGAAAGTTCTGGATTACCTACCTATATGTGGGGGGATGCTCTGAATACGGCTTGCCATATTCTGAATAGAGTTCCTCAGAAGTATAAGGATAGTAGCCCTTTTGAACTCTCGAGAAATAGAAAATCTAGCTTGAAATATCTTAAAGTGTGGGGGTGCCTTGCAAAGGTACTTGTCTCAGAGCACAATAGGAAGAAGCTGAGTCTTAAAACAGTAGATGTTGTCTTTTGGGGTTATGTAGAGAACAACTATGCCTACAAGTTCTTAGTAATTAAGTCTGAGATATCTGGCATAGATGTAAACTCTATTGTTGAGCTTCGAGAAGCTACATTCTTTGAGAATGTATTTCACATGAAAGTTGGTGTACCTCAAAATCTTCCTTCTTTAAATATACCTTCAACTTTTGGTTCCATTCCCGAACATGTGGAAATGATGACAGATGTGGGGGTAGAATCAACTTGTTCCCATCCTAGACCCATTGAGTCTGAGGAAGTGGCTGAACCTAGAAGAAGCATGAGACCACGGATTACCAAGGATTTGGAAAGTGATTTTATCACTTACCTTATCGAGGATGATCCTCCCACTTTTCAAGATGCAATGGCTTCACCTGAAGCAAGGCATTGAAAAGAAACCATCAAGAGTGAAATGGACTCCATTATCTTTAATGGCACTTGGGAACTGGTTGACCTCCCTCGTGGTAGTTTCATAATTGGGTGCAAGTGGATCTTTAAAAAGAAGTTGAAATCAGATGGATCCATTGACAAGTGCAAGGCGAGACTGGTTGCCAAGGTGTTCAAACAAAATAAGAGAATAGATTACTTTGACACCTATTCTCTGGTTACTCGGATGACCACAATTAGAGTGTTTATTGCACTGGCTTTCATTTATGATCTTTCGGTCCATCAAATGGACGTGAAGACCGCTTTATTGCATGGCGATCTTGAAGAAGAGATCTATATGGATCAACCTGAGGGTTATGTGGCTCCTGGTAATGAAAACAAAGTTTGTAGACTTGTCAAGTCATTATATGGACTAAAACAAGCCCCTAAACAATGGCATGAGAAGTTTGATAATGTTATTTTATCATTTGGCTTTGTTGTCAATGAATCTGATAAGTGTGTCTATTGCAAAGTTAAAAGTGATGGTTGTATTATTTTATGCCTGTATGTAGATGATATTCTATTGTTTAGTTCCAATATCGGAATTGTGAATAAGACAAAGTCGTTTCTTAGTAGTAAGTTTGATATGAAGGATATGGGTGTTGTAAATGTGATCTTAGGCTTAAAGCTGACTCGTTCGGTTGAGTGGATAGTCATTTCTCAATCTCACTTTGTTGAGAAAATTCTTGAGAAATTTGACTATAACCAAGGGAGATCTGTAGCAACTCCATATGACTCTTTTATCCCTCTTCATAAGAATACGACTGGTGTTCTTGTGTCTCAATTAAGGTATTCTCATATTATTGAAAGTTTGATGTATCTTGCAAATTGCATGAGACCGGATATTTCGTTCTCTATGACAAAATTAAATAGATACACAAGTTGTCCAAATCACACTCATTGGAAGGCATTAAACATGGTACTTAGATACCTGAAAGAAACAATTTCCTTGAGTTTGCATTATAAGAGATTCCATGCAGTTCTTGAGGGATATAGTGATCCAAGTTGGATAGCCATAAACTCTGGTAGTTATGGCGTGACAGGATATGTATTTACCTTGGGTGGCGGCGCGGTCGCTTGGAGATCAGTAAAGCAGACTGTCTTGTCTCGGTCTACTTTTGAGTCTGAACTCTGTGCTTTAGATGTCACAGGATTGGAAGCTGAATGGTTAAAGCAACTTCTTGAGGAACTTCCTTTAATGAGCAAACTAATTCCTGCAATATTTGTGCATTGTGACAATATGACCACTATTGCAAAGATTAAAAGCACAAAATATAATCAAAAGCAGAGAAGACATATCTAAGTCAGAATAAAGACTGTAAGGGAACTGGTGTCTCAGTTAGTGGTTGTTGTGGATTATGTTGGATCCAAAGAGAACACAGCTGATCCATTAACGAAAGGACCAGATAAGTCTTTAGTCCTAAAATCCAGAGAGGGGATGGGACTGAAACCCATCAGTAGTTCATCTACAGTAGCAACCCAACCTATCTGAGTGGAGATCCCACAAAGTAGGTTCAATGTGGTAATAACAAGCTGTAGGGTGAACTGGATAGCATCTTATTTATGAGATACTATGTATATGTGTTTGTTCCTCTGATTACTCTGGAAATGTGTTGTAGCTGCTAGTTAAAAAAGAGTTAAAACTCTAAATGGGTTCAAAGCCTTCTAGGCAAGATGTTAGCAGTGCATCTCTGGAGAAGCTCACCTATGTGAGTGTGATTTTGTTGCCGCAGTATAAGGAATTGGGTTATTCTTGAAGTCACTCATGAAACATGATTCGGGCGCATGACCTTTAACGCGCTGCCCCTAAAGATTACAACCAGAACATTTATCGTGTTGTTGCTAATGAACACTTCTACACCTAAGGTTCAAGTTCAAGACTTCAGTTGACTTTGTTCCTGTGGAGATAAAGTTAGTCAACTAAGGTAGTGGTTCAAATTGAAAGGTACCATTACTGAAAGCATGATATGTCCTGTTGCAGATTATCTCATCTTGCATCTTGGTTTCCTCTTGTTTCATTCTTTGAATTTGTGGGGGAATGTTAGGTGCAAGAAGAGAGGGGAGAGAAAATTCCAAGAAGAAACGTGGGGTGTTTTTCCTTTTTGGAAAAAGTTTGGTTTTGATGAAGAGTCATGCCTTTTGAAACTGGTGACCCTTGACAGAGTCACATTTGTTCAAATCTGGTAACTCTTTGCAAGGGTCATGTTTATTCAAAATGGGCAACTCTTCAAGAGTCATGTCCTTTCATACAGATCTCTTTCACGTCTATATAAATGTGGTTAGAGAGGTTCCAAGGAGATGGATGTACACTCTATCATCTCTCTCTCTCTCTCTCTCTCTCTCTCTCTCTCTCTCTCTCTCTCTCTCTCTCTCTCTCTCTTGCTTTGCTAAAACTGTGAGGTCTGCAGTAGTAGTTCCTGAGGTTGTTTTCGAAGGGTGATCTACCATCGGCGTGCACTGATCCAGATCGCCGAGGCTATTGTATCCTAGGAGAAGGACGTCGGACCCTGTTTGCACTGTATATGGGGGTGAATCTTCTCTAAGGGGAGTACTTTAGTACGCCTTAGCCGTTTATACTGTATTAACATGCTTTTGTTGTTTATATTATGTTCTATACATATGTTTGTTTATTTGCATGTCTGGATTTTGGTATATGATGGAACCTGACATGTTTGCTTTTTGTTATTGTTTTGATCGTTTGTTGATCATGATGTCTACACTGTTATATTTCCTTATTTATATCATGATGATGATTGTGAAACTGTGTGATCTGAAAATTGATCCAACAAAACCAACCAATCTAGCAACATGAAAAGCCTGAGCTAAATGAGCCAGCCACAAGCTATGACATATTTGCAAAATTAATATCTTTTTTGGAGTTGAAAATAATAGAATTTAGACCCTAAACCTACTCAGACAAACTCAAACTAGCTCGTTTACAAAATAAATAACTGTTTCAAACAGATAAGCAATACGTTTTGAACTCTAAACTAGTTTACCACCTTCACTTTATGATAAATAATATATGTAAAGTATATTTATTACTAATTAAGGATACCATACAAGCCAAACCAAGCTGTGTTCATGCTTGAGCTTGCCAAGCCTATTGCACGAGTTAATTCGAAGGTGCTCTTTGCGGGCTGAACATGAGCTGGGTCACGAACAGCTCATCTCGTTTCCCAGCCCTAAACTCAATGCTTCTAGAAACTCCACATGGGCAATCTCAGCCGTCGAACTTGCCAAAAGCACACAAGCTAAGCATATAAATGCTGTAGCTGATCTAATTATTTAAAACTGTACTGGATCGTAAGGTGTGGTTACTACGGCCCATCTATCACCGCCAATACGATTTACTTATGATTTGGAGTTTACATCAAACCATATAAATCAAAGCTAAAGCAATTTCTTGAGATCAAGCAAAAGAAAAAAAATCCAATTAATTTAAACCAATGTTTTCAACATTGCTTGCTGCATTTTTCTTTACTTTGAGAAAGCAATGACAGTTGCAGCCTCGATCCACAGAAAATTGAGATGGGAACAATTTCAATGTTGTTTCAATAGTATACCTCAAACCATTGGAAAACAATCAAAAATTTTCATCAGGTAGTATCAAATAGATTCTTTGGCTGAGTGCCCCACTATATATGCATTACAAGATAAGCATCAATATAGAGCACAAGAATAAACATAGTGACCATTTTATGGGCCATTAAAAAGTAAACATGTTATTGAATAGCATAAGAAACATGGCTGTAATTTAAATAAGTCCTTATGTTTTTTTTCTGTAAAAAGGGAATAAAGGCCCAAATTCTAGAAGGGGTGAGGTCCGAGCAAGCCAGAAAATATTTCAATCCTTGGAAACTGTGGAGCGTTAAGATGCATGGAACCCAAAAAATTGAAACCAAGTTAGGTCGATGTAGATGACATCTATGGAGTCCAATTTGATCAAAATAGCATGCATCAATTAAATCCCAAGGATGGGTGTGAAGATAGAGATGATAGGGATGAGTAGAACCTATTTGAAAAAAACACAAGGTGCAGGCTAACAATGAGACGTGTGTTGCGTTTTGGGTGGTCAAGTTCCTTAAAAGATCTCTCTCTCTCTCTCTCTCTCTCTCTCTCTCTCTCTCTCTCTCACACACACACACACACACATAAATAAGCAGATTAATTTTTATACAAGAGGATTTTCGTTAATTTTCCTTATTGTTCTAGGGGATTAACCATTATTAATTGTTTTGTTTTTCTAATAAGCGTTTTTCACCCATTTTGGTATTAATCTCTTCAAACTTTCGAGCTTGTTTGGCAATTCAAAAATCAAACAGTTGACAAAACACAAAATTTTGTGATTTAAAGACAAGAAAAACCGACCAGGTACTTATTCATTTCACCTATCTTCATCCAATCCTACTAGTTCTAGAGGGTCCCAATCCCTTCCTCATCCCGTGGCTGGAGGGACAGACATTGAAACATCCACACCCATCATTAATAGTACCGCTCATGCACCCAGCTAATCATAGAGAACCCTTTCCTCATCTCTTCGAACGGACAGAGAAAGAACTAGGCTGGATGCTATCGTGTTCCAGATGCCCTAACTCGAATAAACACAACTTAGGAAGATCGACCACCTACCTTCAAGCTAGCGAAAAACTATGAAAACAGATTTGCTTGCTCGCTCATTGGTTGGTTCATCCCTTTCAATTAAGAAGAATCGAACTTGACAGACATCTTTTTTGGGTGAGAAGGTACTCCGAGTAGTGGGTATCTCGTAGGGACCTCGACCCATCTACTCGGGTTTTGTATGGATATGTAGGAATGGGTGCTCTTAGGAGTGTGTTTGTTCGCGAGAATTGAATACTCGTCCAGTTCATTTTGAGGGGATGTGAACACACTTGCACGAATTCGGGTGATGGTTACAAGGGAGAAAGAGAAAGAAAGAAAATTGTGCCCGATCAAGGATTTTTTGTCCAACGGCAAGCGAGAATTGAAATACCATGGGTTTGGGAGGAAGGTGGAAATGAGGGTATGGAAAAGGGGAGCGATAGAATGCTACGTGGAGCAATAGGAAACACATGGTCGATGCCTATCCTGAGCTGCAGTAAGTAGATCGAGAGGTCGTTTCGCCCCTTGTCCCTGAAGATAGGTAATATATTCTCCTACAATGTTGCTCCAATCTGACCTAGATGGCGAGCGATCTCAGTTCAAGCATACTTTTGTTCGCTTGTTCTCCAACAAGCATTGAAGTGTAAGTCGGTGGCTACCTAAGGGTATGTTTGATGGCTTGTTCAGCGTTGGACAAAATGAACAAAAAGAACAGAACAGAACATTGGTTTTGTTCATTCCGTAATAACTGTTCCAAGTCCAATGTTTGTTTGGACCGTACTCAAATGCTATGTTTCAAATGTTCGTTGTTTGATGACGATGTGAGTACAACTTGGACAGTCATGGACAATGGGTCGAATTACTTCGTTTTGGATCGTATGGCCCGATCCATCCACGATTTAACATGTTTTAACAAGTTTATTATGGTTTTTTGCCCGAATATGGATCCAATTACAAAATTATATCTAAAATCCAATAAGTATCTTATTATAGCATAATTATAGAGGGTATATCCGACCATGCTCAAAGATAGGAATATTGTTCATATTTCTTTCTGCACGATAGAAATCAACTAAGAATGGAAAATAACTACTTTCCCAATCAAACGGAGTTGTTATTAACCCCAAACGATTTTCAAAGATTTGCCATAGTACCAACTCCCCCACACCACCCATTCATAAAAACAATAAGACTCAAATATTAGCTATTTCAATGATGGCTCATTGGCAGCTACGCATTCTCATCCTGCTATTTTCAACCATACATCCTCAAAAAGTGACTCTTACAGTATCCCACAATTCATTGCAATGTCATTCACAACATTTTCCTACCACCAACACAGAATTAAAATTATATTTTTAACCCTATCATATGACAAAGATAAAGTATCAAATCTGTCCACTAAACTCAAAGGCAGACATATCTGAAGCTTCAATTTTTCTGCAGAGGTCATAGATATCCACGTGTTCAGGAATTGGAAGCTTCGTGCAGACTATTGTTGTAAAAAGGGTGGACTTTCTACATCCATTCAACCCAAGCAAGCCATAGCCCCTCAAAACAAAACAGAGTCGTACATGTGTTTTATGGGGCCTGAGGCGGAGGGAAAAAATGGGCTCCCTAATAATAGTAGGAGTTCGGGGGTAGCGCTTCCAATTTTTTTTTAAAGAATCAAAATAACAATAAAATTTGCATTCACATTAAACAAATATAATATTCCAAATACTTATATTATATTAAATAAAAATGTATAAAATATTTATATAAACTACCTAAACAATACTCGTCTGATTGTTTTAGAGACAAAAATAGTTATCAAATCAGTTTAATCAAGTTGTTCAACATTAATTAACAGAGATTAACTAATACAAATATTTATATTATTTTTAGAATTAACTAGCAATAACATTAATTAACAGAAATTAACTAACAATAATTAATAGTAATGACGAATCCAAAAAAAGAAACAAATGAAGATTTTGGGAGATACCTGAGTCGATCTAGCAACCTCTGCTGCCACTACTCTGGTGAGAAATCGAGCAAGAGAGAAGTTCTAAATTTCAGATCAAATCCAGGCGGCACCGTCGCACCGGAAGCCGAAACTCCGATGTCAATTTTGATCGGATGAGCTCTGAATCGGTGTGGAGTTGGTCGAATCTGAATTAGATTGAAGAAGAAGAGAGGCTAGCGTAGGAGAATTAGATTGAAGAAGAGAGGCCAGTGCAAGGGTTTTAGATTGAAGAAGACGAGAGAGAGCAGGGGTTTTAGATTGAAGAAGACAAGGGGGCGCATGGGTTTTTAATGTTTAATCGGATCCGGGTCGGATTCTTTACCCGAACCTTTTCTAAACAAATGGGGAGCTCGAGCCTTAAAAATGGGCCTCTAAATTTTTTTTGGGGCACAGGGGTCCTGAGGCCCAAGCCTCATTGGCCTCTTTGCAGGCCCTGCTCTGAAACAAAATGACAGAAGAATCTTCATCAAAAGAACCTCCAGGGTTGATGAAAGAGAATTGAAAAAACCAATCACATGATTCTAACCAAAACAAAACTCAACCAGAACACAAATTTTTCAATTGAAATGAACACAAAAAATTCCAATTAAGCAGAGCATAAGAAAATTAACTACATAGTATCTCCTATGAGTACATCTGCCAAATGAAAAAAAAAATCTAGAAGAGAAACCCCCAAAACAAAACCAACAATGCTTATTCACCAAGTGCTCTACCCACACAAAGAAAAACCCTCAAACATAGGGAAAATTACCTAAAACACTCAAATACAAAAAAGAAGCACTCACAGAAGAGGAGGAGCATGGGAACCATTGGGATTTCTCGTTCTCCTCACTTCGGAGTTTCTCTCTCTTTTTACGCTTGAGTAGCCAAGCTCCAACTCGTTGAAAAGACGATCGGCCATGCTCCGCTGCGATGAAGAGAGAGAGAGAGAGAGGGGTTGGGAAGCCGGACTCCATCGATCGAGCTCCACCTTGGTGAAGAGAGGGTTGGGCAGGCTCTAGACGTAGAGGGAGGGGCTGAGGGGGCATCGATGAGGCAGTGGAGTCGTCGTGGCCAGACGAGGAGGAGGAGCCACCCGTTGTGCTGCTGAAGGGACGTCCACTCTTGGCATCGGAGGTAGTGGTGCCGCCACCCGCTACTCCGACGAAGCCCTTGCATAGAGAGAGACACAATCATTTTCGTCCCTTCCGTTCTTGTTCTTTTTGTAACAAGGGGGAGGTGGGTCGAAAATTACATACGATTATGAATGCGGCGGACGTGCATAACGCTGTCCGTCGAGTCCAACGTTTGTCTGATTTCGCTGTTCCTAGCGGGATTTCTGTCTGACTCCCACTGGGAACACGACGCATCAAACATGCCCTAAGGAAACTCTAATTCCCATCTAAAAAAATAAGATCCAATGGCTGATTCATGCTGAATCTAAGGTTAGATTTGATTAAAAAAAAAACTCGCATCTAAGATTTAGATTTAAGATTTAAGACGGGTATAAAGATGGGTGGTGACTTAGGGGATGAGTGGAACCGAGCCGGTGGTTTTTGATAGACGAAAACCAGCAATTTGTCAATTTCAAATAACAGCGTGTTCTGTTTTGCAATTTTTTGCGAAAAATGCTTGATAATTCAACGATTTTGAGAATAAAATTGCTACTCCTTTTTCCTTTTTTTTAAAAGGCAAGCTGGGGTTAGGCAAACCCATCTCTTAAGCCCCACAGATTAGAACCTGGGCCTTCAGCTTGGTACAGGACCCTGCTTACCACCACATGGGATACCACCTCGGTAAAATTGATACTCCTTTCATCACTGCATAAAACCACTATTTCGTTTGACGATTTTTGTCAAAAGCCCACCAAAGCCACTGAGTGGGGGGTGATGGAAAGACGTTCGTTGCACTGGATGGCCGGGAAGAGAGAGAAAGTGATTAATATATTAACAACTAAGCAATAAATAAATAAACAAAAATCATTTTGGCCTCATTAACCAAATAATATTTACATAAATCTCTCTTTGTACAGTTGTAAGACAGAAGAGCAAAAAAAAAAAAAAACATTATTGAAGAAAGGACACCTTCAGAACGCCTCGTCTATGGTGCCCAGTATGGGCTTGAACACCCCGGCCCCAATCTTACCCTCCGGAACCTCGTCGTCTCCAGCCGGCCAAGTCGCCGGGGCCTTCCAATCGCACCTACCGAGCGCCGAGCTCGCCCTCACGGCGAGCTCGCACATATCGGAGAGCGAGAGTCGGTAAGGGAGTCGGGAGAGCGAGAGGAGGAAGTAAATGTGGCCCGGCTGCAGCAGCTCGCGGGCGCGCAGACTCACTGCCCGCGAGTCGACGCGCATGGTCTCGGCGCAGCAGAGGAAGCACCCCGGGTGACTCGACACGACGTGGCCGGCCGTGGTTGGCTGCCTGTACTCTCGCATGCCTCCTTCGTCGTCGATCACGATCGCCGCCGGTGGCCACCCGGCGAGCGCATGGCCTTGGCCGCTTGGAACGCAGTTTCCCATCGAGAGAGTGCGAGGTCGGTCTGGTCGATCTGAGTCTGGTGGGTTCGTTCGTGCCTTGGGTGCTCTCTTGGCTTCCTTTATATAGAGGACATGATGGCATCGCACGTGCTGCTTGCTCATACATTTTTAACAAAAAAAAAGTTTGGTTCGTGTTGCTTTCTCCCCTTTTAACCGCGCATCATGTGAATTTTAAGCTGTCTGACCAAATTGCCCTAATACCTCGGTGGCTTGAAGACTCGGGTGATTCGGTTCGAGTTGGCTGTCTTTAACTTTTTCACATTCTCTTTTTCCATTCGATTCGACTGTTTGGAATCAATTGAATCGTTTCGGTTCGAAAGGGTAATTTAGACCATTCCGTGTGGGGTTCACGTTTGGGTTGCCGCGCGGCCCTCACACCCCCGTGAGAACACATATTTTGAGTCTCGGTCCCTTCGTGGAAGGCTCCCAACTCCACCCGATGGACACCGTGTTCCCTGCCCTCTTGTCAACCTGTCACGTCGACAAACCTGAGGGATTCGCTCCTTAAAAATTTCAGGGAACAGACCAGGATGCTCCCTGTCCAATCCAATATGGTCACACGATTGGATCTGGGTCTGAGATCAATATCAAAGTAAGCAAGTATAATAATTTGGGTCCTCCTTAGTAGGGATAGCAGTGGATCGGGGTGGGGCAGGGTACAAGGTCTCTACTCTCGCACCATCTCAAAATCCGAACCTTCGTCGCCGCCTCCATCCCCGTGCGGGTTTGGATTTTAACCTCCATCCCTGTTTCATGTGCTCCGTCCTTGGTCCACTGGGGATGAGGCGGGGCCAAGCTCTGTTTCCCCTTGGTCCATTGTTCAGACTCGATACTATACTAAAAAATCGGGGTCAGGTCTGGTTTCACCTGAGTCCCAACCAAACCTGACCCGTTGGCACCCCTAATTAGCATGACAGACGTTTTATTTTCGAATCCACGTCCAAAATGAATGTGGTAGATTCAAGTGGATATTAGACCAGATCCATGGATCATGTACACTTTTTTTTTTGGAGGAAGAAAAAAGTAGAAAGCTTTTTGGTGGATACGGTTGACTAGTCACGGGCACGTCTGACCGACTCGTTTGACCTTTGTGCTTTCCATAACGTCCCTATCGGGTGAGTGCGGTAGGGCTCTTAGTCAAAAGCTCTCATGAATCATGTGATGCAACCCCATCGCGCAGGCCGTGACTCGCTTCTGTTCGGGGCCGAGGCATCTCTAGAGAATGTGTTCCACGGGGGTAGGGGTGTCAACCGGACTGGTTTATCCGGACCCGACCCAAACCAAACCTTATCGGGTTCGGTTGTGATGATAAATATATAAGAAGACCCGATTAATACCCCGGTCTGGACTCAAAGCTTCTATTAATACATGGACCTGAGTATAATTTGTAAAATTTTATACCAGACCCCGACTCAACCCGAGTTCCTATTAAGAACCACAATTTTTAAATGTAAAAATGATAAAAAAAATATAGTTTTACAAGGTATGATTCAGGTTTGGTTCATGTAGTTCTTATTGGATCTGGGTATGATTTTTTTTATAATGGACCTGATTAGACTTGAGTTTGAACCCGATACTATATCAAAAATCTGATCCAAGTCGAGTTGTTTGAACCAAACCCGACCCCTTGTCACCCCTATACGGTGCTGAGCATAGTGACAGAAGTTTTTATCAGCAATTTCTCATGTTTCAAAAACTCATGAGAAATTGAAAAAAAATCATAAATTTTGCATTTTTTGGCAAAATCTCGGCAATAAAAAATAAATTTAAAAATATAAAAATGATTTTTTATAAGAAAATATTAATAAAATTTATTAATATCGTGTTTAAATAGCAATAAATAGCCGTTTAAAACATAAATATCACGTTTAAATCCTGGTATTTATGTCTTTTCATAAATCTCGCGATATTTTGAAAATCTCCCGAGAAATTGTAGTTTTAAACTTTCAGGCAATTTCTCACGATATTTTCGCAAGATTTTCATAAATCTTGGGATATTTGTCACTATGGTGGTGAGTTTGGAGTCCAATAGCCTCGCATTAACTTGGGCCTTTATACCGATGACACCCTTAAACCAGTTATTTTGAAATTCCATGTGCTAGATGATTGCCACTCGGGATGTAAACGGTTGGAATTCGAGTAAGATACCAGCTTAGACTTGTAGCTTGTCGAGAAGATTGGATCTTAAACTTGGCCCACATAATTTAGATGATACTTTTTGTATTTTTACATTAAAATTATAATTATTAACCAAAGACTTGGGTCAGCTGGGGATCAGATATCCAACAGAAATCATAGCACAAACTTGACTGAGACGTGTTGGGGCTGACACAAATAACATTATGAAAATGTTCATGTTATATGCCAAAAACGATGTGTTTTTCAAAATGTCTTATAATTTTTGAAATTCGCCTGATGTCTAAATTTTGTAAATTTCTGACTGTAAAATAATCTTTTTATCCTTTTGCACAAGCTAATTTTCTCCATATATGTAAACTTCTTTTCAAATATCCAAATATGCAAAATTCCTTCTACACATGTAAATTTTTTCCTAAATATGTGTATTTCTTTTCAAATATGAGAATATATGAATTTTCTACTAAAGGCTTTAGCGATACTTTTGAAGAGTCACTAAAGACTTTAATAATATTTTTTAAGAACGTCAAAGGCTTTAGTGGTGTTTTTGAAGCATGGCTAAAAAGTTTTTTTTTTACTTTTACGATACATTTGCAAATACCAAGCAAGAGGCCTTTTGTCTGTGACAATCAGAATTACAGTACGACATTTGCAATCATGAGTTGCATACAACAACAACAACAAACAACAACTACGCCTTCATCCCAAAACAATTGGGGTCGGTGATATGAACCAAAAAAGAAAATCATTCTGGGTCTTCCACATGAATCCTTCTCCTCCAATCATTTCTATCCAATGCCATGTCCTCGGTGAGGTTCAAAGCATTCATATCCTTTCCTATCACCTCCATCCATGTCTTCCTAGGCCTACCCCGACCTCTTTTAACTAATATATTTTTCCATTTCTCCATCCTTCTAACTGGAGCATCATTAGGCCTTCGCCGAATATGTCCAAACCACCGTAAATGATTCTCTCTCATCTTATTTTCAATGGGTGCAACGCCTACTTTCTTATGTATCTCCTCGTTCCGAATTTTATCTTTTATTGTATTTTCACACATCCATCTCAGCATACGCATCTCAGCTACACTCATTTTTTGAATATGATGTCTCTTGGCAGCCCAACATTCCGTACCATATAGTAAAGCGGGCCTAATAGTCATCCTATAAAACTTTCCCTTCAACCGCAATGGTATTCTACGATCGCACAACACTCCAGTTGCACTTTTTCATTTCATCCACCCAACCTTTATCCTATGATTTACATCTCCATCAATTTCTCCATACTTTTGAATGATAGATCCCAAATATTTGAAACAATCATCCACCGGTATTTCTTGCTCACCAAGCTTCACTCCGCAATCATGAGTTGCATATGTCCCAAAAAATGTGTGAACTTTTTTTACTAAAATTGCATAAGCGGCACGGGAGGACATGAGCAAATGTATGAGGACATTCGCATGTGAAGATCAGAACATTTACAAATATGAAAGTATTTAGTTAAAAAACATGTAAATATTTTGGAGAGGTTTGCAACTCATGGTTGTGAATGTCCCTAAAATGTGTGAGTATAATTTTAGTACGATCACATAAGGGGTACATGAAGGATGACATTTACAAATATTTGAAAAAAAAATCACATATTTAAGAAAAAAATCACATATTTAGATATTTGCAAAAAAGTTTACATACATGAAAGAAATTTGTTTGTCTAAAAGGGTAAAATATCCTTTTTACTGACAAAAAGTCCAGAATTTGGTCACTAAGCCAATTTTAAAAATTATAAAACATTTCAAAAAATGCATCGTTTTTGTCGTACAGTATAATCATTTTTTGAATAATATTTTGGTTACCATTTTAAGTTCAGGTACTTGAGATAAGTTAAATCCATCCACAGCAACCCATAAGCCCAGTGGGCATTCCACCTAATTGCTATAAGGTCAGGCTCGGATAAGATCAAATCCAGATCAAATATCAATTGTAATCCTTAGAACGTGACACAAAAATGATTTGGATTTTGGACTTTTGACAAGCTCCTGCTCAGTAATGCTATGCTCAAACAATTTATTCTTTGATGATTAATTTAATTATTTATTGGGAGAGAGAGAGAGAGACCCCTACCCAAAAAGGTGGGCATAGCATTTCTTAGTTTTCCAACAATTGAGTACTTCACGTAGTAGACCATGTAGATTTGACTCACCTAGGGTGTTCGTACGTCTCTCTTTCTTTATATATATAATCACTAAATAAAAAAATTAGAAATATGAGCATTTGTAACACTTTTTTTGCAAATGCAACCATGTGGATTTTTTTGTTTAAACCATGGATGTTTAAACAAATGATAGAATGCAGCTTTTTTTAACTTTATATATAAAAACCTACCTACATATTAGAATAGGATGATCAAAAACTCCATTATTATAAAATCAATCATGTAGACACATATGTACTGTTAGATTTAAAGAAAACAAACAAAACCCTTTTGAAAGCCCGATTAACAAGACGATTAGCTAGAAAACTGGTAGCAGCTACCACCTTATTGATATTATAGATAAGCACTAAGCTACTAAGGATTTCTCAAGATTAACAAATTAGAGTATCTCACGAAAATGCTAAAAGGCTGAGTTGTCATTTGAATTTTCTAATGCACAAAATGTGTATTTTATACTATGGATTAAGATAAAAGATTATATAGAGAAATATGAAAGAGAGTTAGTTATGACGAAGCAAAAGATATTTATAATACTCTCTCACCAGACATCAATCCAGCTGGACCTGTTACCTTATAAGGAGGAGTTCAAGCTACATCTCCAGAAAAAAAATACAAAAAAACTCAATTAAATGTTTAGAAGAAAACACCATTTTGTTCAGTACGATTCTAACAGCTATGTTTGTTATATACATTTCCTATACTGAAGCATGCAATAAGTATACGTTCCTACTATTTTAAAGCCTACTGCTTATACAATAGATCTGCCACCCTGTGGTCCTGTGTGCTGGAGTGCTACTGGTTCAGAAAATGTCTTGAGCTGTTTGGCGATCTCCGACCCAACATAGCAATAGCAATATTCTCTTTTTTATTGTTTTTGATGTCTGATTTGTGCTGCAAGAGACAAGCCCTAGCAATGACAAACATATCAATTAGGTGACACCTAACATATTGGGTATAATATACTGTATAATATACTAGCATCAAACAAGTGGTTGTTTCCAATGTTGTCAGTATCGGCCTGTATCAGTGATACGTATCGTATTGATACGGTACGAACCTGAATCGACTATTTTAATAATTTTAACGTGTCACGTTCTGATTGACACAAATTTTTTTTTTAGAAAATTCGGAACGATTCACTTGAGAATCGTTGGCCAAACGATTCAGGGCTGATACCGATACTGACAACATTGGCTATTTCTTCAAGGTCGAAGCTAGGTGTACTCGTCAGGGCATAGGGGGACTTCAAGGGTTTTACCAATTGGAGGTCAGCCAATGTGTGGTGGGTGATGGAGAGTTTTTTTTTCTTGAATTATTTAAAAAAAACAAGTATCTATTTTGAAACCTCACAACCGAGAAGCTGGGTCCATGATGGCTCAACCCTGAATGGTAAATTGAGTTCAGTCAAGGACATGCGGCACATTTTTTTTAGCCAAGCCAAGGGTAAACCTGGTCCTTGTTGGCCGTGGCTAGGATGGGTGTTAACCCAGCTGGCTCTAGTCCAGTCCTGATCTACATATTAGATCCGAGTTATAGTGTATCCCCCTGAAATTACTTTCAGCTTGGGCTTTGCATCAAAGAATGCACACCTTGGTTGTCGAACACATCTTTAGACCTTTAAGTCGAGCACAATTGCGAGAGTCTAGACAGGATAGCTCCCTAATCCTCCATCAACAACGGTTATCCTGTTGTGTTGCCAATGTTTGCAATTGGCTAGAGAAATTCATTTAGCATGTTTTCAGCTCGTGCTCTCTCTCTATATAATTATTAGAATATGAGAACTGAAAATATAAGAACTAATGTGTGAACCACTATTTTTATGGATTTTTTGTTCTTTTCTCTTGAATCTAACCATACAGATGTAATCTGCATGCTTGATTTTATAAGAACTCATTCTTGAATCACCCAATTTTGATGTACAAAAGGAGATTTTTTAAAAACTTTAAAATGAATGACTTTTAATTTTCATAAACATTCAAGCATTCAAAAATCACTTTTTTCATAAAAAATATACGATCCAATGGTTGATTATTAGAAAATTCACCATGCCAAGCATTCAAAAATCGCATTTTTTTTATTGCACCCCTGCATGTTGTATCCTCTCCCCCTAAATCGCCCTCCTTCCCTCTCCCCCTCCCCTCGCCCTCAGCTTATCTCCATGTCTTCCTCGCCATGTTTCTTTTGGGGTATCGGTCCCAACCACCCTTTGCATGTCAACCAGTGGACCCTTCTCTCTATTCAGGATACTTTAAATGATTGGGGCGCTGCATTTGCCCTCCGACGATGAGGTTTTGATGTTGCCCTTATGTTCTGGCTATCGTTCAAGTTCTTCTCCTCTCTTTCGGTCGTGTTTTCCTCCTGTGTGGCTTCCGGTTCGCTCATTTTTCTTAATATCTGGAATTTCATCCGCGTTGTTAGGAAGAAGCCTCTTCATAGTTGCTCGACGGGGATGATGCTTCATGCACCATTTTTCTTTTGGGTCTCCACTTGATGGGGCGATGACCGGGGTTGGTAGGATGTTAAGCCCTTCTGGCAACTTTTTTTCTCCAGATTTCGTTCTCGCGCTCAGCTGCACCACGCGAAGCCTGGGGACTAGTGGTGCACCGAGTGCTTCTCCCTTAACTTTCGAAAGTGCATTGTCTGTTATCGTTGTGCCTCCTCTTTTCTCTCTCGGCGGCATCCAATCTGGAAGAGTAAGCGTGCCCCAGCACCCCCCCCCCTCTAATCGCTCTCTATGGTCGAGGCCGATATCTTGTCAGGCTAGTGGGCGATCTCAGATGCCCCGGTGCCACGCCTCCTTCTCTCCTTGGGTGCAGGTTGGCAAACTGCATGAGCCCAAATAATCTTTTCTGGCTTTCAAAATCGGATCTATCTGGGTTTCGATCCGCCAGTTGCTTGCATTGCCCACGTCGTTCACCGAAAAAGCCTTCGCACCGTTAGTGGCAGCACCATCTCTGTCATCTCCTATTTTCGATGGCCACTCCAGCTTGCTCAGTGGTCCACTCATTTCTCGCTCCTCTCTGCCGCCATCATCGTCTTTGATAGGTACTCCCAAGGACATTGGAAATCCTCCTTCTGATGATAATTGCTCTTCTGGCAAGCTGTGTTTCATCCTTTTGTTTCTCCAAGCTCTCGGTTTGCAAGAGTTCTCTGAGTCTTTCTCTCCAGGCACTCCTATCTGAGGTGCTTTGATGACTTATGGTGATGTTGGTGCTCTTCTCGAGAACCCTTTACTTTGGAATCCGCCCTCCTTCCTTTTCTCACGCAGGTGGCTCCTCGGTTCTCGATCCTTTTAGTCGCCAAGAGCCTCTTTGGTTGGCGCTATCGAGGCTTTTGGGAATCCGACCTATGATGATGGCACTCCTGCTCAGCAGTCTGCCGCCATCTCGTTTCCCCATGCTCACATTTTCAATATCTCTCTTGTCAAGACCGTTGTGCCATTTTCAGCATGCGCCTCCACCCATGCTCCCATTTTGCATGGTTTTATGATGACTCCTGGAGACATGTGTGACTCTCGTAAGCATCAGTTTTTTGGAAACTCGCACTACATTCTTATCCCATGCAGGCATTTTGATGGCCTAGTGATTCACGTTATGGTTTTCAATGCCCTATCCTATCGAGCTATCAACTGCTTGGTGATTCGCATGCAGGGTTCTTTCATCATATCTCCCACAGACTCCATGTGTCGTCACCCTTCCTCGCATCTCGTGGTCGGCCACGGTTCATCTTGGGAGTCGGTTACCTTTACCTCTGGAGACTCATCTTTTACGGGTGCTCTTCCTTCAGTAGGGCAAAGCCTTCTCTTTTCTCTACTAGGTATCGAAGTTGATGAAGTTGCTCAGCTTATCGATGTTTCTCTTTCCTCGCAACAACTACTTTATATCTCAAGCGTCATGCTCGCATCTGTTGACACGGTCTCTGACCTTCTCCCTTCCTCTGTGGCACCCCAATCTAGGGTCGTTCTTGAGACGCTAACTCCATCCTCATTCCCTTACCTGGTGTTGGGGCGGTGTCCTCTCTGAGGCACCGTTGTTCTGCCTACCGAGGGCATCGTTGCAACCCGCACCCCTCAGCCTCCCTTGCTGGTAATTCTCCTTGGCGTTCAGCCAGAGCTCGCACCCCTCAGAGTTTTGCTGACTTTCAGCTATGAAGGCTCTATGATGGAATATCAGAGGACTGAATTGTCCCACCAAGCGTCTGTTCCTAGCAAACTGGATTTGCCAGAAAAAAGCAGATCGCATTGTCCTATGCAAAACAAAAATGGAAGCAGTCTCTCACTGTAAGACCCGCAATTTTTCAAAAAATATCTGAATAAAATTCATGAGGCATTTACCGGTAAAAATAGCATCTTTCTCAGAATGCGAAACGAATCAATTCCTGCGAGCCAGTTATACTTAGGATATTCGTTGAATCGCGAATATATGCTCAAACACTCTGGAAGCCATAACTTCCTACCTAAACGAAATCAAAGGATTCCTGCGAGCCAACTTTCTTAGTTGCATCAATATGAAGAGAATGGCGTACTTAGAATTTTTCGGAAAAAAATCGCCGGAAACCCGAAATTCTTGCGGGACCCACGAAAATATTGGTGGGACCCACAGAAATATTTCTCAGAAAATATCTGGTGGGACCCACAAAATATCCCATGGAAATATCTAGGTGGGCCTCACACCAAGGAACCTCTTGGAATTAAAAAGAAGCCAAGGGGGTAAAAGGGGCATGGAAAAACCCAAGAGGAAGTGGGCTTGGGCTATAAATAGCCCTCCCCACTCTCTCTCTTCTCATAATTTCGACCCCCCCTCTCTCTCTCTTGCCTTCTCTCTCTCTCCTAAACCTTCCCTAGTGAGTCCAAGTGAGTCTGAGCCCACCTGACCTGTCCTGAACCCACCTGACCTGGTTTGAGCCTGCCTGACCTGGTCTGAGCCTGCCTGACCTGGTCCTAACCTACCTGACCTGGGTCTGAACCCACTTGACCTGGTCCAAACCTAGTTGACTTGGCTTGAACCTAGTTGGGTTTAAAGTCAAAGTCAAAGTCCTTTTTGGTCCAGATTCCGGTTTGGATTTCTGAACCCAGACTTAGCCTACTTGAGCTGAGTTCGAACCTGCTGAACCCAGTTGACTTGGATTGAACCCTGTTTGGTTCAAACCACTTAGGTTGAGTAGCTTGACCTACTCTGCCTCTTTCTCAACTAAGTCAGCTTCATCTGACTTAGTCTGACCTCTCGAAGAAAGGCTCGAAGCCAAAGAAGCAACCCGGAGCTGTTTCTTCCATGATTTGAAGTAAGTTCGCTTCGTTGATCCATCTCTCTCAAGTATTTGATTGTTTGTATATAGAATATACTTTCTGAAGTAGTATCTCGCTTTAGTTCTTGATTGAGCCCTTTTTGGACACTTCGGTGTTCACCCGCTCGTCTCGGAACTATCGTCGGATATATCTATGTTCAAATATGCAGTATATGCGTTTTTAAAATGGTATCTCGCCCTAGTTCTTGGTTGAGCCCTTCAGAACACTTCGGTGTTCACCCGCTCGCCTCGTAACTATCGTTGGATACGGATCTAGGTGTATATCTGCTGATTCTGCCGACGCGTCTTATATCGCACAGGCTATGTAATTTACCTTTGTCGTCGCGTCGTATGATGCCAAGGCTCCCTGTTTTCTGCACTTCCGATTACTGCACTTCCGATTATGCATTTACTTATGCCGTCGCGTCGAACGATGCCAAGGCTCCTGCTTTCTGCAATGTATTTACTTATGTCGTCGCGTCGAACGATGCCAAGGCTCCTGTTTTGTTATATATGTAGAATATTTCGTTCAGTTACACACCCTGAATAATAGTATATGCATTTCCTTTACGCCGCCGCTATATAAAGCACAGGCTTCTGCTTATATTACATATATGGCGCGTAAGTGAGCGTTCAAATGGAGATCAAATCGCCAATGCGATTCCCTTACCGCTCCTCGTTCAAGATTCTGCTTAACGAATGAAGCCCCTATTGGAAAGGCTTCACTTTTTGGCAAAATGCTCTTTACGTAAAGACTAAGTCAATTACGTATGGCCTGGCTATGGCCCAGGGTTCCTGCAACCTTGATGGATGCAAAGTACGCACAACGGTGCGCATCCATTTCCCCGAATTAAGCGTGGCGATTTCCTACCAAAGAGGGGAGATGCCGCTGAAATGGATAAAAGAAATGCACGCTTTCTCCGTAAAAGATAGGAAGTGCTGCTGAAATTCCTGAAAGAGCTAAGAATGGCTCAGAAAGAACATAGCAGAAGTGCTACCCAGTTATGGAACGCCTTCTACGATGTAGAAAGGTTCGTCGCACCACTGCCAGTAGAGCAGAGACGGTGTTGACAGAATGGTTGGCAGAAGAGCTGCCAAAACTAGTTAAGTGGCACAATGATGTCCTTTGTTGGAACGATGTCAGAATGACTCGTCTCCCTGGCACCTGCAAGGGCACCATACTTGTAAGAGCCGTTGCGCCAAAGTAGTGGTAGCACCTTGACGAGGTCCTGAGCTCGTTGCGTAAAAATACGCCGAGTAGCCGATCCATAGAAATCGAGTCATGTGCATGCTCATTGAGAATTATCAGACAACCAGACTCGTAAGGGCCGCTGAGCCGGAGTGTGTTGTTTCCACCGAAAGAGGTGAAGTGCTCGTCAAGGCCGAAGTGCCGAGAGCAGAGTTAAGCATGCATATGAATAAAACCTTTGTTCCATGGTGAAAACCGTGTGGTTGATTGGGGTCGGGTACATACTTCTCAAAGGCTGCCCTATAGGCATGCAATGTTCGTCAAGTAATTGTAAGACCGGCAGGCCCCTTTCAGAATTTCTCACCGAGGAAGACGGTGATGGCGCAGCCTTGAGTGACATATATTTCACCCGAACCTGATAGAGTTCATTGATGACCTTCGTCACTCAGAGGTATGGAAGTCGTGGTTATCCTTAAATATCTAAGGATTGAACCCAACTACTGCAGTTGCAGAATGCATTCGGATACCTAGTAAAGATCTCTTCCGGTATGCTATACCGTCCTACTAGGGGGATGGGGTCAACAGGCCTCTGGGGTATCTAAAATACATAGAATAATCAACCCCCAGATCGTCGCGTTGTCGCCCAGATATGAGTCCCCTAAGCCCAGGGGGAGGTGCAATTATCGAAACAAAGCATTAGCTTAGGTACAGCGCTACTTTGAATGTATGAGTTGATGACGTTGTTGAGTCAGTCCAGCATAACCTTTGTGAAGGTGTCATGGTCGGTATACTACTGTACCGATTGGGAAAGAACCCCATTGATATCCGTACGACTAAGTGAAGCTCGGAGAGCTGTCCTTAGATTTGTAGGATACGGATGTGCCAAGCATAAAGACTTGAGCTAGACATCCATTCGTGACTCTGAGGAAGTCAAGGCTAAGTCGTAGAGACTTAAGCGGTTATTCTAACTCACAGCCCTGAAGAGGCTTATGCGAAGTCATGAAGACTTGCGTGGATGTTCAACTCATAGCCCTGATAAGGCCTTTGTGATATACGCTAAGTCATGGAGGCTTGAGCGTCGTATTACAAACTGCGACCCTGAGTGGTGTATGCATTTACTTGAGTTGAATAGATAGGTGTTTGCCTACTTACCAGACCATCAGTAGTTCTGACCCCGTTTAATGAGGATTTCAGGTGTTGGACCTGCGTGGCGATATGCGGAGCAAGGCGGCATCGAGTTCCAGGGTTTCTCTAGACAGAGTTATACTGCTTTCTTTTATTGAACTTTCACTGTTTTCTAAGCAGTAGTGTTGTAATAAACATGTGCTTTCGATAAAATGGAACACTTTGGTGGTCAATGAGTTGCTTGGCCACATACCTGCAACGTGCTCGGAGCTTTCTAAAACCGACGACTCATTATCGTCTTATTCCGCTGCTAAAAGCTTTTCTAAGTTCCGCTGCAAAGAAAAAAAAAAAGAAATTCATGAAAATTTTAACTTAGCTTTGTTTTGGAAATCCGGGGCGTTACACTCACTCTGTCATTTCTAAAATATGGAGAGGGGCAGACTTCTTCTTTAAGCCCGTGGTCCACTACGTTGGTGGTATTCTTATTCTCAGAAAGCCTTCTCTAGGCATCTCCCAAGTCGATGATGTTTTGTTCTCTCTTTCGATTGCCCTTTCCTTGAATATGGAGGCCTCTTCTGTAGTGATCACTATTGTCTATGGGCTCAATCATCCTCCCCTTCCTCAAGCATTATGGTCCGATTTGAGTAGGATTATCGGTTCTTTTGGGGAGTTGTACCTTCTTATGAGGGACTTTAATTGCTTATTGTATATTCATGACTCAAATTCTCTTGTTTCTCTACCTGCCTCTATGCGGGGTTTCCAGGATTTTGTCCAACAACACCAGCTTTACTGTGTTCCTCCTACCGGCAAGCATTTCTCATGGTCGAATAGAAGGTTTTGTCCATGCTACAGGCTGCTCAACCGAGTGCTCGTCTCCCCCGATCTGCTGAAGATCCTCCCCGACATCACCTGCTTTCTCCTTTTGTCTCGGACCATAGCCAGGTCGTCACTTGTTGGGGGGAAGGCTTTACCACTGCAAGGTCTTTCATCTTTGAAAAGTGGTGGTTGAAGGAGCCGGACTTTGAATCTATGGTCTACTGTTCATGGAGCAAGCCTTCTACTGCAGTCAGGGCCATCGTTCGATGCCATGAGAGGTTTTTCGCCTGACCCGCGACATTAAAGCTTGGCTTCTGAATAATCATATCAGTAAATTCCAGCAAATGGATGCTTGGGAACAAGAGCTGTCAGACATTCATCATTCTATGTCTTTCCTGGATTCTCTTTCTTATTCGACTCTTCAAAGCTTAAAGGCCAGATCCACTGAGCTTTCTTTGCTTCTGTAAGCCTATCGGATCAAGGATGAAATTGGATGAAAACAATGGGGGTACATTGGCATGCGACTGGTGATGGCAATACTAGATTCTTCCACTCCTACGCTTCGCACCGCCATAGGAGGAACGTTATTCTCTCTATCTCCATTGGGGGAGTCAGCTACTCTGCCAACAATGTCTTACTAGTGGTTTCCTACTATTTCAAGACCCTTTATGTTGTCCAGACCTCTACAATGGCACTATTGGTCCTCTTCTCATCCAGGCTATTGATCAAGCTCAAGTCAGAGCTATGCAATCTAAGTTTGTTGATGCTGAAATAATTTCGGCTATCAACGTCTTTCATGATGGAAAGCACCTGGCTACGAGGGCTTTTCCATGAATTTCTTCTGTATCTTTTGGTCTTGTATTCAACATGATGTTATCAATGTCTTCGTTGAGTTCCACCGCAATTGTCTGATGCCGGTTCACACGCGCTTAGCCATTGTCTCTCTCATCTAAAAGGACGTGACGACCTCTGATATCTCGAGGTTCCATCCGATTTCGGTTATGGGTGCGCTCTACCATATTATTGCTAAGGTTTTGGCCAATAAGCTCAGAGTCGTAGCTGCTCAAATCTTCTCGGACTCCCAGTTTGCTTTTATCCCCCATAAGCAGATTTATCACTTCTTCATCTTGGCCTCGAAAATTCTTCACTCTTTGCATATCAGCGGCCAGCCTTTCTTCTCTCTCAAGCTCGACTTTCATAAAGCTTTTGACTCAGTCCATTGGCCTTTCTTATTCCACATGCTAGCCAACTTCAGTATCGGTAATCATTTCTCTCGATGGGTGCGTGAGTTGGTTTCAAACGCTCACTCTTTGATTAAGCTTAACGAAGCAAGAGGTAGGCAGTTCAAGCTTGGGCGCGGTATTCGGCAAGATTGCCCTCTCTCCCCTTTGTTATTTAATGTCATTGACGAGGGTCTCGTGGTGTTGTTCAAGAGGACTGTGGATAAAGGCATAATTGATCTCATCGGCATCCAGGAATTCTCACATCATATTCTCACATATGCTAACGACATGATCCTTTTCGATCGCGCTTTCGTGCAACATATGTTGAGATTCAAGCTCATCCTTCACTTTTTCCTTTCTCTTTCGGGTTTATCCCTTAATAACAGGAAATGCTGCATGTCCATGTTCAATGCCCTCCCTTCATTGCTGGCCAACGGACAACAGATTTTTAGCTGCGCAACTTCGGATTTACCTATTTTCTATCTGGGTCTCCCTTTACAAATAAAGTGCATCCCCTTAGCCGCTTGGACTGCCACTATCCAAAAAGTCCAGACCAAAATTTCTTCTTGGTAGGCTTCCTACCTTTCCATCGCAGGTCGGCTTACCCGTATTAGGCACATCTTGTCCTCTATCCTGAATTTTTTTATGTTCATGATTCTGATGCCCTTGGGTGTGGAGAAGAAGTTCTTCCGTTTGATGGCAGATTTTCTTTGGTATGGTTGCCAACCTCGAACTAAGCGTCACCTAGTTAGATGAAACTCGTTGGTGTTATCAAGGCATATGGCTAGTCTAGGCATCTTCTCTCCCAGATTAAGGAGTATTGCTCTCATCGTGAAGCAATGTTGGATGGTGCACCGTCCAAGCAATTTGTGTGCTCCTCTGCTCTATATTAAGTACGGTTCCCTTGAGTTGATCCACTATAGTCGTCATCCCCGTAGGCTTCATATCTTGCACCTGCGTCGCATGTGGCTTAAGTCCATGTCTTTTGTCCTTATGCAAGATTGTGATTCTGACCCTGATGCGCAACTTTTGCAATGGGCAATTGCGCCTAGTGGCACTTTTTGCACCAAAACTCTTTATCGGTCTCTTCTTCCTCTTGGGGCGGACTGGCTTCCTGAGCGCCTTTTATAGGCTAATCGCCCAACTCCCTGCTCTCGGTTCTTAGCCGGGTTAATTTTGCACGATAAGGTCCAGACGAACAACTTCCTAAAGAATGTGGGTTTTCAGTATCCGAGTAGGTGCGTCCTTTGCCAAGCGACGGAAGAATCCACCTATCATCTCTTTTGGGCTTGCCCAATCATTGTGGATATCTTTAAAAGTATATGGAATCAGTCGGAAGTCATCATGAGACAGGAATCCTTCATGCTCGACCTTCTGTGGGGCTCACTGCAGGTTCGCAGTTACAAGTGATGGCGGCTGATTTGGAGAACTTGGTTTTTTACTTCCTGGTGGGTTGTGTGGATGACTCTCAACAATGTGATCTGTTAAATTATGGTTGCCTTCAATAAGCTCATCCATTGCATCTTGGTTAATGTGTACGCAATTTTGTGCCTCTCTTCCCATGTTATCCACCCCGTTTAGTCGGCCTCTCTTCCTCAAGACCCTGGTTGATCTCTGTGTTCTTCTATTTTTCTCTGTTTTGCCTTCGTGCTTTCGGACCTTTGTTTTGGGTTTGTTGTTTGCTCACAGGCTCAACTCTTTGTTGATCCCCTGCCTTAGTAATGTTGATGTTTCTTTTGGCTCTCTCTCTCTCTCTCCACCTACCCAAAGTTCTCGCTCTATCGTGGTGGTTGGGTTGTTCGTCGTTCGTTGGGACCAACGATTGCCTCTCTAATGCACCGCACACACCTCTCTATCTCTCCACCTACCCAAAGTTCTCTCTCTATTGTGGTGGTTAGGTTGTTCGTCGTTCGGTACCAATGGCTCTCTCTCTCTCTCTCTCTCTCTCTCTCTCTCTCTCTCTCTCTCTCTCTCTCTCTCTCTCTCTCTACATGCATAACTGCGTTGAGGTCAATCGTTCGCCGTTCGGCAGCTCTTCGGTCCATGCCACAATATGGAGGGGTCTTCTTTTTCCTCCTCTTCTTCTTTTTATTGTTTCTATTTTTTAAATTATTTCATGAATCATGAATGAATTTAGTTTTTTTTTAATTATTTCATTAATCACTTGATAGGGTTTGGATTTTAAGGGTTTTATTTATTTTTAACTAACATAATGTGTGATGTTTGTTAGTGTTTATGTTTTTTATTTAGTTTTCTTTAATAGCATGAATGTTTAATTATGGTTTAGGTTTTTTCATGTTTTTTAGGTGTTTGAGTTTTGAATTATTTTTTTAATAGCATAAATGTTTGGTTATGGTTTTAGGTTTTTTGTGTTTTTTTTTCAAATAGCATTAGACATGACATGAATATTTAATTAGGTATTCATGTGTTTTTTTAATCAACATTAAACAAGAATTCATGAATGTATGCCTGATATTGGTTAGAATTTTCTTTAAGAGGTGGGCTACATAAGGTATAAGGCGGGGTGGTCATGGGCCCCACCTGGGTTTTCCTCGCTTTGGCGAGGGTTTCTCGTCATAAAAAAATTATATATTTTGGTTAGAATTTTAGGTTTTTTTTTCAATTAGCATATCTATAAATAATATTTGCTGGGATTTAAGGTTTTGATTTGGTTTTTTTTACTATAAATTTGTGCCCACCTTAGTTTAGCTTCTACTATAATATCTAGGCAATTTGCTGTCTTTTTCTATATTAAAAAAATTCTTCGATCATGTCAAGATTTACTTACCTAAGTCTGCTTAATGAACCATCTTTTTTAGAGTCTTAGGCTTATCATTATAGTCTGATCTTATCTCTTTCGGTCTAAATATGGATTTGGACCAAGTGATTGACCATGGAGCACTATAAGTAGCGGGCTCCTTCCAAGTAAGGGTGTCAATGGGTCGGGTTTGGTTTGGACCAGGTGGAACCAGACCCTAGACCTGATTTTTGGGTATGGTATCGGGTCAGGACTCAGGTCTAATCGGGTCCACTATAAGAGAAACCATACCCAGACTTGGACCATACCCTGTAAAATAATAACTTTTTTTATCATTTTTATATTGAAAAATTGCAGGTCTTGGAACTCGGGTCAGGCCTGGCTCTGGTATAAAATTTTATAAACTACCCCCCCCCCCCCGAAGTGTTATTGTCTTATGTCTATAACAAATTGTCCACACAGAGTAACTTCTGATCAATCAAGATAGGGAAAGTTCCACTTTTCAGGTGAGAGATCTTTCCTATCCAAAAAAGATCGTGCTTGCAGTGACGGCTTAGCTACAAGATTGGCAGAATCATGGGATCAATAGAAGAGAATGAATGAATAACAATATCTATCATTTTCGTCAATAACCCTTTTAAGAAAATGCTACCCCATGCCAGAATTAAATCTGATCTCTTTCCTCTAATCTAATGAGTATAAGACAGTTCTTTAAAGGTTAAAATATAATGCAAGAATTAGGTGAATCTAAAATATCCATCTTGCATGCCTTTTTGTTTTTATGGATAGCTGGGGGGAAACAACTGATCTTTCGTTTGCTACAATACAACTAGTTGAACCGTGACTTTTTTGCAGGGTTCATCAGCTTAAAATCCCAGGTCCCCTTTGCCCATCAATGAGTACACCAAACTTCAACATCAGAGGAGTAGCTGGGGGGGGGGGGGGGGCATGTAGCCCAGTTCTGCCTCCCGAATCAGTTAAAAAAAAAATTAAAAGCCCAGCCTTGATTCCATATGAAATAGGTTTTTATCCATTTTTGTAGCCCAGTCCTAGTCCAGCCCAGCCCTGACTGCAGCAAATAGTTTGATTTGTCCATATAAAATATATTTTTATTAATAATTGCTGCCATTTTTATTTTATCTCAAAAAAAAAAATTTGGGTGCGCTGCCTCCGAACCCCCAACTATCGCACCAAATTTTTTTTTTGCTACACCCCTGTTCCCCCCCCCCCCCCCCTCACATGAATCCTAGCTACGCCACTGTTTAGCATTGTAGTGAGAGACGCACAGTCCAAACTCATGATCTCCCTTCAATATGGTGACATTACAAGCCACCCCTAACCAGATGAGTGGAGGTCTCGTGGGCACACCACAACAAAGCAGTGGATTAGCGACAACCATATTCCGTCGCTAGTTCATCGCTAACTAGCTTAGCGATGGATTAGCGACGACGAGGCGACGATATGCTTATGTCACGAATTTTTCGACGCCAACTGGCAACAAAATAAATTCGTTGCCAGGTCAGTCGCTAATTGCGACGGAATAACGAGCGATGTATTCCGTCGCCAATCCGCCGGTACTAAACGGCGACCTCGGCTTGGCGACGGATTTACGTCCGCGCTAAGCCGTCGCTAGATTTATATTCATAGCGACGGAAACATCTGTCGCTAATCCGTTGCAAACACGAAAAAAAATTATTTGAAAATTAAATACCGAGAACGGTACAATTTATATTTCCTGTACAATTTATATTTCCTGTAAATAAAAAACAAACTACACAAAAAAATCCATATAAAAGGAATCTACAACAATTAATCGTTCTACCTTAAAATTAACAAGTTTAATTATTTATAATTCAACAATTACAAATTGGAAACAAAAAAAAAATAGTTCTTCAACATAGTTCTCTAATCATCGCCAAGATTTTGTGTGTCTTCTTGTTCATTGCCTTTATCTGTCCCTTCAGCTCCGCTACGCTGATTATCACTAGCAGCCTACACAAGAAAAGAGCAGTCAGTATTGATAAAAAAAATATAATGAAATAAATTACACACTATATGTGATTCTATCATGTGCTCATATGTGTTCTAAGGCAATAAAAAAACTTTATATGTGATTCTATCATGCTCATATGTGCTCTATGGCAGGCAAAAAACTCTATATGTGATTCTATCATGAATTATATGTGTTTTAAGGCATTAAAAAAATTTTATATGCGATTATATCATGCTCAGATGAGTTCTAAGGCAGCTAGAAAAACTCTATATGTGATTCTACCATGCTCATATGTGCTCTAAGGCAGGAAAAAAGCTATATATGCGATTCGATCATACTCATATGTGTGCTAAGGCAGTCAAAAAATTGAATATGTGATTATAGAATGTTCATATGTATTCTAAGGCAGACAGAAAAACTCTAGATGTGATTCTGTCATGCACATATGTGCTCTAAGGCAGGCAAAGCAAAAAACTTTATATGTGATTCTATCATGAATGATATATGTTCTAAGGCAGTAAAAAAACTCTATATGTAATTTTGGCATGCTCATATGTGTTTTAAAGTAGTCAAAAAACTGAATATGTGATTATAACATGCTCATATGTGTTCTCAGACAGTCAAAAAAATCAATATGTGATTATAGCATGCTCATATGTGTTCTAAGGTAGTTAAAAAAACTTTATATGTGATTCTATCATGCTCATATGTGTTCTAAGGCAGACAAAAAACTTTATATGTGATTATAGCATGCTCATATGTGCTCTAAGGCAGGCAAAAAACTCTATATGTGATTCTATCATGCTCATATGTGCTAAGGCAGGCAAAAAGTTACATATGTGATTCGATTATGCTCATATGTGTTCTAAGGCAGACAAAAAACTGAATATGTGATTATACCTGAGAGGGACCTGCAATCGAAGATCTCCTGTTCAGAACAAGATTGTTGATCTCATTTCGGAGAAAGGGGGCGACGGTGTCATGGAAGTAGTTATTCAGTGATTCCGTAACGATCTGGCGTACATCATCACCTGAAAGAATAGTCTGCTGCTTGAAGCTTATGTCGACGGAAGAAGTCTGTGAGCCGTAACTGGAAGAAGTAATAACTGGTGAAGTGTTCATATTACTTCCAAACCCGAACACGCAACCTTTTTTGGGTTCACCTGATGCAGTCACCCATGCTGCAAGATCAAATGATGGATGTTTAGTAGCGTCATCGCCATATCGCTCTACCATCTGTTGCTCATATGCCTCCTACAAAATAATGTTTAAAGTATGTATTAATAATTAATAATAACATTGTGATAACTTGCATATTGCAATGATTATTAATAGAACAAATACACACCATTGTCATTCTTGCCTTCTCTGATACGAAGACTCCCGTGGTCTTCCGTTTATGTGTTTCAACAAACACATCCTTATATGGTACAATGCCTCTTTTTTTTGCTTCCTGCGAAGTTAAAGGACAAAAGATTTAGTTCACAAGTTTGCAACAATACTTATAAAATTAATATTATATATTGATGAGTTACCATTTTCTTCAGGTGGCTCCCAAATGTCTTAGATCCACCTGTGTGTAGATGAGCTTCGAGCATTTTCGCTCGATTTTGTGCAGCCTTCGCAGAGTGATTTCGAAATGCATCTCCCGCTCACTTATCGCACATTTCATCCCAATAATCTCTCCTGATAGTAATAGGGTCATGGCCCTTCCACTGTAGTGGATCATCTATTACGCCAGATGCTTTTTGTGTTGTAGTCTTCATATTGTGCAACATATCTGTAAGTCGATTGGCAGCCACCTTCTGTCACACCTTCCTTGCATCATTTTCTTCCACCGTAGTTGCGAAGCGATTCGAATCCTACAAATATTTTCAGAAAGTTAGTAGACATTACTTAAAAAAAAAAAATATGAAACACATTAACTATGAGGAACAATTATATACCGTGAATGAGGATCACAATCTGTCTAACACCTCCTTTAGGTACTCTTTTCATTGAGCAATCGGTCCTGGTAGATGTTGAAGAAGTGAATTCCTAATCTCCCGTACTACTTCTTCTGGCTCAAACCTCGTGCTGCACATGAATTGGTACACAGTAAATATCAATATAAAATATTTATAAGATATGCAATAATTGAAAATGAAATACTTACGGTCGATTATCGATATACACTATTCGAATGAGTCTTCTTGTGCCAGACTGAGAAGACCCTGCTTCCTATGTTGGCTCATGACTTGTGTGATCAACTGATGTAGGTGGGTCGTGTACAAGCGAAACATCATCTGTAAAAAAAATACGTTAGAAATTCTCAGAATGCGCATTTGAACTAATCAAGCATCCAATTAGTTAAATGATATACGTATCACAGGAGCCCGTGAAGATGAAGGTTGGGCCTGGCTACTACTGGATGAGCGACCACTGTAACCTCCACGAATCATATTCTAATAAATAACATATGTCATACAATACATTCAAATAATTCACATCAAGTATTACAATACATTCAAGTCATTCGCATCAAGTATTACAATAATTCAAATCATTCGCATCAAGTATTGCAATACATTCAAATGATTCGCAACAAGCATTACAATACATTTAAATCATTCATATCAGGTATTGCAATGCATTCAAGTCATTCACATCAAGTATTGCAGTGCATTCAAATCATTCGCATCAAGTATTATAATGCATTCAAATAATTCAAATCATTCACATCAAGTATTGCAATAATTCAAATCATTTATATCAAGTATTACAATACATTCAAATAATTTAAATCATTCACATCAAGTATTGTAATGCATTCGAAGCATTCGTATCAAGTATTACAATACATTCAAACAATTCAAATCATTTACATCAAGTATTGCAATACAACTCATTCATTCGCATCAAGTATTACAATACATTCAAATCATTCACATCAAGTATTACACTGCATTCGAATAATTCGTATCAAGTATTACAATACATTCAATAAAATTTTTAATCATTCACATCAAGTATTGCAATACAACTCATTCATTCGCATCAAGTATTACAATACATTCAAATCATTCACATCAAGTATTGCAATGCATTTAAATAGAGGTTTGTATTACAAGATTTTGCTCACTAGCTTGAGAATTTTTCCTCGTCACTTGTTTGACTTTCTTCTTCTTCTTCTTCTTCTTCATTGCTTACCCATCCACTTGGTACATCATTTGGATCACATTCCTCTATGAATGTTTCATCGGCCAATGGAGATATGACATGTATATCATGCGCAACATCGTAACCATAAGCGAAGTCATAGACATCATCTGATTGATAGTAATCGTTGTCTTCAGCTAACTCATCTTCCTGTAACTGATCATACTCAGGGTATAGTTTGGACTTCACCTTGCAAACTGCCCACCATTCATTTCTATCTGACTTTTTTATACTCGGATATGAAGTATAATAAACTTGTTGAGCTTGCGAGGCTAATATGAATGGTTCATATGTTCCAAACCTGGATTTATGATTCACCTCCACAATGCCTGAAGTTTTGTCGAGTCTTGTTGCAGTTGGATCAAACCAATGACACTTGAATAAAGTTACCCTGTTATTTATGTCTAAGTAAGTCAACTCCATTATTTCCTCTATAACACCGTAGTAATTATGTTCATTTTCACCGTAGCTGCTACCCTTGACACACACACCACTATTCATCGTTGATTTGTTTATACCGTAATCTTTTGTATGGAATCGATAACCATTTACGATGTACCCGTTGTAGCATTGCACAACTTTGGTCAGACCATTTTCTAAATCACATATTCCTTGGTCTTTAACATCTGCGGATCTACGCACAGACGTAAACAATGATTGTGATCACGATCAATTAAGCAACTTAGTGTTGTTTATAAGTACAAAATTTATGTTAGCTTCTTTATCAACTGTTTCAACCACTCCACAAACTTAGTTTCACATTCTTTTTGTACTTCTGCATCAGTGAGATGTGAAACTTCTCTTTGCAACTCCAGATCAAATCGTCTGCAAACCACAAATACTTATATTACTGAACCATGTATCCACATAAAGAACATAAAAGGATTTATAATTGTGTTGTGTCTACATATACTTACTCGATGTATGGGCCGATCGTTGAGCAATTAAAAAGAATATAGATGTGTGTTGCGTCTTGCTCTTGATCTGTCAAGAGACTTGATCGGCAACTACCAAATGCATGCCCAAGTGGTTGAAATATCGACAGCTTGTCAGCTACAGTTACTTGTTCTCCATCATCGTTACGGGGCGGGCATGTGTAACGTGTTGAAATATGAGGTTCGAAGTACATATTCCCCTGCTGTTCCGACAAAAAAAAAGAGGTTGTTCCGGCAAGGGGTCAACTCCCCTACTATTCCGACAGGGGGTCGACCCCCTTACGGAACATAGGGGGTCACCTATCTCCGGGCGACAGGGCCTGCGGACGGTGGGACCGGCAGACGGTGGGACCGACGAACAGCGGGAGTGGGACCAGCGGACGGTGGGACCGGCAAACGGCGGGAGTGGGACCGACGAACGGTTGGAGCGGTGAACGGCGGGAGCAGCGAAAGAAGAAAAGGAAAAGCTGTATGGGATTAGGGTTATTCGAAAATTAGTGATGGCTTAGCGACGAATTAATTCTGTCGCTAAGCCAACGTAAATCAAATTTATGAAACGAGCGACAGACTATATTATGTCGTCAAGTCCGTCGCTAATTAGCGACGGAACAACTTTTATCGCAAACGTCGTCACCAAATGTTGTGGCCGTAACGACAAAACAATATGTCGCTAAATCTGTCGCTAATTAGCGACGGACTATATTCCTTTGCTATTTTGTAAGCTTTATTCATTATAGCGACGGATGTTTTTCGCTCATTAATCCGTCGCTAACTAGCGACGGAAATATTCTCTCGCTAAAGTTTGTCGCTAACAACGTATTTTCTTGTAGTGGCACTCATCTTGCATGTTTATGGAGACCAAGGTCATTAAATTATTTGATCAGGTAAAAACAAAATACTGGAAAGTGATCACACACATGCACAAATGCTTATACGTGAAACAAACAACTACAGATGAGAAAACATATAGATGCACAAATGTATGTACATGTGTGCACAGGGGCGGAGCCAAAAGTTTTAGCCAAGGTGGGCACAAATGCATGACTCAGGAATCGGCTCATCCAAAAGTGACTCGTGACTTGGGCTAGTCACCCCAGTGATTCATGGAGCTGCATCTAGTTATTTATTAACAAAAAATCAAAGAAACAAATAGCTAAGTTATTGTCTTCAATTATAAATTAGATAATATAGTTCAAGTCTAACAGCATCCATAAAACTCATAAACATATTACAACAAAACATAGCTATAGCAACAGTCAAAAACTACGCTATAGCCTCTTGTAAATGCCACTGAAGCAAACAATGGCAGTCCACCGATGGTCGTTGTAAGTGTTGTTGTTGGCAACAGTGGCATTTTTGGCAATCTGCAGCGGTAAGTAGAACTGTCGATGTAAGTGTCCTATAGCATCATTGTTGTTCTCTTACAGTGGCATTTATAACTTCCGTTATAAGTCCTACTTGAGGACCGTTAGAACTGCCATGCATACAAACATCGATAGTTTAAACTTGTAGATATCCTATAGCAGTCCTTATAAACTGTCATTGTTGACTCAACAGTGGCAGTTACAGATTGCCACTGATGACATAACATCAGACAAATAGTGGCAGTCAAAACTACCACTATTTCCAACCTAACCATTTTTTCAAAATAATTTACTGTAAAAAATATAATACATAAAAAACAAAAAAATTGAACAAGAAAACAACAGTATTAGTCATAACTGGCAAAGGAAATCTAGCGGTGAAGGTATTCGGTGAAGAAAAGAAAAATACATAAGAGTAAGGAAAAAACAAAGAGGAACATCGTGGGCCACCCTGAGCTCTGTTTCATAATGTGGAGAGCCCACCCTGACTGCAGGTTAGGGTGGGCAGTGCTCGATGGATCGACCTATCCCTCGTCGTATCACAAGGGGCAGGCGGCAGGCCCAACCCAATCCCCCCACCCTTCTCTTCTCCCCCAATCCCCCCACCCTTCTCAGTTCTTCTCCGTTCGTTTTGCCATAGTTACGCAGTGCGCAACCTATAACTATACCTGAATCCCCCTCTCTCTTTCTCCAACCCTGCTTAGAGGGTCGCTCGTCCCCAATCTCCCTCATCCTTCTTCTCTCCCATTTTGCCCACCTCTCTCTCTCTCTCTCTCCAGCCCTACTTAGAGAAACATGTTTTATTGTCGAATCTCTTTTAGCGCCAATAAAATACATTTTACAATGGGAGTACGCTAGTAAAACACAAATTTCTTACAGTTATTACATGACAAAAACTATACTTGACTTTGACTCATAACTTAAAAAGGGTTTACACTTCCAACCTGCTCCCTTAAACCTGTTTTAGGGAGCTCTTCATTCCAAGAAGCATTCTTATATGGTAAAAAGTCTTTGTCTTAAATAGCTTTGTAAAGATATGCATTACTTTTTTCTCCGACTTGCGATACACCAACTCAAATTCTTTGTTCTTCGCATGATCACAAATGGAATGAAATTGAATATCAATATGCTTGCTCTTCTATAGAATACAGGGTTCTTTGCTAATGCAATTGGTGACTTGTTGTCTACCATGATTATAATAGGTTATTCTTGAGAAATCTACAAATTTTCAAGGTAGTCAATTTCTGCCCTTTGCTTATAACCTTTTGCCATCATTCTTGCTTTAAATCTCATCACCTATCTTTCATTTATTTATTTTTTGTACACCCATTTTACATCAATTGCTTTGGAACATTTGAGAAAAGTTCTCTTATGTATTATTCTTCTCAATAGCTTTGATTTATTCATCCATGCATTACTCTGTCTTTAATCTTGGATTACATCTTAATAACCTAAAGATTTGCAATCACCAAACAAGCAAAAACAAAGTATGTTTATTGTTAGTATACTTTCAGATTGAAAATAAATTTCATTCAACTTTTTATTTTTTGTGATCGTTCACCATCGTGAATGAGAATTGAATTGGGGCGTGTGGAGTTGAAGATGGTGAAATATTGGCTTCTTGTTCTTACATTTTGTCTTCTTATTCAAGTTCATATACAACATAATCATCATTTTTTGAATTCAATGATGCATTTTCATCAAATTCAACATCTCTACTTATTACCAACTTCTTATTTTAAGGGTTATAAAGCTTATAAGATTTGAGCTTTCATGGTAGCCAATAAAAACATACTTTTGGCTTTTATCATTTAACTTGGATTGCTTTTGATCCGTAACGTGAGCATACCTGATGCAATCAAAAACTTATAAATGGCTAACACTTGGTTTATAATCACTCCATATCATAAAGCAAACTTTCATAGCGACACATATATTCAAGAGAATATCGCACATGCAAATGCTTTAACCCTAAATTCATTGGGCATAATTTTGCACTTTAACATGCCCCTTGTCATGTCAAGAATTGTTTAATTTTTTTCTTTTCACTACCCTTTTTATTGGGGCAAGTAAGGTGTTGTAAATTAATGCAAAATATAATGTTTCTTGCACATGTCAAAATCCTTTTGAGTTGAATTTACCACATCTATGTGATCTCATAATTTTTATAAAATACTCACTTTGTTTTTTAACCAAGGCTTTGAATTACTTGAAAGTTTTAAAAACCTTCAACTTCTCATTTATAAAATCATACTAAGCATGCTTGAAACTTGGTTTGTTCAATTCTTATATATGGTATTCTTGAAAGCATGCAATGTTCAATTAGCTTGGAGAACTGAACTTTTTTCCTCCTCACCTCAAAGGTAAAGCTGAGGGATTACCTCTCTCTCTCTCTCTCTCTCTCTCTCTCTCTCTCTCTCTCTCTCTCTCTCTCTCTCTCTCTCTCTCTCTCTTGCTTATGTGTTATGCATGTTGCGTGTCACGAGCTTATTTGGAAGCACCGTGTGGCACCTGGTGATTTCAATCAGGTCAACCTTCCGAGTCAAGGAAGCAACACAAACATAGCGCACATGAGTGCACAATCACAACAGAGCACGCACAATCTCAAAGAGATTAACAGAGACAAAGAGAGAAAGTAACTCATATTCATAAGTTACAAGATTACACCAAGAGAGTAAGAAGGGGGGGGGGGGGGGGGGCAGGGACACGTAACAATTGTTGTTCACGGGGATCTTAGGCCAAAGGTCATTTATGTATACTATGAAGGATTAAAGAGGTATTTAGGTAAAGCAACAAAGGTATCAATATGGCAGGCTAGAACATGCTCTCTCGCCTAAACTGGTGCCGTCCTTGGTGCGATCTGCTGTTGGTAGTTATCAATCGCTTGCTTAAACTGGCAAATATTTCTTGGAGTTTCCCAACTGGTATTACTCTCTGGTAGTCCTTTCCGTTTTATGAGATACTTCTTCACTTCTCCTAGATAGTTGTTGACGTGATCCATAATGAATTTAATTTCTCTAGAGGTCGATGTTGATGCTGATGTTGGAGCTTGCTGAGGAATGGGAACCCGCTGAGGTAGACTGTGGCTGAAATCCTTTTTATCTTCATTGAAGGGCTTTAGATTACATACGTGAAAGACAGGGTGGACATGAAAATTGGTAGGAAGGTCTAGCTTATATGCTAACTTGTCAATCCTCTGTATAACAGAAAAGGGTCCATCATATTTTTGAATGAGTCATCGATGGTGTCTTCAAAAGATAGTCATTCTCTCAGGGTATAATTTGACCAGCACTTTATCTCCAACTTGAAACTCAGTGGGTCGATGGTCTTGATCTGTCCATTTGTTCATTCGTTTAGCAGCTTTGTGTAGAAATGCATTTGCTAATTTCGTCTGATCATGTCAGTTCTTGACAAAGTTATAAGCAAAGACCGCCTTTCCCCAACCTTGGGCAGTGATGGAGTGTGATGTCTGGGGCTGTTGTCCTATCATAATCTCGAATGGACTATGTCTTGACGATTCGCTCTTTTAAAGATTATAGCAGAACTAAGTGATATCTAATAGATCCATTCAATTTTTTTGATTTGCACTTACAAAGTGTCTCAAGTATTCTTCCAGCATCCCTGCCCAAGGAGATTCGTGGCACTCCTTCAATATCTCTCGACACAAGGATCCCCATCGGAGCACATATACTCGATTCTCAGTTGTTATCAGCAATTTTTCTTGTTCCCAAAGTCATCTCGTCTTTCCTTCTTTTACCAGAGAGAAAAGATGTGCCATGGGGTCTTCTCGCAAGCCCTCTCAGATTTTGTCAAGGAGATTGCTTCGAGGTCCAGTACCCCCACTTTTATCTTCAATCAAGGTTTTCAATCCGACCTTCCTGCTCAATGTATCTTCCACTATGTTGGTCCTTCAAGGTTTGTACTCAAGAATCATATCGAATTTGGCCAAGAACTCTTGCCATCGAGCTTGTTTGGGACTAAGTTTTCTTTATATTTGAAAATAGCTTGTGGCAACATTGTCAGTGTAGACAACAAACGTCGACCCCAGTAGGTAATGCCTCTAGGCACGTAAGCAATTTATGATGGCAATCATTTCTCTTTCATGTACTATGTATTGCCGTTCAGCATTGTTCAGCTTTTGACTCTTGAAAACGATAGAATGGCCCTCTTACATCAATACATCTCTAATGGCAAAATATGACGCATCCGTATATACTTCAAACGGTTTTTCTTGGTTCGGAAACTATAAGACTGATTCTTTGGCCATGCCATCTTTAAGAGTCACAAATGCTTTTTAACATTCTTCTTGCCAATCCCAACTTTTGTCCTTCCTCAGCAACTTTGTTAAATGTGTCACAATGGCTGAATATCCCTCAATGAATCGACAATAGTAGTTTGTTAAGCCCAAAAAAGACCGTAGCTTAAGGACCTTGGTTGGGATTCCTCAATTCTGAATAGCTCTTACCTTCTGACTATCCATTCTTAGACAGTTATTTCCAATCATATGCCCCAAGAAACTTATTTCTTCTTGTCTGAACATGCACTTCTCTCTTTTTGCGTACAACTCATTGTCCTTTAGAATTTGAAACACTATACGTAGATGCCACATGTGTTTCTCCATGTTTTGACTATAAACAACGATATCATCCAAATACACGACCATAAAATGGTCAAGATAAGGGTAGAATATCTTGTTTATCAATGTAGAGAAAGTCGCAGGTGCATTCGTTAAACCAAATGGCATCACTAAAAACTCAAAAGCACCATACCGTGTAACACATGTTGTAAAACCCAGAAAATTTTAAAATTTTTAGAAATAAATAAAAGTGAAATTTTCTTCAAAATGATGGATAATATAATATTATATTAAATATCTTGGATCCAAATATGGGCATATCAAATCCAATATGAGGATTTGGATATAGCAAGTGGATTTAGATTCTGGACGGATCTGAAACCCAATTGGGGTTGAATTGGACTTTTAATAGATCCAATATGGTGTAACCTCAATCAAAATCTGAAGTCCAGTTGGGGAGTCTCGGAGGATCCAAAATTTTAGGAAGATCTAACCCGGATTCGAGATTCGTTAGGAAACTGTAAGTGTATAAATAAATTAATATAGACAAAAAATTGCAAGAAGATATAAAGTGGTGTTGTAGTGAGGTGTATTGCCTACTTGAGAGGCAACTTGAGTTCAAATCCCATTAACCACACTTACACAGTTTTAATAAAAAGGCACAGTTTTCCTTTTTTTAACAAAAATGCCTAACGTCTACAAGTAATTAAGTAAATTAATTATGATATCATTTACAATGAAATAAAAGATAGTGCATTGGAGAGGTTTGTTGCCACTTTAGAGAAAGGACTCGGGTTCAAAACCCCCCATTGTACACGGATTTTTTTATATCTTGTGTTGTGATGCCTTTTACAAAAAAAACATTAAAACCAAACCCATACGTTTTACCTACTTCAAAAACAAGTGATAACATGAGAAGTTACCACATGCTTTTTCTAGGAAGATAAAATGCTGATTTTTTTTCTCCCATCCTCCCTAAATTGAGCGATAACCACATGGCTGCAGGGAAACAAAAAGAATTGGGAGTTAGCAAAAATCTCTCCCACGATTTTTCCTTTTGAAAGGCTCACACCACAAGTATAGGAATGACACAACAAAAATAAAGAAAAACAGTTTGAAAGAAAACAAATGTGCATAAAGGAAGAAGGGCAAAAATGTTACATTGGATTAAAAGTTATCCAAATGAAGAAAATGTGTTGGAGGGATGCATGGTTTTAGATTTCAAATCCTTTTGAAATTTACCTAACCAAAAGAGTTAAAATAAGGGGGGGTCTCTCATTGGCAAGAATCGTGAAACATGATTTTGTTACTCTCTCTCTCTCTCCTCTCTAATCCCTCTCGTAAACACTTCAGAACCTCCATTAGTTTTTCTCACCATTAGGAGAAGCTCCATCCAAAAACGAAGCAACGTCGAGGCGATCAAAAGCGGTTTTTGTCAAGGCACATCGAGGTAAGGTGTATGGTATCTATATGCATGTGTGTGGTGCCCTGTAGCACAAGTATGTTGCAGCACCTTTCTATTGTATGTAAGGACATACAATCGTTTAGAATAGTCCTGGCACGATATTTTTTTTCTGCACATGATGCCATAGAAGGTATGTGTAGCGTAGACCAAGATATTAGATGCAAAAATAAATAAAAAAAAGTATGTAAGTCAGTCATGGATGCCACCACATAACTCGTTTATTTGTGTGTGGTAGGGCAGGATCAAGTATACGAGTGCAAAGATCTGAGCGCTCGATTTGCCCCCATTTTTTACTGTTGAAAAGATTATTCTAGCATTTACATAGTGGCTGCATAATATGACCAAGCATTTAAATGTATAGATCAACATACTGGATCTACACGCACAACACGTTTAGACTATCAAATATTATTCCCAATATAAAAATGATGTATGTATGTGTTGCGTAATCAGATCGAGCATAGACCCGATCACTCAACCTGCACACATGACACAGATTCTATTTCAACATATAGAGCAATGGTCAAGTTGATCTATAGTTGACACTCCATTTAAATGCATAGGTTAGATCACGAGATCTGCACACAATGGAAGTTCAAAAAAAAAATTATTTATGAATTTCGTAATCTTGATCACTCGCAATACATCGCCCACATGTGACAGAAAAATTTACTTTTTCCAGCAAGTCATTTTTCTCATATACAGGCATGACCGATATCCAATTATGTACTTAAGCGCATACGGTAGTTACACAATTTATAGGACAGTGGAATAATTGAAATTCCAAATGAAACAGGTATACAAGGTTGTTTCAACTACCATATACTCAGTTTATTAGGTGCCAACCACAAAGAATTAGACAACATTATGCCTAAATTTCTAGATGTGTGAATTTACCATGTATGACACACATGGGTGGGTGTGTTTGGGAAACCCGTGCATACACATGACGGTGCATTGGAGTGGCAAGGTTGTCCCAGGGTATGACTATATAAAATTCATTACACATGAGAATGTGCTTATAAATAGGTGAACATCATATAGGTGAGGCAAAGTCTAGTATGTATGAAATTTGTTAGTTACCAAAACATGTTTTGTACGACATCTATTAGTTATGCAAGTCAGTATGAAATCTGTTAGTTACGAAAATCTGTTTTGTACGACATCTATTAGTTATTCAAGTCTGGTATGTATGCAATCTATTGTGTATACAATTCTGTTAGGTATCTGCAGTTTGAAAACCTATGTGCACTTATGGGTGAGTGGATGACCCACACAGAAATAATGATTGCACCTAGGCATACAAGGGTATGATTATGAATTCAAAATGTGTGTGTGTGTGTGTATATATATATATATATATATATATATATATATATATATATATATATATATATATATATATATATATACTTAGAGGTGAAATTGTGAATCCAAGGCTAGCAATGCGCACAAGTATGCATTTATGAATCCATGAATGATATGCGCGTGAGTATGTGAAACTTTATGTACACCCTCCTTGTGGTGAGTCAGTGCAGCACCATATATTAGACGCTACAGGTTCAACCAATGTACTGCCTATGTGGCGAACTGCAATACGCACCACTTTGTAAGACACAGCAAGTAGGGATCGGCTTGACCCTAATATACCATCCTACTATTGTACTGTGACTTGTACTGAATAAAGAAAAATATGAAAGTAAAATACAGAATATAAAAGGGTACATATATTCAAATAAATTATATAGGTCTCAAATAGTGAGTTCCAAATTAACACAAACAATGATTGTTAATTTATCACATATGATTGAGTATGCATAAATTCAGCCAAATACATATCAAGAATGTGTGATCTTGACCATGACATAGATAAAGGTAAAAATATGATAGTATTGAGTATCATTTCATGCGAAATAATAAATGTGAGAATATGTTCACTTAGTTCAAGTTACTATTTTCAAGAGAATGCATTATTTCATTGAATGTTTGTTTTTCGGAACCCATAACATAAGAACTATAAGGTTAGTTTCATTGCATTTACTTTAGAAATTTATCAAGCAGGATCGAGTCTCATGGACTCTGATCCATCAAACGCATGAGATTATGTATCTTCCACATGTGAAGGGCATGACCATGGTTCTAGTTATAAAACGTTCATTAAATGTAAAAATGAGTTATAGAATTGGATCCTTAAAAGAGGCTCTTGCGTACTCAACAGGGTAGTTGTTCCATTTGGAATCCCGGTAAAATGATACAAGAATGTTAGTTTATTATTTTGTCCATTTGGTTTTGGAATGGTTGTGCCGGTGTATGTTTTCACAAATGCAATTTTTATTGCATGCACATGAATAAAGTATTATGCTATTACTGAGCTTTGCGAAAGAATGAGATATCAATAATGCTATTTGTTTTACTTGTAAATTTGATGTGATTCGCATATGAATGCCATGACCATGTTCAGGGTATAAACTGTCTATTATTAAATGCATGTATTTGATATTTGCATAGTATGAAAATTTCAGGGTCATGAGTATACTAAAGCTCCAAACTAAGCATGTGGTTCCACAGAACCTTTGTAGTGTTACCCGAGCACTTATGATATTTCTATGTGTGACATGTTATGCATGTGTTATGATGCAATGATGTGATACATGTACTTGTCTGTTTTACCCATGACTGAGCATGCGATCTAAAAAGACCAATAGGGTACGATACGTATACACAGACTTATAAAATTGAATATTTTATGCACAGGTGCTCGACTCGTATATGAGCCTATGATTATGAGAATTATTGTTGGTGCCTAATGTGCACTAGGTTGGTAATGTGTATACACTTGATCACCCTGAGTGTGGGTTTGGGATTTTGAAAATCCCTTGTAATGCAATGACTCACACAAAAGAAATAAACAAGATTTAATATATGAACATATAACCTAATTGTGGGATTCTGAGTATACCTGAAAGACGGTATATGTTACCAATTTTTCAAGATTCTAGGTATACCTGAAAATGGTATATGTTACCGGTTTCTCAGAGTTTCGGGTATACCTAAAAGACGATGTATGTTACCGAACCCATAGTCTACTTTGGAGAGGGTAGATGGTACAAACTTCGTGAGACAGTTATATTTTTGTGAGAGTGAGGCGTCTCACCCGGTCCCCAGTCCTCGAAGTTAGGGGGGCAGGACTACCGATACATCCTAGGTGGTAGATCCAAGTCTTCTGCAGAAGTTACGATGGTGCATCCTATTTTTTGTTCTAGCCATTGGGGAGTACTTGCTCGGTTGTGAACCATCCCCTTTGGGCCTCCGTACGGCTAATCACACAGGGTATTAATTGAAAAAGTATAACAGACCCCCATGTGGTCTCGGTCCGCTACAATGTCGAATGTTTGTGCGTATACATAGGGTAATTAATAAGACAAACATAGTCAATGCACTTTTGAATGTCTTTAAATAGTCAATCCACTTTTACATGTCTTTAAGTACATATAATGTTTGATGTTGCGATTGTTATAGTATAAATGTGATTCATTCATGTGATGCATATTTTAGTAATATTTTTCTTTATATTCAAATTGTTATAATATTCATTCTTATGATGTGTCGCTCATTAATATTTTCCTTTATATACTAAACAATGAGTTATTTTGTATTGGGTGAATCTCATGGAACTTACACGAATTTTATCATTTTCATATCATTATTTGAATATGTTGCACATATACTTGTACACATGACAATGAGCACATTCATATTGATATTATGCTTCTTACTCAGACGGGGAGTAGTTTGACCCCATCTAAATTATTATTTTTCAGAAAATAAATAAAGATTTTGGGGCAATTGCAGTCGTCACTACAGGCAGTGTCATGAGACCATATCTTCTATTGATGTCCTGAGGAACTCTGAATTTTAAATTCATTAATTATATTGTTTATGACTTGTAATATTTCAAGGCAATGATTTAATTCGCCTAATGATATTGAGTTTGTGTTATCACCTGTAACCCTCCCAAATTATTTGACCAAGTGATTAACCAAATATTTTTGTTGTAATTTAAAAAAATATATTCCAAAATTTTTGAGTTAAATATTTAGGGAGTTACACATGTAGTCTTGGGCTCATCTCCTTCCATAATTCTAACCTACCAATATCTCGATCGCAAATCTAATTTTGATAAAACTCGAGTTTCTCCTAGCTGGTCGAACAGATCAACAATTAGGGGCAAGGGATATTTGTTCTTGACAGTCAGTTTATTGTGTATCCTATAATCCATGCACAACCTCTTGGACCCATCATGTTTGGTCTGAAATAGTACGGGAGCTTCGAAAGGAGCCTTTGATGGTCGGATAATACCAGCAGCTAATATATCATCCAGTTGTCTTCTAAATTCTATCAGTTTGACGGGGTCATTCTGTATGGTACCATTGCGGGAGGTCTTGCACCTGGCACCAACTTTATCTGATGATTCACTTCTCTTCGTGGTTGCAAGTTTCTTGGCAATTCCTGGGGCATTATTTCTTGAAACTCTTCTAAAATCATAACAATAGATGATAGTATATCTTCATGAGGCTTCCCCTCTTTTTTTTCTTGCACCATCACTAGAAATGTTTGATCGCCTTATTGGAGGCCCATTTTTATCTGCAAGGCAGAAACCATGCGAACGTTTGACATTCTCAATATCAAGGCGGGGATCATGCAAGGAGACTCTTCACTCATAAAGTTGATGACGTTCAAGTGGGGCATAGGCATGGCCTTACTCACCCGTAGCAACTTCATCCCCAAGATTACTTTAAAATTGTCTAACGGTGCAATAGAAAAGTCTGTTCTGTGAGCCCATTGTCTAGCCCCAACTTGTATGTTCCTGGTTACTCCCAAGATGGGTTGCACAACTGAGTTCATGGCCTTTATGCGACTGACTTTTTTATCTCATTACAAGCCCAATCTTTGGACTTCCTCTTGTGCCATGAAGTTATGTGTGACTCCTGTATCAACCATCGCATTAGTAGCCTTCCCATTGATAGTCACCGCAAGTACATTAACTCCTTCTTTACCACGGGCACTACAAAGGTGGACCCCTCTAGTGCGTTCACCCTCTGTATGCCCCCCATTTTGATGTCATTTTCTGCGGGTGTCTCTTCTATCTCAATAGTATTGGCCGCCCTTCGCCCACATTTCCTTGATTTTGGTTAGAGCAATCCCGCGCAAAGTGATTTTTGCTGCAGTACCAACACCGAAGGTTCGGAGGTACTGGTCTATTTCCAAAAACATCCATCATGTCGTGCTTGGGGCTGATTTCTCTGGTCTCAAGGAGGTGGTCGATACTAGTTTTTTCCTTGGCCTCCTACAGCATTGCCTCGATCATCTATGCATAATGGCATTGCTTGAGGGCCCCCATGATTAGGGAACTCAACTATTTGTTCACGATCGCACTTACAAGGTCTGTCGGTTCATCCAAGTCAACTCCTATTGATCCCAAAACCATAGGCATCTTTTAAAGAAATAAATGTGATTCATTTTCGACATGTCTTTTATATCGAGCATCACTGATGAAAATGCCACCACATATTCTTGAATGCTTCATGTATGCCTTAGGGCCATCAGCTTGTCACAAGCAAGTTCTAAAGCATTGTGTGGAAGGAAATATCCCCTCATTTTATTTTTGAAGTCGTCTCACGATTCAATCATAACTCCTCTGTGATCCATGCTTTGGTATTGCATCCTCCACCATACGGCGGCACCCTCAATCAAATACCTAGTTGTCATACGTATTTAATCAGCATCGATGTCAATCTTTGCTTGATCAAAGAATTGTTCAACATCCTATAGCTAATTTTTCACAATCCTAGCATCTCTTTCACCTTTAAATTTTGTTGGATCGACTGGTTTCAACTTGAGGCATTCACGATGAAACATCATTGTGTTTCTCCCTTGTGGGTTGTTTCCAAGATTTTTGGCATTGGCCACACCACCAATCTTGTTTCTCAATAGTCTTTCTAGGACTCTGTATCATTCTTAGAGTTTTTGCATTTCAGCCTCGTGCATACCCAACTGATCTGATAATTCTTGGACGATAGTCCTTAGTTCTTTGGTCTCAGCCCTCACATCACCATCTAACTTTCTGAAGTCATTTTGTGCCCTTTCAACAACATTAGCACATGCGAGAACATCACTTGTCAATTCCATCATTCTTTTCTCGACTTTGGTCATGCGTTTTTCTATAGGGTCGGTTGTCTCTTTCAAGCGAGACATTTCTGTTGACTCCACGACAGATTTCTCTTTTTCTGCCTTTTTTCTTTTATAGACTTTTCCAAGAAGTACTCTCAACTCCGAATCCATTATTGAACTCAACTCACTAGGGTTTTAGCAAATACCCCTTTTTCCTTCCCTTAGTGCTCGAATAAGCTCTGATACCAGTTGTCACGGGCTTATTTGAAAGCATCGCGCGGCACCTGGTGATTCCAACCAGGTCAGCCTTTCAAGTCAAGGAAGCAACACAAAAACAGCGCACGAGGGTGCACAATCGCAACAGAGCGCGCACAATTTCAAAGAAAACAACAGAGAGATAGAAAGAAAATAACCCATATTCATAAGTTGCAAGATTACACCAAGAGAGTAAGAAGGGAGGAAGGACCCGTAACAATTGTTGTTCGCGGGAGATCTTAGGTCAAAGGTCATTTATGTACACTACGAAGGATCAAAGAGGTATTTACATCAAGAAACAAAGGTATCAACATGGCGGGCTGGAACACTGGGATTAGCCCTTAGGGGATTGGAGCCGAAGACCATTTCGAAAAGTTGAACACTTTGCTATCATGCCTTTTCCATCCAAACATAGAAAAATCCGATTCCACTTATCCCCTATGTTATCCCCTACTGTCATACTCCCTCTGAGATCTTATTGATACATATTGTTTTAATCAAATCTGACCTCATAAATGGATTGAGCATGGCCGATTTAACAAGGAACGGCCCTTGGATCGTTATATTTTGGATGAGAAATATAATTTTTAAATCACAAAATTCCATGTTTTTCAGCCATTGATTTTTTAATCACCAAAAAGATCCTGCACACAAGTCAGATCTGAGAGATTCAATTGCCAATCTTCACTAAGTGAACGATGTAAATCGCATCTACAGGGTCCGATTTGATCAAAACAACTTGCATCAACGAACATAAAGCGGGTCTGCATACCCTGATGCTTCCTATTACATGATCCGATCTATGAGAGAGAGAGAGGTGCTTTTATTCCATATGTGGGCACAATGGCAACCAAAGGAACTTTTATTCAAATAATTCACCACACCACAAACTCAAGGCGTATGGAACCGGATGCTCTTTTTGACTTTGATTGAAATAAACAGCATGTCAATGCCATTCATTATATGGACATGCAACATACTTGCATAAAACAAAGAAACTAATACACCATCATCTTGACATCAAAGATCCAACAACCCCAGCAATTATAGCCGTTGGTTCTCCAAGAACGGCCGAGATCACAGATTGGATGGCCAACCCAGCCACCCCCCATGATTTCTTCACTTTCCCTCCCTTGCTATTATGTTGGTTTTGAAGTGTTATGCCCTTAAGGCTAGGAATCCTAGTGTTTAGCTCAGCGCTCTTCCTATTATTGGAGTAGTGCAACTCTTGCCATTTCTCAGCCAACATCTCCTTGGCACATGACACGTGCAAGTGATACTTCTTGCACGCACTCCGGTACGACCAGCTCGGACCCTTTTGGCCACACCGGTGGCACGCCGAAGAGACCTTCTTGCAGAGGTAGAGCTTGACCTCGCCGTCGTCCAGCACATGTGGGAGGTTGTAGCAACAAGGGTGCAGGTCAAACCCACACAGCTTGCAGTGGTACACAAAGCCTATGACATCCTTGCCACAAGCATTGCAATAGCGCATGCTATTGCCTGGTGTCTTTGTGAGGAACTGGAAGTTGCATTTGGGGTAGAAGGGGTGGGAAATGGACTGAGTGGGGACTGCACAACACTTGTGGAGGTCAAAGTCACAAAACTCACACTTGTATCTGCAACCAATGCCAGACTCCTTGCATCCATCACACTTGAAGGGTACTTCTTTGTATTCAAACTTCAGTTTGTGTTGAGGGTGGCTGAAGTGGGTGATCTCCTTGTTGTAAATCATGATGAAAAGAATGAGCTAAAGCAGCAAGGAGGGTTGGGTATATGTCTATATATAGCAAGCAAGCAAGCAAGCAACAGAGAGAGAGAGAGAGAGAGAGAGAGAGAGAGAGAGAGAGGTGGGGTTAGGGAGTGGAGATAAGGATGAGTGATTAAGCAACCATTTGGAAGAATAGCCTAGTTTTTAATAGGCATTGCTTATTTCTTATAAGGGAATAAATGAATGGAATATCTTTGGAGAAAATAATTCATCGAATAGGCGGTTCTACAAATGGGAGCTTAGGGAATAAATCAGGTAGCATTTATGCTTTTTGAAGGGATGGTGGTAGTATTTTGGATAATTCCCTTATGCACATATGCATCTTTGCCGAAGCAAAAGCAACCAGTGCACTCCTACTTTGTGTGCTATCACATCCAAGAGAATACACACATACACTCGTATGTGTACAGTAGAAATCATCTTATATTTTTCCAATTTTTTGCAGATCGGCATGTGGAAAACGGTATATTCGTCCTCATTCAAGATATCAAATGATATTTCTCTTTTGGACTTCAAGTAGTATACGCACCCAGGAATATTATGCATGGTTTACATAATTTATTTTGTCTATTTGCTGATTACATGGTTTTCACTGTTTATTAGAAAGGACGATTATCCACTGTAGTAAACACAATGGCGAGTTAAAAGAAAGAGAACATAACTTAAAGAGGCACTAAATCAAGACATATTCTAATCCTTTTCTAGATTATATTCCAATTCATCAAACCGAAGCTACAGGAGTGAGTAGAAAATGTCCTCTTTCATTGCATATGGATAAGGATGTTAGAAGGTGAAATTATTCTCGAATATGTGCCCCTAATGAATAACACGAACTGCAGTTGAAAGAATACACCGTTTGCAAACATCAATTATTGACAGTCTAGAAGCACCATAAACAGCAATAATTTTCCAGACATAATTAAAAACATGCTCAAAAAAGTTTACAATATACAAGTGCTAGAAGGCATTCTTTCTATTCAACCCAAGGTTGTAAGTATTGTATCCTTACTCATATGGATTGGGTCCAAAGTAACACCATATCGCATCTTATCGTAAATGTATCATAAATTTTTAATAAAAAAAATTCAAAAAATCATGAAATATAAAAAAAAATAGCAAAAAATCTAAAAAAATTATATCCCATGAAACAATGATGAATTGCACAAAATACAATTATAAAATCATATATGAAGCATTTATGTTTTTATGAGTCGCATAAGGCATCATTAAACATCAACTAATAGAGAATCGTAGATAATATTGCATGCATATCTCACAAGAACAATGCAAAATATTACACATCTTGCAATTAAGAACATGCCACAAGACTCATACTTTCATATTACATAAAACAAATATTATGGTAATAGTTGCACTCGAATTTCAATCGATTTCTGCTCATTACTTGAGTGCCTCATTGTTATGTCGGATTATCTTATGTCATATTTGTTGAAGTACGGAGTCTGATTCTACCTTGATATAAATCTTTAATTTTCATGAATTTAACTTCACATAAAATTTTTCAAACTAGCTTTTTAATTTTACACATAATAAAACCTTTTTATCTTAACTCATTTTTTTCACTAAAAAAGGTAAAAATATACTTTTTTTACCTTAATCCACTACTTTGAGTGAAAAAATGGTGAAAATGCACTTTTAATGGCCTCTAGACAAATGATGAAGTCGGCCCTCAAAAGGTACTTAAAATCTAAAATAAAAAAGTAACTTTCGATTTTTTTAAAGTGCATCGAAGGTGTATTGTACAATACACTCGGTATCGTATAATACAATGGTGTATCGTATGATACACCTTATATGGGTATGAGTCTGTATCATATTGCAAAACCCAAAAGTATCGTTTTGTACAATATGGTACGATACTTACAACACTGATTCAACCCATTCCGAAGGAGATGGTAATATAATCTGCATGCATCCAGCTTTTGAGAAAAACTAAGACGACTCGATTCTTCCAGCACCTTCAATAAATTGGGGGTGGGGGGGGAGAATAGTATCTGGTGAAAAAATGCTGCAGATGTCTAAGATGGTATTTCCACTGCTGATAGCCATCAACTTGCAAATAAATATTTAATTTCTAAATGTATGTCTCAATATATATGACTTCATTGGCAAAGAAATATCCATAGTTATTATTATTTAAACTAAAATGCTTTATTTTCCAAATTTTGTGAAGAGACAAGATTGGAATCTACCTATATTCAAACAGTAGGCCCAGACACTTTTCAAATTTCAAGAGATGATAATTGATGAGCAAAATAATCCTATGGTGGAGAATTTATTTGAGTAAAATTGTTATTCCTTGGTTCCTAAAGTATCTGAAAGCAAGAGCACAGGGAACAATTTCATACCTTTTTTGGAATGTGGCTGACAGAAACTGAATCTAAATTACTAGTAAATTATTGATTTGTTTCATCAGCACCATTTTCGCCTATGTTTTGTTTTCAAGTGTGAAAGTGTGAAAAGAATTTTTCTAGTCAAGTATCAACCAAGATTTGGTTTTTCATGAACCGGCTGAATCAGTTAGATGACCTTTTGAGCCATTTTTAGTTACAAACAAGCAACAGAAGAGGAGAAAAACAACAGAAAACAGATAAAATTATCTAAGAGAACTTATAGTAAATCAATACTTGAGAGGGAACTAGAAGATATCAAAAAATATTCTAAAGATTTCAAATGATCTGTTAATTGGTCCAATAGGAGGTACAGGTCATTAGACATTTCATGCTGCTTATCCTCAACAGTAAATTGATGTAAAAAACCATCTACTTCAATCAGGCTAAATGCTTTACATTTTCTAATTCCTTTATCCTTCATCAACTTCCTGATCATTTTTACATCTTCCCACCAATTTGCTTCGCAGTATATATTTGAGAGAAGCACGTAAAGCCCCCCATTTTGTTGTTCAAGCTCAAGGAGAGGTTCAATCACTTCCTCCCCCATCTTAACATTGCCATGAATTCTACAAGCTCCAAGAAAAGCTCCCCAAACAACAACATCTGGCTTCATCGGCATACTCTCTATTAGCTCTTTTGCTTCCTCCAAATGCCCCCTTCGGCCAAGAAGATCAACCATGCAAGCATAATGCTGAATCTCAGGAGATATATTATACACAGTTTTCATCATGTTGAAATAAAAGTGACCGTGTTGAAAGAGACCACCATGACTACAAGCACAGAGGAGACCTACAAAGGTGATTGCATCTGGTTCTACATCATTTTCTTGCATCTGTGAAAAGATATCTACAGCAGCTGAGGCATGTCCATGCATGGCTAAGGCACTTATGATCACATTCCATGATACCAAACTCTTATCTACCATTGAATTAAAGAGATGCATGGCAATATCAATACGGCCACATTTAGCATACATGTCTATAAGTGAATTAGATAGTACAGTGGTGAATTGAATATTGTTTGCACATATATAAATATGAGCTTTTCTCCCAAGCCTCAAATCCCCTAAATGGCTACAGATGGTAAAAACACTGGCTAATGTTACCTCATCAGGTTTAAAATTCGAAAGACACATCTGTCTAAAGATTTCCAAAGCTTCTTTATACTGATCACATTGGCAATATCCTGCAATCATTGTATTCCAGGAAACAATATTTCTCTCTGGCATCTTATCAAATATCTGACGTGCATCATCCAACATCCCATGCTGCACATGAGCAGCAACCATGGTCGTCCATGACACTACATTTCTCATCGGCGTATCATCAAACGTTCGCCGTGCAGAATCAATGTCACCACATTTTGCATACATATCCATCAAAGCATTCATCACGAAAGCATCTTCTTCTGCCCCAAATCTGAATACAAAACCGTGAATGGCCCTGCCCCAATTGAATTCCCCTGTCTGAGAACAAACAGAGAGAAGGCTAACAATCGTGACCTCATCTGGCTCAACACCCTCTCCCTTCATAGAGCGAAAGAGCTCAAAGGTTAGCCTGACGAACACACGTCGTGAACACCCAGCAATCAACGAGTTCCAAGACACAACATTCCGTTGAGGCATTTCGTCAAACACTTTCCGGGCAGCGTCCAAACGCCCGAATACCGCATACAGATGCAGCAGGGAGTTCCAAACAACAACGTTCGACTTATACCCAAGCTTCACAATCTGAAGATGAACGACCCTTCCTTCCAAGATCCTTGATTCAGAGGCAACGCACGCCTTGAGAACGAACGGGAAAGTGAATTCATTCGGGCAGAGTCCCCGACGAAGCATTTGGGCATAAATGAGGAGAGATTCCACCGGATTTCCGCTACAACAGTATCCTCTGATCAAGCTGTTGTACATGAAAACGTTGGGCTCCTTAGTTCGTTCGAACAGAAGACGGGCGTAGCGGAGATGGGCACCATCGAAGAGGGCATAGAGAGCTACAAGCTTCCCAACGGCTAGTTTTCCTTCTGGTAGGAAGGGGCTTACAATAAGCCGAGCGTGGATCTGCTTCACCTCCTTCATCGTCTTGCATGATTCCAGCCCTTCTAGAAGAGAATGAAATTTGAATTTGACAATGTCGGTGGGTTCGGGCTGAATGGAAGAGTGAAACGTTAGGCTGATGAGGAGGATGGGCCTGTGGCGGCAACCAACGGTTAGAAATTTGGACGGTGCGCTCATCCTTCTCCTTCTCGAACATGAACAGAGTACGCCATACCGCGCCGGACAGAATGAGGGGGAGAGTAAATGGAGGTAGAAAAGACTGATACGCCAAAAAACACAATTTATTTATTTATTTATTTTTTTTGGGGGGGGGGGGGGCTGTTATTTTCAGATCACCACCGTTCATAGTCTTCATCTTTCACCTTGAAAATCTTGCACAACAATAAATTGGTGGCGATGAAGCCTACGGACGGTAGTGATTTCAAGACACAAAAGTTTTGTGTTTTAACATATCACCTCCGGTGATCCCTTTGAATCGTGTTTTTTTTATGAAAACTTTAGATATTAAATGGTAAAATTTTAATGCTTTTTACCGTTATTGGTTTTTAAACTGTTAAAAGATCTTAAGCATAGGGATGGATTTGTGCAATGTAAAGATCATTGATAGGGATGGGAGAGGATCGGGGACAACGGGGCCCAGCACCCCCTCGCCCCGTTTGGACCGGGGATGGAGACCGGATGAAAGTTAAAATTTATCCCTGTGGGGGGGTGGGGATGGACTTACCCTTTCCCCGCCCGCATCTCCTTTCCCCACCCTGCCCCCATCTTCAATCCTTTAAGGAATGACTATACACCGAGGGGAAACAGGGCCCCACCCCCCATTTGGACTGGGGATGGAGGACATAAAACAGGGATTGAGGCGGGGTGAAGGTTAAAATCCATCCCGATGCAGGGATGGAGGCCGAGATGAAGGTTCAGATTTTGAAACGGGGCGGGGCTAAAGACCTTGTCCCCGGCCCCGGTCCACTGCATCCCTAATCATTGAGGCTCTCTTTGGGAGTCGATGTTGGAGAGGAAAAGAAAATGAGAAATGTATTTGAAAATGACTCATCTTTAGTCTCAACACCACTCTCATCTCCGAAAACAGGTTTCCAAGCATCTCTAAGGATAGGTGGTATTAATTTTAAACTTCACCTTATTATTTAACTTATTAATTGAATATAAATCCATTATTTGGATCCAATATCCAAATACAAACTAAATAAAATTCGAAACATAATGATGGATCCAAATGAACCTTTATGAACCTGGTTCTTCTACTCGGCTCCTATCTGCGTAACATGGCTTTGTTCCTCGGGTAAAAAACTATTCTTAACGGCTTTAAAAACATAAACATGGGTACATTCAGATTTGCATCAACACCAGAAATTCCTAAACCTGACCTGGTTCTGACTAGTGTGGTTCGGGTGCTACACACATAAGCAACCTCACCCGATGGGTGTGCAGAGCATAGTGACAAACGTTAAAAATGGCAAAATCTCATTTGAAAAAAACTTGCGAGAATTTGAAAAATTTTCATGAACCTCGTATTTTTTTGGCAAAAATCTCAGCAATAAAAAAATAAATTAAAAAATATAAAAATATTTTTATAAGAAAATATTAATAAAAAATATTTAAAAATAAAAATACATGGATTTTTCATGATAAATAGTGGTTTAAAACATAAATACCATGTTTAAATCATGGTATTTATGTTTTCCCATAAATCTCACGATATTTTGAAAATCTTGCGAGAAATTGCCGTTTTAAACTTTCAGGCAATTTCTCACGATTTTATCAGGAGATTTTCCATAAATCTCAAGATATTTGTCACTATGGTGCAGAGTAAGCACTAGGAATCTTGCTGAGGTGTTGGCAACCTTAGCGGGGCAGTAACGATTGGGCCAGATGCATGCCGGGTTATGCTAGATTTAATTTCAAACCCAGGATCCAAACAGTAGATCCAAATCCGAATCCAGGATGAAAATATATGTATAAAAAGAAACTGTTTACATGCCAAAAACGCAATTGCATGGGATCATGTATCCCAAACCCAAATCCTAAAATAATTTTAGTAAGCAAATCCGAATCCAATGGGTTCAAGATCTCAATCCATAAAAATATCCTATCCGTTTTCACCCCTACTCGCCATAGAGCACCGTATTGACAGCAACTTTACATTACAAAGAAGAAACTAATCAGACTTGGCCGTTTATTTATATTTTGAAATTGGAGTTGGGATCTAACGGCTAGTAATTTCAAATTTAAAAGGTCCCGCTCCCTGTCCCTTACATATTATCCCCCTCTCGTACTTTCTCTCCCTCTAACTCGGAATTTCCTTCCACCTCGAGAACAACACTTCTCTGTCCTCCCCCTCCCTGCATTCTCAAGAATCCCAACCGGTTGGTCTCCAGTGCCTTCATAATCTCTTAGTTCCTGCAATTTTTGGTGTCTTCATACACAGAAAGATTAAGATGCCGCAGCAGATCGAATATTCCGATAAGTATCTCGATGATGTCTACGAGTACAGGTAAAAAAACTGAAAAACCAAATGTGAGCACCATCTCCACAACGATCATTTCTATTGATGGTAGCGATCATTTGATTGTTTGCAGACACGTTGTTTTACCACCAGACATGGCCAAGCTCCTACCTAAGGACGTTCTCCTCACTGAAGTAACTTCGTATTCCTCGCCGTCGCATTTTTCTCCTCTTCATTCCGTTTCTCCTGAATTTAATAGATAGTATCGGGGCTTTGTAGATTATCTGAATTTTTGGTTTCTGGTAACGGTGTTTATGGTGAAAGGTCTCCAGAGATGATGGCCATGTTTCTTTTTTTTCTTGTTTGCACAGAGTGAGTGGAGAGGAATAGGTGTGCAGCAGTCTCGGGGGTGGCTGCACTATGCAATTCATCGTCCGGAGCCCCATATAATGCTCTTCCGAAGGCCACTGAATTACCAAGAGAACCAGCAAATGGTGCAAAAATGAGATGCTCAGACCCGGCAGTGAGACGTAGAGCATGATCCATCATGGTGTTTTTTGATGGATTCTATTGTTGCAGACTCCTGAATAATTGATAAACAAAGTTTGATGTTTTCAATTTTCTTCTTTTGATTATGTACTAAGGAATTTAAATTGTCTTTTATGCAACGTTTAGATTGGCCATGCTGTATTGGTATATCTCATTGTCAAAATTTACAATAAATGATTTTTGTGAAAGAAAACAATTTTAGAAGCAATACCCACAATTTTTATAATGGTGATACCAATCCTGTATGGCTGCATTCCAAGAAGGGCATTATGAGGATGGTTTGGTTCTTGCTGAATGAATATGGTGGATCTTTAGGCATGACTGAGTGGAAGACAAGGACTTCTAGGAAGCAAATTAACCCTTGATTAATAAGCCAACTACCAACTCAAGAAATCAAACAGGGAGAGAAGAGTGAAAATTTCTTGAATTTTACTGCTTTATTCTCCACTTGAAAAGTTATATTCCCAACAAATATATAATGATGATCTTTTTGCACACTTCTAAAGATATTTTAATGACTTTTGCATTGAATTTGCATAATTAGTCCAAGTTCAACTCTCACGCATGACTTCATGACCACTACGGACATGCTCAAAACAATGCATGACACTTCATATTCCATGACATTCCTTGCACTTCATGGCACATTTATGACTCTACATTCCGTTACATGCACATTAGACTTTATATATTACCACTATATGCATATTTAAATACCAATGCTACATATTATACAAATGTGAAGACTACCCATAATCTTGCTAACATGTAAAGAATACGCAAGTGCATAGCACATTTATGACTCTACATTCCGTTACATACATGCACACTAGACTTTATATATTACCACTATATGCATATTTAAATACCAATGCTACATATTATACAAATGTGAAGACTACCCATAATCTTGCTTACATGTAAAGAATAAGCATTGGTGTATCATCTGCTGCAATTACAACTTTCAAATGGAGGCATTCACATAAAGTCCCCTCTTTTTTTTCATCAACTTGTTATATGGGCTTATAGTACCAAGGTGGTTGGATAGAACTACCTACAGTTCTGATTGCACAAGAGGGGCTCCAATCCAATTTTAGGTAAAAATAGATTTTGGTTCCTCCGGGAGTTCCTATGTCAGTATGCAAAGCTCAAACTTCTACCTGGAATCTCCATAGATTTAGGAGGAATGAAAACACTAGGAGGAACCAGCACAAGAAGGCTATTACAGTACACAGCTGATAGCCACCACAATGCTTTGAAGAACACAAGAAACCGCCACCATTGACTAGGAGATCAGTAACTGCTGCTGATGAACAAGCTGCAGCCAACAAAAGCATGTGGGTTTCCATAATGTAATTTGTTAGCCTGGTTCACGCCAGAGATCACAAGACACCATGAAGTTGTATCAATCAGGAGGACTTACCCAGTCCCCTGCAACTATGAACACGATGCAGCTCTCCTCATGAAACAAATGTCCTGTAATGATTGCAATTACGTCCACAACTACTAGTCCGGTGCTCCAGATCATCAAACAAATCATGACTGCTTCCAGACAGCTATTGAAGAAAATAGAAAAATAGCCAAAATGATCAAGTATTGCAATAAGATTCAATTTGACTTGAGCCTAGGACGATTGCACCATTTTAGTTGCTTTCCTTAAGGAGTTACCTTTTGTGTATCCAATAGGATAGCTGGTGACTCTCTTCAGAATTTGAAAATGAGAATAGTTAGTTTTATGACTTGTAAACTTGGGAATACCTGTTGTAGGAGAGGTTTCTGTTCCTTCTATAGCAAGAATCAAGGCTATTTTATGTAGCTGCATGTAAAACCACTCTAACGTTTTTTGTTTTACTTATGGTTAACATCCAACTTATGATGTGAATCTGCTGCTACTGTATGATGGTTGATTGCATATTTAGACATCATTCTTGAAATCTGCAATACATCACTGTCTTTTCAATTTGGTTTTCAAACAGAAGTAGGGAACAGTGCTACAATGTTGAAGTGCAAAAGGTATCTGGTACTAAGCTTTGCATCACATCGAAATCAGATAAAAAATGGTTGCATTGTCATCTGAAAGACAAAAAGGAAGATCTTGAAATCAGTGAAACAAATATAGAGCATAAGAAAAATCAGCTTTTTGATCAGTTGTCCCACAAAAAGATCCAAAATATGGGCTAAAGCCCTAAGCTCCTGTGGCTTACAGAAGGAATTAAACTATTGCCCCACAAAAAGATCCAAGAAGCATTTTTGGTCATGTGGAAGATCTGTTATGAAGGAAACATAGTGAGATGATTGTGAGAAGTTTGACAAGCTTCATTGTTAGTCTACCAAATTTTTTAATCGAAACAGAAATTTGGATCTAAAGGACTTGCTTTGTTGAGAGAAATTGGACACATTTACAGGGATGGCTTACTTTTCCTAATTCAGAAAAGCTTGATAAGGCAGCATTTCCAATTAACTTTGTTCAGGTCATAATAGTACCAATGCCTCGAGACATTGCATAGCTTTTCAAATTTGTCTCGAGGGGATCCAAAGTCTCAAGTATCTTTTAAACAACAAATACTCTTTTTCTGAATGGAGGAGATTGAACCCTCTGAAATTTAGAACGCCTTCAGCAGTTCTTA